>NC_135787.1:72822500-73450000 GCF_051106095.1 Pogona vitticeps
ATACCTAATATTAAACTATACTATAGAGCAAATCAGTTTAGATACATTCCAGGAATCATAGCAAGTAAAAATGTAATTTGGAGAGATTTTTTTTCCTAATTATGTAAATTGTGTTATGTGTTTTACATTTTATGTTGTAAGCCGCCTAAAGTGGTCTCAATGACCAGATAGACGGGGTATAAATGGAATATATAAATAAATATTAATAAAGTTAAAGAAAAATGGAATGACGTTTTGTTGTGTTCCAGAAAGGGAAAAGATATACAACTATAGATGGAACAATATATTTCTGAAGAAAAACAGGGCAGTATGAAACACAGCAAAAAATGAAAATGAAAACTAGCCCTGAGGGTAGGGAGTAGTAGAGTTAATTGTGGTTTTGTTTAATTCTTTTGCATATATTAGCATTTTGTATACTTGTTTTCATTTAAAATATAATTTTGAATGATTAGAAAACAATTCTCACTATAGCATGAATCTAATACTTTTTACCAGTCCTAAAATAACTTTTCCTTGTTATCAGCTTTCCTTAATATCAGAAGGCTGTTTTAGAAACCAGTGTGTGCTTGTGTGCCTGTAAATAGAAGGCATATAAACCTTGCTTAAAAGGGATGTAGAAAAAAATTGTAATTTCCATATTGTCCATTAATTTTGCCCTTTGTCTCTTACCTACCCCTCTGGTTTTGGCATACTTTAGCCCATTCTAGCAGTTGCTTTCATTCTGAACTTTAAAGGCCATGTGAAAATAATTCCACAAAATTAAGCAAGTATCAATAGTTACCAGTTAAAAACCCTATTTAAAAACCTTATTAGTAGTAAAACTAAGAACCCCAAAATCCAGAGACATGTAGGGCTCCAAAATTCATATATTTTGCTAATATTCAAAACTATTTAGAACAAAAATAACCAAGATTATACGTTTCTAAAGCCTGTGTAAAGGTAGAACGCAGAATAGAAGTGCACCAATACTGCCAAAACCTTGAATTCTCCTGACAGGGCCATGATCCAGGACCCCTAAGACTAACTAGTGCTAAGGCCTCACTTTCGCCATAGGTCATTCTCTTTACTCTCCCACAACAAACGACCTAGGTACAAAAGAACAGCACAAATAATTCTCGCTGCTATTACTATCTTAATAAAATCCCCAATTCCTTTCAAAAAAAACAGCGATAAGAACTTCTACACCAACAGCCCCAAATCCTGACTACCCAGACTAAACGCAGAGGCGCCCTCAGGCGCTCTCTCTCTCTCTCTCTCTCTCTCTCTCTCTCTCTCTCTCTCTCTGTGTGTGTGTGTGTGTGTGTGTGGCCTCTGGGACGCAGGCGCAATGGACGCCTTCTTCACCCCCCCCCCCCCGCCCCTCGCCGGCCGGCTGGCCCGCCCTTCTGTGGTACGTAGTCTCTGCCTCTTTCCCGTCTGTGGCTCTGGTTAATACAGCGAGAGCTGAAGCTGCCCGGTGTTTTTCCTGGAAGTCTTGGCCACGCCCCCTCTTCCAGAAGGGAGGGAGGGAGGGGGTCTTGTTTCTCTGCCTTCGCTCTCTGGGTCGCTGCTTGTCTACCTGGATTTGAGAACGTGAGAGGTTGAGTCTTGCCGGCTGAGCTGTGCGTGTGAGTGACTCAGGGAAAACAAGGGGAGGGAGAAGGGAAGAAGGAGTTCTGTGTCGGGGGATGGGGGGGGGAGGAAGTGGATGAAATCAGCTAATGGAGGCTCGCTTTCTCTTTTTGCAATAAACTGTGAAAACAAGGGGAGCGGATTTCACTTTTTGCAAAATGGATGATGCTATTTTATACAACCTGTCCATCGTTTTTTTGTTTTATGCTTGTTTGCGGAGCGACTTGTAGCCTGAAAACCCTGAACTTGTTAGAGCCCCGTTGTCCCAAAGTGGTGTCCACCAGATGTGTTTGAATACAGCTTCCATCGTGCCCAATAAGCGTGGACCACAACTCCCATCTTGCACAACACGTTTGCCTGCACTCAAACACATCTGGAAGGCAGCAAGTTATCCATGGTTGTTTAGAAGGCCTTAGGGCGTTTTCTGTGTTCCCACCACCGTTGATTCAGTTTTTAGAGCATAATGGGTCTCCCTTCTGTACAGCCTTATTCCTTTGAGAATTTACTTACGAGTCAATTGCAGTTTGAAAAATGGAAGATCCTGATAGAGCAGACCTGGGCACAGCCTGCAAGCCACTCCTGTCCAGCCCGATGGACATCAAAACCATTTATAGCTTTTTGTCTAAAGTTGATCAGTTGCTTATCTTTAACATACCGCAAAAAAACCTGTTTAGTATTTGTGAAGATTAACAAGTTTAAAATAAAAACAATCATAACATCACTGTTTTATTTTTAAGTAAAGTTGGTTCAGCCCCCTAAACACAGTTCAGATTTTTCATGTAGCCCCTCTATAGAAATTAATTGCCCACCCCTGTGATAGAGGAGCAAAACAGGCATCTTGTAGCTCCAGCAGCACTACAGACAAAAGCTGTCTCTGCTGAAATGTATATATACTGATATTTAGGTCCAAAATGGATCATAAAGCCATTTAAAAAATAACGACTGTTCCATTTGGAAGCAGACTTGATGGTCTTACAGGCTCAAGGAAGAAGCAAAGGAATATTCTAATTAAAACTATCAAAAAGAATACTTTTCCAGAGAGTGGTAATTATCAAACACACTGTGTTGTGTTTATTATTAGATCAAGGTATTGCTTGTAGTAATATTCGAACTTTGATAATTTATTATGCTGTTTAGTTGTTTTGATGCCTACAGACCATAAAAATATGCTGAAAATGGGATGAGCACCGCCCCCTGGAGTCGGACACGACTGGACTAAAAATGTCAAGGGAAACCTTTACCTTTACCTAAAATGGGTTGGGTTCTCAGGTACTAAATGATTCTCAGCTTCTGGTGAGTTCTGTCTCTCCAAAGCTTGTGTCTTCTTAAAGAAATATAAATTAGTTTAGTAAGCAATGTTGTTTAAATTGCTTAACCTTTCTCAAATGCCATCATCGACTCTATTTACTACAAGGTAAGCCCCACTGAACGCTATGGGAGTTATTTCTAGTAAACAGAGCAAACTGGCTTTAATATAATAATAATAATAATAATAATAATAATAATAATAATAATAATAATAATAATAATAATAATAATAATAATAATAATAATAATATAATTTATTGTCATTGTAAGTATATACACAGTATACCATACAACGAAATTCACATTCATATAATTTATTACTAAATAAAGTTCAGTAGTACAGTCACTGTTTCATGTAATGGCCATCACATCTGAATTATCTTTCTCTACAGCAGATGCTGTTGTTTTAGACTAAGTTGTGTGTGTAGATTATGGTCTTCATCATTAAAGGGGGAAAAAACTCACTAATTAAAAACAAAATTGAGTTTTTGAAATGTTGTGTATTGCAGCTAGAGGAGAGTGTTGCTTATTTAGTCTTGAACTCAAAAAAAAACAAACAACCCTCTCTCCTGCCACACACAAAATTCTTAGCTGGCAAATTGCTGCCTTGTCAGCACATTAGCCATTCTAAATCAAATTATGATTGCTCAAACGCATGCACGTATGTAAAATGCTTGCAGGATCCTTGGCAAGTTTCCTAAGCAGGCTATCCCTAACACTTGAGAAGGGGCAGTGGTCAAATGCACCTCGTAGCTCCTGACCTCCCAAGCTAATCAGAAAGCACCCCTGCTGTACAGTGGACCAGCAGGGATTGCTATGTCTTCTAGTTTTGATATCTGCCTCCAGTGAAAAAGCGAGGGGAAGCCGTCAGACCCCTGGCAAACCATGCTGCGGAATCAGTGGGCTTTGTTGGATAAGTGGTTTGCAAATGGCCCCTGCCTGGCTTAGAAGAAGTCCTTTTTGTAATGTGTGACTGGTTCTCCCCTCAGCTTCGGTCTTGGTTGGATTGGGGAGTTGATTCACGAAAGGATGAGGCTGGTCATACTCAACAACTACGACCTGGCTAGTGAATGGGCTGCCAAGTACATCTGTAATCGCATCATCCAGTTCAAGCCAAATGAAAACAGATATTTCACTCTTGGCTTACCAACAGGTAACATATTGCCTCCTCTTTTGTTAAGTGCAGGAGAAGGTGAGTTTGGGACTTCCTGTTCCAGCAACGTGGCTCTATCATTTGGTGGGTCTGAACTGCTTCCAGGGCTCAGTGGCAAATAGAGTCATGTTAAAGAAGCAGTTTAAACAAGATTGGTAACTGTGACCTGGCAGATGTCATCAGACGGCTTCACCACCAGCTGTGCTGGCTGGGGTTATTGGCAGTTCCGGTCAAAGAACCCCTGGGCTTCCCAAGGTTAGGAACCCCTGATCTAGAGAGCTATCTCAATGTTGTATCTCCTGTCTGTGAAAACTGTGGCTTCTTCAGTAGTGTGGAATGCTTCCTCTATCTAGGCTGCGCACACACCCCACCACTTCCTCCCTCAGTCTGGTTACTCTTCTCGTTGTGTGATTGACTCATTTCTCCCAGCTGATTTAGACAATCTCAAGGTAACATTAAATGTCATCCACACAAGCAAGTGTAACAAAACCCAGAGGGACACTTTTCTTGTAGGACAAAATTAAGTGTTTCTTCCAATTGCTATAGCGTGGAGCAGTTTTCCAACATGGAAAAGCTTCACAGTAACGAACTTGCTGAAATTTTTTTTTACAAAACTTAGATTTTTTAAAAAAAAAATGTGTTTATTTCTAGTGAGAGACTGGTTCCTCTGAATAAACCTGAATGTTTCCTATGTGTGCAAACAAATGAAACCAAATACAAAGTGGGATCACCGATCCATGTAATAATAACTGGATTTGTGACCAATTTGCATCTTGTAACTATTAAGGTGCACATCATAATGAAGTAATTTGTTTAATGCAGGAAGTACCCCTCTAGGATGCTACCAGAAATTAATAGAATATCACAAAAGGGGAGATCTGTCTTTCAAATATGTGAAGACATTCAACATGGATGAATATGTGGGTAAGCTGTTTTAAACATGTTAATGTGTTTTATACTGACCAGAAATCACTTTGCACACATAGAATAAATCTGTATTGTTAAGTGTACATCATGTGAATCAAACTGTTGTTTGCAGTCTATCAATGGGACTCTAATAAACTAGACTTTGTTCAATGTTTTATTTCAGGGCTTCCCAGAAGTCATCCAGAGAGCTATCATTCTTATATGTGGAATAACTTTTTTAAACATATTGATATAGATCCAAACAATGCTCATATTCTTGATGGAAATGCTCCAGATCTAAAAGCAGAATGTGATTCCTTTGAAAAAAAAATAAAAGAAGCTGGTGGGATAGAGCTGTTTGTTGGAGGTAAAATATTCTTTATTAAATGGAGACAAAGTTCTAAACTTTGAGTGGTCAAGCCATTGCTGGATTATGCTACTATTTAGAGGGATCCAAGGAAGATTAGAAGAATGAAATAGTGGAAGTGGTCATAAGATCGTCTAATTCTCATATATAAGTTCTTTAGCTTGTATATGCACAAAACACACAGTGGCAGAAATCCAGTTGTGTAAAGTTATGCCAGCTGTCTGGATAGCTGAGTGAGTTAGGTATCTGGCTGTGGAGCCAGAGGTTGGAAGTTCAGTCCCTCACTGCCTCCTATGAGCCAGCCCGTATGGCCTTGGGTAAGTTTCAGGGGCACCCTCAGAAGAAGGGAATGGTAAATTACTTCTGAATATTCTCTACCAAGAAAACTCTGAAGGGTCCCCATAAGTCAGAGTTGACCTAATAGTACACATAACACAAAAAGTTATGTCACTTAAAGCTGATGATATCAGCCATGGTGGTTTTCAGATTTCCATCCCACAAGATTCTGATGCTCTTGGTTTTTTATCTGCTGTGAATGTTTAGATATGACACTAAGGCATTCTGTGCATTTGTTATAACGCATAGCTTAAGACTACTCAATATTTAGGATGATGTCTTGTGCAAAACACACATCAGAGACAGTATTCTGATGTAAGACCTTGTAAAGTCTGACTCATTAGTATTGTCATAGTTCAACTCATTTCATGCAGCTACAGCTTAGAGTTAATTATGTGTCATCAAGTTCATACTAATTTATAGGGACCTTATTAGGGCTTTGAAGGTAAGTGAGATACATAAGGTTTGACCAGTTCCACTCCCTTAGTGAGTCTCTGTGGCCAAGTGTGGAATTGAACCCTGGTTTCCACAGTCCTAATCTGTCACTGTCTCCACTACATCACACTTGGTACACAGCTTAGGGTGCCTGGCAGTAATTTTCAGTTATGTAGAAACAATGCATAATGTGATCAGCAGTGCACATTCTTGCTGACCTTATAATATGTTCTCTTTGAAGGCATTGGTCCAGATGGTCACATAGCTTTCAATGAACCAGGATCAAGTTTGGTATCCAGAACAAGACTGAAGACGCTGGCCATGGACACCATTCTGGCAAATGCAAAATACTTTGATGGAGACTTAACTAAAGTGCCAACTATGGCATTAACTGTTGGTGTGGGGACGGTGATGGATGCTCGAGAAGTAAGAACGTTAAAGTGAACTCCTTTTGTCTACAACAATTTAATAGCTTCATAATCCTTGAGAGTTATTTTACCAATAAGAAAAGGAAGGGAATATTTTTGTTTTCACAACCTTTGTGCCAATTAAACTGAATCAGACGACAGTGTCCATGTACATGGATATAATCTCTGTAAAATAATGCCATTCCTCCTGCATCAGATATTTTAGACTTCTACTCCTAAAAGCCCCAGCCAGCAGGGTAAGGGATGGAGAGATTTGTAGAACGTTTGGAGAACCAAAGGTTTTCCATCGTATCCCAGGATGCAGAGTTAAATTTGTGTGGGGGAAATTTCATTAGGGAGGACGAGTATTGAAAAGAATTTCAATACACTTTTCATAATACTCCATTGCAGGGGCTTCTGCTACCTTCTGTTTTGTTGCCGTCATGTGGCCAAAACTGGAAAACTTGTATTGATGGAACGACAGGTGCCCCTCCCATTTTTTTTAACTGGCTGACAAATCAAGATGACGCTTGCCCCATTGTGCTCACACATACAGAACCAGCAAAAACCCAAATGGAAGGAGAGCTACTTTGTCTATTGCCACTGATTTAATGTTCTAGTGAATTCTGTGAAGAGGCTGAGCTGAGGAATATCTTGCAATGCTTTGTATGATGAACGAATTTGCCACAGGGAGAGAGCAGCCTCTGGGTGCCGTCCTTTCAGGTACTTTTGTCTGAAGGCAAATTTAGCAGAATCAATCATTTTCCCATTTCACTTCCCTCCAAACTTAATGTGCTCTGTACTGTTTACCAAGAAGAGACTTCAAGGGCATCACTTTGAAAGGCCATAAAGCCAAACCCGTAGGAGAGAAAAGTTTAGCATCTGCTAAAGCAATTTAGCAGACATTTCCATCTGTTTCTTTTAACAACCTAACAGTTTGGGGTAACCATAACACTGTCAAATTTGACTGTCTTACAGGTGATGATTCTGATCACGGGTGCACACAAAGCATTTGCCTTGTACAAGGCAATTGAAGAAGGAGTCAATCATATGTGGACAGTTTCTGCTTTCCAGCAACATCCTCACACCATCTTTGTATGTGATGAAGATGCTACCTTAGAACTGAGAGTTAAAACAGTCAAATATTTTAAAGGTGAGCATTACGCTGTGAGGAACAAAATACAGTGGTGCCTCGCAAGATGAAATCAATCCGTTCCGTGGTTAATGCTGTCTAGTGAAAATTTCATTTTGCGAAGCGTGTTTTCCCATAGGAATGCATTGAAATTTAATTAATGTGTTCCTATGGGGGGGAAAGGTCAGAAACCAAAAAAAGTCAGCAAAAAGTCACTTACCAGGTACAGTAGGCTGAGCCCCGCTCCTCATAGTGCCTTTGTAGCCCCGGAACAGCCAGAAAAAGAGCGCCAAACAGCTGAGAGTCGGCAACCAGCAGGGAACCAGCAGCCATTTTGTGGGCGTCTCTGCTCCTGCTCTCCCTGCTTCTCAGCTGATCGGCGCTGGGTCTCAGAGGCTTTTTCCATGCTAGGCAAGCCTCAGGGAGCCTCTTAGACCCAGCGCCAATCAGGCACTGTATTAGTTTAGACATGAATCTTCCATTTGGTAATTCAGCCCTCAAGTCTCAGTTCATTATGTAAACTGGTCCCCTGAAAAATCCTTTTGCTTTAAGAGAGGGCAAAGGGGTTTTCTTTTAAGCCTATATAGTTCTTTTCCACAGCTGCTTGACAAATGCAAGCCGTCTGTTCCTCTCAATCATACATTGAACAGGTGACAGTACAAATTGTGCTGACAGTCTCTTGGATGAAGTTAGCCGTGCTAACTTAAAAGTTCCTTCAAAAGCCATCATAGTTGCCATCAGTTCAGTTTTCCTGACATTGCAAAGAAGGCATGGGAGCTATCCCGTTACAACTATAGGATCCTTCCCTCCTTTCATTTGGAGGTCCATCTCAATGGTCAGAACAATCATCCCATCTTGCTGGGTAAAGAGTATGGCAGTGAAGTTGAAGTGGCCATTTTGTCTCTTATTTAGAGGTTGTTCTGCCATCTGATTCTGCTGCCTATCTAGACTTAGACAGGCATCTTTCCATTTCTGCCCTTCTTTTCCAAATTATTTCAGAAGTGTTTAAAACTTCATGAAACAAATGATTTATTCTCTGAGGCTCTATCTAGCGTGTAATTTAGGCAATATAATACTTTGAGTCACCTAAAAAGTCAAGCAAAACACAGGTCTGTAGGATGTTATTCTGAAAGAATAGAGGTGGAGCTTTGAACCCATTTGTACCAATGAGTTTCTTGGTACCCCAAAGTGCGGCATCACCAGACTTTTTCTTAACAGATGGCAGTTCTCTCTCTCCCCACCCACTCTTGGCTGGAATGGCTCCTGTACTTTTAGCTCAAGATTTCTTCCAGTCAGAAGATCCATGCTGGGAAAGCTTCCAGCTATAAAATTTTGTACAGACACCCTGTTTTAGTGGGTGGGGAAAGTAATCACAAATGGGAAGAAAATTCATTCTATTCTTTTGGTTATACGAGGGGGTGCTGATAAGTATTGAGTATTTCCCAGAAAAAAAACGAGCTAAGAAGCTATAAATTGCAGGGTGTATTGGCCAATTTGTCTGTATTCAATGGTGCAAAAATCAACTACCTATGATTTTAACTGACCTTTCATGTTCAGATACAAAGTGAACATGGCAGCACCTCCAGAAAAGTTCAATGTGGAAGAGCATAGGACTATAATCATGTTTCTCCTGTTTCTCCAAGGGAAAGGTGCAAAGCAGATCCATGAGGAAATGTCACAAACTATGGGTGACAGTGGCCCTTCATATGCAACAGTTAAACGTTGAGTTGTCAATTTTAAAATTGGCCATTTTGGTGTTGAAAGTGAGAAACCCAATGGAAGGCCTGTTTCTGTCTCTGTGCCTGCAAATGTGAAAGTCATCCATGACATGATCATGGAGGACAGTCGAATATCAGCCAAAAATATTGCTATACAGTATATCTGAGAATATCACGTGAGAGAATTGGTGCCATTATCCAAAATGACTTGGAAATGAGAAAGCTGGCAGCATAGTTGATCCCCAAACTTTTGACAACCGAACAAGAGAGGAAACGTGTGGTGTCATCGGTGGCTATTTTGGAACATTTTGAAAAAAATGAGTTAGATTTCCTGGGCGAACTGGTAACTGGTGATGAGACATGGATCTACTGTTATGATCCTGAGACAAAGGAACAGTCTAAGGAATGGAAGCACAGTGGTTCCCCCATGCCAAAGAAGTTCCGAGTGCAAAGGTTGGTGCAGAAGCAAATGGCAACAGTTTTTTGGGATAAGAAGGGAGTTCTGCTGGTGGACTACCTCCAACAGTGTTCAACCATCAATGTAAAATATTACTGTGCTTTATTGACGAAGTTGAGGCAAAACATCAAGGAAAAACATTGGGGAAAGGTCTCCAAAGGTGTCATCCTGTTGTGTGACAGCATCTTGTCACACACTGCAGGCGAAACAATGGCAAAACTGACCTCCTTCGGCTTTCAAGTAATGCCCCATCTACCCTATTCTCCTGACCTGGCTCCTCCTGACTATTATCTGTTCCCCAAACTCAAAAAACACCTAAAGGGACAATGATTTGGGAGTGTTCTGGAGGCAACTAATGCTGTAAATGAGTGGTTACAGCAGCAGTCGGAAGAATTTTATTTGCAGGGACTTAAGAAGCTGCAGGACAAATGTCGCAAGTGTGTTGACTTCCTGAGGGGGAATATGTAGAATAGTGTGGCAGTTACAGCAACCTACCTCATTTTTTTCTGGGAAAGGTTCAGTACTTATCAGCACCCCCTCATAATGTGGCTGAAATCACAAGCTCAAATCAGTGTATGTGATCTTAACTGAGGGAACAGCCTTTTACACCATTAGCATTTAAATCAGTATCTTGTAAAGGCCAAGTGTGGCATATCTTCCCCATATTAGATTATCTAACATTATTTTTTCTTTTCCTCAAGGTTTAATGCATGTGCACAACAAACTTGTGGATCCTCTTTACAGTATGAAAGAGCAAAACTGACAGTGAAATCCATGCTGGACTCTGACTTTTGACACAGGCAGTGATCTTCGTTAGCAGACGAATGTACTGCTGGGCAATATGCTGAAAATGGGCTAAAATGGAGAACTTCTAAGTACTGTAGCTGGGGGTTGTCATTTTTTCTAGAGGTCAGATGTACACACATTCCTATTAACAGTTACAAGCTTTATTCTCTGCTTTCCTGCCAAGATGGTGGTGCCTATTACATGCTGCATGCTGTTGGAAAGAAGAACTCTGATTTCAGAGTGCAGGCATATGCAAGCTGTTCAGAGGGAGAGAAAAGTACTGTGTAACTCAAAATATAGAACAATTTTTTCTTTTCGTCTTAAGGTGTGTTCTGTCTTGGCGTATGTAATGAACCGATAAACATATGAATCGATACGTTGAAGTGGGCGCTGCAAAATACGTACAGACACCTTTGTGCACTTGGACCATTGAAGTTGGTTGCCTTAGAATCTGCGCTAGATTATCTGTGAAGCATGGTATTGCTTTCATTGTGTTTGAAAATACTCCCTGTCGTACAAGTGACCATTTCAGTACTTTTTCCCCCGAGGGAGTAGCCATTCCAGTGTTTTACAAACATCAAGGAATCTTTTCACTTTTGAAAATGAAGTTTGCAGTAAGTGTGTATGTGTGTGTTTGCTTTAGAAATCTTTTTGTTGTTAAATGATTCAAATTCTTTTAGATGCTTAGCTGTAGTTAATCTGCAAAGGCGGAGGCAGGTCCTTCACCCATTGAATGCCTGTGAATTGTCATTGCACTAAGTGTCAAGAACAACAGTCCTATAATGGTTTAATGAATCCTGACATGGGTGTTTTTCTTCACTGAAATTGTATTTCTCCAAAGTCAGCTGGATTGAAAGAAATATTTGATTATCCAGGCTGGTTATGGTTTGGCTGGTTTGATGGTGCCATTCATGTCCTCTGTTTAGTTTCTAGAAGGCAAGAAGTACAGTCGATCACCCAAGAGAAGCTAAACTATCAGTCTTGACTGCACAAAAGTCAAAACGGACCTTTTTTCTTTTCAGTGTTGTTCTAGCCTCGTGTGGGAGACACAAGATTTTTTGATGTTTTCCTTCTAGCAGGAATGAAGAGCTGCTTTCCCACATGCATCACTTCATAACTGGACAATCACCCTGAGCCCAGTAGCTGAATACATGTCTTGCATGCTGAAGACAGTAGCTTCTCTGCCTGGCGCTTCCAGTTCAAGGCTCTCCAACAGGAAATGGAGGACACTTTGGAGGGCACCTGTTTGAATAAATACTGCCTAGCAAGTGAAAGCGGTGGTTGATTTTAGCAGCTGGAAGTTATGCCACATGCTGAATATGTGCAGCTGAGTGTGCAAACTAGCTCATTTGAAAAACACTGTGTGAGGTAATATCAAATTTTTCTACCATTTTTGCAGGTTGGCTATATTGTGATTCTGCAGTGGAGTCTCCGCTATCAGTGTACTGCTTCTAAAGCAAATAAAGCCAGTGTTAGACTGGAAATTTGTATTCTTACTCATGAAGCAGAGACACTGGTATTAATTTAAAACCAGTTGAAGGCTCTACATAGCCATGCTGCCATGTGCATGCGCGTACTGGATTTAGAGTGTCCTGGATTTTGCCTGTGCAGACAAAACTGAAGATGCACTATAGACCATGGATGTGATACAGCTGATGCAAACTTAATCCTTTTCAGGAAGACTCCATTATCTGTGTAGTAGTGGAGCTTATCCAGAGTTCATCCAAGGAGGTATCTGGTACAGTACTTCCATGCATGAGTGTAAGCCCCGCTGGAATTAAGTGGGGTGATCTCTGGCTTGTGAAAGAGCAAGCTGGACATTCCCAGAGCTGTACTCATGGCAAACAGGATCCTGGGCCTTTCATCATAGAAAAGGTGGGCAATTTGTAGCCGTGCAGCTGGGACTGGACTGCAGTTCCCATTCTGCAACATAGTCTAGGGCTTCTGGAAATTACAGTCCGATAGCATTTGGAGAGCTACTATATGCTCACCCCACTTCAGAGTTCTAAGGTTGGAACAGATCACAAACAGTGTCACCAGGACTACTTTTTTTACACTTGGTGACTTCAGAGCAGGGGAGGGGGGAGGTGATTCCATATCTAGCTGCTGTTAGTTGCACTGAGAGGAGTTTTCTGTAGAGCTCTTTGCTATGTGCTATCCTTTAAATGTCTGCAAACAAACTTTGGGTTCATTAGTACATTCCTCTTAATTCTTGCACTTACTGCCCAAGATTGATTGGTTTGGGGGGTGGGGAAGAGATTTTGCAGAAATCAGCCTTTCTGGATCTATACCACTGATTTTTATTGAGTACACTGGGGATTCTAGGATAGAATTAAAAGGTGTGCAGCTGCTACACTCCAATCTCTGGAACAGAAGGAGTTAATTGGTGTGATATGAACCAGAAAGAGTTCTCTGAAAATCAAAAGGAATGTGTGCCAGTCTGTATGCTATATTTGCTCTCTACAGAGTCCCCGAGTTCCTCTTTGCCCTTCCTGTTTCTGAATGAGAAAACCAACTAGTGGATAGCATCCAGAAGCTTAGGAAGGCAAAAAGAAAAGTTGTATGATCAGGAAGACGACATGCTGAACATCTGAACAATTACACTAGGTCCACAGGTTGCAGGAAATAATAGCATATTAGACTACATGTATTCATGTGTAATTGGCACAGACATACTAAATAATGAGAAAATTAAAAGCAGTGAAAGGGCTGTTGATGCATCAGGGTGTTTTTTTTCCTAAATGGAATGGCAGTCTGATGGTGAATTTAGATATGCCCTTCTAGAAATGAAAATTTCTTCATTTGAACATGTTTTACTTATTCTACATGAATGAAATTAAATTCAAATATATTTTTACCTCTGAAAACTGTTGCGCATACATATAAACGAATAGATGGACAATGTGATTAATATGCCATAAATAAATAATTTGATTTATATCCCATAGTATGTAAGATGTTAAAGAGAATTTTAAACACAAGCAGGCAAGCAACTTCTCAGCAATGCTTAAGTATAGAAAGTAAGGAGTCCATCAGAATCATGATGACACTACAGGATTAATCATAAGCCAGAATGCTTCATTAAAGAGTTACAAACTTTCTAGTCAATCATATCATCTACCATCACACATTTTTTAAAAAAATCTTTATCAAAATATACATTTGCACTCATTTCACACGCTAGCAAGGTTATGCTCAAAATCCTACAAGGTAGGATTCAGCAGCATGTGGACCGAGAACTTCCAGAAGTACAAGCTGGATTTCAAAGGGGCAGAGGAACTAGAGACCAATTGCTAACATGCGCTGGATTATGGAGAAAGCCAGAGAGTTCCAGAAAAACATCTACTTCTGCTTCATTGACTATGCAAAAGCTTTCGACTGTGTGGACCACAACAAACTGGCAAGTTCTTAAAGAAATGGGAGTGCCTGACCACCTTCTCTATCTCCCGAGAAATCTACAGTATATGTGGGACAGAAAGCAACAGAATTGAATATGGAACAACTGACTGGTTCAAAATTGGGAAAGGAGTACGATGAGGGTGTATATTGTCTCCCTGCTTATTTAACTTCTATGCAGAATACATCATGCAAAAGACAGGACTGGATGAATCCCAAACCGGAAGTAAGATTGCCAGAAGAAATATCAACAACCTCAGATATGCAGATGATACAACTCTGATGGCAGAAAGAGAGGAGGAATTAAAGAACCTCTTAATGAAGGTGAAAGAGGAGAATGCAAAAAATGGTCTGAAGCTCAACATCCAAAAAAACTATGATTGTGGCCACTAGTCCCATTACCTCCTGGAAAATAGAAGGGGAAGATATGGAGGCAGTGACAGATTTTACTTTCTTGGGCTCCATGATCACTGCAAATGGTAACAGCAGCCATGAAATTAAAAGGTGCCTACTGCTTGGGAGGAAAGCAATGACAAACCTAGGCAGCATCTTAAAAAGCAGAGACATCACCTTGCCAACATAGGTCCGCATAGTCAAAGCTATGGTTTTTCCAGTAGCAATGTATGGAAGTGAGAGCTGGACCATAAAGAAGGTTGATCACTGAAGAATGGATGTTTTTGAATTGTGTTGCTGGAGGAGACTCTTTTGTGAGTCCCCTGGACTGCAAAGAGAACAAACCTATCCATTCTAAAGAAAATCAACCCTGAGTGCTCACTGGAAGGACAGATCCTGAAGCTGAGGATCTAATACTTTGGCCATCTCATGAGAAGTAAAGACTTCCTGGAAAAGACTCTGATGTTGGGAAAGTGTGAAGGCAAGAGGAAAAGGGGACAACAGAGGAGGAGACGGTTGGACAGTGTCATCGAAGCTACCAGAATGAATTTGACCCAACTCCGGGAGGCAGTGGAAGACAGGAGGGCCTGGTGTACTCTGGTCCGTGGGGTCACGAAGAGTCAGACGTGACAACGACTAAAGAACAACACAACTGCATTAGTGATAACTCATTGAGCTGTGTATTATACACTGGGAGTATATACAAGACAGCACTCAGCAATCAGTTAACTGCCTATTACTTTTTAAAAAATATTTGGACGCCATATCTGCAGACTATTTGTCAGGCTGCCTTTTCAGAACACTTAGGAAAGCATCCCTTGGCACTTCTATATTCCCGATTTTCCGCAATTTCTTCTTTCCTTCTGCTTGCCTCTTCAGAAGTTTCATTTTCCGTGTAATATCTCCTCCATACTGTTTTTTTGAATAAAACAATGTTAGTTTCTTTAGACTTTAGAGTATTTTCAACAAAATTGAGCAGGACGCTGTGGTAAAGGCCTAAAATTTTGCAAGCTGTTGTATCGTAAGCCACCAGGTCACTTCAATCTGACAGGAAGCCTATGAGTTAATATGCTTCAAAAGGCTGTGAAATTAGCAGCCTTGTTTGAGTCTTCCGAACTAAGGATTGTGGTTTCTTTTATTTTATCTGATTTCAGTATTCTTCTGCTACCTTCAGCAGCTGTCTCCTCACACTGAGTAGTAACAGCAGTGTAAGATGATACCACGGGAGGATCTTCAGTCAATTAACTCTTGTTAATACTGCATAGAAGGTAATAGGAACAGTAGTGAAACTTTTCTACATTGAAAACCCTCAGAGATAATCCAAAATGAAATTTTGCATGTACTCTGAACAATAGAAATATCCGTCTAGAACTGTGACAGTTGTGCAGTCAGGTATTCTAGACAAATTTAACTATAGCACTGGTCGTAACTCACATCTGAGTGAAGTAAGTGATACAGTTCATAAAAGTAAGAATCCTTGAGGGGGCATGCTAGCCAGATAGCCTTAAACAATAGTTTTATTTGCTTACAGAAATAGCTTATGAGAATTCACAATATAAGTGCACAAGACAGATATATCTATAGCTTATTCATTCCTATAATGGAAGGAGGACATATTTATAATGGATTATCTCTCTCACTCCCTCTAACAGGCAACAATTTCTTAAGGAATTTTGTAGGCCCCGGGTGCTTTCAATTCCCCACTATGCATCATGTGAGTAGAACCAGCCTGTGTGGCCTTGGGCAAGCTACACAGTCCCAGAGCACCCCTCCCCCAGAAGAAGGGAACAGTCAACTGCTTCTGAGTATTCTTTACCTGGAAAACCATGAACAAGGTTGCCGTAAAATCATAACCAACTTTACGGCACATGATTAATAGATGTCTCCTAGGGCATTGGTCCCCAATCTTTTTTGGAACCGCAGACCAGTTGGGGGGGGTCCGTGCACAGGGGCACCTCCCCGCGCTCACAGGTGGGTGTGGTGTGCTCACACGCATGCACGGGGGTGCTCACATGAGTGGGGTGCGCATGCGTGCCACAACCACACATGAGCATGCCACACCCATCTGCGAATGCACCTGCTCACCTGTGCATGTGCATGAGTGTGCCACACCTACCGTGCTTGTGGGGGGATGGGGGATCTGTCTCCATGGCCCTGCCTGGCAAAGCCCACGGACCGGCACCGGGCCATGGACAGGGGTGGGGACCCATGTCCTAGGGCATGAGGATAACCTGGGCACTCCAGTCTTGTTTCTGAGCCACAGAATGGAAAAAAAGTATGATTTTTAAGATAAACAAGATGTGAATAATATCAGTATAACCATCTGAACAAAACAAATGCTCATGACTTTTCCACTAATTTACATTCTACAACGCCAACAATGGTTATGGAAGGATGTCCTTCCATTGTAGAGAATGAATATATTATGATACATATCAATGTATTACTCTACAGTGTAGGAGAATATCCCTGCTATAAAATGTAGCAAAGCTCCAGTTCATCCCTGGGTAGATCTGTGCTGCCAAGTTCCATCTTGAGCTCTAGGAGCTTCCTGAAGTTATTGTTATCTGTCAGACGACTTGCTCTGACATCCTGTGCCCAGAAGTTGCTTCTGCTAGTGCAAAATGATTCTGTATGTAGTGCTTCACAAATGAGGGAACCTGCCATGTCATAGCCCAACAAATGCTTATTATTGGAGCCCCAGTCCTGAACACTGCTGAAATGGATCCATTTCCAGTTGAGTAAGCTCTAATACTCCACAGGTATCATCAAGCCAGATACTCAATGGGTATGGTGAATAGTGATGGACTAGGACTCCGGAAATGGATTCAAATCCCCATTCAGCCATAGAAATTAAAGAGTGGGCAGACATGGAAAACCTTATTGATATCAATATATGTCAGTTCCAACTTTACAAGACATAACACACTTAGATAGAGCCAGAACTTTCATAGCACTGCAAAATACAGGCCTTAATCCACCTGGCCAGAGTGGGATTTATTTATCCTTTTGCCATGTAGATAGTTTGAAAGAAGAGAAAGAACGAATCCAACCTCCTGGAGTTTTTTAATTTCTTAGATACATTTTCAATGACCCCATGAAAATTCTACAGTGGGTAGCTATCAACTTCTCAAGATATTCTTAATATGCATTTGAGATGTTAAGTCCCTTGATGAAACTGACAGTAATGCTGATATGGGTCTTCATGTATTAGAAAAGAAACCTTTTTTTTTCATATTCCCTGCAATTTTACTAGCGTTATGGCTATTGAAGCCTTGTGAGCTAGCTTTTCAGTTATGCCATCTATGCAGTGCTCTCTCAGATGCTGCATCAAAACTTGTGGCAAAGCCCCTAGACGATGCATAACGTCACTTGCTCAGTGTACCCTTATCCACTAGAACTTCACAGTCAATTAAGCTTAAGTGTGAAGCTTAAGCTAGTCTAGGTCTTTGACTTCACAAATCTGTGTAAATGGGAAGTGGTTAGCAGTTTGGTTTGGTGGAGGAAGAAGAAATGAGAAAAACGTGAAGAATGGAGATCAATTCTGACACTTAATGTAGCAGAGGCAAAAACTCAGACTGGAGTACTGGGTTGTCCTTACCAAACAGAGGGTGTCTAGAGCCCATACAGCAAATAAAGAAATCCTTGCCTATGAGAGGGAGGAGGGGAGGGACAACTGATGTTAAGGATGTCACACACCCCCACTGTAAGAGAAATATTGATTCTGTAATTGTGCTGTTGGAGTAGGAGGAAGGGAATGATTACACTATTGTTTGGGGTGGGGGTGGGCTGCCAAAATAAAAGAAAGTTATACTTACACATTTTGCTAGGACATTTTTTCTATATGCCTTCACCCTGAAAGAAAAAAAAATGCATTATTGTTTCAGTGCATAAACAAAACTAATCTCTTTACAGAGGATGTAATACAAATATATTCCATTATACAATCTAAATCTAAATTCAATTTTTAATCAGGAACAGAGTAGGTTAGTTTAATCAGTGGGTTTTGTATAAATGTTGAGTTGGGACTAAGCATTAAATTTAGACCCTAATATTTTTATAACAAAAGTTGTGAGTCAATAAATTTCTAGTTTATTTTACACACACACATTTTAAGCTACTAGAACCCAAATCAATTTCATGTCTACATTACACATAGAGAAGAAGAAAAATTCTTTTACGTTCCACGCTTCATAAACACAAAGAGGGGTTACAGGGCAGTGTAACAATCCTTTCCTTAAATTCAGAATGGGACATTATTATTTTTTAATCTCTCGAATGGCATCCATTTGGGACAACCCTTCAAGACTATTCAAAAACATCCAGCGATTCGGAATGAAGCTGTCCAGTCTAACCAGCACCAGATACCTGAACCACATATCCATCTTATATAAGCCTCCATGGCTGCTAATGAACCTTTAGGCCAAATTCAAGGTCCTGTTCTGTCCAGTATCTTTGTGTACGTCTTCCATCCAAACCTCTCAGTACAATGGTAGGATTAGGATAGTGTGAGCAAAGGAGCTGTACTGACCCATTTCTGACCCACCGCTACTTCCAAAAACTTTGAAAAAAGCACTCTTAAGAGGGTGCTCTTAAAAGGTAAAGCACTGTTTTCCCATGGAAACAGATGGGGGATCCTTGAGTGGTCACAAAAATCAACAGATGATGTCTGCAACCTATAGGCTATGAGTTGTCCATCCCTGATCAGAGATTTTCATTAGGGCAACCTGGTTTGTGAACTCTTGTATTAGGGGACAAAATTAATGAACGATTACATGAAATGAAACGACTGCTTCACACATGCACTTTTTTCTCTTCTGTTTTATCTTTTAAAAAGGCTGTAATTTCGTTTTGAGTGTTAATACTTCAGTAATGGTTTATACAGAACAGGGATAAAACTACTTATTTGAAGGATCATCAACAACCACAGATGCAATCACCTAATAAATATGTTTAGCTACCTTTTTAAAGAGAGTTAAGATAAACAACTTACGTTTCTCTGCAAATTATTTTGTTTCCAATAGCTGCTTGAATGACTATTTCAAACAGTTGTCTTGGAATAACATCTTTTAAACGTTCGCACATGGATTTAGCAACTGTATATGCTTTGTCTCTGAAAACAATGGGGAAAAAGAAAATATCACAATTTGATAAAGCCTCAATTTATTACTGGATGTTTTAGATCTTATCAAGTGAGAAAAAAGAACAAGAGTAGTTTCAGATCCATAAGAATTTCAATGTACTGAAGGTCAGCAGAGGGGTTCAGGTTCAGGACAGAGTTAGGCATAGCAGTTTTCTATCTGCTGAAGCCACTAATTCTAACATCCTCTCTATGAAGGGGTCACACTACTGACAACCAGAACAGCCACTGGCCACTGCTACTTCTGAACTGCTCACTGAAAAATGGCATGGAACACTTCCTCTTCCCAATATGTTACATTGGCTGGGGCAAAAAGGTACCTAACTGGCAAAATAATTTTGTTGCAGTAATTTTCTATTTGTTTTTCCCTGTGAAAAAAGGCACATAAAGTCACAGGTCTAGTTCTATGCAGATTTTGCAACTGTGGAGTAGAAAAATGTGCTACTGGCTGCCTGGGTGAGGGTTAAAATAGGTTATATTATCTATTTAACCAAATAAATAAATAAGTCAAGGCAATGCAGTGGAAACAAGTCACACTACTGAACAATAATCTCTATGCAATGAAAATGGGAAAGTTTAATTCTTGGAGTAAAACCAAAAGTAGAAAATCATACTTAAATAGCATATCTGGCTACTTTCTGCAATTTTCGTTTATTTATTTTACTTATTTATTTGAAACATTTCTAACCCCCCCCCCCCTTTCTCCTTAAGGATCCAAGGTGGTTTACATCATTCAGAGACAATATTTAAAGCCAAAAACAGTAAGTACAAACATATTAAAAAGGATCAAATAACACAGTAAAAGATGATAAAAAGAAGCATTTACAGTTCTAACTATTACAAAGCATATTTGTTTAATTGTTAGTCTTCTTATGAGAATGCTTGTTTCTTCGGAATACGAGATGTACACCTGTAAGAAGAGCTATATAATTATTTGTTCTTATTTCTTCTCTGTAACAGGAGTGAATCTTTTATTCAACCTACTGATGCACAATAGTAATCAATTCTTCTACAGGATTTCCATTTAAAAGTATGTCCATTTTGACAAGATCAGCTGTCTGATATCCCGCATCTTCATAGTCAAAGCTGAAGAGACAAGAAAAAGTAAACAAAATATTCACTGCTCAAAGCATTTTCATATTTAGCTTTTCAGAAGATATTTTAATACATGACTAGCTCTTCAAATAACTGAACAAATAAATCCATAGTTGTTCTCAGCAAAATGTTCTCTTTTCCAATTACTGATGAATACAATCATGCTAGGAAAATTTTCCCACCACAGAACACCTCACAGTTCCAGCACAGACCAAGATGTAAAGTCACTCTTTAGTTCAACTAAAGCTATGAAAAGACAGGTCCAAGCAGTCATTACTCCTCAAATTTCTACACTTGAGGTGAGATTTCTTTTAGAGGGCTTTTCTCTGCTTTCTTCTGAAGTATTCCTACAGCTTCCACTAGAGTATGCTGGAGGACTTAAAATAAAGGACAGATAGTAAATGACAGGAATTATCTGTCTAGAAATACCAGACTTTCAAAACATACCTGGAGAGCAGTGACATTTAAACTTGCCTATTCTGTTCCGGACCACCACTGTCATGACAACAGGGCCAAGAACCCCAACAATTCCCAAGTCATGAGGCTAAGAGAAAGGCAATCTCTGTCCCGAAATCTTGGAAACCGCTGGATATTTAGTATTTTTCTCAGTCTGTGGAATTTTGGAAACCACTCAAACACAAAAATTACATTACCTAGCATATCCAGATGAGATGGATTTCAGAGTATCATAGAAATCTACTACAATTTCATTCATTGGAAAGAGATACTTCATCATGACTCTGTGGTCATCAATGTACACCAGGTCCTTCTGAACAGCCCTTCGGTTCTGACAAATGATAAGCAGTTTGACAATCAACTGAGGCTAGTGTAAGATATCTTCACCAAGTCTTATACCTCTGATAGCTGAAAGCCAAATTCAGTTTTAGGCTCAAATAAAATGACTGGGTTTTGTTAATCAAGTCATGGAAATCACAGTTGTTTCAATTGGTCTGTCCTGGATGAACTAATTGGATTTAGCTCTGTCTTTAAACTGAGAAATTAATAATATCCAACCTGAATATTAATGTATAACCTCACAGGCCAAGCTCTAAAGTTTATTCATGGGTGGGTTAGATCTAAACTACAGTGGTGCCTTGACTTACGAACGCCTTGACCTACAAACATTTTGACTTACGAACAGCTCCGTTCGCAAAATTTTGCTTTGACTTGCAAACGGAGCTTTGACTTACAAATGGAAAAAGGCAGGGGAAAGGGGCTGGAAATTCAAATATACTAACTGTTGGTGGCAAAGAGGCTGCTTCTTTGTAGCTCTTTCACCCCAACGGTTCGGCAAAGGGATACGGCGGTGGCGGTCTGGCTGGGAGGCAAGGACCCAACCCAGCCGGGCTCTGGCTCCCGGCGCTGGCTCCGTCCCCACTGCTTGCTTTCCGGCCAGGATCCAGGATGGGTCCTCGCCTCCCGGATGGGCTCTCACTCCCGACATTGGGTCCGTCCGTTCTGCTTGCTTCCCGGCTGGGTTCTGCCTTCCAGCGCTGGCTCCGTCCCTGCTGTCCAGCTGGGAAACAAGCAGCGGGGACGGAGCCAGCGCCAGGAGGCAGAGCCTGGCCAGGAGGCCATTTGAATTTCCTGGGCTCCTGCCTCCCAGCGCTGGCTCCGTCCCCACTGCTTGTTTCCCAGCCGGGGAGCAGGGACAGAGCCAGCGCCGGGAGGCAGTGGCCGGGAAATTCAAATGGCCTCCCCGCTGGGCTCTGCCTCCCACCAAGGGGTCCTTCCGTGCTGCTGGCTTTCCAGCCAGGCTCTGCCTCCCGGAGCGCAGCTGGGAAGCGGGCAGCGTGGACTGACCCCGCAGCGGGACCCTGGGAAATTCAAATGGCCTCCCCGCTGGGCTCTGCCACCATGGGGTCCCTCCACACTGTGTGCTTCCCAGCTGGACTCCGGGAGGCAGAGCCCGGCCAGGAAGTGAGCACAGATGGACCCAACATTGGGAGGTAGAGCCCGGCCGGGAGGTGAGGACCCATCCTGGCCGGGCAGCAGTGGTAGAGCCCAGGCCAGGTGGCGGTGGAAGCCCGGGTCGCCTCCTGGAGGCCTCCCACCGACAGTAGTCTTGGCTTCAGAAGAGGGACAACTAACAAACACATCCTATAAGGCTGAAAGAAAGGAAATGCTTAGCCCAGGCAAGCTCGACAACTGACAAAACGTAGGATTTGAAGGCTCTACTATACAGGAGTATAGAAGATAAACAGTAAAAGTATTTTATATTCTATTATTATTAACATTTAGTAGGTATGAATTGCTGGTCAGGATCAGTATTTTTTCCCAAACGCTGAGGTCTGTCCATCATGGCTATCTATACTAAATAACTCCAATTAAGTGTTCACTATGTTCTAGGACAGAAGTGAGGAAACAGTTTAAGGAGCGCAGCCCATCCCACAACCTGTGGCCAGGTGATATCAAGGCCACAGCCAAACCCAGGTATCAGTGGCACATCCTCCCCAGTGTTCCAGGTGATATCAAGGCTATAGCTAAACCCCGACATCACTAGCTAAAGGACCAACGGGGACGCTGTGGGGACAGCAAACCTGGGCACATTTGGCCAGTGGTTTGGAATCCAGTAAAGTTCAGCAGTGAGGACTGAGGCCTTAAACCTACTGGCAGTCTCACCTAGAGTAGACCCATTTGATTAATGCAAAACACACAAATGTTGGCTTGCCATTCAGTACTTGATTCAATGCTGTGTAGATGGAATCACAAATTGAATTAACACCTCACCTTTTTCCAAGTGGTAGCAGCTTTCATTGTGTTATCTTTGAGATAAAATGGTAATTTGAAATACACAATCCTCCTTGTTTTTTTCAGCTAGAGGGCATAGAAGACAATGGGTCACACATCTGTGTCACATCTGATCAGATTTAGTGCCCTGCCTTCGCGAGGCATCCATGAGCCACATTAGACCTATTACCCAAGGGTTGTCATCGCCCCCTCAAGGGAATATGACCAGTTTACATGTTATAATGAAACTCAAGATGCCCATGTGAACCAGGTGTGTGACCTACATGTGACCCAGAGTCCTCTCCAATATGCAGAAATTCTGTAGCAAAATGTTTCCTGGAAAACTGCAAACCACTGGACTAACTTGCTACAATTAAAATGGCCTCATTTAATGTGTTAATGCCCTCAGCTCAATAAACCTACTTGGCACAGAGTTATTATTTTTCCAATATATTCATCAGGGGTTACAATCGTTCCCAAAACAATAGGCTCCAAATATTCTGCCACAACTGACTTCTCAGGAAACTCAACGGGATTTATGATGGTGATCTCCTGTGTCCTAAGTGCCTGCAAAAAAAAAAAAAAAAAAAGGGAGGGGGGAAGAGGAGGAGAAGAACACCAAGTTACATAGGCTTCTGGGCACTAGTTCCGAACAAAAGCTGAATTCTGCAACATGTCATAACTCTGAAATTGCACTTACTAATTTAAATATGGGATAGATCTGATTTTTACATCCCAACAGGACAGGAAATCCTACTCTCAGCTGTTAGTTCTTAAGTCTCCTTTTCTGGAAGGAGGCAAAGCCAGAACATAGATTCACATGGAGATTACGAATTCCCTACCTCCAAGAATGAGAGGAGGCAATACTGTGGAGTAATTCACATAGATATGCAATGAGCAGTCTCTCATATGAAATCATATATCAGTCTAGTACTTCATAGGCTACCTCCCTGTGAAGGAGGTTAAACTTAGTCCCCTATGTTGACAAAAATGAAACCACAAGCAAGGGGGTAGGACACATCTCGGGGGAATCCCAAGGTTTCCAAAAGCTACAAGTACCAGAATCCTACTAGTATTTGAATAAGGTTTGTGTAACTTCTGTTGGCTAGTTGGAGCTAATTGACAAGATACTGGCATGTGTCTCAGCCACATGCCTGGTCACACACCCAACTGTGAAGGAATGATGGACCAACATCCATCAATTAACCTTTGTATTTTTAAAGAACAACAAAGGCAGCATCACCAGTAGCCCCAAAATACAACCTAATTAAGACACAGTATGCTCAGTACCAGCAACTGAGTTTTGAGTTTTGGCTTGCTTGAGACCCTTGCAAATTATAGTATTCTGGAGGAAGCCATGACTGGTGGACTGATTGCCGGCATGAATGTTTTTCCTACTGGTAGGATAGGGATTATAGCATCATGATATTTATGAAAATTCAATAAATAAAAACTGAAGATGCACTTTAAGAATGTAACATATTTTTCAGTGTATAAGGCTCCCCAATGTATAAGACAACCCTCTAATTTTTACCCTTGTCAGAGCCGGAGGAGCAGTCAATGGGCAGCCGCAAGGGGCAGCCCAGCGCAGCTGCTCCTCCACCTCTGTCTCCTGCTGCTGCTGCCTCCACCACCCGATCACCCCCCTCCAGTGCGACTGCCGGGACTTAACTCCAGCTCACATTGCCACCTTGTCCCCTGCCCAAAGGAGATGATCGCTGGAGGAGGCGATCTGGCAGCGGCAATCAATGGGCAGCATGGCCGAGCATGGCTGCTTCTTTGCCTCAGTCTCTGCCTCCTCCTGCTGCTGCAGTCTCCTCCAACGCCACTTGCGGGCTCCGCAGCAGGAGTCGGAGACTGAGGCAAAGAAGCAGATATGCTCGGCTGCCTCTCGCTGCTGCCCATTGATTGCCACTGCCGCCGCCGCCGCCAGATAGCCTCCTCCAGTGATAGTCTCCTTCGGGCAGGGGACAAGGCGGCGACGTGAGCTGGAGGTAAGCATCAGCAATGGCACTGGAGGAGGCGATCAGATGGTGGAGGCAGGAGTCAATGGGCAGCCACGATAGGTGGCTGAGTGCGGCGGCTGCTCCTCTGCCTCTGTCTCCTGCTGCCGCTTTTCATGTGTAAAACAACCCTCAATTTTTCCTCTAATTATTTTAGGAAAAAGTGTTGTTTTATACACAGAAAAATATGGTAATTAAATGCCTTCAACGGTGGTAGAAATACAAAAGCAAATCACCATTTGGCAATCCGGAGTGTTCCATAATCTCAGAAATTTGTCCTGCATCATAGTTCTTTCCAGGCCTTTCTCTACTTAATGTTAACTATTGTTTAGGATTACTTTTTGAATCTGTATACTTAACTGGTACTTGGTTAGACTGGTTAAGTCATTGTAACTAGTCTAACAAGTACCAGAAGCAACATTAGAAGCTAGATTTCAGTGTCTGGTTTAAGCTAGGAAGTACAGCTATACTAGCTCAGACATAATGTTAAACCAAAATCAGTACTAACCGCAGAAGGGAGATTGGGCCGTAGGATAGGGGTAGGTTTATGAGCCCACAAGTTGGTCCTAATTGTCTAGAACTGTGATTTGGCACTTGGCCTAGCACAGTGGCCTGAGTGCCCAAACTTTAAAAAAAAAAAAAAAGAAAAAAAAAAGAAACAGCGGGCAGTGAGCGGCAGCAGCAGAAGAACCGGAAGCGGCGGAAGGGGGAATCCCAGGCACGGAGGTGCCTCGAGACCCCACTCTGGATCCGCCGCCAGCACCAGCTGCTCTGGATCCTGGCCTGCCGAAGCACCAGCACTGAGGTTGCAGCCACCTCCACAGGTTTGGCTGCGCAGGGGGGGGGTAGTGATCCGGTGACTTATTGCTTGCATGCCCGCAGAAAGAGCTCTGCATGCCACCTTGGCACATGTGCCATAGGGTCACCATCGCTGGCCTAGCATGATAGGTCAAAGCAGGCTACATAAGTGATGTCACCCACTGATTATTTTTATTTATTCTTTTTTAAAAATTAATGTCAGCTACAATTTACCCAATGAGTTTCTGTGGAATGTATAATTTATTTGACAGTTTCTTTAAACTTTAAAAGTCCTTCATCACCTTTATCAATTTCTGTGAAGAAAGAATCGCCTTATAGGGCACGGTAGGAGCTGTCAGAATGACAGATGCATTGTATTCTTGCTCCAAGCGCTGATTAAAAACTTCCATATGCAAAAGGCCAAGGAACCCCAACCTGCAAATACAACATTTACACTGCATTCTTTTAAAAAGGCATCAAAGTACAATGTCAGTCACGCAACGGTGGTAAAGAATTGTTCTTCTACCAACAGTTCAATACAAACTAAGTACATTAAACGTCTGAGCCAAATAAAATCACAAGAAATTGTCCAGGCTGCAAGGCAGCAGCGATTATCACATCCATCAACACTTCCCAAAGTTGAAGGCCAAAACAGTTGATTGTATTCAATCAGGCTCACCTCCATCCTGCTCCCAAGGCAAGGCTACTATCACGGTGGAGAGAGACGCTAGAGTCGTTAAGTCTCAATTTTTCTAAAGCACTTTTCAGGTTGTTATATTCCGACTGGTCCACTGGGTACATTCCTGTCAATACACAAAAAACTTTGATCGATCAAAGCAGTTGATCAATTTCCTCATACACCTGATTTAGGACATTCTTTACAACCAATTGTAAAACCTCTTTCTGCAACTGCTTCATTTGTAGCCCACAAATGACATCAGCTTTTTAATCAGCCCATTTTTACCATGGGACTTCTCTCCTGCACCACCACAGCCTCCATCCACTCCAAAGTATCTGCCCCAAAGGATCTTTCAACACTGCAAAACAGGTTGTATCCTCTTGATTCCACTGACAGAAGCAGTTCCACCACAAAAGGAATGAATTGGATTCCATCCCAAATCCTTAATCTCATCTCACACATAACGGCCTTAAATACATTTGTCACAACTTTCCAGGGCAATAAAGCATCTGGAATATTTCATAGACACTTTGAGGTGAGGTAACTGTTTCTTAAAATTGAATCTGATAAACTGTTTATCCATGAAAGGCTACACTGCCATGACACAAAATCCAAATCAACAGACCATCTTATTTAAAGTCACTCTTGCAATACATGACAATTTTCACAGACAGTGATGCATCACCCAGCATAATTTATAGAAATCCACCACGTACCCGAAAATGAGAGCACTATAAGCAATCAACTGTCCTTTTTAAAGCAGACTTGCATTACAAGAGCAGGACAAAAATCAATCAAAAGCTTAATGCCCAATCACATGTTTAAACTCTACAAGAACACATCCCACTGTATTCCTCTTGAAAAACATATCTTCTCCTCAAGTCCCCTCTTTCCAAATGCTCTCATAGCTCTCTGCACTTTAACAAGAAGGACAGTCATACCCAAACCACCACAGGAACCAAAGAAATCTAGAGAAATTCATGCTTCTAGTTACAGCAGGAATTTTCCAGTAACTAAGACTTTATAATAGATTCGGCACTTTGCTAATATTAATATACATTAAACTGGTTCCTGGCTTTTAAACAACTTCATCTTACCTGCAAAAACCATTGGTTTTGCTGATCTAAATCCAGGAAATAGTTCCACTGGTTGGTTATGTAAATAGATTGTATCTCCTATTTGAGCTTCTGTAATCTCTTTCATTCCAGCAATAAGATAGCCAACCTGGCCAGCATATCTAAATAAAATTGGCATTACATTGAAATATAAACTACATTAAATGTTTCAAATGTCAACCCTCACAGAAATCCTTGGGTTTGGAAACTTGGGTGCAAATTATCAATTGCCAAAAATGTGGATCAATTGCCAAAAATGTGTGAAATCCCTTCTGGCATGCTCATTGGTACAATCTTTTTTCTCCCCTAACTGTGACACAGCTTTTATAAATTAATAGAAATCATTTTCTTATTGCCTGAAATCCTCTACTTTAAAGATAAGACACCTGGAAGTAGCGCCTAAATGCCATCAGTGAGATGAACTTTCTGGTTTTAGAAAGAAAATGATTGTACTTTGCATTTATCCCGAATACTTAAAAAAAATACAAAAGCTGAGAAATGTGCTGACAGTCATAGGAACAAAGGATTGACATATCTGAAAAGACAACACACAACAGATTTGATGGGGTGAAGCGATCAAAAACACTTACAGTTTATGCGTTAGCTGCTCACCAGGTCTCAGAATTCCCACTTCGTTAACTTCATAAATCTTTTTTGTGTAAGCCGATGTTATCTTCTGGCCTTTATGAATCTCTCCACCAAACAGTGCTATGTTAGCAATCACCCCTCTGAACTGATCAAAAGTAGAGTCAAACACCAAAGCCCTTAATGGATCGTGTATGCTAGCCTGGGGTCTGTTAAGAAAGAATATACAGGCTTTACTGTATCACGTATCAGGGTTTTTATTTTTAATTGTTTTTTTTCTTAATTTTCATAGGGATAGTAGTTATGGTACAAAAAGGGGGACCAGGTAAAAGAGAGGGGGGGAAAGGGTAGGAAAGGGTTAAATTCCAGAGAGCAAAAAGTATTCTTACGTCCGCTTATACAATTATATTAAAAATGAAAATCATACAAAGAGGGGGGAAAAACATTATAGCAATTTTCCAATATATCTATCATTGCTAATCTTCCATTTTTTTGGACCTTCTCTTTCTTTTTATCTTTAAGATTACTAATTTTATAGGTTTAGTCTTATTCTGCCACGTTTATATCTATTGCTCTAAATCAATTTTATAACCATTAGTGATTATTTTATCATATATTCTTTCACCACAAAATACCTTCTTACATTTAACAATATTTATTTCCACTGCTCTATCTCCATATTCTAACCAATATTTTGTGCCCCTCTTATCATTTTGTTTTTCATTTTCCATCTTATAGACGATGCATCCATTCTCAAGAGCTTCATACACTCCATTTATTGTCCCATCTGCCACAGCATGTGTCCCATCATCTCAATTCTTCTCCCTTTTATAGTAAAGTTCACCATTTGCTGCACTTCTGCTCCTGACATCTCCATAAGCGAGAGGGAATTAGCTCTCCACCCCATTGTATCTTCACCTTTTTCTTCTGAAGCCTTCTGGGGTTTAAGAATAAAATTGCTTTCCTCTGTGCTTTTAAAAAGTTAATTTCCTGTCACAGTTCAGTTTTTTCCTCCATCTTTAGTGTAAAACAAAACAAAAGGAACTGGTACATGTACAGAAGTACAGATTATGAGAGATGAAGCCTCAGGATGTAGAAAACAGAATGAAGCTCTTTATTTTGTGTTCTTTAAATGGGTTGTTAAAAAGCTCTGGCTCAACGAAAGAAGGCGGCTTTGTGGAAATGTGGAAACGCATTGAGCCAGAGCTTTTTAATGACCCATTTTTCCCATCTTCACTGTAAATTCCATTTGTGTGGAACCCACCTCTTTAGTGTTTTCAAATAGCTGATCCATCTCTGCTTTTATCTGTTCTTAATATTCTTGAGAACGTCTTGTTTCATGATTGGAGGTATTATCTGGATTTCTTTCCAGCAGATAGTAACCACAGTAGTTATTCACAATGGTAGCTTATGTCTTGGGGCAGAAACATTTACAATTCAATCTCTCTCCAGACTTCTTCCTAGTTAGCAATGGTTGACAGTGGGAAGGGCTTTTCCCAAGACTGTTTCTGGCTGCTTCACAGATTTAAATCCATCAGTAGTTTATAGTTCTATTGTCCTGCGAGTTTTATTGCCACAAAAGAATCAAAGTTGTTTTCTCCCCCCCCCCTTTCTCCTTCTTTCTATTTCTCCCAGTCAATCCTGGGGAGGGGGGGATCTACTTGCCAGTCTGGCCAGATATAAATTTAGTCACTTTCTCTGATAGATTGCACCCACTCTCTTCATTGTTTAGGTCCTTAAGAGTTCCATATGTAAAGCAAGCCACTTATTTCAAGCTCTGGTCAAGATTGTTTCCAAAATCCTTCTGTACTTTTCCCACTCTCTGCCATTGGGGCATTCACAGCTTTGTGCCAGGATGGCACTCACTTGATTTCTGCTTCAGATGCTACTTCAAAGAGAGGCCAATCCAGGGATTTCCCCCCTCCCCCAGCCTTCTCAGTCATATTCTGTTACTTCAGACTTTCCCTTCTCCTAGTAAAAGTCCTTTCCCCTCCCCCAAGTTTTTTTTTGGGGGGGGTCAAAGCTGAGTGGTCTCGGTCAGTTTCAGGCAGTCTCCTGAAACCCAACCAATCTCACTGCAACAAAGCCCCCCCCCCCCATATCATGTTATTTTTTAGTACATTATGTATTTTGCTCAAATGATCAAATTCAATAATAAGAGCAAAGAGTGAAAGTTATGACTGAATCGCTCAGTGAATTAAGGCAACTGAGTGCAGGACAAGGAGTTCAGTTCCACGCTATGCCTCCCAGGAGATGAGCCAGCCTATGCAGCCTTGAGCAAAATGCATGGCCCTAAAGCATCATCCAAATGACAAATGGATAAACCACTTCTGAGTGCTTTAATCATAGAAAACCATGAAAAGGGTCACTCTAAGTCAGAATCAAAATGATGGCACATAATGAATGAAAAGATAAATAAAGTATAAACTCCATACATATGATACATACAATTTTGGGATATGTATGCCTCTCCACATACTTATTTTTCATTACGTGCAATATTTTAAAATTAAGACCAAGGATTACAGAAATTATTAAAGGAAGTGAACATCCAGTTCCAATTTCAAAGAAAAAGTATAATTCTTTTTGGTTCAAGGAAGGATACAGAGCCGTAGCTTTTTACTCTGGCTTTTTAAACTGTTTCAGTGACAACTGATTACTATTATGATTTTAACTGTTTCTCTTTTTTTCAATTTTGTCTATTAGCTACCTTTCTAATAGGTTAAAAAATCTAATGAATCTAATAAAAAATCTAATAAATAAAAACTGACTGAATTAGAAATCTAAGCATAACTATAATGGATATTAATTTTCACTAGCCTAAATGATGACAGAAAATAAAACTTACGGAGGGATCCTTTCAATAACTTCCTGAAGTATTTTTTCAACATTTGTTCCAAGCTTAGCAGAAATCTAGAAAGAAGTTAAAAATACAAATCACTCTTAATTGAAGACAACAATAAGAGCACACACTAGTTAACAAACTATCAAGCACTCCTTTTGTACTGTGTATTTTATGATGACCAATTATAACTGCAATGAATTGGAGGCAACCACATACATACAGCAACCTTTTTAAGTTCACTCCATAGGCATACCTTGTACTCAGAAACATAGACAAAAAGAAAGATTAGGACTGTCTATTATCCCTAGAAAACAACTTATACCTAAAACTAACTATATACTTTTTAGCCTTATAGACAACAAGAAAATTTTAGACATCAAAAAGAAATACTTTCAGAAGACTCTGAAATCCTGAACAGATACTCCTCCTCAAAGCCACTTCCACAGCTGGCCATATCAACCACCTATTTTGTCCACATGCTGAGACAAGCTAACCATGGGGGCTAATTTGGAAAAGTCTGGAAAGGACACTGAAGGGTTTTACCCACACATCCCGCGAGACACTGTCTGCAGATGCCTTGCACCTGTCCATGCTTCCCCAACTGCTCGGTGAGGATATATACTAGAACCTTACAAGATATATACTAGATGCTTACAAGAGGACCCATTACATTGAAGTCATGCAAAAGACTTTTACCAGCAACAGGCCAAAACAAATATACAAACCTAAAAAGACATCTTACCCTAATGCACTCTTCTCTCGGAATATCAAATACTCTTTCAATTTGATTTTCTACTCTCTCAGGATTCGCATTCTTTAGATCAATCTACAAAACAATGTTATTTTAACAATATAAGTAACAAACACAAGAGAACAGAAGTTTGCAATAAACTCTTAACTATACACAAAATGAAGAAAGCAAGCCCTGGGTGTAAATCCAATAGATCCACTAAACCAGTTGTTGACTCATGAGCTAACATCTATGTAAGCCTCACTGAGATAATGACCAAAATCCTGTTTAAATTCTTAGAAATTAAATATTCCTTTCACCTGTCCAGGAAGAATCTTTAATTACCAAAAAACCTCTGTCACCAGGATGACTTTACTGGTAGCAGCAATTTTCCATAATTAAAGAACCTCCTCCACCACATCACTCATGGGTTCTGGGCAATCAAATGACTCATGTAGGCCTCCGTGTGGGGGAAGGAAATGTTTATTTCCCAAAAAATATTGCCCCAGTTGATGACATCATCAACCTTATGCCACAGAATTGACACAAACAGGATTTCAGCCTGTTTATCCACTCTAGTTGGTGGATGGATTCAGGCCATATTCTCTAATGATTCTTTTAAAAATGTACGTTGTATTTACACAATCTTTTTTCCCCTCAACATTTAGTAGCTAGCTGGGAAGCTTTTGTGTTTTTTAAGAATGACAGCAGCTTAGTGATCTTCCATCAAGGAGATGCAGTTTATTTAGAATAGCAATGTGAAGAAGGAAGTCTTTAATTCAACATCACTATATTTCCTATAGAAGCAAATCAAAAGTTCTGCATAAGGTATCTTTGGAAGTTCTGTGTGCATGCACTTTATTTTCATTGTTTTACAAATTCTACATGTACACCTTCACAGTCTAAAATTGGGTATGAAAGGAAATATGAGGGATAAAGCAAAACATAAGTTTTCTAAACCAAAACTTTGAGCAACTTAAGAAAGCCTATCACAAAGCACAGGCAGGATAAGCACATTTAAAATCCTGTTGCTGTTTGGAAAAAGAAAAGGAGGAGGAAATAAGAGCCTGACAGTCCTTAACACAAGACCAAACAAAAAGTGAAGGACAATCTTGTACATGGTTACTTAGCACTTAAGTCCCCATCCTTTCAAAAGGGCTTACTCTCCAATATTTGTACAGAACTGCACCCTCCATGACCAAAGCTAAATCACTGAAGAGAAAAAGGTGGTCTAACCAGAAACTTAAGCTGAACAGAGAATAAAGGACAAGAAGAAAGACTAAGAAAAATCAAAAAGAGATGGGAAGATAATATATTTTTAAGTGAAGTGGCAGTCATTTGTAGTGAACGCTAGTGGAAAAAGACAGTCACCATAAAGAAATATAAATATACAGAGACAACATACAGTCAGGACATTAACTCCTGCCATTCACCTCTGTCACAAATCCATAGGCTGTAAACACAGGCACGTCACTTATGCCAAAATCATTATTTAAGAGTTATTCAGACTGTATGAAGTATGGTATTACCTTATTTATAACAGGAATTATAGCGAGTTGTGATTCAAATGCAAGAAAAAAATTTGCTACAGTTTGGGCTTGAATACCCTAGGGGGAAAAATATATTACACATTAGAAGGTCATGTTTATGCTCTTTTGTTTCCCCAAAATATGTAGCACACAAAAGGAAATCAAATGCCCTCCTCCCACAATGTGCACATGACAATAGATCTTAACAGGTTGTGTAACTGGTCATCCCCAACAACAAGCCAGGCTAAGTCATTGTGAAACCAGGTCTGAATGCAATGTTTCTGGATTATATCTTGCACACACCCAAATATGATGTATAAGGGCTCTCTCTGGAACTGCTGTATGGGCACAGAATGCTCTTTAGTATGAGATACCACTAGAGTACTTTCTGCAGGGTGCTTTTTCCCCCAGTGTGGTTCATGAAGTGGTACAAACAACTGTGAGGGAAAGACCTAAACCGCTAGGTACAGCAAAAGCTCTAGGGTCATTGGTTCTCAACCTTGGGTTCCCAGATGTTCTTGGACTACAACTCCCAGAAATCCTGGCCAGCACAGCTAGTGGTATAGGCTTCTGGGAGCTGTAGTCCAAAAACACCGGGGGACCCAAAGTTGAGAACCACTGACCCTAGAGCTTGTGCTGTACCTAGTGGTTTAGAGAAAAGCCTGGATAGTTATTTTATAAACATGCACTGGCGCATGTGTATTCAGATCTCTGATACCAAACGGTGGCTTGGAGGTGATCAATGAAGCTGATTATCACTATACTTGTGAATTTTGGGGGATACACGACTTTTTTGGATAGTTTTATATGCTGGAAAATTTCATATGGTAACATAATAAGAGCAAGGTTTAAATTCTCCGAAGTGCTCTAAAGCAGGCACGGGTGGTTTCAGGGCACCCCTGCCAGGCTTCTGATGTCTTCCCCTGCACCATCAGAGCTCTGGCGGGGATCTCCACGGCCACATTCGTCTTGCGAAAAGGGACAATCGCCTAGCGAGGCACCAAAACCCTAGCCAGACCCATTCATCTAGCGGGTTTTTCATGATGCGAGGCAGTCGTCTTGCGGGGCACCACTGTATGTATTAACTTGCAATAGGACATCTAATCATTGTTCTGAGAACAAAACACACAGAGATTACCCTTATTATTTGTAAATCAAAGGAAAACATGTTTAAGTCCTACCTCATTTGCATCCACTACCAGCAGGACACCTTGGCAAGCTGACAATGATCTTGATACTTCATAATTAAAATCAACATGGCCCTATTCAAAGGACAGGAAAAAAGTATGGTCCATAAATGTCAAGAATAGTACTTCTTTAACTGCTTAGTCTAGTTAAAAATACTGTCAATCAAATGTCATAAAGTCATGGTGTTCCATATTCTCAATCATTTTTAGCATACAATCTGAACTCATTTTCAGCTATTTCTTGAATTCGTTTTCTGAAAGATAGTATAGATGCTGTCCGTAATCAAGTTAATGAAAGACATATTCTGAGCCAGCGGAACCTACTGGCAACTCCCTGAGGGCTCTTCTTATTGATTTAGCATGATTTCACAGTATGTTATGAGAGAAACAGATAGAATACTAGTTACCTAATCGTAACTAGGATTGGCTAAAATAACCCTTTGATCTTATGTTCTACCTCTAAGTGAAAGGGCAGAAGAAGGGGCTACCCCGGCTGCTGGCAGCTGCCGCATCATGCCAGGAGTGTACGCACGTCACTGAAGCAGAATGCAGCTACAACCTTTAGGCAGAAGTTTCCCACACACATACACTTTGTTTTAAAAAGACAACACATTATAGAAAAACAGATGTGGTTATTTCCCCAATTTCAATCTGGCACACCACTAGATGTCAGGAGCATGCTGAAGCAATAAGTCCTGTGATGGGATTCAATAGGGCTGTAAAGTGATCTAACCATTACACTCATAACAATACTCTGCTGCTTACATTTTAGAACAGTGTACCTTTGCCCAAACCCATGTACAAAAGCAAATCAAAACTGCAGACAACTAATTTTGCTCCAGCCCCACAATAAAAATACAAACACCCAAATTAAGTTATAATTAGGTGATAATTTTAGCCATTGTGATAATTAACTTACAGGTGTATCAATGAGATTTAAGAGGTAGTTTGTTCCTTCATAATTATAAATGAGAGAGGCAGTCTGTGCTTTAACAGTGATTCCTCTTTCCCGCTCCACTTGCAGTTTATCCAGTACCTGTTTATTATGCTCAGTTTTAGCAATTGTTCCTGAAGAGTTAAAACATATCTGATTACTTATGTACTCTTTAAGTAAGAAGATAATGGGTTGTATCCCACAACATTTCACTATCCTCCATCCAAGGCATCCATCAACTGAAGGGGAGGTACTTTTCATAGGTGTTTCCTTTTTCCCTTACACCCCAAACCACCTACCATGTTATTCTGAAACATCCTCCTAGCCCCCAAAATAGAAGCAAGTCAGTTGATGGGAGAGGAACAGCAAAAATAATCTTCCTTCCCCATCTTCTATTTACACACATTTCTACATGCTCAAAGACATACAGAATATACAACTCTGTGACTGTATATAGTTATATATTTTTATGTACACACATGGCTACAAAAATATCAATTTGCATATACTAGCTTTCCTAATCTACTGAGATTAAGAAAGCTGTGTTATGCATAATTGTTGTAAAATTCAACAGCACATCAGACATAAAACTCCTAGGGAAAGGTATCAAATACATTTGCTCCACAATGTTATGAAGTTGGAAGGCAGACATATGGATATTTATATTTTCACGCTTTCTGTGTCAATTAGACAAAATGCACTTTTTAAATGCAGGCAAACAGTAGTTCCTCGAGAAATAGGTCAGCAAAGCAACAGCTGTAATGAAATGTCAGTAATGAAATTTCTGTAATGAAATTTCTCATTTAATAAGAGAAATTCTGGAATCTCCCATTGTATGCGCCACTAACACTGAAAAAGTGCTAGATTTTACCAATGGATTATAAATATTTGGAAACTGCCTTCCAAACCAGAGGTGGGTAGCCTTTCTGACCCTCTACATGCTTCTGAACTTGACATGCACGACTACCGATTACATTGGCTGGGGCTGATCAGGGCTGGAACAATTCCTGGAGGGCCACACATTGACCACTCCTGTGCCAGATCAATGTTGTTACCGTATGTGTGGACTATACGTAGAACAGTGGTTCCCAGCCTTGGGACTGCAGCTCCCAGCAACCTCAGCCAGCACAGCTAGTGGTGAAGGCTTTTGGGAGTTGCAGTCCAAGAACATCTGGGAAACCAAAGTTGGGAACCACTGAGGCAGAAAAACCAATACTCTTTTACCTCATTACATCACCATGCATACATAACAAGGTAATACAGAAACAGATGAAGTGGAAACAAAAAGAAAGAAAGCATACTGTAAAATTACCTCACCTGTTATCTCCAGCAGCCTATCTGCTAGAGTACTTTTGCCATGGTCTACGTGAGCTATTATACTAAAATTTCTGATATTTTCAGCTGGAAACACTGACATATCTACCGCATCCTAAAACACATAAAGGGAAAGTCAGGAATCAGTAGCTGACTTATGATAGTGGATAAATGACACAATGGAATATACGCATTTGCCAATATAATTATATTGTCATTACAGCTTCATAAACATATACAGTGTATTTTTATTGCTCCAAGATTCCAAATAAAATGAATAATCAAGATCCTTACATAAGTTCACCATTTTAATATTACCTAGTTGTACTGGCTGAGCAATAATTTATGCAAATCAGACAAGCTATGAAAATTGAGACAATCCTGTGTACGCTTACTTCAGAATAAGTCGCATTGAACACAGTAGGGCTCATTCATGCATTTAAGCTATAATTTATTTTTAAAGCAGGAATCCTCTATTTTTAAACAGATGTCTCCAGAAACCACACCCCCACCCCAAAAGCCTCTCTAATACAGAGCCTTTTAAATATAAAAGCCTTTAAATACCCTGTTTCCCTGAAAATAAGACCTGACCTGAAAATAAGCTCTAGTATGATTTCTCAGGATGCTCATAATATAAGTCCTACCCCAAAAATAAGCCCCAGTTAAGTGAAACCCCACCCTCCACCCTTGTGCAGCAACCAGAAGATGACATGACTGTATTTGAATAAATATAGATTGTTGTACATAAAAAAATAAAACATCCCCTGAAAATAAGCCCCACTGCGTTTTTGGAGCAAAAATTAATACAGTGGTGCCCCGCTTAACGATTTTAATTGGTTCCAAAAAAAATCGCTATGTGAAAACATCGTTAAGCAAAACACCATTTCCCATAGAGATGCATTGAAAACCGGATAATCCGTTCCAATTGGAATGGATTATCATCCTTAAGCGAAAATCACCATAGGAAAAAACGTTAAGCGAAACGCGGTTCCCCAATTGAAATGCATTGAAGCCTTTTCAATGCATTTCAATGGGGGAGAAAAAAAATTCACAAAAAATTCAAAAAGACTCAGAACAAAGCCAAATTAATTTAACGAAGGTTTTATTAGGTGCACTAACGATTCCAAGCATTTTAAACATTTTTAAACATTTTAGAATATTTTAAAAATAGCGAAAACGGGGCTGTCAAAAAAATCGTTAAGCAAAACAAGGGGATTAAAAACCTAATCGTTATGCAAAGCATGGTCCTGAAATTGTTAAGCGAAAATCACCCATAGGGAAATCGTTAAGCCATCATTAAGCGAATTTTTCATTATACGAATCAATCGTTAAGCGAGGCACCACTGTATAAGACTCTGTCTTATTTTTGGGGAAACAGGTATGTTAACTGAATTGAACATATTGTAATCAACTAACATAAAAATAAGAGAGAGGAATCCTTGCTCAGTGAAACACAATTTGCAAACACTAACTCAGGCTCAATCTCAAACACTTTCTGTCACACTCCGTAAAGTACCATGCATACTGATAGCACAATACTGTATGAACCATATATTTATTAGTCTACTTAAAAATATAGAATACCTTTTAATCTATATACAGACTACCTAAGAAATTGAAGCTAGTTAACAAGACTTGAAAAATCTTTCCATACTAGAAAAGGCTAGAAAAGCAGTACTAGTCTGAGCACACAGATTAAAGAGAGCCATGATTTTGACTGAGAAACAGTTTACTCCTAAATACCACTTGTGATAGAATGAGTAGGATATCTGAAAATTTTCTGGATATTGTTGAAAACAGGATTCTGGGCTTAGACAGACCTTAGGAGCAACTTATCTATTAAAGTGGTTTTAAAAATATACTTGTCTTTAGAACTCTTCCAGCATTTGTTCAGTTTTCATTTTAGCTGGAGGAATAACTGTCATAGGAAGAGAAATAAGCAGTGAGAAAGAGAGAGGCTGAGGATCAAAAATGATGAAGGGCTTTGAACAGAAAGTGTACGAGGCCCAAAAGGTGATAAAAAACTCAAGGGACTTAAGCAGTGGTTTCCCATGGTCAGCAGAATGCCCAATAAACAGAGAACCAAGACTGCAGTAATCAAAGCAGGAAACGATCAGAGTTATGGGTAAAAGAAGGACCATTTCATATGCAGTCCTGAAAAATAAGTCAGAACTGATAGATGCAAAATGCAATTATTTAAAGAAAGATTCCACTGAAATTACCAGGGCTCAGTTCCAGATAAATGTCCATAGGATTAGGATGTTAGAGAGCTTTCATTTCCCTCACAGTGGTGCTTGTGAAGCCACAACAGAAGCCAGCTATCCGATGTCATTAGGAAACTCAGAATATAAGACAAAAAATAAATTCAGAATACAACACAACAAATGAACATACAGTGGTGCCCCACATAGCGATGTTAATGTGTTCCAGGATTAACATCGCTAATCGGATTCGTCGTTATGCGGGGGGGGAACCCATAGGAACGCATTAAACGCTGTTTAATGCGCTCCTATGGGGCGAAAACTCACCGCTATGCGAAGATTCCCCCATCCGGCCGCCATTTTTGCCGCCCAGTAAGCGAAGGCAGGGCGCGAAAATGGAGCGGGCGGCCATTTTTTTTCTTCCGGCGGCCATTTTGGAACTGCCAATCAGCTGTTTTTAGAACATCGCAATGCAAAGATCAATAAGCAAAACGCTTACCGATCATCGCAATGCAATGTTTTGCCATTCAAAACGTCGCAATGCAATCGCATTAGCGATCGCAAAAAACGTGTCGCTATGAAGATTCTTCCTTTTTACGGTGCGCTCGTTAAGCGAGGCACCACTGTATGTCGTTGGTTTGGACAAAGTTAAATCTTATACTTATTTTTCTGCAGTATTTTATTACTGTTCATATAAAAGGCGGTTAACACTGACAAAAGCAAGTCACATCCATAGATATATCTGAACATATACAGATACCTTGCCACTCTCAGAGCCATATCGCCTGAGGAATGTAACATGATGAGCAGCAGGTTTTTCTATCCCTGAAGTAACATATGAACAGACAAAAGCATTGTGTGTTCCCTGACGTCTAAGGCAAACATACAGTGCTCTGTTCACAAGTGCAGACATATTTCAGGAAAGCTGTAAGTGTCAACATTGAAACCTGAGTATTAGAACAGTGTCCAAAATTAACTGTTGATTCGGCACTGTGTTCCACACAAATATTCTTGTTTCTATAAAAGCTAAAGGAATTCTTCATCCAGACACATTGTGAAGAAATGGAGCAGGTTGCTTTTGTAAAGAAGACTGTTTATAGGATGGGACGGTGCACAATCCAGAGTTTATCTCCTCCTTGCACAGGCTATATACTCAATTACACCTGCAGAAAGAAAAAGTTTTAACTTAGATTTTAAAAGTACATCCAGTCTAAAATCATACTTTTCCCTTGCCGTAACCAAACCACAACCAACATTCAAGATATAGTGGATGATATATAATATGTTTTCCCTCACCTCCAAGCCCAATCATCCATTGCCTTCTCTGGTACCTGAAAACCAGCTACAGAAGATTTCCCAGTTTTTTAAAACAGGTTTTGGGATGTGCTGTGTGAGCTGCAAAGGGAGAGATCCATCCTGGTCATTCCACTGACTGAAGCAGTTCCATCATCAGAATCATTTAGTAGATCATGGTCTATGAATCAAGCTTTTTCAGGAGTCAACTCCTGGAGTGCAAAGCTTATAGCTCGTAACAAAAATAAATCTTGAAGTAGTCTATCTTGGCTCATAAGCAATATCCTCCTAAGCTATACTCACATTTTTATTGCACATTTATTGCACTTATGGTTGTTGTGGGCTTTTCCTTGCTCTTTGGCCATGTTCTGAAGGTTGTTCTTCCTACCGTTTTGCCAGTCTCTGTGGCCGGCATCTTCAAAGGACAGGAGTAGCACTCCTGTCCTTTGAAAAAACCCACAACAACAATTAGATCCCGGCTGTGAAAGCCTTCGAGAATTATTGCACTTACATTATTGTGCTTAACATTTCTAAGTTACAGCACTAATACATTCATGAAACAAAAAAATCTACTAATCAGCCAACTGAGCAATTTTCAAACCTAATGGAGGTAAATATGAACAACAGTAGGGGTGAAAGTCTTTCTATTCAAGTTATGGAAGATAATTAATTGAAGTGAAAGTTAAGCAAAATAGGATAACTAAGTAAAACATCCAAACCTGTATCCCTTGGATAAGGTCACATGAGTGAGGGTAGATACTTTCAGCATTCAACTAAACCTTGGCAGAAATGCTGGGTCAGAAAGATTTTTTTTATCCACTCCATCAAAGTCTTCTTATACTGTGTCATTCAAAAGTTTTAGTCTAGTTTTAAATGCAATCAGCTTGTTAAATCTGGCACAGCCTAAACATTCAGAATGCCTGCTTCCAACAGCAAACAATACAATGGAATCAGCCTTTGCAGGATACTCCAACATCAGCTAATAAACAGAATTTTATTTGGCTGAGTTCCATATTCAATAGCTCAAATATCGTAAGTCTGATCTGCAAGCTCAAATGCATAGCCTATTAACTATTTAATAACCTTTTACATCTGGAAGTAAAGCTCTAACAGAGTAGTCAGCTCAATTACACAGTCAGTGCCTACCATTATCCCCAATAGCCCAAAGAGCCTTTTCACTCCTACTATTGTTGAAGTTCACTTCCATTGAGTTTGATTATTATTCACTTGGTTGGTGATAGTTCTCAGAGCTGATTCAACAGCTGCATCACTACACGAAAGGCATTTCTTCAAAAGAAAATCTGAGTGGGCAACCTGTATGCTTAAGTGTTTTCCACCACATGTACGTAGGCCAGGAAACTATGACCAGTGGTGCCTTCAAGTGACAAATCAGCACATTGGCCATTTACACAAAGATAACACATACACAGAGAACGCTAACAAGGTTCTGTAGAATAAAGTGCTAGAATTCTGAGAGGGATACGTTTGAAAACGTATCCACATAAAAATCTCTCTGCATTTTCTCTTTCAGGCTCTGTGGGCACTCAAAACTTCTTCTTCTTCTTCTTCTTTTGGGGGGGGGGGAATATGAAGTTGTACACTGCAAAATTCTATCTCTACATTATGCATGTGTTGCATGATTTCAGAGCAGTTGTAGCTCAGGCTACAACTCCAGAATTCACCACACCAACATAGTCAGTAAGATTATCTGAATCCCCTAACCAGCAATAGCCATGTTCCCTGGAAAACTGTAAGAAGCATATAGGAACAGTAATTTTTCCAAGCTCTGTTTCAGAGTTGGTGTAAATATAACTTTTGCAAAATGCTTCCATACTTAAACCTGATGTGGGGAGACAGAAGATTGCAATTTTGACTACAAAACATGCAACCGCACTGCCAAGTCTCTTCTATGATCCTGCTCCACTGTTAATTGGTTTCACTTCATGTGTTCATACATCTAGAATACTTTCAGGAGCAGATATCTGCAGGGTTTACTGAGAGATGACACAAGAGCTGATATAGCCCTTTTGCGAGTGCCTTTAATTCTGCAGTTCTGCAACACATGATATACCTGGAGAAACCAACTTTTGGGAGTTCAGAGTTATGCAACTAACTCACTTCTATCAACTCAAACTGATATGCAATTTCTGGAGTCCCAATGTGATTTCGCAGTGTTAAGAGTTATGGACAGGACAGATGATGGCTCAAATCTCCACCCAGCCCTAAATCTTCCTGGTCTACTTTTCTCCTCGTCTAACCTGCCACATGGAGATAAATACTACAACAGAAGCCAGCTTGAGGAAAGCATGTACCCTCTTTTGAGCTGCTCCAAGAAATGCTGAGAGTGGCATGCAAAAGATGAATGAATAAAAAGACAAAAAAAAATCTCTTAAACTGCACTACAATTAAATTCTCATCCGATACACTTTCTGTAAGGTTTGCATCGGAACCCCATCAACTCCTTTACCGGGTAACCCACCGCTCAGGTTGCACAGCACCCAATCGGGCAGCGGCGAGGTTTTAAAGGACGAATACTCACCCATCACGGCAAACCAGACTCAGAAATCAGACACTTCCGGGAAAATGACCCCGCGACACGGAACCAGTAGGTGTAGTAAGGCCAGTTTGTCATCTTTTCTCATCTCTATGACAGGAAAAGGACCGGAACTCATAGAGCTATAATTTAGAGAGGGGTGCACAGCTTCTAATAAATGGTTCGATTTTAATGCAGAATGTCTGTAGTTTATGGGGAGGACCTTAAATAAGATTAATCACAGGTTCCTGAGCGGGTTAGCAAGTGTTATAAAAGTTTTCTCTGTCTCCCTCCCCGTAATTATTGCCCTACAATTGCGGAAAGGTTATATTAGTTCAACCCTGGGGATCTGTCCTAAGGGACCCTCAGCCATATGTTGTAATAGCGAATAATAATTCTGGAGACATCAAAGGTTTGTTTTAAGTCAACTCATAACCACAATTTTTTAGCAATCCAATTTTTCCAGCACGAAAAGGGAAGAAAGCAAAAGGAGAATACATGAGATCAAGAATGGATCGTCATGAATTCATCTTAATTCTACTTGTGACCATTGCCAAATCACCATCAAATCATAGATCCCATCTAACGGAAATCATGGGTCCTTTTCCACATGGCTTTCAAGTGGCGAAAAACTCCAAACCATATCACAGATCTTCATGGATCCACATGGTTTTTACATAGGATCATCGCCATACCATTGTCCAATCATAGGTCCCATCTGTGTCCACAGACTACAACACAGTAATTATAGATTCTTTGGTGCATGGCTTTGCAGTGGCACAAAAACATGGATCCACTGCACAGATCCTTATGAATACACATGATTTTACATGGGATCAACCTCAAACCAAGGATCCTTGCCTTGGATTAGTGTTTTTGTGTCACTTGAAAGCCATACGATAAAAAGGACTGATGATTTCTGTACTATAGTCTGTGGACACAGATAGCCTCTATGATCTAATGGTGGTGTAGAGGATTCCATCTAAAAATCGCATAAAATCATAAGGATCTGTCCCTCAGAGCAATGTTTTTTGTTCTAGTCGAAAGCCATGTGCCAAAGGATCCATTATTTCTGAGGTGTAGTCTGTGGGCATAGATGGGAGATATGATTTGATGGTGATTTGTTAAGGATCCCATATAAAAAAAATATGAAATAGAGGATCTGCTCTTGTTTTCATGGATCAGTGACCCCACAAGAAGACATACTATAAAGGATTTCTTACGTTTTTGTGACATAAATATCTGAGGAAATGTACTGTAATCCATACTTGTCCTTGGATTTTTGTGTAAAAGGACCACAGTTTCTTCTCTCTCTTTTCCCCCCCTCCCCAAATAAAACTCCATCATTAAGATGCCACGAGGCTCTTCTTTGGTTTTACTAATAGGATTTCACATCCTACTTGAACTCCTATGTCATACCGACACTAACATTTGCTGGCATGGGCGATGGGCAGCAAGCACCAGGAAATCTGGTGTGTTAGTCTAGCCAAAGTTTTTTTTTAAAAAAAACCGTATGCACGCAAAGTGGCCGCTGGGTGGGTGGAGTTGGTGTCTGCTATTCTGGTGTCCTCTGTTCGTATATATGTGTATTTGCAATAGCACATTGCAGCCTCTTTGGCTTTAAAAGCAGTGAAATACGTTGCGTTTGTGTAGCACACTTGAAACTTTTCAGCGGCTGAGAAGCTTTTTTTAAATCTCCAGATTCCATTCAGTAACATGAAAACAACTGGCCAGTTTACAGGAATGTTAGCTAATGAAATTGTTTAAGTCTGCATACCTTTTTATGCAAGGAAAAGCAGTACTGTAGTTCCAAATAATAATGTGAAGTTTCTTAAGATTTTACAGTAGATGATGTACCTTGATTTTGTTGAAGCACTCTCGTCCCCTGCGGCAGGAATAAGGAGATTTTGGTCTTCAGTACTGTATTTTCGACCAAACTCAGAAATGCCATGAGACAACATGGCTAAGGTAAGGGCTCATGGCAGCTGTAGTCCTATAATACCTGGAAGGCTAAAGATTCCTCATGATTGCTCTAGTTCGAAGTGCAGGAGAGGGAAGAAAGCTTAGCATGCCCAGTGCCCTCCCTGAGTTCGCCTATGGTGGGCTCTTGCTTTTCGTTGGGACTCCCGCTTGATTCGCAGGATGCCTCTGATGGAGAAAAATGAGCACTGCAATGAGATTTTGTTCCCCTCCTGTGATTCTGATAACCTGGGAGATAAAATTCCTCAACAGTAATTATTTAAAAGGAGGGAATGCCTTTTCTAAGACCATTGGAGGTGGAGGAGTAGCCAGAACAATCTCTTAAAACAATTACATTGTGTTATGTGGCATCTTGAAGACTAAAGAAATTTGGCAAAAACAAAAGAAAAAGAAGATAAAAACTGCTATATTTTAATGTGAGGTTTCGCAGACAAGTCCACTTCTTCAGACATCTAAATATAGCAGTTATTCTGCCACAACATCTTTGTCTTCTTTATTTTATTTTATTTTATTTTTGGTTTTGCCTGATACATTAGCACAGACTAACATGGTTACCCCCTTCTAAAGTACAGTAATTTGTTGGCAAAGAAGCTTGTCTGCACTACAGCCCACTTTATCAGATTCACTTTTTAAAGTAGTGCCTGCATTTGTGGTACTCTGTTTAAATATTTTCATTCACCATAATGTTCTATTTTAAAAACTGGCCCAATTTAGGAAAATAACTTTTTAATTAATATTAATTTATTGCTTCTAATAATATGATACAGTATAATGTTGGACTTCTGACTAAAATTCATATAAATCTGTTCACGCTTGCTCCATACATATGGCAGAATATTAGAACAGATGGTGGTATATACAGGATCACATACAGTACTTGGATGTTCTCTTAACCAACAAGGAAAAAAATCCCTTTATGATTAAAAAAAGTCTAATACAGCAAGGACATGGTTGGACTTCCTTCAGATTTGTTTTAAAAATTCTATATACTTAAGGGGGGTGGGACTGTAATGCAGGAAATCATTCAGAATTATGATCCTATAACTAGCTTCTTGAAGAAATGAAAAGTTATTGAAGTAGCAATGTATTCATTAGTATATATAAGCAGTTGCATGTGACTGACAAGACACTGCCATTCCAAAATGCAGCATGGGGAATAATATACCGTACAGCATGGCAAAATGGAAAACTTGTGAAGAATGTAAATATAGCAAACATTGCATAAATCACTGTCTCAGTACTATGCACCTGCTTTTATTTACACCTGCAAATGACCCTGTAGCAGTCTGTGCCCAGGAAAATGACCAGAAATGCCAGAGAAAAAAGTACACGCTCCCATGTATTCCTAGAAATGTCAGTGCCACTAAATGCAAATGAATGACTCTGGATACAGCAAATTGGCGTGGCACCACACTCTCCAGTCAGACTAACATGCATGATAAAATTATATGGACAGATTGTTAACCACTTCCTTCAGCCGATCCATTTCTCTAAGACTATGTCTGATGTTACACCCATCCCATTTCTCTGAGTGATGAGTAGTTCTGGTGTTGCATAGATTACTCAGATTTGTTGTCCTTTGAAATGAGATCCTCAGAAGTTTTTTAGTATTTTTAAAACATGTGTACATATTTGCAAGGGTACTGGTTAAGAATTGTTCTTCCTTTCTCATTAAATTTTGAACTCAGCCCCAGCCAGCATGAGAGGTATTGCCTCTAACATCGGGGAGGGGGCACTAGAGCGTGGAAAGCAAATTTAACTGTGGCTTAAATTCTCCAACAGCCGAAGCCACTGACTGCATGAAAAATTTCTAGAAAATTGTCCCTTACCACAAAAACTGGACTTCCTGTAGATTTTAGAACCCAAATGTCTATTCTTAGACTTTCTCCATCTTTTTCTTTCTCTCTCAAATAATGCAGACACAACTTTGAGAGATACAGCACACAGATCAGCCTCACATAATTGTTAGTCTGGGGAAGGAAGGTATGCCTCATTCACTTTAAATGATCCCTTATCAAGAAAAAAATAGATTATCTAAATATTGCATTTATAGAAGCACACCATTCTACGGTTCTCCCTGCTTAATAGATACAAGGTGTCACTGCATCCTTGTCTTGTTTTCGAAGAAAGAACACAGCTTCTCCATCTCCTGTTTCCAATTATATGGTGTATTTTATTTCTTTTTTGGCCATCTAGTGATGTCCACATGTACAGTAATATGTTTAGTTGCTTATTTACAACAAACAGAATGTTGGTGTCACGAAACTCTACAAGTTGTTCTCCTGCTCCATTTCACCTCCTAATTTGTTTCATCAGAATTACAGCATATGGTATGAAAAGGTTTAACCCTTTCATCCTCACAATTGTCCTAACAAAAAACACGCTTCCATGCTGCTGTTAATAGGGGTGGATGGGAAGAGGTTTGTTGGCCCCAGTGCAGTGTCACATGGATTTTGACTCTTAGTTACAGTATTGTTTTTTGTTCACATGATTGTGTTCATTTTCCAAGCAGGTTCTGAATGTATCAGACATTCTGCATACACATGGAATTTTGAGAAAAGCGCAAGTCCTCACTTGTGTACCAAGTTCTCAGTAAAGTTGGAAAAGTTGATTTTTGAACTGCAGCTTCCAGAATCCTTTAACTACGTAGTGTGGGATTTATAGTCCAAAAAAGCAATGCTTCTAAGTTCTGTTTCTCAGCCTGCTTCAAATATAATACCCGAGCACAAGAAGATGCTAAGCAATCCAGGGAACAGAGACATAACAAAGCTCTTCCACAATCATAAACACTGCTGAGAGATGCAAGAATAGTTGTCAGAGCTCCTGCCTGGCCTGTGTAAGCACGGAGATGCAGCAGCCAATTGAGAGTAGTTACAACTGCTCTAAGCTTTTGCAACAGCATCATGGACTGCAACATCAAAGGGCCGTGACTGTGTGGGATTCTGATATCCAATTTAGAACATTTTAGAACAGGTATATCTAAAGCGACCGAGATTCAAAAGGACCCAATTGCTTCTGTAAGTGCAACAAAGGGTGTGATTACACAAGGAAATAGAACGCAATTTGGACAGCTTGTGGAGCAGTCCAGTGCCATCCAATTCCTGGAGATCACATGACATATGGGGGAATGCACCCCAATCCAATCCATGCCCTGTAGGACTGCAACTTTGGGGAATTGGGCTGGAGTGATTCCCTGGCAGGCGTAAGGGTGGCTTTAAAGCAGATTACACTCTGTAAAGTGACCCTGTTAACATCCAAATCTGGATTCTAATTCTCCGGCGAAGATCACAGACTGCTGTCAACCCTTTCCAGTGTGATCAGGCACACACACTTTTGCAGCCGTTTGATCACATTCAGGGTTACTGACATGTGTCCATTGCTATGATGATTTTAATATACAGATGCTCTTCTCTTTCAGAGGGAGAGAGAGAAGAGTTTTTGTAGATTAAAATAAATATAACAATGGACATAACAGCATCAGCCTTTCTCACCTCCATTTTTTGTATTCAGGGACACTTTGATTTGTGACTAGAAAAGAAGCACAAGTCTACTTTGTCAGTTTGATTGCTGAGACACTCATTTCACAGAAACTCGCATCTCCGGAGGGAAAATGTGTTAATTGCAGGGATTTTATAAGATTTTGTAATGAGGTTTCTTCATATCTACTTCGACCCTGCCATCAATCCCACTACTCTGCACTGAGGGAGTAAAATGAGTTGTTTCATTTACCAAGTACAGCCAAACCAAGTTTTCAAGGAACATTGTTTTCTCTCCCAATAGTCATTTGGATTCACTGAATATGTTCACTCTTTGGGCTATGCATGGGGGAGGTATTCCCCTTTAATTTTCCACTCTTAAATATTTATTTGCTTGTTAGTGATGTACACACCTCTCCCACTCTCTACTGAGTTGCATTGACTTGTATGCAAATCAGACCATCCCAATGCGAATCAGACCATCGAGTCCTGTAGCATTTCCCACATTATTATTAGTCAATGTAGTAACACCCTGAGTTTGCTGTTAATGTAAACCGATGGTTCTCAACCTCGGGTCTTTCAGTTGCTTTTAGACTTAAAATCCTGGAATCCTAGATCATGGTAACCAAAGTCCAAACACCTGGTAGATCAAAGAATGAGAACTCAGGCGTATTATAGGAGACACTCAGTCATGGGTGGCCACCCTAACTACATTTCAGTGGGAGCAATTCCCATTAAAATGAACAAGGCTTGATGGAGAAGATTCAGGTGTGTAGATTCACTCTGAAAAACATTTCCTGAAGCCTTTTCCCACTGGGCACAATGGAACTTGCTTCTGAGTAAACACACATAGAAGCGCACTGCAGAAATAATTTCCTGGCATCTATGTTATTGCCTAATGGTGCATTCTTCTATTCCCTGGAAAAAGAGTCAAGGGCCAGAGGAAAAGCAGCAGGCATTCCTCACCATGGGTTTAGAGTCAGTCCATCCATAGATAGTAAGTTCTGTTGTGAGGGCCCTGCTTTGACTGAACCCCAGATCTAGGGTTGTGAAAAGATAGGTGGGAAATACAAATCTATTCCCTCATCTTGCACCCTCTCTGCCATCAGCCTCACAGGATTTGGGAGCTGATGACCCCTCCACACCACCTACTTCTACAAGACTATCCTATACATTAGATTTTTATTGGGAATGCCACAGCTTACAAAATTTTACAGCATTCCTAAAGTGCTGTAAAGTCAGAACCAACCTATAGTGACCCTAATAGGGCTTTTAAGGTAAGTGAGGTGTTTAAGGAGTCTCCTTACCAGTTTCACACCCACAGTGTACGTCCTTGGCAGTGTGGGCATTCAAACTCAGGCCTCCTGAGTCTAGTCCAGTGATGGCAAACCTCTGGCATGCATGCCACCTGTGGCATGCGGAAACATCTCCCTTGGCACGCAAGCAGAGCACTACCCCCCAGAGTTTATTAACAAAATCTGAATCCCGGTCTTTCTGCTCCTGGTCCTACTTTGACTGCAACACCAAACAAAAGGTCTTACAAACAAAAAGTCTGTGGGTTTTTTATTGTGTCAATCCATCTCATGTGCAGTCTTCCTCTTTTCCTACTGCTTTGGACATTTTCCTGCATTGCTGCCTTTTCCAATGAGCTTGTCTTTTTATGAATAGTCTTCCGTCTGTGATTCACCAGGCTCCTTCGCTGGGTATTTTCAAGAGCCAAATTAAGACCTGGCTCTTTAGGCAGGCCTTCCCCTTTGTCACTGCTTGAGCTTTATTCTTTTATTTTAATTTTCTGTCTTTTTTTATTGTTTTCCCATCTTGCGCTACATTATTATTACTATGTTTAAATTGTGGTATATAGTTGTGCCATAGTTTGCTGTGGTCCACAAAGTCAAAGGCTTTTGCGTAGTCACTGAAGCAGAAGTAGATGTTTTTCTGGAACTCTCTGGCTTTCTCCGTAATCCAGCGCATGTTAGCAATTTGGTCTCTAGTTCCTCTGCCCCTTCGAAATCCAGCTTGTACTTCTGGGAGTTCTCGGTCCACATAGTGCTGAAGCCTGCCTTGGAGGATTTTGAGCATAACCTTGCTAGCATGTGAAATGAGTGCAATTGTATGGTAGTTGGAGCATTCTTATGGCACTGCTCTTCTTTGGGACTGGGATGTAGACTGATCTTTTCCAATCCTCTGGCCACTGTTGAGTTTTCCAAACTTGAGTGTAGTATTGAGTGTAGTACCTTAACTGTGTCATTTTTAAGATTTTAAATACCGGTAGTTCAACTGGAATGCCATCACCTCCACTGGCCTAGTTGTTAGCCATGCTTTCTAAGGCCCACTTGACTTCACTCTCCAGGATGTCTGACTCAAGGTCAGCAACCACACTATCTGGGTTGTCTGGGTGCTGTATGTGTTGCTCTCAGACTAACAGCATATAGGCCAAGGTTTGACAAATTATCAGCATGCGTTCAACATAAAAAATCACATTGTGCGAAAGCATGCAAGTTGAGTATCCCTTGTCAAAAAATACATGCATATAATTATTTTAAAAGTTTGTATAAATTACCTGGCTTGCATTACTTTAATATTTGTTTCCATTTACTAGAGTTAATGATTATTTTTCAATAAAAAGTGTTAGTATCATTCAAAGTTCTGTTATGTTTTGAAGACAAAAGGTGATGATTAATTCAGACAACTGTATAAGTTGTTTTTTCTAAACTAAAATATCAGTATTCAGATTTAATTGCAGTGTTGGCACTTCGAAAGAAATAATTTGGTTTGTGTCGCCGTTTGGGCACTCCGGCTCAAAAAGGTTAGCTATCACTGGTCTAGTCCATCTCTCTATTCATTATGCTACATCGGGTGCTTTATAAATAATTGAGTTACCTTAAATTAGTTATATGGGGGTGTGGCTGCCTCCTCATACATCACAGAGGGGACACCACTTCACACTTTCTTTCTCTTAACACGCTGCCACCAACCACACACATATATCTGACTCCTCAGACAAAGGTATGGATTTTAAAAATAAAAATTATTGTTTATTGGTACAACTTAATGTATAGTAAATCAATATATGAACTGAATAAGTCAATCATTAAAATAAAGAATCCCTTCAATCACTCTATCACTCAGACCTTATCTAACACAGTACTTCATAACATACATGCCCTAACTCAAACTCTATCTTCTCATCCTAGCTCAACTTCCACATATCATTCACTCCCCCCTTATATACATAGCTCCACCTCCTGGAGTCCCACCTCCTGCCCTGCTATAGGCAGATGAGCTGCAGCATAACATTGATAGGCAGGTGGCGTCATCGCAGCCGTCACAGGGGGTAACGTGTAGTATAAGTAGTAATTACAAAGTTGGTATTTAGGTGTAAAACTTAAGACCTAATTACTTAAAAATTTACTTTTAAAGCCCATTGTAATGCATTTTCTAGGTATTTTGACAGGATTTATTCAGGTCTTATGGCATACTCTTCTCAGAACTAAGCAGGAAGATAGATATGCTTTGGTTTTGTGTTTCTATTTTTTGTAAATATTTACATGGTGGAATATCAGAATGGGCCATTAGAGGGCAACAGATATTATTTTCCCTGTATTTCTCTGGCCTGCCAATAATGAATTAATAATATCTAATGCAACAAATTATTTCCGTGAAATATTTCAAGCTGTTAATTCTGTACATGTCTTTTTAAGTCACATGAACTTGAAGGAGACTAACTCTCAGGAAATGTTATAGGTTTGCGCTCTTGGCTGCTTGAATAGAAGAGGAAATGTTTGCATGGATAGTTTTTCCTAGCACTGAGAGAAAAGCCACCACCTTCTAATCTTCTCTGTTTGTGCAATTTTACAGTATATGACCCTGGTTCTCTTTTATACCTGACCACTCTAGCAAGGATATTTTTTCTATTTAACCCTCATGTTTTAAAGCATAGGCAAAAAAATGACTCTTTTCTTTCATTTATTGTTGTGATCCAACAAATCATGTTGGAAATGTTGCTCATGCCACTGAACATATTTCATTCTGTCATGCATCTGTTTGAAGGCCAAATTTAGGACTTTATAAATAGCTCAAGTTCACCCTGCTTGACGCACCAGAATACTTGGCTGGTTTCTCTGTGTATGATCTAAATCTATGGTAGGACATTTTCAACTGCAGTTTTAAGAGGTATGGGCGTTGCATTTAAATATTTAAACATAATAGTTCTGTAGTCCCAACTGATAACAAATATACAATTTATACATCATGACTGTTATCAATGACTTGTTTGATGAGGGGGTTACTTCTGAGAAATATTAAAGGCATTAAAATTGTACTGAAAATTAAAATTTAAAATATTAACTTGTGATAGTTTAAGAATTATTATACTTTGACTCATAATTTTATGTGTGCATAATTCATAGAAAATGTCAGATGCCTAATAAAAAACCCTCTTAATTTACTAGACTTATTAAAAATAAATCAGATTTTTTTTTGTTCTGAATTTGGAAACAGGCATGATTTGTTCACCAGTAAGAAGCAGCATAACTGTATGGCATAACTGTTTTGTTATTTAAAAAAAAAAAAATAAATGAAGACATCCCAATGAAGCAGATTAATTTGACTACTGTATATTTTTAAAGATGCAGTGTGTTTTTAAGCAAAATAAATAAATACCAGAACAAGCCGAAATTAAAAAACAATCATATTTAATTTTTTTTCTCCGGACATTTAAGGGCTATTCCAAAATTTCATTTTGCATAGCTTAAAGCCAAATGGGGCAGGAGGGGCTGCAAACTGCCCTCTTCCCTATATATATATATATATACAGTGTTCTATATATATATATATATATATATATATATATTTATAAAATGTAAAATGTAGTTTGGTATCTAAAAATCTAGAAGTATACATTTGCATTTGTCCAGAAAACAATTTTGGTTGAATAGCAATTGTGAAGGGCAAATTAAAAATTGGTATCTACTCATGAACATTTTTTTCATACATTTTGCTCCTTCTCTCTCGTTATACAGTTCTTACCCTAGTTGTAGTGTAGACCCTAATATCTGTACAAAGTGGTGTACAGACTCCAAAACATTTTTTAATCTTCCCACAGTTCTTCCCAACAACTGAATGTGTAAAATTGCAGTTGGGAGGTCCCTTTCTGCAGCTATAGAAGAAGAGAACTCTGGATGTTTGTTTATTCAAGGAAATGTTAGATTTGATGGGAAATTTTAAATTCCTGGACATGGGCTGAAAACATAAATTGAGGATGAAGTCGCTATTTTGTATGATGGAGCTACAACCATGATTACACAGGATGTTGTAAAAGGAAGGTATTTTGTTCCTCAACCTCCTGGCAAAGGTGGCATCATCTACTGACGCGCAACCTCAATTTCTCATGTCTCTGCTTGCACTCCAACATTTATTTGGCAGCATTAACTTGGTGTTCAAGACTGTATGTTAAACTGTTTAAGTTATTCTTAAGTAAACAGGCAAAGAATTACTGTACAATGTTAGTACTTCAACAGAGCAAGCATTATTCTTTGTTACATACTTGATTCAGCACTGATGTGTATCAGGCTTTTTTCTGCCATCCACATAACATTTACTTTGTCCAGATTAATACAGTGATCTGTAACTTTCTGTGCTTTTTGTAACCCTAAGGGAATAATTAGCCTTTTTTCTGAAAGAAATGTTTCATTTTTCATTGGAGTTTTAAATCATGGATAAAGAAGCACAATATCCCATATTCATAAAATGGAGGTTTTTGAAAGAATTGGATTTCCTGGCTTTTGTAGTGGTGGTGGGGAATATAACCATACATACACTGCACATAATATCACAGAAACTTATCTCATGTAGAATTATACAGATCTTAAAAGTTACACAAATCTTACACAGACACCAGGAAGATCCAGGACATTGACATATATTCTAAGCTGTAAACAGCAAACAAAATATCTGAGTATTCCCAAAATCAACATGTTCTGTTTTGGTATACAATGGTGCCTCGCTTGACGACGTTAATTCGTTCCAACGAAATGGCTGTAGAGCGAAAACGTCATCAAACGAAATAAAAAACCCATTGAAACGCATTGAAAACCGTTCAATGCGTTCCAATGGGCTGAATACCTGCTCATCCAGCGAAGATTCTCCATACGGCGGCCATTTTTGGTGCCTGTAAAGTGAGGAATCCATCCTAGAAAACAACGGGGGCCATTTTCATCAGCCGGTGGCCATTTTGAAACCCGACTATCAGCTGTTTGCTGATCGTCGTAAAGCGAAAATCGGTTCCCGAAGCAGGGAACCGATCATCGCACAGCGACGAAACCCCATTTAAAACATCATTTTGCGATCACAAAAGCGATCGCAAAAACATCAACGTAAAGCAGATTCATCATAGAGCAGGGTGATGGTCCTGTGGGGCACGACTGTATAGAATTAAAACAACCATTCTGATACCTTTAAGTCTAACAATTTTTTTTCAAGTGTGGGCTTCCACAGAATACAGTCAGCTTTCTTCAGACACTTACAATATAATATTTAGGCCACAATTACACAATAAATTTTACAGGTGTCTGCTCTCTTTTGCTGTTATTATTACTGCTGATTTCTTGTTACTTACGGTACTTTTGTTTGTTGCTGTTTTCTATTAAAATGTCTGAATTTCCTTACATCAAAGAAGACATGGGCCTTATTTAGTCAGTATCTGAGCAGGTATGCTTATCATGTATAGAGGGGAACACTCTAGCCTCATCCCTCAGTATTAGAAGTGGGCATGAATTTTAAAAATGAATCACCAAATTCATTCAAAAATTACTAATTCATCAGTTCATATTCATACAAAACAATGCCCCAACAAATACGAATCAATGAATTTTTAGCGGGCACAATTCTGAGGGGACACCCGCTTTGTGGGTATGACTTGGATATCTGAAACTCAATCTTCGCCAAACATGGAGGGATTGTAGAGGAGAAGCTTCATAGGAAACTTCTCTAAGAATGGTGTCTCTAGGTCCTTGGGGGGACTTTCCGGGGGGGGCTACTTGTGGGTGTATAACTCATATGTCTGAAATCAAATCTTCATCAAACATGCAGGGGTAGTAGAGGAGAGTCGTGAGAAGTTTCCCTGTAAATTTAGATTCTCTAGGTTCTTGGGGAACTGTTTTATATGGTTTTATATTAAAAATGAATTGACAAATTGATTTGTCAATTTGTCAGAAAAAAATCTTGAACTCGTTATTTGTTGACCTTGATGAATAATGACTTAAAATGAATCCCAATTTTTCTGATTCGTGCCCATCTCTATCCATATCTAGTTTACTCAAAATAAGGTACATCAAGAATGAGACATTTAAAGAGGGAAAGCTCACTATTCATCATGAACGCTGTCCATTAGGACCTTGAAAATTAGGGTCCTAGTTCCCATAGAAAGTATGTACAGATAGAGAAGGGCTCATCAGACTCATCAACCTCTGCAAGTTGCAGAAACATGCCAAAAGTGGAGGTGGGGTAGATCAATTTCTTTGTCATCTTAAGAGTATATCTATGTAAGCAATCACTTATTGAACTCTAGTTTTTTCCTAGCTGCCCCTTCCATGTCTATTTATTTTTTTGTTTGCTTGTTATTTGTTTCATACTTTGCTACATCATGTATGATAAGAAAAACTGAAGGTAGAAAGCACAGGGACAAGCAATTGCTTTGGCTGCAAAAAATAAATTAAGGGGTGCATCAGCAAGGAACATGAAATGATCAACAGAGGGGCTAACTAAGCAATGCCATGGATGAGAGTGAACAGTGATCAGTTAATAAAGGGTTAAATTGTTGGAAGAAACAAGGGTGTAGCATTCTCTATTTAGTTGATCTATGGTTCTTGTTCTATAATGTAATGATTTTTGAATATTCATGTTGCTGAAAGGCGGAGCCAAGACAGATACTATAAGAGGCGGAGCCTGAGTCAATATTTCAGTCAGAGTGTGAGATTAAGAGAGTTCAAGTCAGTGTGTAGAGTTTAAATCAGATTGAGTCAGTAAGAGTGGAGTCAGAGAGTGTAATAGAATGTGTAGTTTGGGGAAATTCTGAGGAATGATTAACTACTGAAGATATTCATGAATCAATCTATGTTTATTCAGATCAAGTTTATTGTATTAGCTAAAAGCCGTCACAATTATTGAATACAGAAATGGTCAGATAAAAACAGGATAAAAGCCGTCGCAATTATTTAAAATACAAAAATGGTCAAGTAAAATCATGATAAAATCAAAGACATGTAAAATAAGAGACCCTTCATATCTGGGAATCTCCCACACAATTGATTGCAATGGCTTTCAGAAAATTAGCTCGAATATTTCTATGTACTCAATAAACCAAAGTTTTATTTACCAGAAATTGAGGTGTGGACCTGAATCTTTCTGAAGTAAATGGTGATTTAGAGATCACCTGGTGGCAGCAAGTGAAAAGAGTGAGGTTTGTTTACCTTCGTGTGCTCTGGGGCTTGAAGGTCAAGCAAGGGGGCATGAGGGTGGACGCAACAAAGGGGTACCTCAAAACTCAGGCAAGAGATAAAGAATAATGCCTTTGTTAAACCACATTACTCTGCTTAGTTAGTGCTCTTTGGGTAGACTGGTTGCACACCTGCATTTAAAGACAGAGAAATTGCCATGTACCTGGGCCTAAACCCCATGGTTGGTCCCTGTGGAATAGACCCATTGAATCAATTCCTGAATGGTAATCCAATGCTTATGCAACTCACATTGATTCAGTGGGTCTACTTTAGTTGGGTCTAGCAACTATACTTAGGCTCAGTCTTTAAAAATATAATGCTGGGAGAGGAAATAAGGAATACAACAGTTTGGGAACAACTTTGTTTAAATACTCCACAAAGTGAATAAACAAGTCATAAATATAGGGGAAATGACTAATATAGGGGGGGAAAAGCCCTTGAACTTCTATAATCCACCACAGAAGACATACACTGAAAACAAAGCACTTAATAGGTGATAAGAAATCTGTTTTCCTTCTCTACAGAATGTCAGACTTCGGACAATTTGATATAGATTTTTACAAATCAAATTACCCTCCAGATAACCAAGAGCAAGATTATAGTGAGTCTGGAGACACCAGCCATGTCTATGGAAGCAAAAGGTGAGTGCTTGCAATAGGGGAAATGTGTTTTTAAGCTTTAACATTGCATTTTAGCTACAATGAATTATAGCATTCATTTTTTGCTTACAGTATTACAGTTGGTCTATCAGTCAATCAATAGGCATATGAATAGGCATCCTTCAATCTCAAGAGACCATGGTAATGTGCTGTGTATCGAGGAGTGTCCTCTCCAGAGCATGAAGCCTGGATAAAGTAATATGGAGGATTGGCTGTTACCCAGGCAGCAGACCCCCCTCTCCACGTCCAATGGAAAGGCAAGAGCCAATACAACTGGTTCCAGCAATATCGCAGGAGTTGGCAGAACGACACGAACTGCCTCCGGGACTCCAGCTCCGGATTTTGCCTCAAGGTTAACTCCTGAAGCCTTTTCCGTGAGTGGATGTAGCCACAGGGCAGTGGAGGTTTGAAATCAGAGTTTTCCTTCTCCTAGATGGGCTGCCTTCCATGGCTGATGAGCCCCACCTACCCGGCTTGCTCTCTAATAGTGCAGAAGTATGATCCTAAGTACAGTATTTACTTCACTGTTAGAAGATAAAAAAGTGCTCCTTACATTTCAGCTCCCATATGGCTTATCAGTAACTATAGTAATAATAAAACAAAAAGCATGTTAAATGTATGGTGGAGATAGATACTTCACAATCTCCTTTATCTTAAAGCACAGATATCTATATACAGCTGTGGTACAGAATGAAAACCCTTGTCAATACTTTTTTCAAAAGGTCAATTGCTATACAGATTGGTCTCTTTATTACTGACCAGTATAATATTCTATTCTTGGGGAAGATGCTAGAACAGGATGTGGCCTCCCAGCTCCAGAGGCCCCTGGATGAGACAGATTTTTTAGATCTATTTCAATCTGGCTTCAGGCCTGGTTATTGGACAGAGACTGCTTTGATCACCTTCGTGGATGACCTACGCCAGGAACTGGATAGGTGGACTTTGTCCCTGTTGGTTTTACTGAACCTCTCAGTGACTTTTGATACTATCAACCATAGTATCCTCCTGACCCATCTCTCTAAAATGGGACTCGGGGCACTGTTTTACAGTGGCTCCAGTCCTTCCTGGAGGAGAGAACCCAGAAGGTGGTGCTGGGGAATTCCTCCTAGAATCATTGGCTGCTGGCTTGTGGGGGCCCTTAGGGTTCTGTTCTGTCTCCTGTGTTATTTAACATCTACATGAAATCATTGGGAGAGATTGTTTGGGGTTTCCGTGTCACCAGTATGCCAGTAACACCTAACTCTACCTCTCCTTGCCAACTAAATTTGGTGAAGCTGTTTTGGCTCTAGATCAGTATTTCGTATCAGTAATGGACTGGATGAGGATGAATAAATTGAAACTTAATCCAGACAAGACAGAGGTGCTTCTGGTCACTCAAAAGGCAGATTAAGGAATAAGATGCAACCTGTGCTGGATGGGATTACACTCCACCTGAAAACACAGGTACACAGCTTGAGGGTGCTCCTGGATTCATCTCAGAGCCTGGGTGCCCAGGTTTTGATGGTGACCGGGACTACATTTGCGCAACTAAAACTAGTGTGCAGCTACATCCATTTCTTGAGAGATCTGCTCTGGCTATTGTGACACACATTCTAGTCATATCCCGGCTGGATTGCTATAACACATTCTATGAGTGGCTGCCAATGGAAAGATTCAGGAAAATTCAACGAATCCAAAATGCAGCAGCCAGATTGATGCCTGGGGCTGGTTACAGGGACCACATCACCCCGCCATTAGCAGCAGCTGCACTGACTGCCAATTCATTTATGGGTGGAATTCAATACTGATTTTAACCTATAAAGCCCTAAATGGGCTGTATCCAAGCTATTTCAAAGACTGTGCCTCCCATTTTGAGCTGGCTGGTGTGAAAATCATCAGGAGAGGCCTTTCTATTAGTCCCACCACCTTTACAGGTGCATTTGAAGGGGACATGGGAGAGGGCAGTCTCTGTTGCTGCTCCTAGACTCTGAAACTTCCTCCCACAGGAGGCTAGGCTGGCCCCATCTTTGCTGTCCTTTTTGCATCTTGAAGCAAGCTTTCCCTCAGTGACTGGCTACATAAGTGTGATTCTTAGATGGAATGTTATAAATTATTGCTTTGACTGGATTTTCGGTACTACTTGTGTTTACCATTTCTCAGAGTGATATTAGTACCTTTTATTATTTGTCTACTTATATTTTTTAGCTTTAATATTGTCTTTTAATGATGCAAGCTCATTGCTCTTAGCTTTAATATTGTCTTTTAATTATGTAAACCACCATTGCATACTCATTATATTCTGTTTAAAATATTGTCTTTCAATTATGTAAGCCACCTTGGGCCCTTTGTAAGGAAAAGGCGGGGTAAAAATATTTTAAATAAATAAATAAATGTTATGAGATAGTTTTGGTTAATTGATGAAGGAATCGTTTGAAGTAATTTTAATTATATCTACAGTGGACCCTCTACTTAAGGAATTAATCCGTATTGGAATGGTGGCTGCAAGTCGAAAAGTCTGTAAGTCGAATCTCCATTGACCTACAATGCAATGAAAACCGATTAATCCCATAACCAGTGGTTTTTATTCTATTTTTATTCCATTTTGGTTTTTTTCTGGTCTGTAAGTCGATTCTCTGGCTGCAAGTCGAATCTAAATTTTGCGGCCAGAGAAGTCTGTAACTCGAAAAGTCTGTAAGTCCAGCCGTCTGTAAGTCGAGGGTCCACTGTATAGTTATATAGACTGAAATGCATTGTGGTTTATATATGATTTAAGCTGTCTTTTTATACTGGTTCTTAGGTTTAAATATTGCCTTTTATTGGTGCATAAATAAATTAAGGAGTGCATCAGCAAGGAACATGAAATGTTGCCTTTTATTGATGGAAACCACCACTGTGTACTTGTTTTCTGTTTCAAATACTGTCTTTCAATGATGTAACACACCTTGGGTTCTTTCTAAGGAGAAAGGTGGAATAAAAATATTTTAAATAAATAATAATAAATATTTTGGTTTACATGGCCAAAAGTTCTAAACATCAAGTTTCCCAAAACTGAAAACTAGATTTGCATTCAAAATCTGATATCCAAGAAAACTTGCATTCGTTAACCATATTAGATGTTGTACTTTCAAACAGAGGAAATAAATGACATTGAATTTCACAAATAATTGTTCTTTTTAGTTTTAGGCCAGATTAGCAGAAGCCAGATCTGTATGTCTGGAACAGGAAGACCTTAGACCTGTGTAATAGGGTATGGATCACATAAGACAGAGGAGCATACGGCCCAAAAAGCAAGCACCAGAATTTTCTTCTGCAGTGTACTCTCTCACCTTGTGCAGTAATGGCAATATGAAAAACAATGTTCTCCCTGTCACCTGGCTCATGTCACAACTGGATGAATATCACAGCTCACAAGACATTGTATTGTTCCAAGAGTAGTTAGGGTGTAGTCTCATGTGTAGGAGACCTTGGTAGAATGGATCTGTTGGGTTGCATGACAGATGAAAGCTGGTCCTTGGATGGTCGACTCATGAATAGGTCCAGCTCTTCTAATCTTTGGGAGCAACTACAACAGTTAACACAAGAAGCATGTCCTAGTCTTTGTAATTCAACTTTGTCTTAGCTATGAGTGTTGTTAAGATCTGCTGGTGGACCCATCATCCTTGTCCCATCATTGAGAGCACTACATTATGTGAAGAAAGGAAAGAGGACTTTTCATAACTACAGTATCTCAGCTGTGGTGTGTCTACCTCCAGAACCTCATTTGACACCAATATTAGTTTTGTTTTGCCAAATTAAAATATGCTTGTTCGCCAGAGCCTTTGGGTTTTAAGAATCATGGTTTAAATTATTTCAAAGTTTAGTTTATTGTAATATATATGGTATAAATAATTGTAAATTGTTATTTTAAAACATACAATTGCTTTTAAAAAACGAATATGGTTCTTGATGCATCCTGCCCTGAAATCTTGTAATATTGTACAGGTTATATAATCTAAATTAATAATAATTCTGAATACATAGATTCAATGGCCAAAATCATGTTGTGTAAGTCATTCTTGCAGAAGGGTAATGAGTAATGACATCACTGGCAGGAGGAGATTCTGTCCTGGGCTTTCCATGGTTCACATACATCAGAACTGATTACAGACATGCCACATGATAGAAGTAGAAACTCTTTAATTACCAAGAATCTTCCCATACCGGTGAAGCAATCACTCTTCCACAGGTGTAGTTTATGCAATAGGATTTTGGCCAATAACTTATTTCACCACTTTTAAATGCATTTCTTTAAAGACTGCTTACTTGTCTTCCAAGCCGAGAACTTCAGGTTTTTGAGAGTTGCAGTCCACAAAATCTGAAGTGATAAGGTGTATTGTTTGTTCTTCCTAATTTTATAGAGCTAGTTCTGGTGGAGACATGGACACAGAAATAGCATTAGTAATGGTTTTAGCTCAGAAAAAAAGTGTCTGTATTACTTTTAAAGATTTATTTTAAAGCATCAGATAAATTGGTGCATTTCCTCTCATCTAATGGGGAAAGTAATAGGTTTAACTTTAAGATGTTACTTTTAACACCATATTTCAACTATTTCAGACTGTGTTGGTCTGATAATATGCGCACAGGGAACTGCTTAGGTGTCACCAAAGCAAATTTTAATTGCTCCATAAACATAGCGGAAAAAGGAGGTGAGACAAAAAAGAACCCTATCCATAGCCTTATTGATATGATTCTTCCACACTGACATTACTAGAATAAAATAGAACTGGCTATGATATCATTAATGATAATGGAACTGAGTCAATCTGATAAGGGCAAATAGTTCAAGTTAAGAATGGTTTATGTTTTTACTTACTATGATATTGAAAGGGCTGAACTGCACTTGTGAGAGCTGGAATATTTATGTATGTGAAATTAGGTAATGTCTAAACATATACACCACTGGCTTCAGGACTGTGTCTGGTAGGGTTGCTTTTGATTTATTTTAATGTCCTCTTCATTGTAGAGGTTGGATGGGGGCCATGCCCCAGTCTGAAGCCTTTGCCTCTCCAGGAACGCTTTCATCTTCTCAGCCGTACACTGGCCAAATCTTTCAACCAGCACATGCTTCTGAGTTTCTATCAAATACTGTTTATTCTGACAGCTTTGATGAAGAACCTCCATTGCTAGAAGGTGTGGAATTAAAACAATTAATTACACTTTTTGCATGTTCTGGCAGCTTATGTTTAAGGCAGAATCTGCTAATACCCATCAAAGATTTCTGTGCTATTGAGTAAGCCACTTACTCCACCCTCATTAGATAACATTTAATTATAAAGCATGTTCTATCCAGCCAACAGGTTCTCTTCTCCACACTTTTCCTTGAAATAACAAACAGGAGAAGTGCATACTTTCCTACACAAGACATACCCCCCCCCATGCATTGTACAGTCCTCCATAAATCTTCTTGCTTGGAATTTTAAACCAAGATTTTGGCTCGTTGCTCAGTTCCATTGCCACAGATTCTTTATGTAAAAATTCAGTCACAGATCACAGCCTATTAGCAAAGACTGTATAATGTCCAAGATGTGATATTGCACAACAGCACTGAAACTCTTAGTCTCATAAATAAACAAATGTGGGGCAGACTAAAGGTCAATGAACATTCTATTCAGTATTTTTCAAATGAAACCCAATGTTGAGTTGCCTAGAGCAAAACTGTAACTGCACTGATGGTCATATAGTCAGAATCTTAGATAAAACATATTTTTTGAAGTATTCAATCCAAGGCTGTCAAATAAAAAAAACCCACAACTCTGGTTAATTTGTTGTCTTGCATTTGTAACACAGGCACATGTTTATGTCTGAAAGGCCAGTAGCACAATTTGCATGGAAAATAAAGGCATTAACTCATTTTTATAGCACATACATCACAGAGTTTACTACCTCTAGATGACAGGACTGCAATAAATTTCATTTCTGAATTTCACAGCTATGCCTTTCCCTCTGTATTTATACTGCATAATCAGATATCATGTTAGGGTACCTATAATTAATAAACACTTGTTATAATCTTGTTTACATAACTTATAATAAATTTCATTCCTTTTAAAATAAGGTGACTTATTCTAAGATAAAAACTAAGCATTTCCTGTGAATCGCCCTGGGCTTACATAACTGTAGTATCAGCTATGCTAGTTTTTTTAAAGTCTTAATAACCTATAGTGAAATTCATAGTCAAGATAGATAAAGGCAATCATATATCCACTTAACTGAAAGTAAGCTCCACTGAACTCAGTAGCATGTATTTCTAAGTAAACATGAACAACCTCCCTCATACTTTTCTAAACACTACTCAGTGCTACATAAGACCTCTCTTGCATGTTATATATCCTAGTAGCCTAAACAAGAGTACAGTAGCTACCTATGGATTGGTTGGTCTTTAGGATGAGAGTAAACTATCAAATTAGACTATCAAACTGGCCTCCTTCTGTTACTCTTTGGTGACAGAGCTGATGGTCTGTACAGTCTGTGAACTATGAAACGGAACACAACTGGCCTGTCATAACTCTGGGGTTGGGCAATTCATGGCTTCATGAGTATCCATGTCACCTTCTGAGTAGCTTCTGAGGCTACTTTGCTTGTGGATTAATTTGTATGTAATCTGTGTGACACCTGCAGCTCCCCAAGTCCCACTGGTGTCTGCAGTCCTGCTTTTGCCTTGTTTTTGCTTGTGTGGGAATTTTTTGCTTCAAACTATGCTGCTGCTGCTGACATTTTAATGATGCCTGAACCAGAGCTTAGAAATGTTATTTTTCCCCAAAAATTGGACTACAACTCCAAAACACTCCTATCCAGCATGATCCAAAAAGTCACAGAAACCCCAACTTCTGCTTGCACTCAGACAGGCCATCCTCACTACCTCACTACTTAGAACAAAATGCTGGCTAAGTACACTAGCACACAATCTATTTTCGCATTCATAGGCAGGCTGAAAAATCAGATGATTTCTACCACACGGGGCTACTGGCCTGCATTTGGCTTGGTGGATCATGAGCAGCTGTGAATTCTAACACCCCTTATACCCAGACTCTGGAGTGAGAAGATCTCTGCATTCACCAACTTTCTTGTCTGAGAAATGGCTAGTGAACACAAAGCACTATCTTATATACTAGGATATGAAAAGCATGTTTGGAAAACTCAGCAGTGGCCAGAGGATTGGAAAAGATCAGTCTACATCCCAATCCCAAAGAAGGGCAGTGCCAAAGAATGCTCCAACTACTGTACAATTGCACTCATTTCACACGCTAAGAAGGTTATGATCAAAATCCTACAAGGTAGGCTTCAGCAGTATGTGGACCGAGAACTCCCAGAAGTACAAGCTGGATTTCGAAGGGGCAGAGGAACTAGAGACCAAATTGTTAACATGCGCTGGATTATGGAGAAAGCCAGAGAGTTCCAGAAAAAATCTACCACTCTGGTGACAGAAAGTGAGGAGAAATTAAAGAACCTCTTAATGAGGGTGAAAGAGGAGGGCGCAAAAAATGGTCTGAAGCTCAACATCACAAACAAACAAACAAGACCATGGCCACTGGTCCCATCACCTCCTGGCAAATAGAAGGGGAAAATATGGAGGCAGTGACAGAGTTTACCTTCCTGGGCTCCATGATCACTGCAGATGGTGACAGCAGTCACCAAATTAAAGGACACCTGCTTCTTGGGAGGAAAGCAATGAGAAATCTAGACACCATCTTAAAAAGCAGAGACATTACCTTGCCGATAAAGGTCCGCATAGTCAAAGCTATGGTTTTTCCATTAGTGATGTATGGAAGTGAGAGCTGGACCATTAAGAGGGCTGACCACTGAAGAATTGATGCTTTTGAATTGTGGTGCTGGAGGAGACTCTTGAGAGTCCCCTGGACTGCAAAGAGAACAAACCTGCCCATTTTGAAGGAAATCAACCCTGAGTGGTCACTGGAAGGACAGATCCTGAAGCTGAGGCTCCAAATACTTTGGCCATCTCATGAGAAGAAAAGACTCCTTGGAAAAGACCCTGATGTTAGGAAATTGTGAAGGCAAGAGGAGAAGGGGACAACAGAGGAGGAGACGGTTGGACAGTGTCATCAAAGCAACCAAAATTAATTTGACCAAAGTCCAGGAGGCAGTGGAAGACAGGAGGGCCTGGCGTGCTCTGGTCTATGGGGTCACGAAGAGTCAGACACAACTTAACAACCAAGCAACAACAACATGAAAAGCAGAGTGCAATTGTTAGACATAATCTTGTCCCATTAGATTTATACGGAAACAGCATGTCTATTAGCATTCATAAGGAAAAAATGTCTGATTACATCCATGTTTTGAGACTGGTACAAGAGAACCAAAATATGCAGCTTCAATATCGTCAATGTTTTTAAAAGTACTTGGCTAGGTACTGAAATTTTTGTTTATACATTTGTTGGTCTTTGCATGCATGCATGCATGCATGCCTGAGCGCAGGTGCATGCAGGTTTATCAAGGCCGTGTGGGGTTAGTTTTGACATCTGGTGTGCATAGTTTCTCCTTTCATAACCAAGTAATCAGTAACTCCCAATCTGGAATCCAAATTAGGTCTTGGCTACAATTCATATGTCATTACAAGAGTCTGCCTACAGTCAATTAATTGCTTTGATATTTAGGGCTTCAGTCTCCCTGATGAAGTGTTGTACCAAGGTTTTCCCTTAGGATAACAGGCCATTTTGATGTGGTTTTCTGTTGCAGAACTAGGGATCAACTTTGATCACATCTGGCAAAAAACGCTAACAGTCCTAAATCCAATGAAGCCAGCAGATGCCAGCATTATGAACGAGACAGACCTGACAGGGCCTATGGTTTTCTGTTTGGCCCTTGGAGGAACCCTGCTTCTGGTACAGTATAGTAATAAGTCCATTTGCCAATCTATAACTGAGGGACTGCAAACAATATAGAGGTCTTTCCATTGGACCATTTTAATGTCTCTTTATAAGCAATAGCAGAAGATGTTCTCCATCTTTGTCCACAACTCTTTTAGCCTGAATAATTAATCTTAGAGCTGAACACAAGCGGCCTTATCAGGAGTATCTGGCTTTCAGAATGGAATCATTTAGATTTAATTGAAAATAAGAGCAAAGGATTAGGGGTCTATGTTTGGATCAAGTGGACAGGGACTCTTGTTTCAGAGATGTTATCTACCAAAAACGGTCAGGGTATTCCCATGTGTTGCAAGTATTGCATTTCTTGCCCTCTTCCAACACTGATACCCTCACTCACTGTCTTCTTTATGAGATTTCAATGAAAATGGCTGCAGAGGATCATGTATCAACATCAGGGACAGGAACTCTTATTTGAAAGCAATAGAATTTTTAGCTGCTTCTTTTTCTTTTCTTGGTCTTAAATAGAGACGGGAAGGCCTGGGGGCAGGGAAATGGAAAAAATGGGGAAAAACAGTTTCCCCCCCTTTTTTTTCTTCAAAAGCCTTTTTTTTTTTTTTTTTTTTTTTTTTTTTGCTTTTTCTGGAAAAATTGAAAAAATGGAGTGTGGAACATGTTCTTCTACAATGATAAATAATATGTCTATGATATAGTATTCAAACTATATAACATGAAGACCTTAATGAAAGACTTCTGAGACTTTACGTATTTAAGTTCTTTCATAAACACACCAGCTCAGAATTTATCTCCCTCCTTTGTGATAATGCCTCCTACAAACTTCTGTTCTTACCTTTGTTGCATTAAAACCAAATTCACGTTCTGGTCATGTGTCTGAAGAAAGTTTATGATAACACAAAACACAGCAGGTCAAATAACTTATTGACTCTAATTCCTAAGAAAAGTAATTTAGGTTTTCATTGCCTGAAATAAATGTCCTATTTGGTCCCTCCAATAAAAATGAATAGGTGAAAAATGTTTTTAAAATTGTAGAAAGGAAAAGAATATGCGAGGGCCAGTTGATTACACCTTTCCCAAGGCTAGCCATCCCTTCTCTTGAATCATATTATTAATCTCCGCCTGTAGAGACTGAAGTGAATTCTATGATTCCCTATGAGTACACTGTGCGCATTTGTGCAAACACTGCAGTACTTGCCATCTTTTGGCAATTTCTTTTAGGAGACAAGCTTTCCCCAGTACAAAATAAAGAGGATTCATTTTCAAACAAAGATGGAATTTGATAATCCAGGAATACACTGAGAGAACTCAAAAGAAATAGCCACAAACTTTTGAGAACTGAGGTTTTTTTTTCTCATTTGCCCCATCCTTAATCAGTGATGTTATAGTTATGCCATGGCCATAGCAGGTACAACTGTACTTATTTAGGTCTATTCTGTAAACAAATTAGAGATGCGAGCTCTTGAACCATGAAACTTAGAACCTGAGGCTGCAACCTAGAATAATGTGGCAATACTCAGAATTTTTTTTTCTGTTATGGAATATAATAATGTTGCACAACTGGCACACAGTATGAAATATATTAATTGGACAAACCAGAAAAAATACTTCTGTATTTGCCTAATCAGCTCAACCATCTGCACCTAAAAAACAAATTGCAATGTATAGTTCTGGAAGTTATTATCACAGACTGAAGAGCTGTGCTTAGCATTCTTGTGGTCCTGACAAAATATACTGCTATAGACTGCAGCATAGGGGCCAGATCATGTCTTGAAAATTTAACTTTCTTTGTGCTGGCTGAACTTTTCTAAGTTCAGGTCGCAGAGCTATTGTCATATTATGGATGGATTCTGCAGACATTCAGATAGCTAGTGTTAATTTTATTCAATTTTGTCAGTGTCAAATACCATCTTGAACCCAATTTGAAAACTTTTTCTCTTATTCTCACCGACATAAATCGTAAAACCCTCATTTTCCACATCTTCCTCCATTCTTCATCATTTATTCTTTTTCCTAAGTCTTGTTCCCACACTAACTTCAATCCTTCTTTTTCAGTCTGTTCTTCTTCTCGATCAAGCAGGAATCTATACATTTGACTCAATGTACCCTGCCATCCTGTTCTCTGTGTAGTGCATCACTGGTGGTATGGAAGAGCTAAAATGAAATAGTGACAACATCTAGAACTAGTAGATTTGCAGCACTGTCATATACATCAGTGGTTCTTAACCTTGGTTTACTCAGGTGTTTTTGGACTGCAACTCCCAGAAGCCTTCACCACCAACTGTGCTGGCTGGGGTTTCTGGGAGATGCAGTTAAAAAAACATCTGAGTAACCCAAGGTTAAGAACCACTGATATACACGGCTATATAATATTTACTAGCATAAGTGATCTGCATTTGGGAGAAGAAAGTCTCATTGTATTTAGTGGGTTTAGTCCCTGATAGGCAGTATTCCATTCTCCCTGTAGAGAATCAAAAAGTTTTTCTTGGAATGCAAAAATAAATAAAGGAGCACAATCTGCACCTTTTCTTTTTATAGAAGAGATAACATACAAACTGATTGAGGAGGAATTAAAGAAACTCTTAATGGGAGTGAAAGAGGAGAGCACAAAGAATGGTCTGAAGCTCCACGTAAAAAAACTAAGATCATGGCCACGGACCCCATCACCTCCTGACAAATAGAAGGGGAAGATAAGGAGGCAGTGACAGAGTTTACCTTCCTGGGTAAAAAAAAAACCCTGCAAATGGTGACAGCCGCCACCAAATTAAAAGATGCCTGCTTCTTGGGAGGAAAGCGATGACAAACCTTGACAGCATCTTAAAAAGCAGAGACATCACCTTGCCAACAAAGGTCTGCATAGTCAAAGCTATGGTTTTTCCAGTAGCGATGTATGGAAGTGAGAGCTGGACCATAAAGAAGGCTGACCGCCGGAGAATTGATGCTTTTGAATTGTGGTGCTGAGGGAGACTCTTTAGAGTTCCCTGGGCTGCAAAGAGAATAAACTTGTTCATTCTGAAGGAAATCAACCCTGAATGCTCACTGGAAGGACAGATCCTGAAGTTGAGGCTCCAAATACTTTGGCCATCTCATGAGAAGACTCCCTGGAAAAGAGGAGAAGGAGACGACAGAGGACGAGATGGCTGGACAGTGTCATTGAAGCTACCAGAATGAATTTGACCAAACTCTGGGAGGCAATGGAAGACAGGATGGCCTGGCATGCTTTGGTCCATGGGGTTACAAAGAGTCGGACATGACTAAATGACTAAACAACAACAACATACAAACTTCTAGTCAACCACAGTTGTATGATGGACAGAGACCCCATCTAGTCTGCAGATTACAAATGATCTAAGATCTGCTTCACTACTCTTGATAGGATAGTCTTTGCCGCCATACCTCATTTGTCAGTCTAGTTTCAGAGTCCCGAATGGGTTTGTTGCACATACAGCTCTATCCTGCCGCAGAGGGAAACATTTTGGGCATCCAGGAGGAAATGCTGAGAAGCTGCCACTGCTACCTCTCAAGCTGAGGCTTTTTTTCTTCCTCTCTGCAAAGACAGAGCCTGTCTTTATTCTTCCTGTATAGAAAGAACTATGGTATATTTCCTCTTATTTCTATATTTTGGACAGATATTGCCATTTCAGAAAGAGAGGCAGTCTGAAGGTTGGGTTGTGAAAGGTTACTTCTAAAAACAGTAATGTAATGTATGTTTACATATTGTGGTATACGTGCATCAACCCCCATTATATTAAGCTCCAATCAGTTGATGTTTTTCTCAGTCTGTTCCCGGCCTCATCGAAAATGAGTCTCTAATGGAAGTCAAGGAAATAAAATGTGCAAAATGGGATAAATGGGGAGACAATTTAACTTGATCAGTTCCAATTTCATTTTCCTTCTCTCCTGCATAACTACCCTCAGTCCCCTCCTTATTGCACCAAGCCTCCCTCTTCCATCAAGCAATATATCAAGAGGAGTTTTCATTTAGCCACTGTCTTCTGTCCTCCTGCCTCTGGCACAGCAATCTGTTAATCTTAGATTAAGCTGCTAAGTATGGCTGTGTCAATTAATCAAACCCTCTGGAACAAACAAGTTAAAATATTAGCTGATTATTACTGGCATTGTGTTTATATAGGGCATCTGTGTAGGAAATATTGCAGATCAAGCCTCCCTGTCCAAATTGAAAATGTTAAAGCTATTGGAAACCTTTAATGACTGCAGAGGCAGTTGAGAGTAATCTATTAAACGAGTGGCATTGTATACCAACAACATGTCAGACACAGTCTTGGGAGTGCTGGAAAGATTAGTCTTAGTGAAGGCAGCGGCATATTAATTTTATTTAATACATAAAGTTTTCCCTCATAATTTCATGACAGGCTTGTTCTGGAGCCAGGAAAAATGGACTTTCAATGAACTCATACTCCTAGCCAAGTGAGTGCAGTGAGAGGCATGAAACTAACAGAGTGACTTTGGAGCAACCACATTCTCTCAGTTTAACCTACTTCTTCATCTTATAAGGATAAAGTGGGGAGAAGTAGAACAATATATATACTACCTTAATCTTATTGGAGAAAAGGCAGAATGTAACTAAAAATAACCAATTGTGAATAATTTAGTAACTCATTACTGAGCAATAAATAAATAAAGCCTAGACATGTCTAATCACAAGTAAGCCTCAATAGGTTTACTGAGAATTGCTCCTAGGTATAGGTATATAGGATTACAGGCTATAAAAAATTCAGAGAAATAAACAGCAACATGAGCATCATCCAGGTAGAGAATTTGTTCTCCGTAACATACATGTTTTAGTACTGATTTTATCTGTATTTTCCCCACAGTGCATACAACGTTTCCCATGTCTTCGTTAGTACAGTTTCTGGGCATTTCTGTGCTCCTGAGGGCATGATTTATTTTTGTTCTAAGGAGTAGAGTTTAGTACCATCACATTTCCCAGCAAAGTTCATTTCTGCAGCCAAAGCCTTCACATTTGGAAGCTTTCAAGTAAGCATTCAATGAGCTACAAACAACTACTACTACTTTAAAAACAAACAAACCCTACCTTCAGAAAAAAAGCACTCTTAAAGAAATGGGTTTTCTACACATGTTTAAAAGATGTCTAAGATTTCTTGAAGAGAAGCAATTTTAAGTGTGTCTATGTTCTGTGCCGTCAGCAACCCTAATAGGGATTTCAAGGCAACGTAAGATATTTCAGGAGTGGTGTCCCCCAGTCGGTTTCCATGGATTTGAACCCTGTTCTCCAGAGTCCTTGTCTGTAACTCTATCCACTACAGCACACTGGGGATCCATGTTTAAGACAAGTTGATGTTTAAATGAAGGTATAGAAGCCTGTGCTGCACAGGGAGTCGTAAGATCGAATCCACGCGATGGAGTGAGCTCTCGTCACTTTGTCCCAGCTCCTCGCCAACCTGGCAGTTCGAAAGCATGCAAATGTGAGTAGATAAATAGGTACCACCTCGGTGGGAAGGTAAAACAGTGTTTCCTAGTCACGCTGGCCACATGACAATGGAAACTGTCTTCGGACAAGCGCTGCCTTTACGGCTTGAAAATGGGATGAGCACCGCCCCCTAAAGTCGGACACGACTGGACTGAAAATGTCAAGGGGAACTTTTACCTTTACCTTTATAGATGCTGTGGTAAAAACATTCCTTAGAACTGCCTTTACACGAAACAGAGAGGGATTCAGAATGATCTGTCCCTATTGCCAGCAAAATCGGGTCCTGTAATTTTGCCCTAGGCGACTTCTCACTCCTTCACCCAAGTCTGTCTCGATTTTAAATAAACAATCTGGAAGGTCTGCTCTTCCTTTTTTATTACTTTAGGACCCTAATTTGGTAGCGTAAACGCGGCCAGATCAAATAATATATTTTTAAAGTAGCCAATTTTACCATAGTAGCTGTGGTCTAAACAAGGAGCCAACTTACAGACAAATTGTCTTTTTATCTTTTATTAAAACAAGATAGCATTCTAACAAACATACTAAAGCATAATAACGTCATTAATTATTTCCAATACCCCAGCTTTCACCACCAGATATTTCCTCTATAAAATGAAAACAATAAACAGTCTAACGATATCTTAAATTAACATTCTTCCGCAGTCTTCAAATTAAAGTTCTGCCAGATGCATCTCTCTCCGTGTGTCGTCTCTGGCTGTCGTGCAGGCAAACTCTCCCCCATCTCTCTTCTCCGTCCTTCTCTTTCTCTCTTCGCCCATCTTTCTTAAATTAAGCTGTTGTGTCCTTGTCCGTTGGAATTTTGATAAGATAAGGGTCATCTTGTTCTTCTTTACTTTTTTTTTCTTCTGCTGGAAAAAGAACTGACCTTGTACAATTTTTTCTTCCTAATTAACACCTGGACATCAGTTAGCTTCTAGTTGTTTCGTTGCTGTAATGAAACAAAATCCATCTCTATTCTACTTTTACAATTTTCATAATCAAATTCATGACAGATGCAAATCCCAGGAAACCCTGCAATTCTTCGTGACTAAAGTCAGAGAAACAGGAGTGGAATTTTCCATCATCTGGAAGATGTCTTAATGGAATTAAACCAATCCCTCCCCCCCAAAAAAGGCAGTTTTCATTAATGGGGCAATGTAGCAGCAGCAGCTTTCTGCAGAGCTGACTGCAATGCTTCAGGAAGAAATTGTTGTTCTCTGAAAACTATGTGAATTTTCTTAGAAATTCACAACATCAGCATAGAATTATTCTGAAATTTACTTTGTTCACAATGCCCAAGCATACATATTCAGGTCACCTTTTTATACTTACTAAGAGCATTTAACACTTCTTTTACAAGTGATGTACTGTAGATTAGATGTGAGGAGAAAACATCTATGGTATATGCCAAACTGTTCAATATAGAGCAAATTAAATAGTAGGCACAACTTGACCATAACTACGGCCTCTCTGCTTCTCATTGAGATGGTAAATCTATGCCTAAGCTCTACCACTTCAGAATTCAGGAAAACACATGGTTTAAAATTTCTCCTTGGCGGATGAGTGGGGGGTTACTCATACAGCAAACTAGATATCACAGAGGAGTTTAGGTTTATCACATCACAGAGGCATTTAGGTACCTCTGACATGGTGATTTTCTATCTGGAAGGTACTGTATCATTATTCTGTTGTGAGTAATTTTAAGCCAAAAGCTTATTTCTTCCTCTTACAACTTTTGCTCCCAGAAATACAAATGTTTCAATGCTGCATACCTGAGACAACAAACATGCAAACAAAGCTATATCAACTGATCCGTTACAAAACAAATGCACATTAATTTCCCAGATGCATAGCTAGGCAAGTTGATGAATAAATAGACATTCTTACTTACAGGCTTGCTTCTTCTGCATATAGAATCAGCATTTCATCTAGTAAAGTCCTTAAAGTCTGCTTCATTTTAATACAAAGTCAGGTCAAACTGGTCAGGTCAGAGATAAGGCCAAAAGAGCCATGCTAAGAAAGCCTGCGTCATGCAGAGTTCTGTTTCTCACCATGAATAATCATATGCCCATGGATTAGCCAGAAGAGAGATGTGAAAGCAATAGACCTCTTCTATCTTTGTACCACAACCACTGGTGTTGAGAGATATGGTACCTTTGATCTTGGAGACAGTTTACAGCAGGCTTGTCCAACCTGCGGCCCGAGGACCATATGTGGCCCAGGTCGGCTCATAATGCAGCCCAGTGCAATTTTTTATTTTAAAAGAAATTCCAAAGTTTCAAGTTACACTGCCGGTGCTTGCGGCTGGAATGCGGCTGGGGCATGTCACAACGGTGGGGGGGAGGAGAGAGGGAAGGAAGGAAGGGGCAGGAGGGGAGGGGAGAGGGGGGCTGCGTGACTGCATTGCACCATCCCCATCAATAGGTGGACCCCCTCCAGGCCCCATAAAGCCACCAGAGTCAAAGCTGGCAGCCTCTGCTGTCTGAGATCGCAGCTGCCGGTAAGCGCGCTTGGAGCGGGGCTGCGGAGGATGGCTAGGGCTGCCCTCCCATGCGGCCCAAACCAAATTTATGTGCGGCCCAAACCAAATTTTCATCTTCTAATGTGGCCCAGGGAAAGTGAAAGGTTGGACACCCCTGGTTTACAGTATAGCCATTATGATGACTAGCAGCCACTAGGTCCCCTGAACACCCCTGAATTTGTCTAATTGCCTTTCAACATCACCTGCATTGGTGTCTGCTCCACTTCCACCTTCTAGAGGTGAATTCCTGTCTAACCAGGCAGTCAGAAGTGGAAAGTACTTCCTTCTAATTCAGTTTCATTAGATGACCCAGGGGTGTGATCTCTTAAGTCAGGGAGAAAAATGTATCATTCTTTACTTGCTTGATAATACATACAATATTATACAACTCTATAATAGTCAAACTGCCTATTAACTTTTAGGGAATTTGCTCCAGACCCTGATCATTTTCATTCCCTCTTCCTGCATTTCTCTCATCTCTGCAATATTATTTTTGAGATACAGTAACAAATGAAAAAAAAAGTTATTTTAGAAAAAAATGAAAAAAAGAGCTGGGTGGGCATTTTGAACCAGGATACCCACCCTTCATCCCAATTCTCTGTAAAAAAAATTATCTAGAGGTTTTATTAGTTAATAATAATAATAGGGGGTCAATTCTGACTTTTTTTTCCAGGGTCTTCTAGATAGACAAATCCAGAAGTGGTTTACCAGTCTCTTCTGAGAGCATTCTGGAATGGTGCAGGTAGCCCAAGGTTACACATGCTGTCTCTTGAGATGGGGAATCAAACACCCGGTTTCTGACCCTGCAGCAGATACCTAACTGGTATAACTACACTGTGTAGAAAACCCACTTTGATACAAAGTTTTTTCAAATTGAATCTCTTTTAGTTTCCACAGGTGAAATCAGTGTAGCCATCCAGATGAATAGGAACAATTATTGTGTTTCAGGAATCATCAGGGAGAGGGGCTCTTTTCATAGTGCTTATCTGTGACAAAACACTTACCTGAAGTATTGCTAACTTCGGAAAAACATGTTTGCTTCTAAAAAGAGGAAGACTGAATAGTTAAGTGGGGGGAACGGGGACCTCTGTGACCACCCTTTTGCATCAGATCAGGTGATTACACAGAGCAATTTCCTTTTCAGAGAAAAGTGATGCCAGCCAAATAAGAGTAAAATAAATTACTTGTGCCAAGTAAACGAAAAGAGACAATTTCCCACCGAAAAGAAGCTCCATGGGGCTTCCACATTCTTTGCTTTATGTCTTGTAATCACTGCTTTTTAAATCAGTTTTATTTGTGCCAAATCCAGTGGAAACTGTGGTATAAATGGCTATTGTAGTCACCCCCTCACTGAGCTAAGAGTGTGAATTAGCTGTTAAACTAGTAAAGTATTCTTAATACATTTTAATATATTTTCTGCTTAATGCCGTGCATGGGGAAAACAGTCCTCCCTCTATACCATCCCCCAGTCTCATACTGGGATTACTTTTAGCAGCCCTCCCAAATTACATCATGTTGTTGTCTTGTTTATTTCAATGTATAACCCAGGTTTTGGAGCAAGGGATATTCAAGGTGACATATATATAGTAACAATATTAAAATTAAAATAATAATTGAAAGCTTTTAAACTAAACTTTCTTTGTTGGTCTTAATTCCCAGAGCATCTGGGGATATATTCTTACCAGGATGAGATTACTTGACTCATTCTGTTGATCTTAACTCTCTGCACGATGTTAAATAATGTTTTGAATAGCATGGAGGAGTGTGTGTTTGGTTGCTTTCATTTGTTTGTTTGGAAAAATAGAAAACATTCTCCTTCAATCACCTATAAAGAAGGTTTTCCCCTCGAAGTGTAATTTTCATCTGTATACAGTCTTTTTATTCTCTCTGTATCCTGTTTTATTATGGTGTCATTATCTTGTAATCCTGCTGTTAAGTATGATATATCTTCCAAATTAGCTAACTTCCCTTCTTATTCTGAATTCTGCTAAGCAATATTCCATATAGTTTTAAGAGCACCGGTAATATAAGCATTTGTGCATTGCTGTCCACTTCATCAGAAGCTGCAGCCTATGAAAACTTCTATTAAATAAAACAGGTGTAACAAGATTCTTTGTCAGTTTTCCCAGAACTGACTACAGACTAACCAAACTACCCTGCCTCCGATTGTTGATAATAATATAGTGAAAATTTGATTGTACAGAATTTAATAAACTGTGCATTTAAAACATCTGCTTTCCTCACTTCTGGTCATGTTCATGCTTAGCACAGTGATACGGTCTTAATTTTGTTCATTTCCACAGGCAGGAAAAGTTCACTTTGGCTACGTTTATGGCATGAGTGCAATTGGGTGCATAGCAATCCATGCTTTGCTGAACCTGATGAGCATAGCCAGTGTTTCCTATGGATGTGTAGCAAGTGTCCTGGGTTACTGCCTGCTGCCGATGGTCATCCTGTCCACCTATGCTGTCTTTTTCTCTCTGCAGTAAGTATGGTCATCTGAAATGCCGACAGGGCAGCATGACTAGTAAGGGAGGGGTATTAATAAGAGACTGGTTGAGATAGGCAAGGAGAGGAATAAGGAGGTAGAAGAATGGTGGGAACAGCTGCCTCACAGAACAAGGGCAAACGTGTTCTCAGTGCTCAGTCTACAAGTGTTGGTAGCCGTGGTGGCTTAAGAAAGTAAGATGTGTTTTTTGGATCACTCTAAAGGTTTGTTTTGGTCAGAATTTCTTTCCAGACAAAGCCAGTCAGATATTTATGTATCAGTAACTAGTATATGAGGGTGACCGTCATCTTTTAGTATGCATAGGTGGCTGGTGGACTAAGGGGATATCTCCCTGAGAGCAAAGCTAACATGTGGGCCACTATAACTGATGTTCCTGTCCAGGATTACAGCTAGCCTTGTGCAGCGAAGGGCTTGGTTCAAGTTAGTTTTTTAAACTTTACAGCAATCATCCTCATCCCTGCTCTAGAATGGCAGCTGTAAACTGCTCCCTCCACCTCTGCCCTCTATTTTCTTTTCCCACTTTTCTGTTACTTTATATGTTCTCTCAGCCATTGAGTAATTGATAGACAAACCCTGGTAGCTCAGTGGACCGTGTTGAACATGTGCGCGTGTGTTTAGTGCAGATATAAATATGTCTATGTCTATCTATCTTTCTATATTTTGAACAGCCAGGAATTTTCCATTGTATTTAGAAAGTTCTTTTTTAAAATGAACTTGTTTCTCATCTATAGAAAGTAATGCTTGACCACTCGAGTTCCATATTAGATGGGTTTCTCCACCATGAATCTATCTACAGTACTCTATATTCAGAAGTGCAAAATGCTCTCCATCTTTCTTTCTGCTTCATTGAGTGTTAAAGTGGAAGTTACGGAACAGTTCAGGAAAACAGCTGCTGGGAATGAAAAATACCTATGGTTCTTTAGGGGGGGGGGAAGCAAAAAGCAAAACAGTTGCCCATAAATATATTATGATATCATTCTCAACTACCACCATGACCTCCTCCGCTGTGGCTACTTAATGGCTCACCCCATGTTTTCACTGACTGACTAAAGCTTGTCTTGGCAATTATCCAAACAATTAAGAATTTCTTGATTCTCTGGTATGCCAAACATTGTTTTTGCTGAAGGAGCTCTTCATTCTGTCTAATCTCTGTAACAAGGAAAGAGCTTATAGCTTAAAAAGCAAATTTAAAAACAAAAGACAGCGAATACATCTCTTAAAATATTAATGGTCTTAAAAGTAAAAAGCATTATAACTTTAAATAATCTTTAGCCTTAAAACATATTAAAAATACACACAAAGAAAAAATCTAAATAAGGTTCTTGCCCTTCCAAGCCACCATGTGCTCAATATTCAGTTGAATTCCTGAATATTGTCCATACCTCCACCCAGTTTGTGAACGATCTATTCCTGCAGGGCTAGGAGATCCAAGAGAGAGCCTGGAGAGCGAAGAATAATTTTTCAATAGGAATCTCAACTGTTCCTACACCTCTGTTAAATAATATCTTGCAAGCTGCCACTATGATGATAAAGTCATTCTTATGGATAAAAAATTTTGGGGACAATGTCCTGTAGCATAAAAGATCTGGAAATCTAGAATCCCAGGAAAGTCAGAATATTACAACAACATAATATTTTAGCTCCAAGATATTGGAACTGCAAAGTGTGCCTACCATAAGATATGCAAACGCCACCTCTATATTTACAGATTATAACATATATAACATAATCTGTAACATAACATAATTCAGCTGCCAGGATTGGCTGGAGTGCTAGCTATTTATTTTGAAATAACTATAGTAAACTATTGTTCAATCCTCAATTTTAAAAGCACTTTCTTTTCCATGGCTACTTTTTGTATACCTCCCTTAATTATTTTAACACTCTATACACAACATTTCAAACCTTGACAAGCTGAACACCAGATGGAAGGTCACTTGAAGAAGAGTGATAAATAGCATCTGACATCCTCAGATCAAAAAAAGAAAAGTCACAATGGCAAATTGGCAGACATCATCTTCTCTGCTGAGGCATCCTCATCAGCTAGGGCCAAGTCTGGTCTGCAGATTATTCACATAAAGAAGTGATAGAACTTTTCCAAAAAACATGGTGTCCCCTGCCCACTGTTTGAGGCCAAAGAGAAAGAGGAGACTGAAAGCTGAGTTTGGCTTATTCTCTGAGAGAGCTGCGTTTTGGAAGAAAGAACCTAAAGGGGACCAAAAATGCAAGTGGATGTGAACAAAAAAAATTTTTCTTTCTTTTTATGCTGTCCTTCGTTTCCTCAAGGCAATCATTAGGCATTGATGAAATTGTTATGGGCTGTACTGAGCCTGTAAGATGAGGAGGAGATAGGGTATAAACATGACGAACAAACAAATAAATAAATGCAATGTGTCTGTTTTCTTTCTGCAGTGAGTAGACACAGCAAGCATATCATTACAACAGGACTCAGCTGGTTTACTAGGTATTCCCTCTACCCAGAGAATACTGGCAAGTGTAATGCTGTGAAAGAAACACATGCTGGAGAATACTAATGGAGAATCCATGGCATCCTCCCTGAAATACAATTACCAGTACTCTCTGGATAAAGCTACATTAGTCAAATTGGTTTTGTATGTCTGTATGTCTGTATGCATGTATGCAGGTATGTAGGTATGTAGGTATGTAGGTATGTATGTATGCATGTAGGTATACAGGCAGGCAGGCAGGCAGGCAGGCAGGCAGGCAGGCAGGCAGGTAGGTAGGTAGGTAGGTAGGTAGGTATTTTTGGTAGAGTTGATATACCACTCAACTCTGCAGTGCAAATATTGCATCATACATACTTTCTCTTTATCTGCTGCAGGTTTCTGCTTCTCCTAAAAATGAACATTGCTGAGGTTGTTTATCTTGCAGTTGTAACAAATGAGCAGCTCACTAATTTACTACTTGCTGCTTAGTCTTTTGAAGCTGCAAATTATGGAGTTGTTTTTCATCCAAATTGAAAAATGTTCCCGTATGCCCTGTCCTCCTTTGTTTGTCCTGTCATCCTAAAACATTTGCTGGTAGCCCTCCCCTATCATGGCAACCCTGATGAATAGGAATCTTGAGATGTTCTCATTTTGGTTTCTTTTTATTATCATTAATAATAATAATAATAATAATAATAATAATAATAATAATAATAATAATAATAATAATAATAATAATAATAATAATAATAATAATAATAATAATAATAATAATAATAATAATAATGTTTTCTTTTTGTTGTTGATGATGGTCCTACAGGGGAAGTCTAGGAACTGTGCTAGCTCTGATCATCATTGGATGGTGCAGCCTCTCAGCCTCCAAAATATTCACTTCTGCTTTGGCAATGGAAGGTCAGCAGTTCCTGGTTGCCTATCCTTGTGCTTTACTCTACGGTCTTTTTGCACTGATGACGGTTTTCTGAACTTTGGCCTTTCTGCCCCATCTCTGTATCTAGCTGCACAAATCAAGACAATGACTAGATGAACTCTCAGAGGTGCTCCCAGTGTACGTTCGGAATAAGAATTTGTCTCATACATAAGGCTTGATGTATTGCACTTTTTTCTCTGAATGTTTCTCTTTGACTGTTTAGGTGATGTTCTACACACATGCAATCAGTCACAGGATTGTTGTTTCACCATGTTGTTCTCAAGGAACACGCACAAAACATTTAGAACATGAGGGCACCAGGATGCAGAAGGCTGTTGTACACCATTACTAATGGCAGCAATCATATATTCCATGCAGCAAGGGGGCTAGGCTTTTGCAAACAACACATTATTGCACATGCCCTAATGCTTTTTTGCAGCAGAGTGAATCAACATTCTATGAGACAATTCAAAAAATGTGGGCAGCCCAAATTTTAAAAAAATGTACTTTTGAAACTGAAGTTTGAATCTGCACCATATTTGGCACAGATGTAACAGACAATGTGTTCTTTCTCTGTGCCAAATATGGAAAAGATTGCACAAAGGAATTTTAAGTTATGATTTTTAAAAAGTAAAATTATTTCTCCTCTATTCAGAAATAAGTGAATCTAAATGCCCCCAGATTTAAACAGCTCATGAAAATTGAAAAGACCAATCTTGCTTATATTGAAAAAGAATGGTTGGCCCCACCCCCTTTTTTGAATTTTTGGAAGGGCTGCAGGAGCTAAAATACAGATCCTCAAAAAAGGTCTTTCAAAAGGGAAAACCAACCACTTTGTTGTTAGACTGAGTATGTGTGGGACATGCTTACCAGCTACAACATTGCAAAGTAGGTACAATGTTGCAACTTCATGTAGGACAACGTAAAGGTAACAGAAACAGAGTAAAAAGACAGGTTTTCTTTAAAGAGTGAAAACCACAGAGTTGCTTTAGAGCAAGTAATGGGGAGACAGTTCTCAAAAAATACATTTTGCCATGTATGTCCTGGGAATTTGCATACAATTTTGTAAGGCATATTCAAAGTATTTTTGCATTACAGAATCACAGAGCAGTTGTGTTTTTCCCAGCCCCGAGGGCTTTCAGTAAACAATATCTCAGGATTTCTGAAACTAGCCTCCTGACGTAGGTCTTCAAAGGGGAAATCATCTCCAGGACTCAGGTAATTTGAAATTTTGACCATGTCAGTCAGGGCCCATTTAATTCACTCTTAGGAGGAGAACATTTAACATCCTTCCTGGCCAAGCATGCATTTGTGCTTGGAAAGGAATTCTGTGTCTAATTGTAAAAATATTTTAAAAGATATTTTGAAAAGAATAGAGAACAAAAATTCAGAAGTTGTGAAATTACTGTTTTGTTTTTTTGTTTGTTTGTTTGTTTTTTGCTTTGAGGCTGGAGATGGTCTTTCTCATTGTTAGCAGAGCTTCGGTGACTGTATCCTGTTATAGTTTCATCCATTCCACCCATCCTGTTACTACATAATTGTCTGGCAATTAAGAAAAAAAACCCTCCAAAAATGCACTATCAAGTCACTTCTCAGTAATATTGTCTTTTCCAATAGGCTCTGCTCAGTTCTTGCAAACTAATAGCTGGGGCTTCTTTTATTGAGACAACATCTCTCATGTTAGGTCTTCCTCTTTTCCTACTGCTGCTCCCCTCCCCACTTCCCAGCAATATTGTCTTCTATGATCAGTTCTACATTTCATTATATATGCATGGCAGGATAGCCTCAGTTTACTCATTTTGCTCTAGTGAGAGTTCAGGTTGACTCGATTCGGCACCTGCTTTTCCGCCTTTCTGTAGTATCTATAAGGCTCTCCTTCAACACCACATATCAAATGAGTTGATTTTGTCCCTGTCTTTCTTCACTGTCTTTCTTTCACATAGTATGTGTGATTTTGACCTTGGTTTCCACTGACAACCTTTGCTAACTCCCAGCTCTCCCTTTTTTATTATTTCAAAAGGCAAAGGGACATATTTTGTAAAACACATAAATAACATATTAGTAGAGCTTTTGGTCCAATATAGCTCTTCTTCCTCAGGTTATATACCCCAAGGAAAGGTTTTGGAACCTATCCGGAATTGGTCTAGGTGATGGGCCTCCCTCTAGTATTTCACCAGACTGATTTGCAGCATTTTTAAAATCTAAAGTGGAGGCCCTCCGTTTCTCCTTTTTTGGATACAGTGAGTCAAGCAGAGATGTCCAGCGCTCCATCTTGCCCGGTGAGAATTGATCATTTTCAGACAGTGACACCAGAGATTGTGGACAAGGCACTTGATCGCTGTCATGCCATCACCTCATCTCTTGACCCTTGCCCGGCCTGGCTAATCAAAGCATCCAGGCCAATAACAACAGAATGGGCAACGGCGATAATTAATGGGTCTTTCCTTGAGGGCAGGGTTCTCCTTGCCCTCAAGGAGACACTCATTAGGCCCATAAGAAAGAAACTAAATTTGGCGGCGGACGATACTGGCAATTACCGGCCTGTTGCCAATGTTTCTTTCATTAGCAAAGTGGTGGAGAGGGTGGTGGCTTCAAGTGCACTTGGATGAAACAAATGCCCTGGATCCATTCCAGATGGGCTTCAGGCCGCACCATGGTACAGAAACGGCATTAGTCACCCTGTACGATGACCTATTGGGGGAGGCTGACAGGGGGAAAAGGTCCCTGTTAGTCCTCCTCAATATCTCAGCCACCTTTGATGCCATCGACCACAGTATCCTCCTGAGGAGGCTCTCCAAGTTGGGAATTGGTGGCCTGATGTTTGCTTGGCTCCAATCCTTCTTGGAGGACCATCCTCAGAGAGTACAGATTGGGGAGAGGGTTCTGGCCCCATGGAGCCTCAATTGTTGGGTTCTGCAGGGCTCGATCATCTCCCCAATGCTGTTCAATATCTATATGAGGCCGCTGGGAGGGGTCATCGGGATGTGGGGCATCATGCCATCAGTATGCTGATGACACACAGCTCTACTTCTCCTTTTCTCCAACTACAGTGGATGCCGTTCTGTCCCGTCAGCACTGCTTGGAGGCTGTTCTGCAATGGATGCAGGAAAATGAGTTGAGGCTGAACCTGGACAAGACAGAGGTACTGAGGGTGGGCAGTTCCACCATCAGCGGTTTGGGAAACTCCCTCTCTTTTTCAGGGGGTGACTCTCACCACAAAGAGTGAGGTTTGTAGCTTGGGGGTCCATCTGGACCTGGTGCTCACCACGGAAACCCAGGTGGCATCAGTGGTCTGCTCCTCCTACTTCCACCTTTGGCGGATTGCCCAGCTGCGTCTCTATCTTGATGCTGGGGCGCTCACCACTTTGGTACACGCACTTGTAATCTTGAGATTAGACCACTGTAATGTGTTCTATGTGGGGCTACCTTGGAGACTGATGCGGAAGCTTCAAATGGAGCAGAATGTGGCGGGCAGACTTCTTAGTGGGGTGAGAAAACACCATCATATCTCTCCCAATTTGGCCGCATTGTACTGGCTGCCCGTGCACTTCCACATTGGTTTCAAAGTTTTAATGATGACATACAAAGCCCTAAACGGTTTAGGACCTTGCTATCTGACAGAATGCCTTCTCCCACCAAAATCTACCCATATCACTTGATCTATTCAGGAGGTCTGGAAGGAAAAAACAAGAAACCGGGCCTTCTCGACAGTGGTTCCTTGGTTATGGAATAATCTACCTTCAGAGATCCGTATGGCCCCCCTCACTGGGTATTTTCAAAAGCCAATTAAAAATCTAGCTATTTAGGCAGGCCTTCCCTCCAGGCACTGTTTGATCTATCCTCTTTGTTTATTTCCATCTTGAATGATTAATTATTTTTGGATATTGATGTAATTTTAATCTATTTTGTTTGATGTATGCCACCCAGAATAGTTGAATGACTAGATGGGCAGGATATAAATATAATTAATAAATAAATAGAAATAAATAAATAAACTTGGAAGTTTGCTTTCTAGTCTGCATCTGGCTATATTTGTTTACCTGAGAGGTTAAAGGATGTGTATGTTTCTCCACTGTAGGTATTGCACTTACTCACACATTTGCTTTACCATTTCATTAAGTCCAAAAACAGCCCTTCAAAATATTTTGGCACAGAGCGATTACATCCCAGTTGTTCTTACTTCTGTCCCCTTCCAACAACTATAGTACAGATCATGCACTTATCTTCTGGGATCCTCATGTAACTCTACACGGGGGAAGTTTCTGTTGGAACTGTGTGTAGTGTATGTGTACAAAAACTTCCAAAATAAAACCAGGAAATTAAATTCTTCAAAGAACCTTTATTTTATGAATGTGGGATACTGTCCTTTTGTAAACTCCAGAAAATGGTCTGGTATTGCTGCACAATATCGTGACCACATTGCCAGCAGGAAAAACGATGCCAAGTTTTGCATAGCAAAAGGCAGCTTGAATGTTGACAACACCAATGGCAGCAGTCAAGATGGTCTATAGCAGCCATTCTCGACAGGGGCCGTATGGCCCTCTGGGTAGATGATCTGGGCACATTGGGCAGGTCACAGACTGGAAACAATTCTTCACACATCACCTCATAAGGTTCATTACACAACTTATAGAATCCTGATTCAGCCTGTATTTCTTTCATATTGTGTTTATGGCTGTGGCCAAAAAAAGTTGAGAATGGCTGGCCTACAGGATACCCTCTTCTGTACACTGTCATTCATGCTTGTTGAAAAACAGCCCTGACAATTGCTTTGTGGGTGAGAAGTGGTTAACTGATGCAAAAAAGGAATAAGCTTATGGGATTTTCCCTTGCGTGGTGTCACTTTCTGGATGGTAGTATGCAAAAAAGGGTATCCTGTAGAACATCTTGACTGCTACCCTAAGTCTTGTTAACATGAAGACTGTCCTTTGCAATATAAAGCTTGGCATCCTTTTTCCTGTGGCAATGCAGGCACAATATTGGAGGGTTATTTGTTTGTTTGTTTCTGAAGGATTGAATTACGCCCCTGGAGAGAATTCTCATAAGGCAGGCAAAGATTTTTCTCCTCTCCAAATGCTCACTGAGAAAGTGTGTAATTATCTAGTTCCAAATTGAGGTGAAAGTTCATTCATCACTGTTTTGCACCTTATTCATTTCTCTGTAATGTTAACAATACCAACAGCAGAACATGTGGATAATATGCATGCACCAAGCCCTACTAGTTAGTCTAATGCTTTTGAAAACTGAAGAAAGAAATGGCATCTTTCTTCAAACCTCTATGGTAACTGATTTTGTTTGATACAAGTGAGCCCTTGTTTAGCCATTGGCTCAGTTGCTGATATGTTACGGACTGTATATGACTATTTCAAATGCTCAGTTTTGGAGGATGGGGGAAGCCAGTATACATTGTCTAGGTAGAGACAGATGGAAATCTGTTGTTAATGGAAAAGTCTGTAGTGGAAAAGGTATGGAAGCACTCTCAGTAATAGACTATGAATGTTCTCTATCGCAATAGTGTGAAAATCGTGTGTGTTATAAACAGCTTCTGTAGGGGGGGAGGATACAGAATTGTCTCCATACATAGCAACAGAGATATGCATTAATTTTTGCAGCTCTCCATTTCTTCTAATAACATCCTAATGTTTTCTGCTTCCCTCTCATCCAACCTGTATTAATTTCCATTGACAAAGTTAGATTACATGATTTATATTTTATTTATTTAAAGGATAAAGATGAAATAAAATCAGTGAGGAAATGTTAATTGATCGATGAAAGCATTAAGCTGTAAATATTTGCTTTTAAAGGTCTTGTATTTAAATAATTGTTTCTTCTTTTTTAAAATATAGCTGTAAAAATATCAGGGAAAACATTAAAATGCATTTTAAAACACATTTTGATATTTGGGCAGTGTTTTGGTAAAAAATACACATGCATGATTTCTAGTTCTTCCGTTCATAAAGGAGAGTGCTACGGATGAAGTCAGAAGCTGCTGTCTGAATGGGAGAACACACAATGTCATGCCATCGGGCTCTTGAGCAAATGAAGTGGTTGGACATTTTCTGCTTCAGGCAGCAAAATACCTTGAGATAGCAAGAGGAGGCATTATGTGGCTGATGAGAAGCTCCTTGCCAGGCAACATTCATATGATCTGGGACAACTGTTGCTGTGAATATTGTGGTGCTGGTTTTCTGAATAAGTCCAATGGCTCTGGCAGAAATTATTGTCCCCAACAATATCATCCACATGGAAGCAACAGTTCACACAAACTGCATCTGTGCTTTTGAGCACGAGGTGATTGTGTTGGATTCCTCATGATGTTTGAACAAGCCCTCCAAGTTTGCACTTTTATTAGGTCAGTTCACATTATTCATTACAGTGTTGGGAAGAAATTTATCCCAGTGGTGTGTCAGGAATGGAAAAAAGATGCATATCCAAATAGTCATTTAATCTGTCTCAAGCCTCTCATTTCACTGTTATCTTAATCAAGGAATGGTGGCATAATAATGATACAACACAGGTTGCCACCCAACCCAAGGAACGTAGTATGTACAGAAGCAGGCAGATATGATAAGGCTATGGTCAGTCTCAACTGGTTCCTCTGATTTTCCCCCCTTGGATGCAACTGCCTTATCTATGAGGATTCTACGTACAGCTGAAAATCTCTGCTTCTTTCAGAAAAATGGAGTCATCATGTTAATTATGTAGGAAAATTCCCCCAATCCCTGACTGCTGGAGTTGGTTGGATCTGCTTTTGTCCCTCCCCATCATTGCAGCTTTTCAAAGCTCCCAGAAGGAGAGGAGGTGAAGCAAAACAAACAAACAAACAAAAAACACCTTGTTAACTGTTTGATTCTGTTCTCATCTTTGGTGGGAAGAAAATGCAAGACATTCTGGACTTCCTTTGGTCATGAGGCCCCAAAGCTTGAAGGAAATAGAGGTTTTGGCACACTGTAGCAAGCTGCATTCCTGTTAAAAATATGTATGCAATAAATCTACCACATTAGTGTGTCTTCATCAGTAATAATAATTTTAAAAAATGGGCTTCTGAAGTTTAACTAGAAGAAAATCTCCAATTAATATACAGTCTTTAAAATGTTAGCTGTTTCATTATTCATTTCATTTCTTATTAGTTTTTCTCTACTTTTCATTGCTTTTTGCACTGACTGCTTAGGACTGATAGGAGAATGGCATAAAACTTGGAAAATCCTGTGAAATAACCTCTAAATACGCTCTTTAATATTAAATTTGTAAACTTAACAAGAACTGTTGCTCATTACACAAATAATCTTAACTTCATTCTGGTTCATTATGTGCCTTTTGAAATGTGACTTTGTTACACCCTCATTACCAAAAGGAAAAGGAACTCATTAGAGGTAGCTGTGTTATGTGTAATTCATTACTTCCTAGATTTGTGAGCCTGTGCAAACAAAGAAGACAGAAGACACTTTACCTGCCAAGTGTGCTGAAGTATGTATATCAATTTTTAAATCACTTAAATTGGGTGGCTCTACAAAACACACTTTTTTTTGTTTCTTCATTATAAGAATACACTCTTTCCATGAGGAGAGCAATTGGTAACACTGAAAGTGGCCAGAAAAGATGAGCATTGTTCTTGTACAATATGTCATAGTCCAATGGACAAATACAATCTCATTTTCGACATGCTGGCCTATTAGAGCTGTTTCCCCTCATTCATATTACTAGCACAAACTGTTTTAAACATAAGTCATGAGATAATTCAGTTGTCATGCTAAAGCTCCACTGAAATCAATGAAGGTTTTATGAGGACATTGATTACCATAGGCTAAGCTGTAGCTGGATTGCAGCCTGGATTTCTCTCAGGTGAAGTTTCATCTGAGTCCATAGCCAATGGAAAAGATTTGGCAGGACACTTTTTGGTTCCCTCCTCCCAACTCTACCATATAGGACAAATTTAAATCAAGTCTGCCCTGTTTCGAAACCCTCCTCCAAGCCAGCTGCATCCTGCCAATGTTGCATGACACCAGATAGCTCAGTAGTTTAGACTCATCAGGGCTCTCTTTGGGACACAGAACAGGGTGGATGGCAGTCACAAAACATGGGGCACTTTCAGGTTGCTGGGTGGAAATTTATCTGAAAATGTTTGCTAAGGGTTCACACTTAACAGATAGCAAGGTGGTGTACTGCTCAATGCATGTCAAAATATAATCTACTTCTGTCCCACCCCTTTCATACAGAGAGATGTGGGTTCACCCAAACTGATCATTATGGCAGAAATTAAGTGTGCTTGTGACGACCACTTAAACTCTCATGACTGTAGGATATTCTGAGCTAAATGCAACATTCTGCACCCATGAAGCACTCCAAACTATGAGAAAACTGCTCTGAAGAATTACTTGGCCCTATGTTTTTATGTTTTTTTAAAATTGTTTTTGATATTCTGTAAGCTGCCCAGAGTGGTAGAATATACCAGATGGGCGGGATATAAATCAATCAATCAATCAATCAATCAATCAATCAATCAATCAATCAATCAATCAATCAATCAATCGAGCTAGTTGTGAGGGTGATTTGAAGATGCAATAGGAAATGAGATCACTGCCTCCCACTTCTGCTGGATTCTACCATTTCACTGGTGGATAGCCATCACTGGATTTTGCTCAGGTGCACCATCACCAGTGAATCCCATGTAAAAAGAAGAAGTATAAAGAGGAAGGCTGTTAGAATAAGGGAGGTGGTGTTCATTAGCGCTACTACTAACACCAGCACTACTACTAGCAACAACAGTGTACACAATACTTTACTAGAATAGCATCAACCAAAAAATAGGTCCTTTGTCTGGAGAATTTATAGTCTGTTTGATAGGAAACATCAACACTAACAAGGGATACTCACAAACGAATCTGGTTCCACATATTCACTGAATCTTGCATATTGATTAGACTCACCAAATCTTTTTCTGCACATGTCTGGTTTTCAATACTACAAGCCTAGTTCTGCCTTGGCACTTCATAGGAACAGTTTGTTCAGGTATGCAAAATGTATTTAATATGAAATTACTCTGATGCCGAAGAATTATTGTAACAGGACAGGGTGTCAAGATCATGTTATTAGAGCAGAACATGAGCAAACTATGAATTTCATCCCATCAGGTTACTGTTTCTGTTTTTTATAAAAAAGAGAAATGGTTCTGTAAATTTCCATTGTCGTGCACGTAATGTACAACAATGTTTGATTCTCAGATTGCCACTAAACTACCACCTGCTGTCACAGCGGAAACAGCCTTTGCGGAGCCAAGGTAATTCCTAAATACGTCTCTTAGAGGCCAGAATTGAAGCTGACTCGGTAATGTACAAAGCTCAGCTTTTGATGAGGAAGAAACTGACAATACATTCATAGGAAGAATACATTCACAGAAAAAAATTGCAACACATGAAATATAATAATGTGGAGCCAGTCAATATAGTGCAAGGTAAGAACTTTGTAGAATAAAATTAACATTATGGGAAAAAAAGGTTCTCAGTCTTTGTCACAGTGCCCCTCTCAACATCGTCAGGAAAATAAAATCTGGTTTATGTGTTATTTGTATTGGAGAGTACACATGCAGCAGTACTGGAATTTATGGATGTGCCCTTAAAATATGTAATAATTACCAGAGCACAGTTCCCCTTTTGCAAAGAAATCAGGTCCACAATTCTAAGAAAATATTAAAAGCTTGTATTTATTAGAGAAATACACTAGAGAAAGATGATAGAAGTTCCAGTTCTAGCTAACTAAGGCCCTGGTCACACAAGGGAAATGTTTTCTAGTTCTTCCGATACTTTCCATGCCTCTGTTGTACTGAATCATGGTCATGTGGTTTATATCCCAGGATTAATGTCCCAAGAACTTTTAGCAGTACCAATTTATTTCCTCCTATTTGAATCGTTATGGCCAGCTACACCATGGTCCTGGTTTATTTTCCAGGAAAAGAAATACCATCATAACAGGTGGATAACTACATAATATTTCCCTTGTGTGACCAGGGCCTAACATGGAGATGTCAGGAACCATGGCTGCCCCTTTCATCTCTACAGAACAAAGGCAAGGTGTCTCTTCCTTGGAGGGATAAGAGGGATAAGATGTGTAAGAGGGAAGGAAGTGAAATCAGCAACCCTAAGAATAGCAATCTAAGGTCAAAGGAAAGTCAGCACAGGCCAGAGCAGGTAAAGAACAGTGTAGGAAATCTTAGGAGATCGCCACCTCCTCCATTAAAGGACATGCATCTTTTTGAGTGTAAGCTGAGTTGCACCCAGTCACTCCCAACAGTCTTAGCATATTGGTTACAATTACTCTGGGAGCTGCTCCAATGTTGTCACAGTGAAATACATAACAATTGTACCCAAATGGTTCACCTTACTGTGTATCATTCTCATGCCACTGCTTACATTACATCTACATTACCAGAAGTGCATGGACTCAACTACAGAAGCAGCAGCAACTAAGTCACTGCTGTTTCTGGCCTTAACCTTTACCACATGATGCTGCCTCATATCCAATCAAACTTTCGATCCATCAAGTCCAATACTGTCCACTTTGGCTGGCAGTACCTCGGGTATTTTCAATACCTGCTAACTGGTTATACTGGAAATTGTATTGGCTTCCTAAAAGAGGCCTAGAGCCTCTGACAACACCAACCGTCCTAACAGTGACAACTACCAAATGAGGTTCTCTTTCCCATGAAGTGTCTTCTATCAAAGCTTGTAAGAATGACTTTTTAAACACTCCGACTCTTTCCCCAGCATGCCATTGTCTGAGGGATCCTAGGAGTTGCAGACTACAAAAGGAAGTTCTATGGACTCTGTCCAAGAGGCAAATGGCTCTTTCTGCAAATCTTTTCATTCACTGTGATATTGTTGTATATACTTTACCACAAATTGCACATCTGAATAATGCAGCTGCTTTAATGGAATGAGTGATGTTTTTTTCCTAGCCAGCTGGTTCCATCCCCCCCCCCCATGCATATCTTCAGCACGATATCCATCTCCACAAATCACATCCTCTTCAATAGTGTAGTATCTTGCTGGGCGATGAGAACTTAATGGCCATTCTCATCTACCTCCATTAAAAATCATTATCTCATTTTCCCTTCTCCTGTCCTCTGAATTTTGTCTTCTTACCCCTCATTTCATTTAGCTTCTATTAGGACGCTTCATCTAGAATAAGAGAATACATTGCTGAGTGGTGAAAGAAAGGAAAAAATCTTCCTGGCAGGATCTGCAGCCAAGCTAAAGTTCCTTTGCAAACTGAAAACTTGAAGAAAATGTTTCAGATGTGGGTCACATCAAGTTTCACTTCAGGGGATAAAGAATCCATTTTCTCTCTCAGTTTTGTAGACAAAAGACTGCACCTCTGCTGCCTGGAAGCAGAAGCACCCAGAAGCATGGCAATTCCCACATTAGAATAGGTGGAGATTAAAATTAACTAAAATTCAATTGCATCCTGTAGCTTCAGCGTTTAGCTAGGGTGATGGAATTCTCCGTTCTTTCTTCCACCCTACTCACTTCTGAGCAATGCAAGGACAAGCTAGAATCTTGGAGGACTTGTATTTGTATGTTTTAGTGCTCCCATATGGATTTTGCCAACATTGTTTTTGAATTTTACTAATCTAAAGACAGGATTGGGCAAAAGAGGTCACATCCAAAAAGCTTTGTTTCTTTTCTGTTTTCCGGTGAAGATAGTCAGCTTAGAAAAGAGGGGCTAGCTCAAGGATACCCAATAATTTTTCCTGGCTCTATGAGCACTTGAACCTGGATCACACAAGTCCCAGTCCAATACCCTAATTAAGTTAAATTAAATTAAATTTAATTTAATTTAATTTAATAATAATTTATTGTCATTGTAAGTATATACACATACAACGAAATTCGCAGACACCCAGAGACCAGACACATGCACACACATAAAATTCCCCAAACACTCCCCACCCACTAAAAGTCCCCCACTAAAAATACAAACATCTACACCGCAGGCCAAGTAATACAGTCCAACTAATTATTCACTACTGGTGGTCTTTAAGCTCATTATTAAGTGCAATTATAGCTCTGGAATAAAAACTATTCAGAAAACATGTGGTCCGAGTCTTAATTGTTCTATATCTTCTGCCAGATGGCAATAGTTCAAAAAAGTTATAAGCAGGATGGGAAGAGTCTCTCAGGATGCTGTGTGACTTCCTCAGACAGCGGGACGTGAAGATATCATCCAGGGTTGGTAGCTGGAGCCCGATGATATTCTGGGCAATTTTAATGGTTCTCTGTAGAGCTTTTTTGTCCGCTACAGAGCTACTCCCAAACCAAACCGTAATCCACATAACATTTCCACATTAGGCTTCTATGATCAATTCCCAAAGCAAACAGTGTTTTAAATATGTATCAATGACTTTGTTATTTAAGTGGGATATTGAAAGAGAGATGTATACTGTATATTACTGCCATGCTGAGCACAGTTCTATGATTTACATTTATAGTCCACTTTCCCCATAATGACATCATGGCAGTACAGGACTCTCCTTTCCACTTTATCCTCACAAATAAAACTGGCTTGGCAATAGTTTATGAGACCTGGGGGTTGCTGGAATTCACTTTTTTCCAAGCAGCAACAGCTTTTGTTATTCAAAAGTGACAGCTTTAGTTCTTCCTGCTGCTGATTTGTGTGTCCTGTGCCCTCAAGTTGGAACTGACTTACAGCAACTGTAACACGGCTCTCAAGGTTTTTGTTGTTGTTTAGTCATTAAGTCGTGTCTGACTCTTTGTGACCCCATGGACCAAAGCATGCCAGGCCCTCCTGTCTTCCACTGCCTCCCGGAGTTGGGTCAAATTCATTTTGGTTGCGTCGATGACACTGTTCAACCATCTCATCCTCTGTCGTCCCCTTCTCCTCTTGCCTACACACTTTCCCAGTATCAGGGTCTTTTCCAGGGAGTCGAGTCTTCTCATGAGATGGCCAAAGTACTGGAGCCTCAGGTTCAGGTTCTGTCCTTCCAGTGAGCACTCAGGGTTGATTTCCTTCAGAATGGATAGGTTTGTTCTCTTTGCAGTCCAGGGGACTCTCAAGAGTCTCCTCCAGCACCACAATTCAAAAGCATCAATTCTTCGGCGGTCAGCCTTCTTTATGGTCCAGCTCTCATTTCCATACATCGCTGCTGGAAAAACCATAGCTTTGATTATGCGGACCTTTGTCGGCAAGGTGATGTCTCTGCTTTTTAAGATGCTGTCTAGATTTGTCATCGCTTTCCTCTCAAGAAGCAGGCATCTTTTAATTTTGTGGCTGCTGTCACCATCTGCAGTGAACATGGAGTCCAAGAAAGTAAAATCTGTCACTGCCTCCATATCTTCCCCCTCTGTTTGCCAGGAGGTGATGGGACCAGTGGCCATGATTGGGCTTTCAAGGTAAGTGAGATATTTAAGGAGTGGTTTTACCAGTTCTACTCTCCTACTAGTTTCCATGGCTGAGCTGGGATTTGAACTCTGTTCTCCAGAGCCCTAGTCAATAACTCTATCCACTACACCACACTGGGAATCAAGCTGCTGGATTAACCAACTTCCTACAGAAACATTAGTGCAAAATATTTAATTTAAGCCAATCACTTTTGTTTTTAAAATATTTGCCCACCTAACTTTGCAAATGCCCATCTTTATTGATAACTTAATTAACTGTAATATATTAGTTCCCATCTGATTTACCTATGGTACCTGTGAGCAAACAGTAGTGGGATCTCAGTTGTAGAAAGGCCCCAGTTGTTTGACAAGGAAATGATCAAGGCTGATCCACACATTCATCATGACAAAAGGGAAGGACAAATTAAGACTGAGTAAAATGGTAGTTATGAGTGGCCAATAAGAAAAAAGACAATAGTAGAGATTGGAAGTGAATGATATTAAATTTTTGCTGACCAGATATAGTAGGAACAATAATGTTGCACCATGAAAAGTGGCCTATGGGAAGCAGTAAGGAAACAAATCCATGAGGTTATTTTATCATGAAGGTGCATCCATACAAACAGTAATATGGGTCACTTACAGCAACATTGCTTGATCGGTTACGGGAATACTGTTGAGATGCAGGGGAAATTGGATTGTGATTTCTGGGTTTTATAGCAAGGGCTGTCAAGCAATGTGAAGAGATTATGGCTGAAAGCTTGTTGTCCTAGATCTTCAGTTCATTGGATCCAGCACCCCTTTCCCCCACTGATCTGTTACCAGACCAGCTCTCTGAAGTATGCCAGCTGGACACTTGGAATTGTTGCCCTCTAGTTGGTTCAACCTTATGCACCAAAATTTGAGTCCCTCAGAATCATGATTTTTATTATTTATTTGATTTTATATTATTGGTGTTCCACCTTGTGTTTTGTGGCCAACAAGACTCTGGATTCTTGCTGTGATCAGAAAAAATCCAACAACTCACACAATGCAAGGTGTTATTCCCCCCCTCCCCCAAATCTCATGAAATTTAAATGGAAGTGCAATTTTTGTAAACAGAAGTTCCAGCTAAAGGACCAAGAAAAAGCTGCTTTACAACATTTCTGGCCTGGTTGTAGCAAGGCAGCAGGTCTTGCATACCTGAAGGTCTCTCACTGTATAAATTTCTCCACTTAGGTTTCGTCTGTCCATCAGCTGAACTTAGATCTCTTTCCTGGAGGAAATGGGATGAGTACTTTATAATCAGAAATGGGGAAAAGTTACTGTTTTGGATTACAGCTTTCAGAAGATCTCAGCTACCATGACCATGCTGTTTAGGGTGTTTTGGGAGCTGTAGTTAAAAAAACTGAACATTTCACATCTCTGGTTGGTTTAACTGGAAACAATGGACAGAATTACTTTGTGTGGTTTCAAGCCTATACCTTGCATCCTAGCCTTCCTGGCTAAGATTCAAGAGGATCCATTTGTTTTGCCAAAACATAGCATTATACCTAGAGAGTAATTAATTTTAGTTATTCACAGAATCTGGTTGTTTCTGAAATAAAATGTAATCATGTACTGCTTCAGAGTAGGTCATATCAGCAACATGGATGTTACTGGTGTGATTTAGGGTGAAAGAAAAAAGAAGCAGCCAAAGGCCTAGCTCAACAGCCAGGATCCTAGTTCAGATGCATTGTATCCCAGTAAGTTACTGGAATATTGAGGAATCCCAGCAGGATCATGTAACCATGCTATTTGCTCATAAGAGAGTTCCTGTGATATAGCAAGTTGGATTAGCTTCCTCTGTACACATGCACATGAAAGCACAGTTCCATCCAGATCACAAGCCCACTAGTGGCTCCCTTGATGTACCAGAGGCGACTGTTACACATACACACACAGTTTTTAAAGTGTGTGTATGTGCAGCAAATGCAGTTTCCAGATCTTCCAAAGCTGTCTTCCTCTGTTGTAAGGGTCTGCAGAGCCTCAAAATGGAACTGATTAAATTTGGGGGTTAAATGTTACTACAGTATTGGAATTTCAACAACAAATGATGTTGTGATGGGGATAGTCAAATACTGTGGCCATTGATCCAGATTTTAGCAGGACCACTGTGTATGTGTCTGTGTGTTTTAATGTTTCCTTATTCAGTTCAAGGCTTTATGGTGTCCAGACAATATGGGAGAGGTTCCGAGCAGAAGTTCTTCAAACCAAATCATGATGGGAAGTGTGACTTCTGAGGCCACCTGTGTTGTGATAGAGATGAATTCAGCAATTACCTATCCCATTACCACTTGATTCTGAAGACCCTTGTCCTTTGGAATTATGCAACAAAAAGAAGCTGGAGCTCTAGAAAGGCAGCTCCTTCATTCAGAGAGTTTATCTCCCTTCTCTCATTTTTCTTGCGATGGCACACACTGTATGGAGAAGAGATTTGGGCATTTTTAGAGCCATTCAATGTATGGAGGGTAGTGAGGAAGAGGAAAGCTAGCACTGGTGCCCCACTGGGCTGACTATCTCACGTTCTACCTGAGACAGGAATTTGTCCCCACCAGTTCCCTGATAGACCAGGGCGACTTGCTTTGGGCTGAATGGGCACCCCGGGAGGCAAGGGACAAGGGACCCAAGGACCAGGAGTCATGGACCCAGACTGGAGGTACCAGGAGAAGAGGGAGCCTGGAAGCTGGTACTGTAGATATAAGAGAGACTTTGGAGATTAGAGGAGGAAGATAGACACAACAGGAGGAAAAGTTGGAACAAGCTGTCCAGATGGGATATGGAAGAAGGGGTCTACGAAGATGCTTTACAAGTACCTCAGAAGGGATACACATTGGCAATGTGAAGCCTAGCCCGGGGAATTCACAGCCACCAAGTTACAATGCTGGAGGCAGAGGCAGCAGGAGCACCAATGCCCCACTGAGGAAGGACAATCTGCCGGCCTGACCTGGGACTGTCACTGTTGACCCTCATGTGGGCATAAAACCCTGCTCTCTCTCTCTCTCTCTCTCTCTCTCTCTCTCTCTCTCTCTCTCTCCACACACACACACACACAAATCTTTATTTTATTAAATGAAAACATATTGTAAAGAAACAAAAGAATAACAAACAGAACAACAAACAAAATACATTTTTTTAGTGGGCATTCTTCACTCTCAAGAGACTATGGTAACGTGCTCTGTATGGAGGTCTTGGAACAGCGTCTAGTGTGGCTGAAAAGGCCAATTCAAGAGTGACAATCTCTTCCATATTGAAGACAAATACAATCTGTCCCCTGTCCAGCTCCCTGATTTTGCTTGTTTCGGGACTGCCTCTTTGCGTCGGCCTGCTGGACAAGGGTCTCTTCAAATTGGGAGAGGCTATGATGCACCGCCTGCCTTCAGGCTGAACGCTCAGACATCAAGATTTCCCATCTGTTGAGGTCCATTCCTAAGGCCTTCAAATCCCGCTTGCAGATGTCCTTGTATCGCAGCTGTGGTCTCCCTCTGGGGTGGTTTCCCTGCACTAATTCTCCGTACAGGAGATCTTTTGGAATCCTACCATCAGCAATTCTCACAACATGCCCAAGCCAATGTAGAGGTTGGGCTGAAATACAATAATTGTACACAAACAAAATTGAAACGAAGTGCTCCCCCGACCGGGACCAATGGACAACTAGACCTTTTCCTTTATTTCAAGGATTCCCATTCCCCTTCCAAAATTTTAATGATGGTGCTCTGCCCTTCCCCTTTATTAATGCATAATCAATAAAATCTCCCCAAATTTCTGCAAAAGTATGTGCATTAAGCACTCCTTTCTTTAGTTTAATATTACATGTTAATTTGTCATTAATAGCTATATTCCATACCTCTGTATACCATTCACTTAATTAAAAATTATGTTTACTTTTCCAGTAAAGGTAAAGGTAAAGGTTCCCCTTGACAATTTTTGTCCAGTCGTGTCCGACTCTAGGGGGCGGCGCTCATCCCGCTCTTCAAGCCATAGAGCCAGCGTTTTGTCCGAAGACAATCTTTCCGTGGTCACATGGCCAGTGTGATTTAGACACGGAACGCTGTTTACCTTCCCACCGAGATGGTACTTATTTATCTACTCGCATTTGCATGCTTTCAAACCGCTAGGTTGGCAGGAGCTGGGACAAGCGACGGGCGCTCACTCCGTCGCGTGGATTCGATCTTACGACTGCTTGGTCTTCTGACCCTGCAGCACAGGCTTCTGTGGTTTAGCCCACAGCGCCACCACGTCCCTTTCCAGTACTTGGCTATAATTTATCTAGCAGCTGTGACTAAATTAGAAATTAACTCTATAGTTGCCCAATTATTTTCCACCTTATCAAATATTGATAGAAGTGCTATTCTAGGACATACTTCTACATTTTGTTTGGTTATTTCTCTTATTTCCCCAAATAGCATTTGCCAAAATTTCATCACACTCTCGCATTCCCATCACATATGAAAATATGTGCCAGTTTTCTGGCATCCCCTCCAGCACAACATAGAGTAATTTTTATTTATTTGATTTAGTTTCACCAAATCACTAAGATACCATCGCCAAATAATCTTATAAAAGTTCTCTTTAATTCTTATAGACATGGATTTCACTATTCTTACATCCCGTATTTTCTTCCATCTCTCAGTGTTTAGAACTTCCCTCATATCATGTTCTCATAAAACTCTTAGAGAATCCTGTTGATTCTCTGCTTCAATTAATATTTTGTAAATTTTACTTACCTTTCAATGCTTTATTTTCTTCTAGATTTTCCTTTTGTAATAACATTTCCTCAAACTTTGTAACTTCCCTATATTTATCATTTTTCCTCAACCAGTCTTTTGTCTGAATCTCTAATTGCATAACACTGAACCATGACAATTTCTCCTGTTCTACTATATTTTCATTTATTCTTTACTCCCCATCCTTTCTACCCAATCCTTTAATCTGATTACTTGCTGTCCTCTTATCACACTCTCCAGATTTTGCAGATAACTGGGAAAAGTTTCCAGTTCAGTCACTGGGCATAATGGCGATATTAGTGGACTGAGCATATTCTTGTACTTATTCCAAATTAATAACGTATTTTTCAGGAAAGGATTACCACTTATTTTTCCTCTATTTTTATTCTATAGTTCAAAAATAATATTCTCAAAATTTAGGTCTATCTCAATTGACTCCAAACCCTAACTGTATTACTTTATCAGTGATATCTCCAATAAGTCTTAACTGACTGGCAACATAATAATTCTTTAAATTAGGAAGTCCCATCGCTCCTACCTTCTGAGCCTTATACCATCTCTTCTTGTGAATTCTTGTATTTTTATCTCCATTACAGAACTTAGCAATCATAGATTAGCAATCTTTTATCTCCTCTTCAGGTAATTCTATTAGTAGCATCCTAAATAAAAAATTAATCTTGGGTAAAATCTTCAGACTCTATAAAGGACTGCAGAAGTGACGGCAACTGTTAGAAAGGAGGGTTCTACTTGTCTGTTTCCCCTATCCCTGTTGAAATAAATCCTGTTAGTGTTGAACTACCTTTGCTATGGTCCATGGAGTTGGGGACATAGGATGGAGCTCACACCAAAGCTGCCAGGAAGGGCTCACAGGGGTACCATATGGCAATGGCTTGGCAGTGGGACAGGATAGAGTTCTGTATTGGGTTGCCCGCTGTTGTAATCAGTACCTGAGCTGCTAATTTTAATAAGCAGCTTTAAAAAAACGACTAATTAAACAGTTGATTTGAATTAATAAATAACATTTGAATAATTCATTTCATTTGTTTTGTAATGTATTTCATTTAAAGGTTGAACACTATTAAATGAATTAAAAATAAAATATTATTTTAAAATAATAATCCATTGTGACTGAAAAATAGTAAGTATTAATAGCTTGATCATCCATGAATTTACTTCAACAGAAACAAAAAATTAACAATAACATAGATTTTATTATCCAAGTATATTCATAGTGTACTGTAGAAAAATATTAAGAGTCTACTAAGTACTATGCTGTATTGATTTAATTTACAGTACTGTATATCCCACTTTTCTCCTTTTGCTGGGATCTAAGGCAGTCACATGATCTGTCTTCTGCTCCATGATGGCTTATACACTGCTGTTCTAATTTAAAGTACAGCAGATATATCTACTTGTGATATATCTGCATATCTTTACTTAAATTGGCATAAAAATTGCAATTTTAAAGCCAATATATTCTCCTTTTTTGGTGATTTGTCCTCTGTGCCTTTCCTTTTGGTGATGTCTGTCTTTCATTTTGGCAATAAGGCAATGGCTACCCTGCAGGCAAGTTGATGATGGATTCATGCCAGTGACGTGAATTAATTCACAGTTATTTCTCTTCCATGCAAAATAGCAGCCTGGGAGGACTTTTGTGAAGGACACGATAAGGTAATAGAATTAAGCCTCCTTCCTTGCATGCTATAGTTCTCACTTGCTGAACTGCCAACACATTGCAATTATTTTCATTTTTTAAGACATACTCATTTATTCCTTATACAAAATACCATGGTTAGTTTGGCCTCAAACCAAACATATAGCCACGTTTAAAAAAACAAAACAAAACAATCAGGAGCAAAGCATGTGAGGCCTGATATTTCTCGTCCTGATAAATTTATTTTAGAAATATGTCCCCATTGCTGTGGGCAAATATCTTCCTGGTGTTCTTGAACTTTCCTTCGAAAAATTGTACTTTTGAAAGACAACAGCCCCCCCCCCGACCTTACACATACAATAATTATTGGGAGGAGAGGGGAAGATGTAAGACAGTTCTGATAAACTGATCTCTAACTGCATCTTCAGCAAGAACATCCAAACTGTCACTATGGGGGTGGGGGGAGGAATGAGCAACATTATTTTATGGCCAGACTGTAAGTAACCAAACTATTCAAGTATGCCCTGTTTTTTGTGTCTTTTAAGCAAAATGTTAGAGAAAATTTACAAAACACCAGACAAGGACATGCAATAACGACTCTTGTTCTCATAAATCTTCCTTGCCCATAAGAAGAGCACATTTTCTAGGAGAGGTATGCAATCATATTCCCAGGGCAGTATACAAAAAGCATACAACAATCAAAATGTCAATACAAAAAATGTAATAAACTAAAAGCCACAAAACTGTGTCATAAAACAACAGGATTAAAATTGTTTCTTTAAAAGCTCGGGGTAGAACAGGTCTTTGCCTGGAAGCAAAATGACAATAAAACAGGAATCAGTGAACTGCTTTGTGGAGACAATGCTATAATCACTACCCCTATCAATATAGCTTTCTCTTCAGGAACCACCTGCCCTCTATCAGCTAGTGGGAGCAACTTTATTTGTTTGTTTGTTTGTTTGTTTGTTTATATGCTACCCACACTACCCAAAGGTCTTTGGGCGGCTTACAACATTTAAAATACAATAAAAATTCAGAACAATTAACTGATTAACTTAACTGATTTCTAGATTCATATAGGGATAGACTGTCTTTCAATCATTTCCAAAGGTACCTGTTCTAAAGTTCTCTTTATGTGAAAATGAATTTAAATTTAATTGATTAAATTGATAGGCAAATGATTAAGTAAAAAAAAATCTTCCATCAATGGAATCCTTGCCTAATACATTTTGTCTTGTGCCAAGAGACAGTTGACATTACATTTTCCCTCTGTAATATCTTCTAGTTTTGGGCATGTGGCCTAACTTTCCACAGTCTGCCACATGTACCATTGCTATAATCATCTTCTCATCTGATATAAAGCTACTGTTTACTGGAAGCACCTTTATATACAGTGCTTCCTCTGTGATGAAATCCTAGCAGTGGATGCTGGCAAGTTAACATGACCATTCATATGAAAAGCATTTTTATTTCCCTCTATCAGCTATTTTTGCTATCCGGTCTCTACTCCATCATCACACCTCTGGCCTTGCATTTCCATAACAAAGAAATCCTAACTGAGACCAATATTCATATATAAGCATGGCTCTGCATAAATCTATTTGCCTTTCAAATCCATGACAAAGGGTGCAAGCAGACTGGCAAAGCACTAGAGAAGAGCAGTCAGTCTCCTGTAATATACTGAGTAGATTCACAAATTGGTATGTTTGCATTATACCCCTGGAGTTTTCACTGGTGAAAAGAGGAAAGAAGCCCTCAGGATGTTAAGGATGAGGAGAAAATCAATCTGAAAAAGAGGACAACAGTCAGCAGAATTTGGAGCAAGAAACTAGATGTGAGGTGAAGAAGTGTTTGCTCTTTGATTTTTCTTACTCCAGTACAATTGAGCCTCAAAACTACTTCTCAACTATTGAATTAAAAATTACAGGAGCCCAGGCCCAATTCCAAAGTGATAGGAAAGTTGCACACAGCAAAAGCAGCACATGGGAAAATTCAAACCTGCAACCTCCAGAATGTGGATTGGATATTTTTTAAAAAGGCAAGAAGAGGACTGTTATATACTAGATGTGTCCCTCATCTGGTTTAGGCCACAGAAAACCATAGGGCAGCTAAACAAATGTCAGGTCCAGACCTAACACTAAGCAGTATTAGCTACCTTGCCCCTCAAGAAGAGGCAATGCCGGCAATTTAACATGGCAGTGTAAAACAGATATTATTGTGTCCATCATCTTCATTTGAGATTTTCCCCTACAATAAATGGTAGATAGGCTGCTGCAGCTCCTTACAACAGACCCATCCCTTTCTCTCTCTGAATTGCCATGGAAAAGGAACTGCCATCTTCCTAGTAAAAGAGGTTTATGAGGGTTCTCCTCTGAAACTTTAGGCTCAGAAGATCTGGAGGCCATGATTAGCCTAGAATGTTCTTCCAACATATTATTACATTTAATTGAGAAAAGTGGCCATTATATTTTTATACAGAATGTTGATTCTGGTGTATATTAGATTGTTATTCCTTTATTTGGTCCGTACACAGCTCCAACAGATTAATTATGAATCGGGGGGGGGGGAAGATCCTCGATTTGTGGATGTTATCTTACACAGCTGTTATTCAGGATCACTCTAATCCACAGACTCCTGTCTTACAAGGTGAGCATATGGAAGAAGCTGTACTGCCAAATAAGTGTGATATTGTTTATTTTTGACAAGGTTTATCAGATGTAGTGAGCTTGGAAAAGTTACTAGCCATAGCTGCTAGAGGATACTGAAACTGGCATTTCAAAAAAGGAACTTTTCTGAGCTCCTCAAATTTCTACAATGAACTTCAGTACGGTATAAGAATTACTTATATTGTATGTAACCATTATGAAGATTTGTGATGTAAACATATAGTCATGAAAGCCCAATGAGTTACGGCAACATAACAACAAAAAAATCAGTAGAATATAAGCAGCAACAAAAATCAGATGATGAAACAGCATTAAAATACAAAAGATAACTTCCTAGCCATCTAAAAGGTGAGAACCATAAAACCTGAAGTATTCTTCTAATAAGAGATCTTAAAGCGTATTCGAGCTCTCTGCCATAATGTCCATCTCAATGCACTGATGTGGGAATATAATTTGATCATGCCCTCCAGCCAATGTAGTGTTTGTAATTACATTATAGAAATGTTTTACCCTGTTGTGTGCAAACACAGGTCTTACCTACATGGTGTGAAGGGAGCAAACTGGATGGAGCTAAATAGGATCGCTAAGTCTGGTCTGCCATTTGGTGAGATCTCCACATCCAAACGGCATAAAGATCTCAAGCAATCATATTTCGTCTGCAGCCTGTGCCAATATTGTGAAGTGGCTTACAATTACCTCAGAATATTGGCAGATTAATCACTTCCTCAGCCCATGTATGGAGCTAAGGAAGAGGTTAATTTGCCAGTATCCTGAAATGGCTGTCTTATTCGCTTCACAGTTTTGGTAAATCACAACTTCACTTGTTGGAGTCACGAACTTAGCAGGCTGATGGGCTTTGTGGTGATCACCAGATAATTAGGATAGCAAAGAGTCTCTTAGAAGTAGAGGTTAAAGAAGTCAGCCATACACACAGGGATGTCTGCCAGCAGTGCTCCTGGTGGATGGCTAGTAGAAGAGGCAGAATAACACCAATGAATTCTGCCAATGCATTCTGCCTTGCCCCCAGGAGGATTGTGCTTTTATTAACCTTACAAGCTCACAGATAGTGGACAGTATACAGATAGGCTACAGGGTTCATATAGGACAGTGGTTACATCATGCCTTTAGGATGGGCCTAAGAAAAGGCTCTATGCAAGCTCTCTAGCACCTATGAGAAAGAAGAAGAATGGTGGGCAGTCATGCCCCTCAGAAGCAGCTGTGACGTCATCCAGGATGGTTTGCCCTCTACTGTGGATTAAACCAACAGTTTAGCAACCTTGGGAATGGCACCCCCACATTCACTTTTTGTTTATGTCTGCTACTAAGAAAGAAGAAGCCCCTGACAAAGACTTAGAAAGGTGCAGATAGGAGCTCCCTCTAGCAAACGCATCATCTTATCGCTCTCTTTGGAAGTAAACCTGTCTGTCCCTGCAGCAGACCAAAAAGCAGACTACATGTCCGTGTAGTCAACCTTGGAATGAGCAGAAGAAGCCCTCAAGTACCCTTCACAAGCTGTAGACTGCAAGACTTTGGCAGGCTTGCTTTTTGTATGTGTTATCATCCCAAACCACAAAAACCATGGGTTCCGGGCACAGGTCCCCAAGGATCCCATGCTTTTTATATATAGGATCATTCCAAGCTGGAAAAAATCATGGGTCCCAGACATTATCCCATGAGTGGCTGGAAGATTACACTGCTTCAAGGACCGAAGTGAAGAGAATCACTCAGAAGCCCATTCTGATACTGAGATACTGAGGGTGAAAGAAACCACCTTACTGGAACCAGAGGGACTGCAGGAGGATGAAAGTCTGATGGGGAAGACTGCTCTGCACCACAAAGGACTGTCTGTGTATAGCTGACTGATGAAAGTGATGGTTGATGGCAGAAGCTAGTCTCCGATGTCTTCACAACCACACCTATGGGCCCCTTTGATGTCTGCCCATTGAGGGTCTAAAAAGGCTTTTACCTGCTGCTAGAAAGAGGGTAGGGAGAGGGAAAACCTAGTATCTCTTAATAAGGCATTCCAGAGTGGGAATGTGAAAACTGAGAAGGCCTTCTCTGGAGTCCCCACTAGCTGGGCCTCTGGAGATGGCAAAACCATGATAAAGGCACCACCCACAGATTTTAAAGCTGTCATTGGCATTGTCCTAAAATAATGAAGTGCAAAGGTTGACCCTCCATACAACTATACAGTATTTTTAAAAGAAGCCCGACCTCTGCATTTAGTCTGTCCAGGGCTCCCAAGGATACATTTGGGATGTTTGGCCTACTGCCTCAATACCTTCTTGCCATCTGGATGATTTTTAGACACTCTGAAATCCAGTCACTAATCATGACGCAGCTGATAACTCTATCTGCCCTTGGGGGAAAATTTATTCAGACCAATCATGTAACTATGCCATGACCATCTGCAGCAACAGGCCTTCAGAATCAGAAAATCAATAGACAAGTTTCTACTTTAGTCTCTGTTAACATGCTGTGCGTGTACGAAAGAAAGGGGCACCAGCAAAGAAAAACACAGGCGAGGCAGAACCTCTGCAAAATGCTGGGAAACGGAATAATTCTTTTGAAGTACAATTGCTACTGCCTTTCTATGTGCTGCCTTCTCCAGGGGCAATTCCCTCACTCTTTTTTCGATCCCACAAGTCATAGTGCTTCACCAGGGCTATCCCTACCATTAAGAAGAGTCAGGCAACCACCTACTGTAGAAGATTGATATGTCATAAAAGGGCAGCAAACTATAAGCTATTTAGTTTGATATTAATTTCTTTTTACTGCCAGGCATGTGCACAGAGGTGTGCAGGTTTTTCTCCCCCCCCCCATGCTAAAGTCATGTGACAAGCTTGGAGTGCTGTGTATTTTCACTTGGGGAGGTGCCCTATTTCTGGGAAGGCCTCAAGCAGTAGCATGTCTTGGGCCACCCTTTGCTTCATCCAAAACATGAAGCTCTGAGGGAAAGGAAGTAACTCCTCAAGAAACTGCACTGAAAGAGCAACACTCTCCATTTCTCTCACAGGTGGCCTCCTAGAGATGACAGGAAGCAACATCATGTTCTCTGCGATTTCAGGGCTGAAACTTGGGGGAGGGGGCCATAAAGGAATCCAGACAAATTGACCCAGAAGCAAGACTCACATCAATCCATAACATCAAACACAACCAGGAAGAGTCAAGGCACACACAAGACAAGTTCATGAGTCAGAAGAGACCTTGTAGTTAAAATACCTCCCAGTCTGACCCTAAGGTTTACAGTATATAGCTGAGCTCCTGGAGCCACCCCTAGATCTTAGCTGGAAAGGAACTCCGCTGCATGGAGTTGATCCCTGCAGCAGATCATTTCACCTGTGGGATTTCCGCTGGGCTCAGGCCTTTATCTGCAGGTATTTATGGGGGCTGGGAGAGGCAGACCAGTCTCTTACCCTGACTCAGGGACAGTGCCACCAGCTTGTGGAGAGTTCAGCCTCCAGGACCCCAAGGGTTCAGTTTCTACAAATTCTGGCTGTTCCACCCCCGTGCCAGGTTTATGAGGTTCCAGTTCACCATCACCTGGTCTTCATTTCAGTTATTCAACTGTTTGGAGTAATAGGACTAAATTGGCAGCTACGAGTTCGTGACTACTGTACCAGTCAACACAATGCAAAACGCTGCTGTGGCTTTAAGAATATTTCCAGACTAATTGTTCCGTGAACATTATTGTGTGAAATACTTGGTAAGTCATAACAAAAATGACCCTTTACCCTACCCCACCGTGAGGAGGTGTAGTGCCAGACTTCTCAACTGAAAGGAAAACAACCAGTAAAGGATAATTTCCCCTTTCTTTAACTTTAAAATGTTTCTCAAATCAGAAGAAGCTGAAGGAGAGCCTGGAAGGCCAGAAACTGAAATGGGACATATAAGAAGACTGTAGGGAAGACAGACCACTGGGCCAGCTAGGAAGGTCAGCTCTGAATGGCAGTGGCTCTCAGGCAAGGTTCAAGCAGAGATAAAAGAAGCTCTCTCTGGCTGCCAAAATCTCCAGCCTGGCCTGTGCCCAAATGGGACCACACTGACTAATTTTCCTGGGAGTATCAGAGCCACTGGGGAGAATGGTGATCAAACGTTTACCATTCAGGCTGCTGGTCAGATCATTCGGCTATAGAAGACCTCCACAGAGTTGGCTCTGTAAGCAAAAAGTCCAGCCTTCAAACTTTCCCCTGCTAAAATTCAGGTTCCCTACATAAAGAGATGTCTCTTTCAGTGATGGAACCATACAGCAATTCAGTAAGTTCCCTGCCACCAACCTATCTGGGTGCCTCCACAGAGATCTGGAGCTTCTTCTTGTTCTGGTATGTAATGGCAAAGCAGGGGCAACAGCACTTCAAGACAATCTGCAATCGAACAAAAGATATGAGGCTGTTTGGCAATCAAATGTCCTAAGTACTTCTTCCAAGGAATTCTGGGGGAAAAAACCTTACCGTGCTCCCCAGTTAGCCCACCTTTCTTAGAGAATGAGTGACTGTTTAAGTCTCTAGTATGTATATGGCTTCGGATGTGGGAATCAGAGGTGGGAAAAGAAATCCTTCCTGTATCTGACCAAGATATATTTTCTATATAGAGTGCTACAGCTGTAAGTCCAGACTGTAGATGACATTATGAGGTTTTTTTCCTCCACATTCTTCATCTGGTAGAAATACTGTGACATTTTCTTTCAAATTCCACCTGGAGGCCAAATGCCTGTCTTCATAACATCAGTGAATGACAAAAAGATGTAAAGCAAATTACTTGTTTCGATTTCATAGAGGAAGATTTTTTTAAAAAAAAAAAAATCAGATTCTTCACATCTGCAAAATGAGGTCAGTGTTGTGAGAACAATTGGTCTGTCTCCAAATCTGATTGCTTTGCACAGTACAAGCAATTTTATCAGCACTTTACATAGAAAAGCAAGAGCTTATGACTTGAGTGGTGGAATTCATTATACAATATGCAAATTTTTCTGTCTGATTGTGTATACAAGTGGCAGGGTTTGGACTGCAGCTGTATTTGCAGATTGAAAACATCAGGATATAAAAGATTTCTGAAAACAGATGTTTTACAATTTTCCTTTCTTGTTTTTTCTACAAAATCACATGGATCTGATAATATGGCATAGGAACATTCAATTATTGATGCTGTGCAAAGCTGTACCACAGGTTCTGCATTTAACAGCTCTAAGGCTATAAAATCCTTTCCCAAACCTCATTTCAATTTAGTTATGCAACTAAATTTCCAAATTCATATCCATGGATGAGAATATAAAGTGTGAATAGCAGAAACAACTGGACTCCCCCCCCCCCCAATTCAATTTCAGTAAAGAAAGTGGGGTAGGCTCGATGGATGGATGGATGGATGGATGGATGGATGGATGGATGGATGGATGGATGGATGGATGATGAGGATGACAATGATGACAACAGTGATGATGGCAGGATTTCTACCCTGCTTTTTCACTAGTGGGTTGTCTTCAAAATTTAACTACTTAAATTTAACTACAGAATAATTAAAATCAACTAAAACAAAACCTAAAAACCACTATATTAATTATATCAAAATAAGTTAAAGAATACTATTAGCTAATTTTTTTTAAAAGATATAGAAACGGAATAGAATTCTTGTTATTTAGTTGTTTAGTCGTGTCCGACTCTTTGTGACCCCATGGACCAGAGCACGCCAGGCCCTCCTGCCTTCCACTGCCTCCTGGACTTTGGTCAAATTAATTTTGGTTGCTTTGATGACACTGTCCAACCGTCTCCTCCTCTGTTGTCCCCTTCTCCTCTTGCCTTCACAATTTCCTAACATCAGGGTCTTTTCCAAGGAGTCTTTTCTTCTCATGAGATGGCCAAAGTATTGGAGCTTCAGCTTCAGGATCTCTCCTTCCAATGAGCACTCAGGGTTGATTTCCTTTAGAATTGATAGGTTTGTTCTCCTTGCGGTCCAGGGGACTCTCAAGAGCCTCCTCCAGTACCACAATTCAAAAGCATCAATTCTTCGGCAGTCAGCTTTCTTTATGGTCCAGCTCTCACTTCCATACATCACTACTGAAAAAACCATAGCTTTCACTATGCGTACTTTGGTTGGCGAAGAGATGTCTCTGCTTTGTAAGATGCTGTCTAGGTTTCTCATTGCTTTCCTCCCAAGAAGCAGGGATCTTTTAATTTCGTGGCTGCTGTCACCATCTGCAGTGATCATGGAGCGCAAGAAGGTAAACTCTGTCACCGACTCCATATCTTCCCCTTCTATTTGCCAGGAGGTGATGGGACCATGGCCATGATCTTAGTTTTTTTGATGTTTGAGCTTCAGACCATTTTTTGCGCTCTCCTCTTTCACCCTCATTAAAAAGTTCTTTAATTCCTCCTCACTTTCTGCCATCAGAGTGGTATCATCTGCATATCTGAGGTTAGTGATATTTCTTCTGCCAATCTTAATTCCGGTTTGGGATTCCTCCAGTCCAGCCTTTCGCATGATGTATTCTGCATATAAGTTAAAAAAGCCGGGGGACAATATACAGCCTTGTCGTACTCCTTTCCCTATTTTGAACCAATCAGTTGTTCCAACTGTTGCCTCCTGTCCCACATATAGGTTTCTCAGGAGATAAAGTGGTCAGGCACTCGCATTTCTTTAAGCACTTACCATAGTTTGCTGTGGTCTACACAGTCAAAGGCTTTTGCGTAGTCAATGAAGCAGAAGTAGATGTTTTTCTGGAACTCTCTGGCTTTCTCCATAATCCAGCGCAATGTTAGCAATTTGGTCTCTAGTTCCTCTGCCCCTTCAAAATCCAGCTTGTACTTCTGGGAGTTCTCGGTCCACATACTGCTGAAGCCTACCTTGTAGGATTTTGAGCATAACCTTGCTAGCGTGTGAAATGAATGCAATTGTGCGGTAGTTGGAGCTTTCTTTGGCACCGCCCTTCTTTGTGATTGGGATGTAGACTGATATTTTCCAATCCTCTGGCCATTGTTGAGTTTTCCAAACTTGCTGGCATATAGAATGTAGCACCTTAACAGTGTCTTCTTTTAAGATTTTAAATAGTTCAACTGGAATGCCATCACCTCCACTGGCCTTGTTGTTAGCCAGGCTTTCTAAGGCCCACTTGACTGGATGTCTGGCTCAAGGTCAGCAACCATACTATCTGGATATTCTGGGGTATCCAAATCTTACGGGTATAATTCCTCTGTGTATTCTTGCCACCTCTTCTTGATATTTTCTGCTTCTGTTAGGTCTCTCCCATTTTTGTCCTTTATCATGTTCATCTTAGCACAAAATGTTTGTTTTATATCTCCAGTTTTCCTGAACAGATCTCTAGTTTTTCCCTTTCTATTATTTCCTCTATTTCTTTGCACTGTGTGTTTAAGAAGGCTCTCTCCTTGGTATTCTTTGGAAGTCTGCATTCATTTTCTGTAACTTTCCCTATCTCCCTTGCATTTTGTTTCCCTTCTCTGCTCTGCTATTTGCAAGGCCTCGTTGGACAGCCACTTTGCTTTCTTGCATTTCCTTTTCTTTGGGATGGTTTTTCTTTGGTGTCAGTTCTAGAAGGTGTTGTAAATCTTCATAAAATTGGTCAATTTCAGTTTCCTCAGCATTGGTGGTTGGTGCATAAACTTGGATTACTGTGATTTTGAAAGGTCTGCCTTGGATTCGTATTGAAATCATTCTATCATTTTTGAGATTGTATCCCATTACAGCTTTTCCCATTTGTTTGTTGACTATGAGGGCTGCTCCATTGGCTCTACAGGATTCTTGCCCACAATAGAAGATATTGTAATAGTCTGAATTGAATTTGCCCATTCCCGTCCATTTTAGTTCACTGACTCCCAGGATGTCAATGTTTATTCTTGTCATCTCCTGTTTGACCACATCCAGCTTGCCAAGGTTCATAGATTTTGCATTCCAGGTTCCTATGTAGTATTTTTCTTTGCAGCATTGGACTTTCCTTTCACTTCCAGGCGCGTCCACAGCTGAGCGTCCTTTCGGCTTTAGCCCAACCACTTCATTAGCTCTGGAGCTACTTGTACTTGTCCTCCGGTCTTCCTCAGTAGCATGTTGGATGCCTTCCGACCTGAGGGGCTCATCTTCTAGCGTCATATCTTTTAGCCTTTTGTTTCTGATCATGGGGTATTCTTGGCAAAGATACTGGACTGGCTTGCCAATTCCTACTCCCAGTGGATTGCGTTTAGTCAGAACTCTCCACTATGACCTGTCTGTCTTGGGTGTCCCTACACGGCATAGCCCATAGCTTCTCTGAGTTACTCAAGCCCCTTCGCCATGACAAGGCAGCAATCCATGAAGGGGTATAGAATTCTAGTAAGCATGAAAACTGATGAACATTGGGAGGGAGTTACATTCTACAATCTGAGAACCGCACAGGAGAAAGCCCTCTTCTGCATGCCTGTCAAGCATTGCAATTGTTGGTGTTCTCAAAAGGACTTCTCTTGAATGTTTGAACAGCCAGAAAGGTAGCCCCTTACATAGCTAGGCTCCAAGCTATTTAGGGCTTTGAAAATTGAAACTAGCACCTTTAATTTGGTCTAATAAGCAGCTGGCTTTCTGTTCAAATATTTCAATATCAGGGGCATACGATCTTCATGTTGTGCACTAGCTAGCTGCTTAGCTGCCTCATATTGCATCAACTGAAGATCCCAGACCTTCTTCAATAGGTGCCCCACACAGAGTGCATTTTGCTAGTCATGTTACAATGTAAGTGAGTCATGGATGAGAGCTGCCAAATTGGATTAACTCAGGAAAGCCAACACTAAGTTGTGCAAAGGCACATCTTGTCACCACTACCACTTGAGTTTTAAGGAGCAGCACAGAATGGAAGAGTACGCTCAGACTATGAATCTGACAAGTAAAAGGAGTTTGATCTCTTCTAGAATATGTTGAATCTTAATCCCCAAGCCTGACTTTCCTTTAACAAACAGTATCACTATCATGGCACGATTTAATTTTATTTTATTTAGCTTTATCCAGCTCATTATCAAGTTTAGGCAGTATTCAAGGATATTGACAGTCCCATTGGTGTGAAATGACATGAGGCAAAACAAACCCTGGGTGTTTTCAGCACATTCGTGACACCTCTCACTCCAAAGCTTTGAATTACCTTGTCTCAGTAGTTTAGGAAACCTTAAATATTTTATTCCTAATGAGACAGGTTGTTTCAAGATATTCAGATAAGCTACTGAGAGTCTGTTAAACACTGTGAGATTTCTGAACTTCAGTGTAAGGACAAAAGAAATGCTTTTTCCGATGAGGTTTCCTGAATTTGTACAGAATATCTCTGCCCAAAACTAGTGCTTCCTTCTTTTAGAAAAGATGACACAGATTATGCATATACATCTTCTCACCCACATTCACTCATTCATACATACAAAGAAAGTAATGAAGGATCAGTAGATTGATCAAAAATGGAAACAAGCCTTTTCATTCTTATATTTTTTTAAAAGACTATTCAACAATGCAGCAGTTTTCGTAGTTTTTCTCTCCTCACACCCCCAATTCTGATAAACGTGAGATTCAAAAAATCCATTTCCATCTTGCAGATAAACAGAACATGTTTCTGGTTTCCCAATCTTCTATACACAAATAAGAGAAGTGATGAATGCGTACAACACAAACTGATTGGCCCACTTCTACAGCCACGCAGGTGCCTCTGAAACAGAGCCCAGACACTTTTTGGGACTATAGTTCCCAGAATCTCTCACCCAGTAGGGGCTATTGGCCATTCTGGTTGGAGGATTATGGGAGATGTAGTCCAAGAAAGCAATCTTTCTAAGCTTTGCTCTGGAAGGTTCACATGTAGGTGCATAACATTTACAGTCCATCTGTGTTGCTTTCTCACAACTTTACATTATTAAAAACAGAATCACAGGTACAAAAAAAAGCCTGCTGTGGTGCATCTGTGATGAGATTTTTTATTAGTTATCAATAGTGATGAAGCATACTGAGCAATAAAAGCAATATATTTCCAGAAATTTACCCCACAAATGGAACATGGGTTTATGGGGTTTGAAGTTGCAGTCAGAAGTGAAAAATAATGGCCTCTTACCTTTATAAGGGCACGCGGTGGCCCTGCGGGTTAAACCGCAGAAGCCTTTGTGCTGCAGGTTTGGAAGACCAGTAGTTGTAATATCGAATCCACGCGACAGAGTGAGCTCCCGTCACTTTGTCCCAGCTCCTGTCAACCTAGCGGTTCAAAAGCATGTAGAAATGCAAGTAGATAAATAGGTACCACCTCGGTGGGAAGGTAACGGCGTTCTGTGTCTAGTCACGCTGGCCACGTGAACACGGAAACTGACAAACGCTGGCTCTATGGCTTGGAAACGGGGATGAGCACCACGCCCTAGAGTCGGACACGACTGGACTAAATGTCAAGGGGAACCTTTACCTTTACCTTACCTTTATAATGGAAATTGATGGAAAATAAACATGCAGGAGACTGATATTAGCATTTTTATTTAACTGGGGTAGTTTTTTTTAAAAAATGCAGTAATTATATGGAGACATGTGAGAAGCTGGCATTGAAATATACTATTTTAAGCTGTATAAACTAAAAGAAAGAAAATGAAAAGTTTAACAAATTGTGGATTATATTATATCTAAAATTTCCTTTGAAGAGGATGATGCAGAAGTGTGTTTTGTGTTTATTCTTTTTTTTCTCCCTGTTGCTACAATCCTAGGATGAAATTCTAATCAGCTTTTTGTGAGCTGTAACAATATGTGTTTTAATTCAGAGCTTATTCAGCAAAAGAAGTGTGTTAAACAGATATTAATCATGCCAGGCATCAATTTTGCAAGCAATAGGACTGAATTCAGAAGAAGCAGATGTAGTTTAACTGGGGGAAATGTATTACAAAGCTTTTTCTCTAAATCTTAAATCATCCTTAAATCTATGTGCCTGTCAACAATGGCCCAGTATCATGCTGTCAAAGCCCCTATTTTAAGCACATGTATTTTTTTGTTTTCTACATTTTGAATCATAATTATTTGTACAATCCAGGGCAATATATTGTTATAAGCAGAACAAAACACTGCTTTCTAGTCACATTACAGATTATATATTATGTTTTCAGAACAGTTATTTTCTTGTTTGCTAATCAATATTTAGATTTCCTGTATTTTTGATCTGTTTCAGTCAGCATTCCATAGTGACCATGATGGTCACTGAAAGTTTACCAGGGGCTCGTCAATGAGGTTTAATTACTACCTGGAAGCCTTGTAGCCAAAGGTAGAGCATCACTTTCTCAAATACAGAAATGTATATAAGGAAGACATGTTTCTTTGAGAAATAGCTAGTCCGTGACTCTCTGGCTACCATTCTTGAAATGGATGCATCGTTTGGGGGTTGATTCCTCTCATATATCACACAGCAAAGCTGAATCTCAGCTGGCTTGATTAGCACTTAACAGCACTGAAATACAGCTTAAGATGGTCCGACAAGTCCACCACAATGGACTTCAGCAGAACCAGTGTAGTTCAGCTCCCATCCTCTCTTTACTATATAAATTTCACTAAATAGCCTTGGGTGGCCATGTGTCTTGCTTTACCAAAGGTTGCGTCAGCTCTTCTGCTTCATAAGCTCTCAAACATTTGGGTGAATCTAGTCCCAGATGCAGTTTATAGATAAAGAAATTTAGGAAGGGAAAACAGAAGCTTTAAAGTTGCCCATTAACAATCTACAGTGTGAACAGCAGACAGAGCAGGTGTACAGTTCACCCCGTCATCTTCCCCATTATGGTGAGATTTAATGTAATTCTAAATTATAGTAATTACAAGTTAAAATCCTGTTGCACCATTATGCAAATGGTATAACTTTTGGAAGCAAATTGCTGTACATTAACAAATGTCACCAGACATTAGGTGTTGCATACCGAGTTGCATAACTCGGTTTGCAACAAACAATGCCTTCAGAGATTTCTTAGCTTCTGGTGCTTTGTATCTAAAAGTTACAGTGTTTGTCTAACTGCTCAATAGAGTTTACATCAACAACAGAAATGAGTGTATCCATGTTTTATGCAGACCTCTTTTGCCCCTTCCACCACAAAACCAACCAAACAGTCTTATAGAAATGCTATGTGGCATAGGTTTTTGTGTACTGCAGCACATTTCTTCAGTTATATCTCACGAAGTGGGCTCATGAAAGATTTTGTCAAATAAAATGTGTTACTACCGGTATTTATGTTGCCACAAAACTGATGGTTTTGCTGCAACAGATTCAGACTGACATGGCCATCCCGCTCAAAATTTAGGGTGGTTTTAATTATGATTTTCCAGCTTTTGTGATGCATAACTTGCTACCCTAGGCAAATAATGCATTCTCTACACCAGTGGTTCTTAACCTTTGTTACTCGGATGCTTTTGAACTGCAACTCCCAGAAACCCCAGTCAGGACAGCTGGTGGTGAAGGCTTCTGGGAGTTGCAGTCCAAAACTCCTGAGTAACCCAAGGTTAAGAACCAGTGCTCTACACCATATAAAATGTTATGTTATTAGTGTAACACAATATGAAAGTATGCGTGTTTGTTTCGTTTTTAGTAAGCTGCATAACAGCAAAGGGAGAGTCTGATTAGTATCAGGACAACAGGGATGAGAAGAGGGAATTTTGTTGCCGAGTTCTGAACTTCTGGTAGAATTCTCTTTCTGCTACAAAATTGAAGTACAGAGAGCACGGAGGAGAATAGCTTCAATTTCTCCAAAGTCCCTCTCTTCTGATGAACTGGCACTTAAAAGTCTCAATAACTCATCCTGAGACATTTATAGGAAAAAAAATAATTTATAAATCTTTACTCATAATTTCTTGAAATTACAGACTTCTCTATACAGCTTTCTTTACTACAGACATACTAGCAACCAACTAAACAGATCAACAGCAACAAACAATTGCCATTAACCAATGAAAGAGAGAGACGGAACACCTAGCAGAAAGGTGAAGCACTCTCTGAATTTCAAAAGCTGGAAAGAACAATTGATTAGTGCTAGAAAGATAGACAATTACTCCAACCCTGAAAAGTCCCCTTCCAGTCAAATGGGACAGCGTGTGAGGTTATACAGAAAACTAACAAATTTAGCCCTCATCAGGCCTTATGAAAATCATACTCCAGCCTCCCACAATTTGTGCCCGGAAGAAACATTTTTCATCGGTCTCTGTGGAGCTATGGTCCTGTTCTTCAGACTCTATGACTGCTATTGAGACACAGAAATGTAAACATTTGGCACAATTAATGTCAGATGCAGTTTAGAAATTGACTGGAGAGGCTATTGAGATCAGCTTTACCCTGTGGCAAACCTGAAACTCTGAAAATATAGTAGGCCACTTACTATATGATTTCTTTTCAAGAAATTGGGGGAAATCATCCTCATATTTCATCCATGGCTTTCTTAGTTCAGTTGCTATTCCCCTAATCCATGAGACGACATCCTTCAGTTTGTGTAACCTTTCTAATTTATATCTGTACGGTGATGTTTCCCAGCATGGGATGTGAATGTAACATTGGTATAATACAACAGTGATAGCAATATAATCTTCAGCTGTCCAAGCATTCTGCAGTCCCTAATATGCTTTAACCTAACAACATATATAGAGGCAAATATATTTGTATACTATTGGAAAAAGTCATTTAAGATAGAATCCAAGGTAATTTCTCATACATAACTAAATATTACCTTTCAAACTAAATATTATATTTCATCAGTCTTCACCTTTTTAGAGCTAGGATCCATCTTCAATTTCAGCTGTAAAAAATTTGAGCAGCTGCTTTTTGCAAATGCACTTGTCCCCCCCCCCCTTTTCTCCTGCTTTACCTTCCAGGGTCATCAACCAGTGCTGTCTTGATGATGGCAGCAGGAGTCTACAAAGGTCCTGAGCCAGCACTGGTGTGGAAGATTTTCTTTTTTACTTTCTGAGCAGGTAGAAGGAGCTCTCTCCTTGACCAAAGCTAGTGCTTGTTGTCTATTCAGATGTCAGTCCTACTGAATTCAATATGACTTCATCCCAAGTTCATGTCTATAGGACTGCAGCCAGAGATGAGTAGATCCAGCAGTCCAAGGAAGAAGGCCAGATGTTCTAGTTTCTTTTCTATGTTATTTTTAGAGCTGGTCTCTGCATGGTAAACTTGTTTACAACGGCACTGCATACAGGACTAAATATCTGAACCACTCTGTAGTGCCATCAAACATCCCAGCTAGCAGTTATTTGGGAGACTGTTATAGGTGTAAGAAAAATCTCTTTAAGAGCCTTTGCTAAGATTTCTAATGGACTGAATCTAATTCACAAGACATATTTATGGGTTTAGCCTAAAAGGCAGCTTATACAACCTTTAGCTGAATAAATCAGATTCCCTTTAAACTTGGCACTGTTAGGAAATCTAATGGGATGTGGGGAGGCCTAGAAGTTAATTTGCATTTATGGAATGCATAAATATATTTGAAAATGACTGCTTGGAAAACACATGATAAAAATGTACTCACAGGTACAGTCTGTAATCCATGCATTTTACAAAATTTCTAAGGCACAAATTAGGGGAATCGCTTCACAGTGATTACATAAAACTATACTATAATGCAAAAATAGCTTGGATGAATTGGATGCATTAGACAATGTTGGAAATGCAAATTAAAGCCATCTCTGGCAAGTAGATATTGCATGGGGTGAACCAGATTTCCAGAGCCAGGGATTCTAGTACTTTCTTCCTGTTTTCCTATATGTAGCTTGCTGAAATAAGGCATAGTGGAAAGAACAAGCCATGGTTTTCATATTAGTTTCCAGAGCTTTGCTGTTTATCAGTGTAGTTGTGTATCTGTGTGCCATGTTCATATGATACTTCATGCACACAAAACACAGAAACTTTAGGGAGATGAAAAAGTAGAGCTGGTTAATACCTTTATTGGGCCACCAAAATAGACATAGATAAAAAGGAAAAAGGTCTTTTGAATCCTTTAATTTAGATGTTGCCAAAATTGGAAAAGGGGGAGAAAAAATCCAAAAGGTTCAACATTCATCCTGCCCAGATAATAAAAGCCATGACAGCTATAGTTATTTATGCTCTAGTATGGATACTGCAAACACAGAGAGCTGGCTAGAGGTGTGGTCTTACCAAGTTGTACTTCCAGGGATATAGAATCAATTGCCCTTCTCCATCTAAGGCTTGCAGTCACTCAGCAGAGAATACATTCATTTAACTGAAGAATATGGCCTCTTCTTGAGGTGGTGTATCAGGTAAAGCATTCATTAGATGCCAGATCCTGAAACAGATACTATGCTTGCCCAAAGGGAAAGCTGCTGAACGGTGTTTTATCACATGCAAAAGTCGACGGAGAAGCCAAAAATCATGAGGAAAAACTCACTGAGGCCACTTATTCCCTCACCAGCATTACCCCAACTCTCAGGATGGACAAGGCAGTCTGAGAAGCAGGTTTATCAGCAGCCCTTTCCATGTGGATTTGGGCTCCTGATATTACTTGAATGACTTGGAAGAAACCACACTGCAGTGTGCTCTATTCTTCTGCGGTAACATCAGAAGAGGAGGACATTTAGCTGAAAAAGATAGACTGAGGTGCAATGTAAGATAGGGAAGTACTGTATAAGTCTGGAATCTGAAGAAAGGGAGCTAAAACTGTTCAAAAAACCACCACTCCTCTTCTGCTGTATCTTTTGATCTGTAGCATTTCATACTGGACATATGAGACTCTGAAATTCCCTCACATGAAATATAGTGCTTACAGACAAGATGGAGCAAAACCCAGAGCTTGAAAAATTTATGGTTTGGGGGTTATGTTTTTTGTTTTTGTTTTTTTGTTTTGTTTTTGGACAGTGACTCCCAGAATTGCATGGCCAATAAGATTTTTGAAGGTGGGGGGTGTGTGTGTGAAAGAGATAATGTAAGGTCTTGTCTCTGTCATTTTTTTTTTTGGGGGGGGAGTATTTTCCTTTCTCATTTTCTATATATTTGACCATTCAGACCAAGTGTGGTAAGAAAAAGTACCCACCAAGCAGGAGATTGTGGGCATCTCTTTTACTTGGGAGTGAGCCCTCAAATGTTTATATGATACGCTGAATTCCAATGAAGTTCTCCCATGGAATAGAATTTATTTATTTATTTATTTATTTATTTATTTATTTATTTATTTATTTATTTATTTATTTATTTATTTATACCCCGCCTATCTAGTCATTTCGACCACTCTAGGTGGCTTACAACATAAAACATAACAAGTTTAAGAAAAATTTATAACAATTAAGTAATGATTCTGCAAGATGGGAAAAATACAAAATAAATCAAATAAAGAGGGGGGAAAAAGGAAAGAGGTCAGGAATTAACTGGAAGGGAAGACCTGCCTATACATCCACGTTTTTAGTTGGTTCTTAAAAGTACCCAGCGAGGGTGCAGTGCAAATCTCCGGAGGCAGGTTATTTCAGAGGCGAGGAGCCACCACCGAGAAGGTCCGGTTTCTAGTTCTTTCCTTCCGGGCCTCCCTTGGCGTCAGGCTCCTCAGCCTCACCTCCTGGCTCGCGTGGGTGACACGGGTAGAACTAGGTGGGAGTAAGCATTCCGCCAAGTATTGAGGTCCTAAACCGTTTAGGGCTTTATAGGTAAGCATCAGAACTTTAAAGTCAACGCGGAACCAAATGGGCAGCCAATGCAGTGCAGCCAAAATAGGAGAAATATGATTGAATTTTCTCACTCCACTAAGGAGTCTGGCCACCGCATTCTATACCACTTGGAGTTTCCGCGTCAACTTCAAAGGTAGCCCCATGTAGAGCACATTACAGTGGTCTAGTCTCGAGATTATGAGCGCATGGACCAAAGTGGTGAACAGCCTTCCAACTCCTAAAACAATCACCACTTCCCAGCATTATCATTCACACCACATCGATAGAATAGCCTTCCTGGCAACAGTAATACGCTAGCAAGGCCACAGCTGTGTCTCTGTGCAGATCTCTTTTGATCACCTTCTGTCTTTTACCAGCCTTCCAATCACTATCAATTAAGTCCATCATTTTTCTGAACCAAAAAGGCAATCTGGTGAAGACGGGAATAAATCTTTTCAACCTCAGGCAAAAAGCTGGCAGGCAACTTGGTTCCTTCCAGAAGATATTATGCATGTTATTGAGTCACTGATTGGAAATTTAAAATGGGACTCTTTTACTGAAAAACTGTTGGAAGCTGTAGGGTGTTCTGGCAAGCAATTCTGTGCTGTTCTATAGCACTCTGCATTATGTATAGGCTTGGTGTCTCTTTCCAGCTCTTGAATATGTAGTTTTTAAACACTAAAGTCAACGGAATACCAGAAAATGGGATAGCAATGCAGATCCACCCTCATCACAAGTGGCACCTGCAGCACATTCCTGACGGCTTCTTTTTACATTTTTGATAAAGATAAATTAATTGGAAGGGGGGCAGGTAAGTGACTGAGTATTGATCAGGCCAAATGAGTTGCAGTGTTACAGTTTTACTATTACTGCCCCTGTAATTTTGTACAGTTATGTCACTTCTTATTAAAGTAAAATATCTATATTGAAAATAGGGTGACCCAAGATTTAATCTTGGGAAGCTCTCTGTGGGCAAATGAAGATGTGCCTGAGGAAGCTGAAGGGCCTGTGGGACTCTTCTTCTTCTTCTTCCTTTTTTATTTTTATTTACAGTCCTTCAGGATAACAAGAGAAAACAATATAACCTATACCCTTATCTTCAAGCCACCCTAGAATGATAGAAGAGACATTTGTGTATTTCCCCCACCACCAGCAGCTAGCAGTTCTGACAGCAGAGGTGTGTAACTTACAACTAGGATAAAAATTCTTATTTGAGGACAGGGGAAATCTCAGTTGATTCTCTTCACTCTCCCTTCCCTGGTCATGACTATGTTAGCTAAGTGGTCATCCTCCTCCCTTCTGAGTATTCATAAAGTTCTGCCTCAGCTTTTGTAACATTTAAGTCAAATTCCTGTGTATGAAGGAAATTTAGTATAATGTTAAATACTGAGGGTTGTTGTGGGTTTTTCGGGCTTCTTGGCCGTGTTCTGAAAGTGGTTCTTCCTAACGTTTCACCAGTCTCTGTGGCCAGCATCTTCAGAGGACAGCAAACTGTTGTAAGAAGCCCGAAAAACCCACAACAACCATTAGATCCCGGCCGTGAAAGCCTTCGCGAATACATTAAACACTGAGATTTATTTAACTCAGCTAATTCCAAACCAGTTTAGGCCTTGAGTTTCTGAGGGGGGGGGGGGAAATAAAAGACTAATTCTGTCTCTCTGATAAAAATGAGCAGGTAATAAAATGTTTTTTTAAATGACATGGTGTAGGCATCCTTCAGTCTCGAGAGACTATGGTAACATGCTCTGAATAGAGGTCTTGGAACAGCGTCTAGTGTGGCTGAGACGGCCAGTTTGAGAGTAACAATCCCTTCCACACTGAAGACAAATACAATCTGTCCCCTGTACAGCTCCCTGATTTTGCTGGCTTTCAGGACTGCCTTTTTGCCTTGGACTGCTGAACAAGTGTCTCTTCAAATTGGGAGATACCATGCTGCTCCCCTGTCAAAGTTTCCCATCTGTTGAGGTCCATCCCTAAGGCCTTCAGATCCTGCTTGCAGATATCCTTGTATCACAGCTGTGGTCTCCCTCTGGGGGGCTTTCCCTGCACTAATTCTCCATACAGGAGATCTTCTGGAATCTGACCATTAGCCATTTTCACGACATGCCCGAGCCAACATAGACGTCGCTGTTTCAGTAATGTATGCATGCTAAAAATTCCAGCTCGTTCTAGGACTACTCTATTTGGAACTTTGTCCTGCCAGGTGATACCAAAAATGTGTTGGAGACAACACACATGGAATGTGTTCAACTTCCTCTCCTGTCATGCACAAAGGGTCCAGGACTCATTGCAGTACAGGAGTGTACTCAGGACACAGGCTCTATAGATCTGGATCTTGGTATATGCCGCCAGCTTCTTATTAAGCCATACTCTCTTTGTGAGTATAGAGAACATGATAGCTGCTTTGCCAATGCATTTATCCAGCTCAACATCTAGGGAGAGAGTGTCAGAGATCATTGAGCCAAGCTTACACAAAATCATGAACAACCTCCAATTCTTGTGTGGAGATAGTAATAGAGGGAGGTGAGTCCACGCCCTGGCCCATGACTTGTGTTTTCTTCAGGCTGATTGTTAGTCCAAAAACTTGGAGGCCTTACTAAAACAATTCATAAGTTGTTGGAGGTTTTCAGCAGAATGGGCAACAGCAGCTGCATCATGGCGAAAAGAAACTCCTGCATGCATTTCAGCTGGACTTTGGTCTTCGCTCTCAATATAGAGAGATTAAAGAGCTTTCCTTCTGATCTAGTCCGGAGATAGATACCTTCTGTTGCAATTCCAAAAACGTGCTTCAGTATGACAGCAAAAAAGATCCCAAACAGAGTTGGGGTGAGGACACAGCCCTGTTTCACTTCACTTTTGATGCCGAAGGGATCTGATGTTGAGCTATCAAAAACAACAGTGCCCTTCATTCCCTCATGAAAGGACCTGATGATGTTAAGGAGTCGAGGTGGACATCCAATCTTGGGAAGTATTTTAAAAAGGCCATCCCTGCTAACAAAATCAAAGGCCTTTGTAGGATTTATGAAGGCCACAAAGAGTGGCTGTTGTTGTTCCATGGTGTTTACATATTATCTAACTCTAATTCTAAGCATCCAATATTAATTGCACTACATCTCTGAACACCATTTGGGTGTTCAGGGGATACATGCAGGACAGGACAGGCTGTCATGCTCTTGTAGGCCAATGTGGGGGAAAATGCTTGATCAGATTGGCCTTTGTTCTGCTCCAGTAAAAATATTTTTATGGTCTTATTACTCCTTATTGCCTAAATGTATATATTTATTTATATGCATTGAAAGTGTTTATACAATGTCTAGAGGATAGGTTCAAAATGTCTGGACCACATCAAATTAGGAAAGGCTTACCTAATGCTAACGCTATTCATAATCACTCTGTGTTCCATTAAAGCTGCAGGATAGGATTTTGATAATCAATAGATATGAATAAAGACACACATATGAAATACATATGTACTTGAACATGCCAAGTTCTTCAAAGGTAGATTCCCACAAAAGTTCATGGACTAGCAGCACTTCCATTGGCATTCTTCTTACCTTGATATGGAAATGGAAGCACATCAAGGGCAAACTAAAGAAATTTAAAGATCTATGAAAATCCTTTTGTGTTGCCAGTCTTCAGCAAGGTATCTTACAAATTTGATAACAGATGGTGGGGATCTTAATTTTATGATAATATTATCATCAATAACATTATAAAATTCATCCATCCAATCACCGATCCATCCACTATTCATTCACTGGTATAATAACAGCAGCACTGTTGTGTACCTTTTCATCTCCCACACATATTTTACTAGTTGTTTTCTATAGATGCAATTTTATTTTAACAGTTTGTCTTTTTTTCTGTCATATTCAGATAGTAACTCCTTCTCTCCTTGTTAAAGGTGATTTCTCTCGTTACCTTGTTAAAGCAATTTCCTTCCCAGCTGTCATAGGGGTGAATATTTGAAGAGGCCGTTTCTTAAGGTCATTTCTCTATCCTAAGAAAAGTGTTTTACTAATTTGCCACCTCATTTGCACTTGTTATAAAAGGATTTTACTGTGTAGATTCACTACCTTTTGGTACTTACTGTTCAGCACCTGGATTCAGTATAGCAGCTACAGGTAACTGCATAAAGATGTCCTTTATTTTGTTTGGTACAGATATAGTGGCATTCATGTGAAGCAGTGGTCCGCCCCCCACACCCAACAATCTATGAAGAGATCAGGCGAAATGGGTCAGTTAGGACTCTCACATTACGTATCCCTGGAAACTTCACTACTTCAGTTTCATTTAACAGATCCTTTAGGTTGATATCAGTGTATAAAATATCCTCCCCTGGATGCCTTTTTCAGCATTGAGGCTGTTTTCTTAGTTCAGCTCAAGCTTTTTTTTTTTAATTTGCTGCTTTGAGAAACCATTTAGGAGGTGAATATATAATGACAGCCTTCCAGGTAGAAGGAAGCTTGATTGTTTTGCTCCTTATTAAGCAGCTGCATTCCCAGCTGGGTTGTTTATTACAAATGAAAATGATGTTTTTCATCCCCAGATATTTTTTTCCCCATTATGACCAAGGTTGGCACCAAAATCAGCTTCCGGACATCACAAAAGACGAATGCTGCCGGCTGTCTGAATTCTGGATTATCAAAGATCCGGATGCCATAATAGTCCATAATGATGTATCTCTAATCAGACTATTCAGTGCTACCAAAGGATCTCTTACAAGTGAATCATAACTTGTTCATTTGAATTCCAATGCCACCAATCTTAGACAATTCACTTTGGTATGAGAACGTATTTGCAGCAGATATTAGATAGTGCCTTTGTTCCACAAGTATCATTGAGGGTCCACTGTGGAAGTTTGTGTGAATGTTTTAACCCCCTCTTTGGTCTGCAATATTAGAAATGCATCTGGGAGGTAGAGAGGAAAAGTATTCACTGGGATTGCTATTAGCCTCTGGAATTGCCTTCCAGGGATAACTATCTAACACCCTTCCAAGTGGCTATAACTCCCAGAATTCTCTAGCCACTTTGACCACTAATCAGTTCTTTCTTTCTTGTCTCCTAATGCAATTTTGCTCCAACCCTGGCATAAAGCTTTTTTTAAAAGGAAGGAATAAACAGTGTGGAGACAAAGAGTACTCGTTTGAGAGGAAGTAACACCCCTGCAAGTGCCCCTTTGCTTCTTCTTTACTTTTCCACTAACCATCAGCAACACAGCATATAACCGTATATCGCAGAAGTGAGTACACCCCTTCACATTTCATAAATATTTTAGTATATCTTTTCATGTGACAACACTGAAATGACACTTGGCTACAATGTAAAGCAGTGAGTATACAGCTTGTATAACAGTGTAAATGTGCTGTCCCGTCAAAATAACGTAACACACAGCCATCAATGTCTAAACCTGTGGCAACAAAAGTGAGTACACCTTTAAAGGACAATGTCCAAATTGGGCCCAAATAGCCATTTTCCCTCCCTGGTGTCATGAGACCCATTAGCGTCACAAGTCTCAGGTGTGAAGGGGTGTGAGGGTTCATTGTCAAGGGGGGCAGTCATTTTCAATAAAGACCGAGACATGGTGAACTTTCCAACTGGTTGTTCATTTATTCGAACATCAACATCAACTGGAACATTATCAGTAACAACTTTCAAAGTCTCTTGCTCCCCCAAACCCATAAGCTTCCAACAAAAGGGTTACTGTCCTCCATAGCCCATGGTCCAGTTAAACCTTTCACTGGGACCTGAGTTTCCGGAAGTTCATCTTCAGGAGGAATTAAGGGAAGGGTCTCCTCATCGCCGCTCCAGCCCCATACGGAGGAGTCTTCTCCGGCATTTGCCAACCATGACCCGCGTAGACCCCCATCTTCTGTAACTCCGCCAAATGCCATGCTTTCTTCCGTTCAATCTCCTTAACTACCGCCTCCCTCTCTTTCCTCAATTTGCGTCTCCACTCCTTTGCCTCCGTTTCTCCCCAATACGAGGGACGGGGTTTCAAACCTTGTTTTCTCTGTCTTTCAGCCTCATCATGGGGTACCCGCATCTGCTCCCATCTCCCAGTCCATGGATCTTGCAACCAGATCCATTCCCAACCTCCCGGGATCTCTTCGCATTTGTCCTTTATATCCCCGACTGCTGCCTCAATCTCCTCCTTCCTCCTTCCCGCCAAATCTATCTCCCGCCCTGAAGACACAGTTAACCCCTTCAAGGTCTGTACCAGGTCACTAGTGTCTATACCCACATCTCTCAGCCCCCTATCATCCGGTTCCTCCCCCAGCTCGCGGGTGTCCACCAGCTTGTCTTCGCAACGGGGTGGTGAAGGAGGGGGGGTGGTTTGGGTTTTTTGGGTCCACGACGGGAGCGACGGCACTCCTACAAAGGCCTCCTGCTGGGGGGCCTCACAAGGGGGAGCAGGTGTTATCGCTCTCATTGTCTCAGACTGGTCACTGGAAGTTCCACATGGCACCCCATGGTAATGGACTATCTGAGAATCTGAAAAAACAAATTGTTACTGTAGATAAAATGGCCTAGGCTATAAGAAGATTGTCAAAACCCTGAAACTGAGCTGCAGCACGGTGGCCAAGACCATACAGTGGTTTAACAGGGTGGGTTCCACTCAGAACAGGCCTCGCCATGGTTGACCAAAGAAGCTGAGTGCCCATGCTCAGCGTCATATCCAAAGATCGGCTTTAGGAAATAGACATATGAGTGCTACTAGCATTGCTGCAGAAGTTGAAGGGGTGGGGGGGTCAGCCTGTCAGTGCTCAGACCATACGCCGCACACTGCAGCAAATTGGTCTCCAGGGCTGTTGTCCCAGAAGGAAGCCTCTTCTAAAGATGATGCACAAGGAAGCCTGCATACGGGTTGCTGCAGACAAGCAGACTAAGGTCATAGATTTCTGGAACCATGTCCTGTAGTCCAGTGATACCAAGATCGACTTATTTGGTTCAGATGGTGTCAAGTGTGTGTGGCGGCAATCAGGTGAGGAGTACAAAGACAAGTGTGTTGTGCCTACAGTCAAGCATGGTGGGGGGAGTGTCATAGTCTGGGGCTGCATGAGTGCTGTCGGCATTGGGAAGCTACAGTTCATTGTAGTATACTGTACTTTTCTGCATCAGTACAAGTGATCACATTGCCTGAACAGATGTAAATCTGTTTGCCGTTTTTTAAAAAGTAGATTCCTATGTAGTGGAGGAAGAAAAGTGCAGATGGTGGTGGTGATAAATGTCTGGGCTGATTCACATTGGTTTGTATGTCCTGTAGTCAACACAAAATGATGTGATTTTGCCTGTCCTAGTGCTGGAGCAATTCCCACATCATTTGTCAATGTAGTTGCCCTCTTATTTATGATTGCACTGCTACCGTTTGTGTGTGTGTGTGTGTTCATTGTTTGTTTAAACCTTGGCTCAGTCCTGCCATTGAAAGTGATTTGCATGCAAGTCTCCTGAGAGAAATCCAGAAAGCATTTGAGATCTACTTTGCAATAATGACAAAACATTTAAATACAGTCCCATTGGATTCTGCTTTGTAATCTTAAGAGAAACTTGAAATTCCCAACATTGTTTCTACTTATCACACAAGTTTACATTTCACTCAGGAGATCAGTCAACAAGCCCTATTTTACCAAGAAAAATATACAAGACTGATTATTTCAGACCTACAAGTCTTCCAGGGCTGGACCCGCCATGAAGCAAACCTGTCTCAGGTAGTATTAGCCAGGAGGATGTGTGAATATTAAATATAGATGTACTCCTTTGTAGGCACTTCCTCTCTGCACCTCACCCCAGTTACCCTACTGTCTCCAGTGTTGTAGAAGAAACTCTCATCACAGCAGTGAAAAAAGATTCATCTGCTGATCTGAATGTGCAGTGGGGGAGTCATCATCCGGTCCTTTACCTCAGGCAGCACAATATCCCTGCAGCCTGTCCTCCTCTCAAATGAGTGAGGCAAACAAATTCAGTGGTGGTGATTGTTTAGCATGAAAGTAAGAATACTTACACTGAAGCCCAGATTGCCTGTTGCTGGGTCACAATTTAAAGTTGTTAGGGAAGTCAGCAGGGGTGGAGGATGGGGCCTAAAATACCAGTAATAGAAAGGAGGATATTTAACCTCCCTGCTTTCCCCATGATTTCCCGATTTCAAATCTTACCCTACCCAATTTGCTGCAAGCATAATGAAGCAGGAAAGGTACAGGCGTAGGCACTGTAACCATCTAAAACTTGGAGAAGTCATCTCTTTCTCTTACACTGCCCAGAATCCCACAGCCAGCTTGGCTGCTGGTCATGCTGATTTTTGTGGATTTGGGGATTAATCATCCAAGAAGAAGAGGGGAAGGAGGAGGAGAGCAGGAGAAGGAGGAGGAGGAGCTTCTAAACGCTTGCCATCAAGTTTAGGCTAAAAGGAAGAACCACAAAGGGATCCATTGCAGAGCCCCAGGAAAGCTTCAGGGGATAATTTCAGACTCCTTATTAAAGATTTCCAGTGAAGCTTATTTAGTGGTCTGAGATCTGCTTTGGATGGGTACAGAAGGTTTTGCCTTCTCCCTCCTGACCATGTTTTCAAATGTGTCACCATCCACGTTGAAGATGTACCATTGTTTTTATTTTGTAATTGTGTGGTTTCAAAGCAGTATTATAATAAGGCCATGAGTAGCTTCCCTTTCTATGGAAACAAGGGTGAGTTCAGGAGGAATGGCCAGACAAAAGAAGATACATGTGCACAAGGAACTGAGGGAACAGAACATAATTAAAAGATATTGCCAAGGAATCAGGGTGCATCCATCCGGAGGTTGAAATGTTGCCGAAACTTGTTGAGCTGGGGACCACTGCTTTCAACGCTAACCAGAAAAAGTGCTGAAGAGGTGAAACTTCCACTGATACTATAGCATATTCTCTCTCCCCCCCTCCCCTCTCTTTTAGCTCCTGGCTAGGATAATGTTTAGACCTCTTTGCGCGCGCACAGTGCTCCTGATCTAGACTCATGTATTTGATTGCAAAAAAGGAAATAATCTGACATATCAGCTACATATTTGACAGAGTATGTAGTTTAATTCTTAGCCTAAGTAATTTTTACTGAAATCATCATCATCATCTTGGAACTGCAGAGTTTGAAGGGACCCTGTGGATCATTGAGTCCAGCCCCTGTCAAGGAGACATAGTGGGGAATTCAACTCCCAAACCTCTAGCTCGGCAGCCAGATGCATCAGCCACTGAGCTACCTAGCAATAACCACATTACCCTGTTCTCAGTTTTCTCCTATTGCCTCTGTTGTTTCCTTGTCTTTGTTCTGAGGTTGTATGGCTCTTGGGGCAGGGACATGTCAAACCCATTCTTTGCAAGTGTCATGTACAGCCATAGCACTTTATAAATAAGCAAACAATACAGCTGTATCCCATTTTCTCTGCTCCCCCTCCAAAAGCCTCATATGTACTGTTATCAGATTATTTCTCTGCCCCAGACTCATTATCAGCAGATCTCTCCTTTTTCTTAATGTCCAAAAGGTTGCTTTCATGTTTAGATCCAGAATCAAGATGAAATTATCACTTTAGCCCTTTCAACAAATACTAAAATACACTCCAAAATAAATTGACAATGCCCTGACACTTGAACTATTTATCACTATTTACAGTGACAAAGTAGAGTTTCTAAAGGAACTCTCTGCTTCCTTTATGATTACACCTTAGATAAGAAGTGGCCATATTGTTACCTTCCAGTTATTTCCAGACTGCAGTGTCCATTACCCCTAGGTAGTACAGCCAAAGTTGAAGGACGTTGGGAGCTGTAGTCCAGCCACATCTGGAGGGCCACACATTGCCCCCCTCTCAGGCCCAAACTGCATGCTGCATGCAAACACATGTAATGGTAGGCAAGTTATCTACTTTTGTTGTTGTTTAGTCATTTAGTCGTGTCTGACTCATATTTTCTATCTTGATTAATACTAATATTGTCAAGGTAAATCATTTTTTTAAAATTATTTTATGAATAATTGTATTGTGAGCCGCCCTGAGTAGACATATGTCTAGAAGGGCAGGATAAAAATCTAATAAAGAAATAAATAAATTCGTGACCCCATGGACCAGAGCACGCCAGGCCCGCCTGTCTTCCACTGCCTCCCGGAGTTGGGTCAAATTTATTCTGGTAGCTTCGATGACACTGTCCAACCATCTCCTCCTCTGTTGTCCCCTTTTCCTCTTGCCTTCACATTTTCCCAACATCAGGGTCTTTTCCAGGAAGTCTTTACTTCTCATGAGATGGCCAAAGTATCAGAGCCTCAGCTTCAGGATCTGTCCTTCCAGTGAGCACTCAGGGTTGATTTCCTTCAAAATTGATAGGTTTGTTCTCCTTGCAGTCCAGGGGACTCTCAAGAGCCTCCTCCAGGACCACAATTCAAAAGCATAAATTCTTTGGAGGTCAGCTTTCTTTATGGTCCAGCTCTCACTTCCGTACATCACTACAGGAAAAAACATAGCTTTGACTATTCGGACATTTGTTGGCAAAATACCAACAGGTGACCTCATTCATACCTGTCCATCACAGAAGCTCAAGAGGGAGGAGCCAAGGATAGGGCAGGAGGGGCGGAGTTAGAGAGACAGTTGGGGGATGTGAAATGGCAGTTAGGGGTTAGGAGAGAGAAGAAGAGGGTTAGTTAATTGAACTGAGAGAGTTAGGAGAGTGAATTGAGAAGGTTAAAATATATTGAACAAGCAGAAATGAAATTATAAGTACTATAAGATAGATATTGAATGAAAGTACATAGTAGTTCGGAATAAAAGTACTTGCAACCCAATACATAATCAAATCCTTGTTAATACCTGATACAGTTCATACGTGATTTACCTTTGTGATTTACTTGATAATAAACAAATATTTGTTACTCAAACCTCTGATTCCTAAGTTCAATAAACCATAGCTTTGGCAGCACACATGTATAACATACATAATCGGTATTAGGAGGACAATACCTGGTGGCAGCTAAAAGAGAAAAGGGTGTGAGCCTTTGTGAGGGCCAAAATAAACAGGGACAATAAGGTCAAATGCCACAGTGACGTCTCTGCTTTTTAAGATGCTGTTTAGGTTTGTCATTGCTTTCCTCCCAAAAAGCAGGTGTCTTTTAATTTCGTGGCTGCTGTCACCATCTGCAGTGACCATGGAGCCCAAGATAGTAAAATCTGTCACTACCTCCATATCTTCCCCTTCTATTTGCCAGGAGGTGATCGGACCAGTGGCCATGATCTTAGTTTTTTTTGATGTTGAGTTTCCGACTGTTTTTTGCATTCCACTCTTCTTTTTCACCCTCATTAAAAGGTTACTTAATTCCTCCTCACTTGCTGCCATCAGAGTGGTATCATCTGCATATCGGAGGTTGTTGATATTTCTTCCGGCAACCTCAATTCTGGTTTGGGATTCCTCCAGTCTGGCCTTTCGCATGATGTATTCTGCATATAAGTTAAATAAGCCAGGGGACAATATACAGCCTTGTCGTACTCCTTTCCCGATTTTGAACCAATCCGTTGTTCCATATCCAGTTCTAACTGTTGCTTCCTGTCCCACATATAGGTTACTCAGAAGATAGACAAGGTGATCGGGCACTCCCATTTCTTTAAGGACTTGCCATAGTTTGCTGTGGTCCACACAGTTAAAAGCTTTTGCGTAGTCAATGAAGCAGAAGTAGATGTTTTTCTGGAACTCTCTGGCTTTCTCCATAATCCAGCGCATGTTAGCAATTTGGTCTCTAGTTCCTCTGCCCCTTCGAATTCCACCTTGTACTTCTGGATTTCGAAGTGGCAGAGGAACTAGAGGCCAATTGCTAACATGCATCTACTTTAGGAGTGTAGAAATTGGCATCTACTGTCTCTCAAAGCATAAAATGCAGGGAGCAAACAGTGAGAGCTAACAGGAATTTGACAGGTCCCTATCAAAATTTTCAGTTTCTAGATATGGCAATATATTAGTGGAGTTTCCCAACATTCTTCAAGGCAGAAAAGATAAAGTAAGGGGCAATCATAGACAAACATAAGAAAGTAAATAATGGAAGGAAGAGACACTTCAGTGGTGGTGACCTGTAAAATGGGTGCAATGCTTGTCTTCATGCCCAAGAACAGCACAACAGACACATGTAGCAAGAGCAAACTGGTAGCACAGCTGGAAGAAAAAGTGAAAGAACCGGAGGAGAAAGTGGCCAGGCTCAAGGCGATCACAGAAGATGAAGAGTGCATAGACAACATTTGAGCTGCAGCAGAAGTCACAGGAGGCACTGGAGGTGGAAGAACTACAAAGAAGTCAAAGGGGACTTTGAAACTCTGGGAAAGAAACTCACTTTGAGGCCCAGATAGTCATTGCATCCATCCTGCCAGTACTCAGAAGAGGTTTAGAAAGGGAAAGGAAAATATTCTAGGTGAATGACTGGCTACAAAGATGATGTAGACATGAGACATTTTGATTTTGGAATCATGGGCTATGCTTCCTGGAAGATGGACTGCTGGCAAGTGACGGGCTGCACCTCACAAGGATTGGGAAGAATTTGTTTGGCCACAGCATGAAGAACTTCATCAGGAGGGCTTTACATTGAATTGGAAAGGGGAAGGGGACACAAGTTCAGAGGTAAAGATAAATGAGGGCTTATGCACAATAAGAGGAACACACTGAGCAACTCTAATGGGGCCCCAATAATAATCTTCAAAAAAAAAAACATGCAAAAGAAAGCAGGCCACAAATCACACAATTGCTGGTATTGGTATATCACTGCCAGCAATATGGAAAACAAACAAGAAGATCTGAAAATCTTAGTTCAGGAAGGTAATTGAAGGATATACATTGTTCAAAAAGAACAGAAAGAATAGAAAAGATGGTGGAGTCACAATATCAAAAATACATATTCCTGCACAAAAAAAACAGGCAGATGACCTTGATTGCCCCTTCAAAGGAATCTGGATTAATATAACTGGAGTGAAAAACAAAAGGAATGTATTCGCGAAGGCTTTCACGGCCGGGATCTAATGGTTGTTGTGGGGCTTTCGGGCTCTTTGGCCGTGTTCTGAAGGTTGTTCTCCCTAACGTTTCGCCAGTCTCTGTGGACAGCATCTTCAGAAGACAGCACTCTGAAGTACCCGAAAAACCCACAACAACCAAAAGGAATGTAGTAGCTGGATCCTACTACTGACCACCTAAATCAAGGAGAGGATGTGGGTGAGATCTTTGAAAAACAAACTGCAAGAATTTCAAAGAAACACAATGTAGTAATAATGAGAGATTTCAGTTTTCCTGATATCTGTTGGGAGGCAAGTTGTGCCAAATATACCTTTCCATGACATTCCTGGCTTGTGTTGACGATAATTTTCTCCTACAAAAAGTGGAGGAAGAAACTAGAGCAGTAGATATCCTTTAGTTGATTCTAACCAATAGTGGAAGTAAAGGGAATTCTGAGGGAAAGTGACCATGTTCTACTTGAGTTCTTCTTTGCAAAGAACCTTAAACAGAGTGTAGCCACACATGTATGCTGGATTTTAGGAAAGCCAGTTTTAATAACCTCAGAACAATGATAAGTCAGGTCCCATGGCCGGAGATCCCAACAGGAAAAGGAATATAAGATGGGAGTTTCTGAAAAAGGAAATTCTAAGGGAACAACTACAAACAATTCGTACAAGAGAAAAAGGTAGAAGACAGCAATTAATAATAATAATAATAATAATAATAATAATAATAATAATAATAATAATAATAATAATAATAATAATAATAATAATAATAATAATAATATCATCATCATCACCAGCAGCACCACCACCACAAAAACAGCAAAAACAACAACAACGACATTTTTTTGAAAGGGGAGAGACCAATGTGGCTTAAAAAAACCTCAGAAAGGAACTAAAAATGAAACAAAAAGGGGCACATATATGAAGTGGAAGGCCAGTCCACAAACAAAGTATAGAGACAAATAGCAAAGAATCACAGAGATGGTGTTAGGAGGGCAAAAGCTGAGAATGAGCTGAAGTTAACAAGAGATACTTAAAAAACAAAACAGAAAAAGCATTTTTCAGGTACAAGTGTAGCAAAAGACAGAGAAAAGAAATAGTGGCACAGCTATGCAATACTGATAGAAAATTGATAATAGATGACAAAGAAGAAACAGAAATGCTCAATTCTTACTTTAGCATCATCTTTTCCCAAAGACTATGAGCAATGTTGGCTGGAGTATTCTAGGAGTTGTAGTCCAAGAAAGTAAATTTTCCCATCTCTAGAGGACGGTAAGCTGCTCCCCCCCACAACCCACACACTTTATATCACCTTTTTGTTTCTGATAACAATAATTGTCAGTGGCTGTTTTAATCAATTGAAAGGAGGTGGTATGTCACAATTACATACAAGGATTTTGTGTACTATATAGCTGAGACCTTAACTTAGCAGCAACTATGTCTGATTTTTACAGCTTGCATAATTTTATCATATGCAACTCTTTTCTTCCATTTGATTAGCCCATTGGGACTGTGTGCCTATTAGGTACTTTTTTAATTGTGAAGTTGAACCTTTCATCTTGCATATTTATTTATTACCCAGTTTTAAACATTGGGACAGATTCACTATATACTCTATGTTCTATCCTACATATGTTTTATCAGAGTGATTTGTCACTCTCTTGAAATTATTCTGGCTCAAATTACTATGAAAATGAAACTCAAGCTGGGATCCTGTTCTTCTCTGCCATATCTGTGTGCAGCCATACACAGCCAGCTTTGTTCCTGCCACTTAATGTTTGCACATTCATCACCAGGTTTAGAAATGCTCCCATTAATGTTGTGACACCTCTGACCTTTTCATGGGCCTTTTTCACTTATACACTCATTTCATAGTTCAGCTGCTCTTTTTGAAAAAGCAGGATACAAAATATCCAATTCCATGCTACAAAATTCCTTTCAAATACATCCCATTACAGAACAAGCAATTATTGCTTTCCGTATCATCTCCACTAGCAAAGTGCAAGCAGTACCTGCTCATATGATTTAGCCTGGTGTATAATGAAAGTTCCCCTTCATGGATTGCTACCTTGTCGTGGCGAAGGGGCTTGAGTAGTTCAGAGAAGCTATGGGCTATGCCGTGCAGGGACACCCAAGACAGACAGGTCATAGTGGAGAGTTCTGACTAAATGTGATCCACCTGAAGCAGGAACTGCCAAGCCACTCCAGTATGTTCACCAAGAAAACTCCATGAACAGAAATAAAAGGCTAAAAGATATGACTCTGGAAGATGAGCCCCTCAGGTTGGAAGGCGTCCTACTTGCTACTGAGGAAGAGTGGAGGACAAGGACAAGTAGCTCCAGAGCTAATGAAGTGGTTGGGCCAAAGCCGAAAGAATGCTCAGCTGTGGATGTGCCTGGAAGTGAGAGTGTGGTTGCTGACCATGAGCCAGATATCCTGGGGAGTGAAATCGTGGGCCTTGGAAAGCATGGCTAATGACAAGGTCAGGGGAAGTGATGGTATTCCAAATGAACTATTTAAAATCTTAAAAGATGATGCTATGAAGGTGCCAGCAAGTTTGGAAAACTCAACAATGGCCAGAGGATAGGAAAAGGTCAGGCTACATTCCAATCCCAAAGAAGGGCAGTGCCAAAGAATGCTCCAACTACCATACAATTGCACTCAATGTTAGCAAGGTTATGCTCAAAATCCTACAAGGCAGGCTTCAGCAGTATGTGGACCGAGAAATCCAAGAAGTACAAGCTGGATTTCAAAGGGGCAGTGAAACTAGAGGCCAAATTGCTAACATGCGCTGGATTATGGAGAAAGCCAGAGAGTTCCAGAAAAACATCTACATCTGATTCATTGACCAAGCAAATGCCTTTGACTGTGTGGACCACAGCAAACTCTGGCAAGTTCTTAAAGAAATGGGAGTGCCTGACCACGTCATCTATCTCCTGAGATATCTATATGTGGGACAGGAAGCAACAGTTAGAACTGAATATGGATCAACTGATTGGTTCAAAACTGGGAAAGGAGTATGACAAGGCTGTATATTGTCCCCCTGCGTATTTAACTTCTATGCAGAATACATCGTGCAAAAGGCAGGACTAGATGAATCCCAAAATGGAATTAAGATTGCCAGAAGAAATATTAACAACCTCAGATATACAGATGATACCACTCTAATGGCAGAAATTGAGGAGAAATTAAAGAACCTCTTAATGAGGGTGAAAGAGGAGAGCACAAAAATGGTCTGAAGCTCAACATCAAAAAAACTAAGATCATGGCCAGTGGCCCAATCACCTCCTGGCAAATAGAAGGGGAAGATATGCAGGCAGTGACATGTTTTATTTTCTTGGGCTCCATGATCACTGCAGATGGTGACAGCAGCCATGAAATTAAAAGACGCCTGCTTCTTGGGAGGAAAGCAATGAGAGACCTCGACAGCATCTTAAAAAACAGAAACATCACCTTGCCAACCAACGTACGCATAGTGAAAGCTTTGGTTTTCCCTGTAGTGATGTACAGAAGTGAGAGCTGGACCATAAAGAAGGCTGACTGCCATAGAATTGATGCTTTTGAATTGTGGTGCTGGAGGAGGCTCTTGAGTGTCCTCTGGACTGCAAGGAGAACAAACCTATCCATTTTGAAGGAAATCAACCCTGAGTGCTCACTGGAAGGACAGATCCTGAAGCTGAGGCTCCAATACTTTGGCCATCTGATGAGAAAAGAAGACTCCCTGGGAAAGACCCTGATGTTGGGAAAATGTGAAGGCTTGGGGACGACAGAAAACAAGGTGGTTGGACAGCGTCATCGAAGCTACCAACATGAATTTGACCCAACTCCGGGAGGCAGTGGAAGACAGGAGGGCCTGGTGTGCTCTGGTCCATGGGATCACTAAGAGTCGGACAAGACTTAATGACTAAACAACAACAACAACAACAACAACAACAATGAAAGTTGGAGTTCAAAAATACCATATTCAGCAGGAACTGCAGCCCTGTGCAAGGCTATCATTTTATTGATGCCCCAGAATATTTGTATTTGTTTGGCTGGTTTCCACCTTCCTAGGTGATTCAGTGGAGAACAGTCAATTGGAATGAATGATGGACTGCCTAGCAATTGTTGTGGTAGTACACCATCCTTTACAACACTTACTGGGCATGTGGGGAGCATGATGATGGCACCTTTCTCCATATATCTGCAATCTACGTGCATATCCCAGAGATATAGAGGGCCTCTCTGTGGCTGCTCCCAGGCTGTTGAATACTGTCCCTTGGAGGTTAGGTTGGCTCCCTCGCTTTTATCCTTTCTAAGGATAAAACCTTTTCTATGTGACCACTTGGAGACTTCCCCCCTCAAGGACATGTCCGAGCATTCATTTATGCACAATATGGGATAAGGGCAAGGTAATAAATATAAGTGTAAATGATACCCATTCATCATGCAGTTGTTCTGCCTTGCTTACTTTATATATATATGTATATATATGTATGTATATATATATAGATATATATAGATATAGATAGATAGATAGATAGATAGATAGATAGATAGATAGATAGATAGATAGATAGATAGATAGATATAGATATAGATATAGATATAGATATAGATATAGATATATAGATATAGATATAGATATAGATAGATAGATAGATAGATAGATATAGATATAGATATATAGATATAGATATAGATACAGATATAGATATAGATATATATAGATATAGATATAGATCTAGATCCATCAATATGAATCAAAAAATCAATAAAATTCATTGATTTGTGATTCATCAAGGGTATTGATTCGTACAGCTATGAATTGATAAATTAATAATTTTTTAATGAATTTGGTGATTAATGTTTTAATTCGTGCCCATCTCTAATCAGGAAATCTGCAGTACATGTTCAAACTTCTGTGTTTCCTACCCCTTTTAATCAATTTCCAGCATCTAATTTTTATATTTTATTTCACTTTGTACAGGAAGCTGCGGTATTTCTTATGTGCAGTGATGTCCAAGATGAGAACATCCTGGTCCAAAGTCTCTGTCAGATTACTGCTATACAGGCATTCTTCACAGGAAGAACAAAAGCTCCAACATTGCAGTATATAATAGGGGAGAATAAAGTGAAGACACCTGGGTTGGGGTTGCTGGATGACAGAGGAAGAGAAGGTGGAAGGAAGATCCAGAAAGGTGGTAAATTAGATTGGGAGTCACATTTGGGTGCACCAAAGAGTGTGATGATGCATGATGAAAAGAAAATGCAAAGCGATATGTGTTGTTTCTGAAAGGCCTCTAAATTTTACTCAACCTTTCTATGAAACCTATTACCAAATGTCTCTAACAGAACATATTTACCATTTGTCAGACTTTATTACCATTGTTACCCACATCTTTTGCCAGCTAGGCTTTGCTTTTTGCCTCCCCCCCTTTCAAATAGTTTTTAAAACCCAATGTGAATTGCATTCCACACTGAAGAGTGATGGAAATTGCTACATATGTCATATTACTCCCAGTATCTTATGTATAAACTTTCTCTACTTTCTATATTTCTGTCTATAATTTGATCTCATCTATCTACTTTACCGCTTAATAGCCCGATTTGTATAATCTTCTAGTAAGTTTCAAGTTATAACTATAATATCTCATTTTTAGAACAAATCTTCTCTGACGCCTACTTATTTCTGACCATTTTTATGTAAGCATTTAAACAGCTCGCTATTACAGAGATTCTTGGATATTAATGTCTATAAATCCCATGTGAATAATATGGCACATTTTCACTCTAAGGTTGCATTTTCCTGTAATATCTTCTTCAGAGGCTTAAAAAACCCCTTTTTATTATTTTTATGTATATATTTATAGAGCTGTCACTACATAAAATTTGGGGAACCTTGAAAAGTCTTATTCAACCAATACATAGGTAAACTGCCTTATTTATAATGAAATGAATAGTGATCTTATAGGGCAGAAAAATGCTGAGCTACTCATTGATTGATGTAGATTCTAAAAATACATTTTCCCCACTAAATGTGTCAGACCTTGAAGGGTTTGCAAGAATCTAAGTAATTCCTACATACAATTACAGAGAGAGACTACAGAGAGACCAGTCTTTAGGTTGCAGACAATATTTTGAGTATATTGTTGCCTCATTTATGAATACCTGAAATTAATTTCTCATGAAAGCTGATCATGGGTCTGAAAGAACCTATTTGTTTATTCCACTGTGCAGACAAGACTTCCAGAATTTCAAGCTGGATATGCAGCCTGATGCTGTAGTCTGAATCCAGTCCCACCATATACTTTGGGGTGCTCATAGCTGTCTTTTATTATTGTTAATCAAGTACTGTACATAAAGAGGAAACAAATGACAGGTGCAACCCTTTACAGATTTATCCTAGTATCATAAATAGATGTAGGAATTTATGTCTGGTCAAACTGTAAGCCCATGAAGTCCAGATGTAACTATTTATTTTGGTCAACAGAGCATCCCAGGATCTCATCATCTGCTACCTAATCTCTTCCATTGGAGACAGCAAGAGTTGAACCTACACATCAAGCTTGTGCTTCATCACAGATTCATAGTCCTTGCCATAAAACTATATGAAACTGAAAGGCATACCTGCCTCTTCCTTCTGCTTTTGAAGCTACAGTCATTGACTCTCATGAGGGTGATTCATCAATGGCAAAGCATCAGTGACATAAAACTTTCAGTGCCAATGACTGTAGCATAGAAAATCAGTATCCCTTCCAATACCACTGGTTAGGGAACACAAGTAGGAGAGTAATGTTTCATTTATGTTCCGTTTGTGGTCGTCCTCTAGGCATTTGACTAATCACTGTAGGATTACAGTGCTCATGATGATCTGTGTCGTGATCCAATACATTTTCTGTAATGTTTTTAAGATCCCAATTTTAACCCTCAGCATTATTTTCAGTGTTGTTACGTCCATGAGACTTTAGGACAAATCCACTATTGTCTATGTATTACCTTCTCTCTTTCATATTTTTATTAGTACAGTTTCCTCACTGGAAACCTTGTACTTAACAATAAATGCATATTTACATTATTATGAGGAAGACATCACTGAATACTATTGCATTTACATATGTTAACTTATTAGACTGCTATGTAGAGCTCATCACCTTTAACCTTACCCATGTATTGCTGTGCTATCATTAATTTTTCCTTATGATGCATTTGGGAGACTTCTGCTTTTATACGCTGCATCTTGCAAGGTGAGGATGTACTGGTTTTACATTTTGATTACATTGCTTCCTTGTAGTCTTATGAGGAGAAGAGAAGTAATTGCGTACTATTCCTTTTATATGCAAATGAACTTGTGAATAACCTATTTTGTTCTGTTAAAAAAATCCTGTTTCCTATGAAATATTTTTCTCTGCACACAAACTCTTTATCGCTTTGGGACAATTATACACTTTATTTTCAATAATGGCTTAAATTAACTCTTCCCGTCAGTGGTTCCACTGGTTCAAATAAGGTTGTGTTCATGGCCATCCAACACAATTTCCATTTGTTCAGCTGGTTGTCTAACTGGTTGCACAGGCAATTTTGCAAGCAGTCATATGTCGAGAGTCTCCCTGACCAAGCAGTCAGATGGATTCTTCAGTGCTTCCTGCTGGGCTAAGGTGGAGGTGAAAAAGACCTTTAGCGATGGTTCCTCTATACAGATATCTCAACAGCTTCTGTTATAAACTAACAGAAACTATAAAATAAGTGGTTGTGTGGCCTTGGGCAAAGCTACACAGTCCCAGGATGCCCCAGAGGAGAGGAATGGTAAATTACTTCTGAGTATTCTCTACCTGGAAAAACCTGAAAAGGGTTGACATAAGTTAGAATTGACTTGACAGCACATGATGATTATTCTTAATTATATAATATTTCTTCCTTGTACAGCAGTGTCTGTTTGAAGACTTTGATATCCATGTTTCATGTGATTTTTAGCAAAAAAGTGCATTTGCACTTACCTTCTTAAACAGAAATAGTTTATTTCAACAGCAAAGTACTTTATTTTGTATTCGCGAAGTAAATCATTTACTTTCTATTGCATTGGGAATGTGGTCTGTCCAGAAGATAAACACTTTACTGATGAAGTAAAATTACTACTGTTTAAAAGTGTAGCATGAATGCAGTGTCTCTAGAGAGGATCTAGGGATCTTTCAGGAGCCCAGTACAATAGGCACCACATGACCCCAGAATTTCAGAATGTGTCATGTCCCTCTGCTCAGACCATAAGCCAGAATTGCAAATACAAATTTATAACACATCTTCATAAACACACACACATAACATAATCCAATCCTATTCATACTGTTTTGTGAAGCATGAAATCAATGTTGCTTTTTCAATTCTAAAACCCATTGCAGAATGCTTCACCATCACAATTCACAAGACAGTATGCACAGATTTTTAAAAATCTACCTACCCTCCTCTTCTTTGCTGTTTTTGTTCATTGTAACACATCTTACAAAGCTTGTTGACTAACTTTTTGTTAGTGCTGGTAAAGATATGTCCTGTGTTTTTAATTCCAACAGGGCAGTGTTGCTTAAAGCATTTTATAGATAAACTACTTCATTTAAGGTTTTTTCTTCTGCAAAAACATTAATTATCTCCCCTAAGTCACTATCTTTTGAAAGCATCAGACTAGAATTGCATAATTTATGTGACAGCTTTTCTTCCTTGTCAATTGCCACACATACAGTCTCTATATTGAAATGATTTTTTTATGTTTTTGTTCATCTACTTCTCTACTAAGGATAATTGCTTGAGCTAGCTTGTGGTAATGCCTCGTCTGTTTTGAAAAGGTAGAGGATTGATTCAGAATCTTTTTGTTTAGCTTTCTTCCTTTTGTTGAACTTTCATATGTTTCTGACTGCCTGATATCTATTTTTAGTGAAATATGACAGTATGATGAATGACATATTTACTCACATATTTTCTGAACCTGCAGATGCCACCAACCCAGCAGTACTGGCACCTACTGTTTACAGAATCAAAGTGTCATTGATTGTCTTCTGACCTGGGATTCTCATCTTCCAGCATTAAACCTTTGTTCGTTTTAGATGGTGTCATAGCATTTCCAAGGTGTAGGTATTCAGAAGTGGTTTATCATTGCCTTCTTCTTCATAATATGAACAAGTGTTATCTAAGTGTCAATGTTATTTATGAAAACCGCACTGCCAGTTTCACTTTGCATTAACAATAATGGTTTACCATTCCCTTTTTCTAGAGTAGTGGTCTCCAACCATGGGCCTCCAGATGTTTTTGGACTTCATTTCCCAGAAATCCTGACCAGCAGAGGTGGTGGTGAAGGTTTCTGGGAGTTGTAGTCCAAGAACATCTGGAGGCCAAAGGTTGGGGACCACTGTTCTAGAGCCACTCTGGGGCTGTGCAGTTTGCCCAAAGTCACACAGGTTGGCTCTTCTGCAATGTCCAGTACTGCTGCACAATAGCTGGCTGTGACAAGTTTCTACACTGCCATCATTATTGGAACTATAAATACTTTTCTATCAATGTGACAATTAATTCATTAAGAATGATTTATCTTAGCCTGGGATCTCAGCTCTGACCATTGGGCCTTGGTGATCTTTTGAGGAGTCTATACTCTATATGGCTTCCTGATGATATTGTTCTATCTTTCCTGACACACTCAAACCTGTCACCATGTTAAGCTGTTTACAATTCCTGAATACTGCAGAGCCATCTTAAATCACTTCTCATGATCCTGCTAGTGTATACGCTAATTAGTTGACTGAGATAAGTAGAGCGCAGCTGCTGGCTCAGTTTATCCCTGAATTAAAGTTGTTCACTATATGTATCCTTCAGAGGACTGTACCGCCCAGAGTACAGTATATGTAACTTATTTGAAAATCTAATATTAATTATCCTATGTACCCTGTTTCCCCAAATATAAGCCCTACACCAAAAATAAGCCCCAGTTAAGTGAAACCCCACCCTCCACCACTGTGCAACAACCAGAAGAAGATGACATGACTGTAAAATAAAACATGTCCTGAAAATAAGCCCTAATGCGTTTTTGGAGCAGAAATTAATATAAGACCCTGTCTTATTTGGGGGAAAACATGGTACCTAACATGTATGTGTAGATTTAATATGTACAGTGGTACCTCGGTTTATAAATACCTCAGTTAACATAATTTTTGGTTTACAAATGAAAATCAATTGAAAATAATGCCTTGGTTTATGATTTTTTTTTCGCAATGCGAAGCAAGTTTCCCTAGGATGCATTGCACCTGGAAGGAAGGTTTATAGCGCCGCCCCCATGCATGCGTTCCTATGGGAAACCACATTTTGGTTTGTGAATTTTTCACAATATGAAATGTTCCAGAGAACACATTAAATTTATAAACCAAGATACCACTGTACCATGTTTTCAGAGATGAAAGAGCACATAGCTCTTTCAGATGGTCTGTTAGGACACAGTCGTCATCACATCTCACAAAACTATGCTGGAGTGGAAATGTGTGGATTTCAGTTGATTTTCTAACCTAACATTAAATGGGAGACTTCAATGGGGAAATAACAACAGTGGACTATAGATCACCTAGAGAGTTGCTGGTATTGCCGGTATATGGAGAATATGTGTGTAGTCGTGAGGGGAAATCCCAGGATGCAGGTTGCACCTCCATTGGGTACAACCTGTAAAGAGTACAGTGGGGTCTTGACTTGAGAACTTAATCCATATTGGAAGGCGGTTCTCAAGTCAAAAAGTCTGTAAGTCAAGTCTCCATTGACCTACAGTGCATTGAAAACCGATTAATCCCGTAACAGGTTTTTGTTCCATTTTGGTTTTTTTCTGGTCTGTAAGTCAAATCTCAGTCTGCAAGTCAAACCTAAATTTTGTGGCCAGAGAAGTCTGTAACTCAAAAAGTCTGTAAGTCAAGGGTCCACTGTACACTATCCCATCACCTCAAATCTCCATTGGAAGTAACATTGATCCTTTGCTCTTGTAAAACACAAGAAAGAAAGGGAAACTATTAGTAAAATAAGGCGGAAGTGAGTCTGATTGTCCTTTTCCCCTTTAGCTTTCTTTCATGCTATATCTTTTCCCTTATTTGTTCTTGCTGTACATGAAAAAATCCAGTTTTATCCTCAGGGAGGGGAGCAGGTCCAAAATGTACTCCAGTTTCAACCTCTGAAACTGGAGTACATTTTGTACTTCGACCTTTAATGTAGGAAGCATTTGAGGGCGACCGAATGCGAAACAAACGAGAAAGGCAGCCACCATCTGTCCTCATCTTCCAGAGCCTAGTGAAGGACAGAGCCTGCCCCGTACACTCCCCCCCTCCCCCCCACACACACACACTCTCTTCCTTTAGGCAGCTGGGCTTTAGGCCAGTATGGCTTTCCCAGGCTGCTGTCGCTGCTTGGGTTTGAGGAGTTGCTTGGCTGCGGGGCGAGGCTGTTGTCCTACCAGGGGCTGTTTCCTCAGGGGTTGTGCTGCTGCTGCTGCTGCTGCTGCAGTAAGCAGCTACACAATCCGGAAGGTGCATCTTTTTGACACGCCGCTGCGCCACAGCTTAATACGACCAGGCAGTGCAGATTGCAAACAGCAGAGGGCTGAGGAGCGGGAACCGTCCTGCTTCAGAAGGAAGCGCCCTAGGTTTGTAGCGCTACCTTGAGAGGAAAGACCTAAGGAAAGAGCGAGGCGCCAAGGGGGAATTGTTATGGGAGAAGAGCCTTGGGGGCAGGGGGGAGCGAAGGAAAGAAAGAGAGCATCTTTCCACCAGAGTTTGGCTTGACAAGCCGCCAAAAAAAGCAAGCCCTTTCCTCGAGGACAGTCGTCGGGCGCAACGCACGAGGACAGTCGTCGGGCGCAACGCACGAAACCCACTCCGCAGCTGAGGGGGGTTGAAAAACCTGTAGTGCAATAAAAGGCGGGAGAAGCGGAGGCGCGCTCCGGACGCTCGACTCTTGAGGGGAATGGTGTGAAGCGTAGAGACAGAGAGGAGCTCTTTGGAGGGGGAGCACGGAGGAGAAGGGGGGGAACAACCGCCTCGGAGTCGGTCGGGACGGCGGCGCTGGGCTGCACGTGGCGAAAGAAGAAGGTGGCCGGGTGGGGCGAAGCCGTCTGCCCGCCTCAGGCGTCCGAAGGCACTTTGGCTGGGCGCGGAGGGCGGCGGCCATCCCGTCCGCGTTCGTGCGGTGAGCCGAGCTAGCTGAGGCAAAGTGGCCTCAGGTCGCCGTCGGCAGCTGCCGCCGCCGCCGCAGCAACAGCCGTCATGGCCTTGAAGGACAGCGGCGGCCCCGGCAGCGGCGGCGGCTCCACCGCCACTATCCTGCCCATTAGCGACATGGTGTCTTCGTGTGCTTCGCCGGCGGCATCATCGGCGGGGGGCTGCGCTTTCCCAGAGGTGGTGGAGCTGAACGTGGGCGGGCAGGTGTACGTGACCAAACACTCCACGCTGCTGAGCGTCCCGGACAGCACCTTGGCGCACATGTTCTCGCCCCGCCGGAGCGCCCCGCGGGAGCTGCCACGGGACAGCCGGGCGCGCTTTTTTATCGACCGCGACGGCTTCCTCTTCAGGTACGTGCTGGATTACCTGCGGGACAAGCAGCTGGCTTTGCCAGAGCACTTTCCGGAGAAGGAACGCCTGCTGCGCGAGGCCGAATACTTCCAGCTGGCCGAGCTGGTCAAGCTGCTGTCGCCCAAGGTCACCAAGCAGAGCTCGCTCAATGACGAAGGCTGCCAGAGCGATCTGGAGGACGGCAACTCGCCGGGCAACGGAGAGCTCCTTCTCCCTCAGCAGCAACGCGCCGGCGAAAAGCGCGCCGGCTTCATCACCGTCGGCTACCGGGGCTCCTACACCACCGTGCGGGATAACCAGACCGACGCCAAGTTCCGCCGGGTGGCGAGGATCATGGTGTGCGGCAGGATCGCCCTGGCTAAGGAGATCTTCGGGGACACCCTCAACGAGAGCCGAGACCCGGATCGCCCGCCGGAGAAGTACACGTCCCGCTTCTACCTGAAGTTCACTTACCTGGAGCAGGCCTTCGACCGCCTGTCCGAAGCCGGCTTCCACATGGTGGCTTGCAATTCCACCGGTACGGCAGCCTTCATTAACCAGTACAGGGAGGACAAGATCTGGAGCAGTTACACCGAGTACATCTTCTACAGTAAGTCCCTGTGCTCTTCTGCCGCCGTTACCTCACTAGGTTAAAGTTGGGAAGCAGAAGGTTGGTTTATGCCTGGGGGGTCACTTAAAATCGCTTTTAAGACCTCCGCTTTAGAAGTGAGAAGAGTTCCGAAGAAAATGACTCCAAATACCCACAGTGTCTTTCCTTCAGCATTATTTCGCTAAAGGCTTCCTTAGGGCAAGGATGTAAGGACATCGCAATCCTCCATCTACTAAACCACACTGTTTCTGCCCTGCAGATATCTGTGGGAGCTCTCTAAGCCTGAATGTGTGTGGTTGAAGCAAACAGGGACTTAGCAGTGCCTTATTTAGTAGTAGTAGTAGTTCTAGTGGTTGTATTTCACTAAGGAGCTTAAAGCAGTGTAAAAAGGCTTCATGATATTTCATGTTCACACTTACCCTGCAAGGTAGGTTAAAGTGAAAGTCAACGACTGCCTCAAGATCACCCAGAAGCTATCATAGTTGAGGAAAGATTTGAGCCTGGGTATTTAGTTCTTTCAAAATTTATATCCCCTAGCAAGCCAAGGGTTTTAGGGATTTCAGTATATAAATGACAATACGTGCAAAACGACACCACTAAAAGAACTTGTGTATAGACGCTGTAGAATGACAGAAATCTGGCAACCTCTTGCTCAGAAAGGAGATAAAAAAGTTACAATGTACCAGTCAATTGCCTCTATACCAGGTATGTTACAACACCAAGAATGTTACTTAATTAGTGTCTTTGAAACTGTAATTGTGTGTGGGGGAGCAAAAGAAGACTCCCCAACCATCTAGTTCCAATGTATAGTTTCTTGAAATAGAGCAGGATTTGTGCCAAGCATTCAACCGTGAGCTGGATTCAGGCTAGTCATACTTACTGCAGAACAATGAAATCAGTGAGGCTTATTAATCATGACTCGTTTAAGTCCCATTTATTTCAATCTGCTTAAAGTATAGCTAAGTTTGAATCTACTGTAGTTCAGAATTTAAAAAGAAAACATTCATTGGAAATAGTTTTAGGCAAATGCATGTGTTTGCTTTTGAGATGTGGGAGATAACACATATGTGGGAGAATAAGTTGACTCTTTATGGGAAGGAGGGTGTTCTTCTTGATGCAAATTTCCTTTTTCTGATATGCAGCTCTCCCAGGACTAACGCACATATGCATGTTCATCTCTTCTCCTTCACATTCTTGATCACTAACAGCCAGATTAGTGAACTGCTTCCATTGGAAAAATAGTATTTGACGTGATTTTGGAATGGTAATATAAAAGTTTAATCTGTGGTAACTTAAATGATCACTTGCTACCACATTCACAGAGTGGGCAAATGTGCATGCTTGAGCTACATGCATGTGAACCCTCAATTTGCTTATCTTGTCTATTAGAATTTTCTTGTGATGCAGAGTTCTTGTTTGGCTTTCATAACAGGAACTTACATCAGTGAAAATAAGCTGAAACCTTACTGTGATGGGATGAGGCCAGTAACCATAATTATTGTGATTTTGATGGTAATGTAGCATAGTGAGTTGGGTATCTGGCTGTGCAGCCAGATGTTGGGAGTTCAATTCCAGAAATACCCATTATGCATTCCAGAAAAGCCAGCCTATCTGGCCTTGGACAAGCTGCACAGTCCCAGGATGCCCCCAGAAGAAGGAAATAGTAAATCATTTCTAAGTACTGTACACATAGGAAACCCCGAAAAGGATGGCCATAAGTCAGAACTGATGTGACAGCACACAGCTAAGAATAACTGAGGAACTGACTTTGGTACTGAGATCTTAAGGGTTTTCTCTTTATCAAAATTTGGAGCTTCCCCCTGTCAGAGCACTTTGAAGTGATAACAACCACTGCTGTTACCTGAAACTCCTTTTTAAAGCTTCAGAGAGCTATCCAGTTTGACTTTGAGGATTTCATAGATTTTGTTGAACTAAAGCTTTCTTTGCACAAGATTAATGCACGCAATGTTAGACGCGAGGAAGGATGTTAAATATTTTATCATTACATTTCCTTCCATTCTCATTAACTACAAAGTAAACAGACTCCATCTGGACACGTTTTAGTGAAGGACAAACAGCAAGAAGAATCTCGTTTTCTCAGTGACTGTTGAAAGGATCTGTTGTTGTTCAAACTTCACAGTAGGTGAAATTATTTAAATAGCTCTCATTTAAAGCTGGGTGTACATAAAAGAACAGACTTCACATTGTTTCCGAACAGACAAATAAACTGCAGCATCTTTAACCGTTCCAACATGCATGCTATGTTGGATGATAAGTAACAAATAATTCTGGGCCAAAATGGGAACATCATTTGGCAGAGACTTTTATTCACAAGATTCAGAAGGTTTAAATCTTTTTCTTAAAATGCTTGGAAAGGTTTGAGTTAAGCCCTTTATGAGTAATTTTTCTTATTTACTCATGAATGCCTATGTGTGTCTATGTCACAGCTTCAATTGGGTGGAAGCTGGGTAAAAGAAATTGGAGCACTTTAGCCCAATAGCTTTGTAGCTAGCAGATGCTTACAGTTTCTTACTTTGAAAAATAAGAACTCAAACCAAATAAGATGGAAAGTAATTTATGGATTTTCACAGACATGGCTGCCCTATAAGAAAGCTTACTCCAAATAAAACTTGTTAGTCTTTAAGGTGCCACAGGATTCTTTTCTATTTCTGAGGTCAATTCATGCACTTCTTAAACTTGTGAGCTCTTGAAATTCCTGCATATCAACTGTCTTATCTGTGGACATGGTGACTTCCATGAGTAGAATAACACTTCTTATGAAATACCACATTTCTGTTGTTGTTTTTTTAAAAAATAATCCTGCAAGGCTCTATGCTAGAAATCATATTATTAGTTAGATCTAAGATTTACTGATGCTGAAGGGCTTCTACAGAGCCTGGTGGTATTGGGCACTGAGTCTGAGGACCAAGCTCCTTGTGAAGAGTGAATAGCATGGATATAACTAGTAATAAAAATCATGTGCCCTCAAGTCGATTCTGACTTATGGTGATCCTTTCCAGGGTTTTCCAGGTAGAGAACACTCAGAAGTGGTTTGCCACCCCCTTCTTCTGGGAGCATCCTGGGACCCTGCAGCTTGCCCAAGGCCACACAGGCTGGCTCTACTTGCAGAAGGCACAGTAGGGAATCAAATTCCTGACCTCTGGCTCCACAGCCGGATATCTAAATCACTGAGCTATCCAATGAACAGCATGATCATAGTTAAGGTACACATCTTTTGCAATGTATATAGTATGCACTGCCTGATTATGGGTGCAGAGATGGTAGTCAGAGCCACATCAAGGCTGCTTTAATGGGGTGGGAGGGCATTTTAACCTTTCTGTAGTCCTGATTCCCTCCCGTCCATTATCTGTGTTTGGGAGATCACTTGGAGCAACTTGAAGCAGAGCCAAAGTTTGTGTCCAGAACAAGTGAAGTTGAAGTCGCTCTCTGCCACCTGATTTCTAAAGAAAACTCCAATAACCTTTGCCAAGCCTGTTTTTGAGCCTCACGACACCCTATGAAACAAATGAAAATGTTGCCCTAATGCTAGTTCATCCACAGAGACACTTCTTATTTCTGTTCAATAAGTGGTATGAGCTTCTACAGGAAGATAATGGTTTAAAATGATAACCATCTTTTTAAAAGTAGTGTTAGTATATTTTAAGGGGCTATGGGCTTCAGGTTCACTAAAGGCAATTCTAAAATCATAAGGTTCTGCTTTAAAAATCTTCACCTCACTGTCCAGAAGATGCAAGTATCATGAGCAGATTTGCCAGCTCTGTCACGTTCTTCCATCAATTGTCAACATGCAGAAAACATTTGATTAACTTGCAGCAAAGAGAGGGAAGAAAAATCAAAGTACTTTTATCCTATCAGCTTTACTGAAAGATTAGCTCCAGTGGGCTTCTCCTTCATCTGGAACAGTTACCTACAACAGCAGCAGAAAGAGAAAAGGAAAAGGATAACTGGGTTTTCTGTGAAACATTTGGGGTCAATGTTGATGCCCCCCATGACTCTACCACTAATATGGATTGTAATGTTAAAGTAAAGGTAAAGGTTCCCCTTGACAATTTGTCCAGCCATGTCTGACTCTAGGGGGATTTGCTCATCCTCATTTTCAACCCCACAGAGGTAGCATTTGTCTGAAGACAATCTTCCATAGTCAAATCACAAACATGTTTTTATGGTTTTCCCCCCTTTGTTGTTGTTTAGTCGTTAAGTCGTGTCCGACTCTTCATGGCCCCATGGACAAGAGCACTCCAGGCCCTCCTGTCTTCCACTGCCTGGCCCTCTTGTCTTCTACTTGGTCAAATTCATGTTGGTAGCTTCGATGACACTGTCCAACCATCTCGTCATCTCTCATCTTCTTCTCGCCTTCACACTTTCATCAGGGTCTTTTCTAGGGAGTCTTCTCTTCTCATGAGATGGCCAAAGTATTGGAGGCTCAGCTTCAGGATCTGTCCTTCCAGTGAGTACTCATGGTTGATTTCCTTTAGAATTAATAGGTTTGTTCTCTTTGCAGTCCAGGGGACTCTCAAGAGTCTCCTCCAGCACCACAATTCAAAAGCATCAATACTTCGCGGTCAGCCTTCTTTATGATTCAGCTCTCACATCCATATATTGCTACTGGAAAAAAGCTTTGGCTATGCGGACCTTTGTCGGCAAGGTGATGTCTCTGTTTTTTAAGATGCTGTCTAGGTTTGTCATCGCTTTCTTCCCTAGAAGCAAGCATCTTTTAATTTCATGGCTGCTGTCACCATCTGCAGTGATCATGGAGCCCAAGAAAGTATAATCTGTCACTGACTCCATATCTTCCCCTTCTCTTTGCTAGGAGGTGATGGCACCAGTGGCCATGATCTTAGTTTTTTTGAAGTTGAGCTTCAGACCGTTTTTTGCACTCTCCTCTTCCACCCTCATTAAAAGGTTCCTTAATTCCTCCTCACTTTCTGCCATCAGAGTGGTATCATCTGCATATCTGAGGTTGTTGATATTTCTTCTGGCAATCTTAATTCCAGTTTGGGATTCATCTAGTCCTGCCTTTCACGTGATGTATTCTGCATATAAGTTAAATAAGCAGGGGGACAATACACAGCCTTGTCATACTCCTTTCTCAATTTAGAACAAATCAGTTGTTCCATATCAAGTTCTAACTGTTGCTTCCTGTCCCACATATAGATTTCTCAGGAGATGGTTAAGGTGGTCAGGCACTCCCATTTCTTTAAGGACTTGCCATAGTTTGCTGTGGTCTACACAGTTAAAGGCTTTTGCGTAGTCAATGAAGCAGAAGTAGATGATTTTCTGGAACTCTCTGGCTTTCTCCATAATCCAGCACATGTTAGCAATTTGGTTTCTAGTTCCTCTGCCCCTATAGAGGATGAATCAAGATATCCTGCTGAACATAACTGTATACTTTTTTGCTCACTGTTACCAGTGAAAACAGTCAACTTTTTATAGTGTTGTATCTATTCAGAATCTTACCTTTAGAAGAAAATACTTTGCTTATTACTTATGCTGAAGAAAATAATATCTCAAATCTCCAGCTATTCTGTTAAGGCCTCTATATCAGTCTGAACTGGGTTTCTGGGAAATGCATAGCTTTCTCATTTTACATACAATTACTAATATGTTTAGTATTTCCCAAGTAGAAATTGTAAAGCGTTTCTCATCTTCTGTCAAGTTAGTTTATATATTCTGGAGCAGTCTTATTTATAATTCCCATGAGGATTGTAAAATACTTTAGTCATCAGGACTGTAAAATAGCCAACTTGATTCCAACTTCACAGCAGAGAATCCACAGCATAGAAGGTTGTCTCCCATATCCCCATGCAGGGTTTTTCTACTATGAGTTGGACACTGAGTAGGGCTCCTCTGAGGGAAAGGGAGAGGTGCTACTTCAAGAACTAGGGTTATCCTTTTTATAAACAGTGGATTCTGTCAGTAGCCTAGAGGCTGGATATTGTACTATCTGCAGCCTCCATGCCATCTTAAAGAGCAGCTCCACTGCAGTAATTTAATTAGCAGCCTAACTGTGCATGAACTAGTGTGGGCAAGCTATCCCTGTCTAGGAATATATGGCTGGCAGGTCAATCAAAACCATCCCCATTCTGTGTCATGGAGTCCACCTGGGCATCCAATGACTGATACAGATCCTGGAGTAATTATGCACCCATTCCTTCAGGGACAGTGTAATCTCATCTAAGGCAGGCAACCTTGGAACCACTGGTACTTGCAATCTCTTTCTTGTTGGGATTCCGATTCAGTTTATTGGCCTTTATCCAGTCCATTACAGCACTCATGCATTCATCCAGCATCTGCACAGTTTAAGTCACTTCAGCAACAAGGAGGGGAGCACAAGGAGGTGAGAAAAGGAGCAATTGCTGCTGTTGATCTCCTCCATACCCTTTTCTCACCACTGGCTCACTCGGCCATCCTCTTCCTCTACAAAGTAGACAATGAGAAAGTGAGGAGGAAGTTGCTGTCACAGTGGGGAGTGGAACCAAAAACAAGTCAAAGCTATTCCTATTCTATTTAGTGTGGTAGTATTTCTCCTTCTCAGCTTGATTACTATCATACCCTGTCCTTATGTGTGGCAAATGGAACAACAGTACTTCTTCCTTTCTTCCTGCTGAGTAAATAGAGAAAGCTGCAGATGGGACTAAAATGATGTGTTGAAGAAGCTGTTGTCCACTCAGAAAGAGGCCCTCTGCTGGTATTTGGGCCCTAACCAATGCTCAGCCATCACAATCTTTTATAATTAAATAACTATCAGTACTTGAAGACTAGTATTTCTTAAATTTGCATTCCAAGCACATTTTGGGGGTGTGTTAGCCTCAATTAATTCAGTGGGTCTTGAGGCCAATTGAAAAATAATGATTTTAAGAATATATGGAATGTATTTTTGGAACATGTATTTTGGAGAGGGAAGGGGTATACACCAAGGGAAGAAACAATGACATTTTAGAGTGAAAATGGATTGAATGAAGTGTAATGCTAGTCCTGAAGGTGATGGGAGCACATGTGTAATTGTATTTTATTGTTTTGTATTGTTTTTATAGTTTTTTTGTGTGTAGTAGTAGGTTTATTTTGTATTATAATTAAAAAAATTCAGTGGGTCTTGCGTGTATACTTGTACTATATGTCTTTCAATTTCAGATGTTCCTCTTACCTTTCTAATAAAAGTTCTGTTACCTGCTCTACATTCTTGATCTAGCCTACTGGCTTTCTTGATGAAGGAGGAAAAAAAGCTGTAGACCCAAACCCTGTACACTTCTGTCTTATTTATGGGATTATGCTTCATACTATTATGTTATGTTATGTTATGTTATGTTATGTTATGTTATGTTATGTTATGTTATGTTATGTTATGTTATGTTATGTTATGCTCAGCTGGCTGGATAGCTCAGTAGTTTAGGTATCTGGCTGTGTAGCCAGAGGCTGGAAGTTTGATTCCCCTCTGTGCTCCCCAGAAGAAGAGCCAGCTTGTGTGGCCTTGGGCAAGCTGCACAGTTTGAGAATGCTTTCAGAAGAAGAGAAGGATAAACCACTTCTGAGTACTCTCTAGCTAGAAAATCCTGAAAAGGGTCGCCATGCTGATCATCATTATTTATATGCTGCCTTTCTCCCCATAGGGGACCCAAATGTTTAATAACAGTTAGAATTATACAATAATAACAAGCTTGAAATAAAATAACATATTATAATATAAAGCCTAAAATACTATAATATAAAGCCAAGTTCTGTATATATGCTACTGCTACAGTATAAGAAGAGCTTTATCTTCATATTAATGATTTTTCGGAAACATTCTCAATAGACTCAATGTACTTACTGGTAATTATTATATTACTTTTGGATTTATATTGTGGTATTTTTTCTTTTATTAATTAAAAAGGTTGTGGGTCTTGTATCATCATTTATGAGAATGGTCTTTGCTGGGCAAGAGGGAGATGCTATGAAGCAAATATACATAGCAAAGTTTTGTGCTGAAAAAGCATCAACTTGATGCTAAAGTTACATCCAGGTACCTTTATTTATTTGTTTGTTTGTTTGTTTGTTTGTTTGTTTGCACATTTCATAGGGATATATTGATTAAAAGCTGCACTGATGATTATATAATCATGAATTTTGAAATATAAAGATTTTATTGCATCTTGGCATTCAAGAGACAGAACATCCACACAGTAAAAGCTAAATATGTATGTAAAGTTTGATGCTGCTATGGAAATGCAAGCACAGATATATTTTCCTGGTTTATCACATGTTGCTAAGCTTGGATGTTAGCAATTAGTGGCAAAAATGATTAAAAGGAAAGAAATGTTAGGCTTTGAACATAATTTTGCATATGTTGTCAGTAGCTTTATTTTCCCTAGCTGTTACAGTAGGTTTAGATTTGTTGATATAGTAGTGCTGTAGGAATGAACAGTGATGTGGGTTTTCTCGGAAAAGTAGTGCTCTGTGTTAACTGATTTAGCTTGTTTGGTTTAAATGTTATATTCAAGCACATTCAAAGCTTTAAATGGAAATTCGTGTGTTGCAGTATTTGTGATATTGTAAAGTGGACACCAAAGGACCTTATATTTAAGGGGAAAATGACTACTCTTGACGGCACACTCATTTTTAAGGACACATACCTGAAGAGAGGTGTATCTGATATATCAGCAGTTCAACTGTCTTTTGCTGAGGTACAATGGCTGTACCTGCAGCTTCATTCACACACTCTCTGCACTACTTTTCAGTTGTACTGAATCAGACTTTTCTCAACTTGAAATACAACTAGCTGGACATTTTATTTCACTAAAGGACGGATGCAAGTCTGTGGGCACAGGTAGCTTATCACATTTTTTCTTGACTTCTTGTACTTGTGAGTGACTAAGAAGAAAGAGATTTTGTGAAAGAGAAACAAGCTGAGCAATGAACTGATTTGTTAGGCTACTAACAACAAATACTCTATGTACAGTCAGGTCCATACTCAGTCAGAAGCCAACTGCATTGTGCACAGGAAGTGGTTGTCATCTACAGTATTATTTTTCAGTTCCCCGCATTGGACAGCTGAGCACTAGAGTTTGTCAAATATATGTCATCTTAGAAGAGTAACTTATCATTTACTTACCTCATCTAACATGATTGATTGCAATACAACAGCCCAGGCAACTATGGGTACATGTAGATATATACTGTATGATGCAGAAAAATTTCTGTGGAAAAATATAGAATCAGAAAAATTTCCCCAAATTATGAGTTAATTATGCTTGCCAGAGTCCAGACAAAGAGCTGCAGAGGTTTTGTGCCATATGCCGTTCAAATTCTTATTGAGAGAGAGAAAGATAGAGAGAGAGATGCTTGGGGACGGTATGCATCCATGTGCCACCTAATTCCCAGTTCTGCCTTAGGCCTTTTGATCTCAACACAGCCTTAGTTTAGACGTTAGTCCTGTTAAAGCACTCATTGTTCAAAGAGAGCATGAAGTTGGGATATTCTTATATTCAGACAGTGTTTTTATACTGGGGAGCACTTTATATTGGCATTAGGCAAGCTGCACAGTCCCAGGGCACCTCCTGAAGAAGAGAATGGTAAATGATTTTGAAAAGGGTTGCCATAAGTCAGAATTGACTTGGTGGTGCATGATGATTATAATGATCTGTGGTGATCCTGATTAAGATTCAGGCCAAATTTAAAGAGTCATTCAGTTATTTCTGACATTTGTAGATGTATGAAATAGTTAATAAAAACTTTTAACTTGTTTAACAGAGAAAATAATCACATCTAGATTTTTTAAAAAATCATTTACCTTGATACGTTTTTGTCCATTAGTACAGAATTGATCCCCCCGAGTTATAAAATGACTAATGCAAACAATGACATTAATCATAGAACTGTTTTGGAAACTGTTTAAATTTGATAGATCAGATTCTAATAATGTATGAATACAAGCTGAGTTTAAAAAAATATAATTCAAAACTATTTTGACAGTGAGACTGATCAGTAATAGCGCCCTCATAAAGTAAATGGCTGCAGTGTTAGAATCTAACTGGGAAGATCTGGAATTAAATTTCTGCTTGGTAATAAAGTTTTTTGGGGGCAGACAGTTTTTCTGAGTGTTAAGTTTAATCTACCTTACAATGTTATTATAAAATTAAACAAGTACAGTAGGACCTCTGTATCCATGAGGGATCAGTTTCAAACCACCCCTGAGGAAGCTGAGAAGCAGATTATAGCAACTACGTTTTAAAATAGTGAATGCTATGTATAGCATGGTCTCTGTCTCGCTCTGGTGTCCAGTTCTGGTAAGTTCATCTTTAGAATTGTATGTATTTCTAGTATTTTTCTTTTAATATTTTTAATATTTTCAAACTGTAGATAAGTGAATCAGCACATACTGATCCCACAGATATGGGAGTTCTACTGTAGATCATTTGTGTGCAATGTAAATGGTTAGGTAATCATGTAAAGCAATATTCTGAAAACCTCAAAGATATCACATCTTGTCCACGAGGGCAGTCCTGCACCGATCACAATTATTTCATGCTTAGTTGCTATGGCCGGCTCATTACCTGGTGCCCTTCTGGTGACAAGCCATTGTGTATTTTTCTAAGCTTATCCTAAAACAGTAGGCCTCTAGTCCACAGACAGAGCGAGCCATTTTCAGAGCATTACCATCTTCGTAGAATCTGCCAGAGCTTGCAACTGTATTGGCATAGCCTTAGAGTGTTTAGTTTACATCTTAGTCCCAATGAGATAATAGGGCTTTGTGGATTACAATTTTGCAGAAGATGGGAAGAAAGAATTAATAAGATAATATCTGTAAATATCAGAACATGGATGGGCAAAAATTTAAATGCTATATTGCACCCAGGCTATCTGGTGTGCAGGCCAGATCATGTTCTAGGGACCTCTGCCTCCCCAAACTTTCTTGTGGCACCCTTTGATCCCACCCCTAACCCCCTTTTCTGTTTTCTCCATGTATCTTTCTTTTGCTTCTCAACATCTTGAATATAATGGAATGTGAGAAAAGAATTTCTTATTTGAGAGTATAGAGAGATTCTTCTAAATCCCATTCATATTCCCCACTGAGAAGGAGGGAATTCCATTGTCATCTTTGATCAGATGGAATTCCATACTACTCATGTTCCTAGTGAGGAAGGAGAGCTGGATGGAGTAGAATGATAACTGTTTTCAGAATAAAGCTTTGAGTAAAGGTATGAACAATAAAGACCTCCCAAATCTGCACACATATGAACTATTTAGATGAATGGAAAACCATTACATTCTTTTGCTTCATCTTTAGCATGTTATCTGAATGAGAAGATTAGAAGACTGCCTCTTACTTCTCATGTCTAAACTCATAGCTCCTTTCTCCTTTCTCCTTTCTTCTTTTCTTTGCTATTCCATCTTGGTAATCCTCTCTTTAAATTAATTGTTTTAAATTGAAATTGTAATTGTAATTTTATGATTTTATATATTTTTATACTGTTCTGTTCTGTTTTATTTTGTAAGCTGCCCTGAGTAGACATGGTCTAGAGGGGCGGGGTAAAAATCAAATAAATAAATAAATAAATAAATAAATAAATAAATAAATAAATAAATAAATAAATAAATAAATAAATAAATAAATAGCTCCACTACATTTCAATTCCACTCTCTTTCAAATGTGCCTGAGAAATAATAAACCCAATTAATAGCAACAGTAGACTTGGCATGTTGCTACTTTCCAGCCCAGGTTGTTTTTTTAAGTCTCTTGTATTCATATGGAGTTTTAGACAGTGATTTGGCCTATACTAGATGGCAGTGCACTAATATGTGTGTGCATTAGAATGGTTTAATGGTCTTCTCTTTAGGTGTGGGTGAGATCTTATTACTGTACTTTCCTTTGTACTGGGGGTTAAAGAAGAGCTCTCTCTCTCGCTCTCTCTCTCTCTCTCTCTCTCTCTCTCTCACACACACACACACACACACACACACACACACACACAGAGAGAGAGAGAGAGAGAGAGAGAGAGAGAGAGAGAGAGAGAGAGTTTAACTCCCTTTTATATTTTAAGATAATCACCATAGGTTGTAGCTTCTGATAATATTAGTAGCAAATTACAAGCAGGCAGAAATGAACATTTTAATAGCATCCTTGGTCCTTTTTGTGCAGCACAAGTTTCTAGCACTGAAGTGGTGTTTTCCTCATACTTTGCCTTCCCAACCACTATAAAAATCTTGCTGAATTAGGGCTGAATTAGGGCAAAGGTCTACCTAGTCTTACCTCATATTCCAGCAATAGCCAGCCAGATTTTTTTTATATTATTTTGTTTATTTGGATTATTTATGGCCAGTCCAACAAGCAGTAAATGTAACAAAAAAGTAGACATACAACCCTAGCATACAATTTAAAAAACAAACATGGCTATAAAGCAGCGCTTTGTTGTTGACAGCAATTTCGTATCTCAGTGTCTTTTATCTCTCAGTGGTCCTGCTATCAAACAGACCACTGAAAGTGATCTGATGGCGATTTTTGAATTTTTAAAGCCCCGCCCTCCCATCACACAACTCCAAAAGGTTTCCCCTGAGCAAAATGAATCAGCAGGAAGCTTTGAAACCTGGAAGTTGAAGGGGCAGGGAGGAAATTTAACATTAAATAAAAATTAAAAATTAATGGTATCAGGTGATGACATCAGTGGCTATGATTGCCATTTATCAACTTCAACTTCTGGACAGGCTGGTGTGATCACAGTAGGTCAGTTCTGGTAGCTTCTTGATTGGATTGCAGTAATATATTAAACATGGGACTGTTCATAAAGATCGGCAAGAAGCTTAACTCATGTATAGTGTGTATTGTAACTGATATAGCTGGAGGGAATCAAATTACATCATTTTTAAACCAGCTGTAGTGGCTGCCTTTTTGCTTCTGGCTCCAATTTAGAGATCTGGTGCTTTATCTTTAAAGTCCCTAATGGCTTGGGATCAAATATCTGCAGGAGTACCTCTTTCAGAATCAGACTACCAGGAAATCATCAGAGAAGACTCTTATCATTGGCCAGTTGAGGCTGTCTCCTTAAGTGTCATAGAAGTGGGGTTGGTAAAGCTGGTGCAACAAGAAAGCTTGTACTGCTCTCTGTGCTACTAAAAAGAAGAGAATCAATAGCTGCTGTTCCAGAGAGGGCTGCACTCCATCATTTAACTCCACAGTGCCTGGCTGAGAGGGCAGTTTTTTTGGTCTACCTCTCCCTCAGTGCCGTGGCTGTTAGGATGCCAGCCAGGCAAGTTATACTGAAGAAGATGCCTGGTACCGCTGAAGCAGAATGTAACAGAGCAGCAAGAGCTTTTCTGGCACAGTGTGAGGGCCACTGCTTCCAGTTCTGTGCAGGAAAACAGCCCAGCTGTTGGGACAGTGTTTTGTTCCATGTCTCTTAGGCCAAAGAAGACCTGGTGCCCAGCCTGCCTTGCTGCATTATTTATAAACAAAGGAGAGCCCACCTCTGTTCTGTGATCCCAGCAATCAGTCATCCCCATGGAAGTTTAACTGCTTCAGCTCTGCAACTGTTGCAACATTAGCTGTTGCCCCTTTGTTAAGGCATCTGAATTGCTTGATTCACTGTTTTCTTGTATATGCTCCTTTTATTTTAATAAGTTTTAAAATAGGTTTTATTGTTTTGATTGTATTTTATTGTTTTTAACTACATTTCTATACCATTTTTTAAGACTGAAGTTTAAATCAAAATGTTTCAGTAAATTACAAAAACTAAAATAGTTTTGAAGTTCAATATCATTGCCCAGCAAAACAGGAAACAGCAAAGATTTTGACCTGGCACCAAAATTAAGGCAATGTCAGCACCAGTGCACCTTTCAAGGAGCAAAATTCCTAACAGAAAAGGCCCTCCCCTACAGAAACAACATCATAGGACACAAAGGTTTCCCTTATCTGTCTGTTAATTCTGTTTTTGTCTTTAGCTGTTCTGTAGAAACGCATTATTCTGTTTCTTGCTTTGCCATGGCCAGTTTCTGTTCTGTTGCTCTCCCTATGCCAGTGTTTGACTGCTTTCTTATTTCTGTTTCTGTTTATGCACCTGTCTTGTCAGCAGGGATTGCCTTTTGGAATTTACCTTAGCTTCTTTCTCTAATTTCTGGTCAGCATAGCCTTCAGTTATCTATCTCAAACTGACAAGTTTGTTGAAGAAGTCCTTACTGTACAAAGATCCCATTCCTCTCTATCTCAGAGACCAGGATTACATATTCCAGTATGTGATAGCCTGTGTAATTTGCTGATCACATTTAAGGAATAATAAACTAAATGGGAGTGGTTTGCTGTAGTATGGTGATTGTTGTGGTTGTTTAGTCGTTAAGTCATGTCTGACTCTTCGTGACCCCCTGGACCAGAGCACGCCAGGCCCTCCTGTCTTCCACCGCCTCCCAGAGTTGGTCAAATTCATATTGGTAGCTTCGGTGACAGTACCGTGATACTGCATTTAAACCAGCTTATCTATATTGAATGGATTTGGAAGAACATCATGTGCTTTACTTTAAGAGAAATGAAATGTCTCAAATCCTCTGCTCTGGAGGTTATTTATTCATTAGCTGTAGCTTTGAATCATGAAACCTATTTAAAAGTAGTGTGTGTAAATGTATAAACTTAGAATAGATCTAAACATGACAACCGAGCCAGTAGAAGTGCTTGTGATTGTGTGTGTACATGTATGTAAGAAAGTGTTTGAGAGAAAGAAACAAATGCAAAGCAGATTTGCTTGATTACATGGAGAGACTTTGCGTGACTGCCTTCTGAGGAAATCAGTGCTAATGTTCAAACACTACATGTAATCATCCTGATTCATGTAGTTAACAGCTTACAAACAAAATATTTCCAGATGTTTCTATGGTACTGTTTGAATGCTTGAATCAGTCCTTAGAACTTAATGGAAGTAGGAACATGAGATATGTGTTATTTTGTCCCCCCCTTTTTTTTTGAAGAACCCAATAACAACTTGTAGGAACTTCCTGTTACAGAGGGCATGGAGGAATTTGGAGAGATCTGGGTCATATTTAAAGAACATGTGTGATATCTTTTATCTGGCACTTGAGTGATTCTTCCATATACATGGGAGACGTTTCTGTGAGTAGGGTCCAGACAGCACTTCAGATCCAGTTCTAATTTCTCTCTCTTTTGATCATTGACACCTTGTTCCTGCCCCTTTCCCTAGGCTTTGATGTAGCCATCATTCCAGGGGCCACAGTGACTTACTTTTCTTTTTGCTTAATTTAATAAATGGCAGAGCACTAGATCAATATGTCAGCCTAGCATGGATACTCCTTTATATCTGAAATAGAACTGCATTACTTAGGAATATGTTTTAATAAAATTGTGAGGAGTGAATTAAGCAACCACACAGACTTTAGAATGGGATAATAAGGAGCACTCCCAATAGCACCAAATAAACTGCAGCCCCTGAACTGTCCCAGGAAGGAGCAGCACTTCTCACAAAAGGGATCAGGTGGCTATGTCTTAAATAAAGCACACATGGAAAAATGGTGAACAAACTGCACCAAAATAGAACCAAATAGTCAGCTAGATGCTCATCTTATCACTCGGGGAGTTGGATTTTCAAATACATCTACCACTTCATATTGAGAGCTGGTGTGGATCCAGTGACAGACTAGGAATCAGGAGATCTGGGTTGAAATTTTATTTTATTTTATTCATTAGATTTGTATCCCGCCCACCTAGATTATGTCTACTCTGGGCGGCTTACAGTAAAAGCATGAAAACAACATATAAACAATTAAACAGTTCAAATCAATAATATTAGTGGTACTTAGGTTTTGTTGCCCTGGCATTCCTTTTTTCTCTTTGTATTTTGTTCAGATCTTGTTCAATATCCTTTTTCTGAAATCCCTGCTCAGTCATAGAAACTCACTAAGGATAAAACTAATAAAACTACTCTTTACATATCTCACATACCTTGAAAACCATATTTAAGGTTGCCGTAAATTGGATATGACCTTGGTGGTACTTAACAATAAACAATAAAGAAAGGAAATATAAGGGTTGATACTCTGGTGTACAGAAAATAATCTTACACTTAACATCAAAAAAACTAAAGAACTCATAATTGATTTTAGGAGGAAGAGAAATGTACATTTACCACTGTATATGAATGGCGAGGAAGTGGAGAGAGTTGGTAGTTTTAAATTTCTGGGCACTTACATCTCAGAGGAACTCTTATGGACTATAAATGCCAACATGCTAATGAAAAAGGCACAGAAGAGGCTGTATTTCCTGAGAATGCTAAGGAAGTTAAAGTTATCTCAGCATTTACTTCTGTTCTACTATCGTAGCACCATTGAGAGTGTCCTAATCTATGGCATTTTGGCATGGTTTGGGAGTAGCTCTGTAGCGGACAAAAAAGCTCTACAGAGGACCATTAAAATTGCCCAGAATATCAGCTACCAACCCTGGATGACATTTTCACATCCCACTGTCTGAGGAAGTCACACAACATCCTGAGAGACTCTTCCCATCCTGCTTACAACTATTTTTGAACTGTTGCCATCTGGCAGAAGATACAATTAAGACTCGGACCACACGTTTTCTGAATAGTTTTTATCCCAGAGCTATAATTGCACTTAACAATGAGCTTAAAGACCACCAGTAGTGAATAGTTGGTTGGACAGTGTTACTTAGCCTGTGGTGTAGATGTTTGTATTCTTAATGGGGATTTTTAGTGGGTGGGGAGTGCTTGGGGAATTTTATGTGTGTGCATGTGGGTCTGGTCTCTGGGTGGTCTGTGTGAATTTTGTTGTATGGGTATACTATGTATATACAGTGGTGCCTCGCTTAGCGATGTTAATTGGTTCCAAAAAAACACATCGCTATGGGAAAATATGGCTAAGCGAAACACCATTTCCCATAGGAATGCATTGAAAACCGGATTATCCATTCCAATGGGAATGGATTACGGTCCTTAAGCGAAAATCGCCATAGGAAACATCGCTAAGTGAAACGCAGTTCCCCCATTGTATAAGCATCGTTCAGTCTCGAGAGACTATGGTAACATGCTCTGAATCGAGGAGTGTCCTCTCCAGAGCATGAAGCCCGGGTAAGGTAATATGGAGGATAGGCTGTTACCCAAGCAGCAGATCCCCCCTCTCCACATTGCTGAAATGGTCCAATGGAAAGGCAAGAGCCAATACAACTGTTTCCAGCAATGTCGCAGGAGTTGGCAGAGTGATACATGCTGCCTTCGGGACTCCAGCTCCAGATTTTGCCTCGAGGTTAATGCCTGAAGCCTTTTCCATGAGTGGATATAGCCACAAGGAAGTGGAGGTTTGAAATCGGAGTTTTCCTTCTCCTAGATGGGCTGCCTTCCATGGCTGACGAGCCCCATGTGGAGAAGGTAAAGACCTGTTAAAGGCATGGAAACTCTAGTGGGAGGAAGATGGACGTCAGGAGTTAAATCCAACTTGAAGTAAAAACCAGAAGGTTGAAGCAGAAAGAACCAGATTCCTGAAGGCTTAGAAGATGGACCACTTGTTGTCTCCCCTCCTTCTAAATCTTTTATATATTTTTTACTTTTACTTTTCTTCTTTCTTTCTTTCCATTCATTTATATCGATTTTTTTCACTTTCTTTGTTTCTAGTTTTTAGTATTAACTATACAAATTATATTAACAATAGTTAGCAACAGTAATAATAAAACTAAAATTATTAATAATTCTGGATTTAATTTTTGTTTACTTATAATTGCAATGCATTTCAATGGTTTTGACAGGTCCGTTTTCGCTATTTTTAAAGTGTCGTAAAATGTTCAAAAACTGTTTAAAATGCTTGGAATCATTAGTGCACCCTGTAAAACCTTTGCAAACTTAATTTGGCTTTGTTCTGAGTCTTCGTTAATATTTGGTGAATTTCCCCTCCATTGGAATGCATTGAACTGTAGGTTTGACAGCTGTCAAAAACCTCATCGCTAAGTGAATACATCATTAAACGAGGCAATTGCTAAGCGAGGCACCACTTCCAATGACAATAAATTATTTGAATTGAAATTGAAATTAAATAATTCAAATTACTGTCCTTGGTCTTTAAAAGTAAAAAGGATTTTATGTTCACACTGGATGATTTTTAATTATTTTATTTGTTTGTTTTTGTACTGAAATCTGGCTTCAGAATTCTGCTATCATAGGAACAGCACAGTTGGGTACCTTTAAAGTGTTCCTTTTCTTCCACAGTTAAACACACATTTACTGATAAACACATATATCCCACAGTTGATTTTTTTCCTCATAGTAGAAAAGTGGCAGAATTGCCTTGTTTCCCAGTACCCCTCTTCCCAAACTGGAGATCATCTGGTTTATGTGTGATTCTTAGTTGGCAAATAGCAAGAAAGGAAAAGGTTAATCAGTTTTCCCACCCACTTTCATTCCTGATTGCGACATTCCTGGGCTGCTTTTCAATAGAATGCTGCAGAAGATGTGAGACTTGGTCTCACTTTAATTTGGGCCCCAGTTAACCTTGCCATCTGTGTTGGCAAAGTACTTTACATCCTTTTGGAATGAATCCCATGCTGTCTTGGCAATTAGTGACCATGCGTCTCAGATGGCATTTTTAATCTTCTGTCTGACATAGACTGGAAAATATATCAGTTGACCACTCTTAGTTTCATCACTTCACAGCTAAAGAGCTTCTCAGTCATTGCTCCTGCAGTCAATAGGATAGGATAGGATAGTTATGCTTATCGGGATCTTAAACTCAGTGGTCCTTTTTGACCTTACTATATATGCATTTTATTTATATTCCTCTCCACACTTTTTACATTAATTAATTAATTAATTAATTTCCCCTAAGCCACACCCATCCCATTTACTGAATTTTACAGTATGTGTTAGGATTAAAAGCAAAATGTACAAGCCTGCAATTGAATTACATGGTTAGCAGCTATTCTAGTAATCAGTAAAAGTTTGTAAAGAATATGTTATTAAAAATGCTAACAGATGAAATATATATCTGGATGTCAGACTTCAACAGGGAGAAAAGGAATGGTATGAATCAGTAACAGACTAATTGTGTGCATGTCTAGTAAGGATTATGCCCCATTTAATTTGATTGCAGTTATACCCAGGTGAGTGTGTATCAGATTACAACCTTAAAACTATTTTTCTTAGATATAACTCTATTTTGTGGTGTATATTTTTTCCTTCTTTTTTTGCATGATACAAAGAAAACTAAATGCAGTAATTAAAAATGCCCTGTGGTTTCTTTTTCTTTTTTCACTGTATTAATTCTGGTTGCTTTTAAAGACTGGTTATTTGCTTGATCATAACTTGTAGGAAATACACTTTTTGGTAACCAAGAAGAATTCATTCATTTTTTTAAAAAAATCCCACTTCGCTTTCAAGCAAAGTGGCTAGCAATAATGAAAACAACAGCAGTGATAAAAATTGTAGCTAGAAATTATGGCTTGGCTATACTGCAATTTATCCTGCTATTTCAGCTGCAGTTGTTACAATATATTTCCTGTTGACTTACTTCTAGTATTTTCATCCTTTTTGCACGACCATTCATTGCTTTTTGCTTGTCCAGTGGAGGTCAGCTTGTTATTGTTTATTTTTGGGTAGTGTTTCCACTTTGTTTCTGTTTCCCTCATGGGATTGTTTTTATCAGTAAAAAGAGCAGTGGTGGGTGTGTCCCAGGTGATGTTGGCACTACTGTCTTCAGTAGTGTGGGATGTTGCAATACAGCTGGATCATAATCCTCTAGTGGAAACCACTAGTTTCCCCCTGGAATATATATATATTTTCTAATTTGTTGTTTTGTCAAATGTAGGGCTACATCAGATAAATGCTGCCTTCATCATTGCTTTGCTAAATGCTTTTGTGAAGCGGGAATATTAGTTGCTTTCACTTTTAAGTAGCATGGGGACATGCTTCTAATTTGCTAGGTTGGGGAGGGAGGGGAGAGACCATACAGGGGGTCTTTTTTAATTCCCATTGAGTCTTATTTTTTTTAATAATAAATGAAAGAAAAAATGTTGGGGGTAGGCAGACATGCAAGAACTTGTGAGTGTTTTCTTCTCTTGGATCAGACAAATGTGTAACTTCCCCTCCCATACTTCTCATATTGGAGGATACTTTCACACCCCCTGAATCTTTTTTAAAAAAACCTCATAGTTTCCTTCTGTTCCTATACCTCTTTCCCTTCTTTTCCACTAAGCTAGTGAGAAAACAAAAATGTCTTTGCATGCATGGACAATTCCCCCAATCCCAAATCTCTTTTTAAAGAGAAAAAGGCAATTATGCATGTGTGTACATATGTGTACATTCACATGCAGACGTGCACACAGAGAGCATTTCCAAGCTCATCTTGATTCTTCTTTAATAATACAGTGGTGCCTCGCACAACGAGCGCCTCGTAGAGCGATGAATTAGCTCTACGAGGACGCTTTTGCGATCGCTAATGCGATCGCACAGTGATGGCCCCAATGGGCGAAAATCGCAGAGCGAAGGTCGGTAAGCGGTTCGCTTACCGACTTTCGCTTTGCGACCCGCCGATCAGCTGTTCCGCGGCTTCAAAATGGCCGCCGGAACAGCCGAAAGGGCTGGGTGCAGCGTTTTCGCGCCCTTGGTAAGCAAGGGGAGGGCGTGAAAACGCTGCTGGAACAGCCGAAATGGCTGCGTGCAGCGTTTTCGCGCTCTCCCCTTGCTTACCAAGGGCGCGAAAACGCTGCGCCCGGCCCTTTCGGCTGTTCCGGCGACCATTTTGAAGCCGCGGAACAGCTGATCGCAGCCATTTTCGTGCCCTGGTTCAGCGAGGGGAGGGCGCGAAAATGGCTGCCGGACCCCAGAAGCATCGCTGAACGGTGAGTTTTCAGCCGATTTGGAACGCATTAAAACATGTTTAATGCGTTCCAATGGGCTTTTCTGCCCCGCTCAGCGATGTTTCACACAGCGAGGGTTAATCCGGGACGGATTAACCTCACTGTGCGAGGCACCACTGTATTTCCATGAAGCACCATTGTCTTCATTGTAAACCATCTTATTCTCACCAGGCAGAGTTTTTAGTTCTGCTCTGTTGCTATGTTGACAAGTTTTTGTATCAAATCAGTGTTGTATCACTTGCCAATTTTTTTTTTAAAGGAAGAAGTCCAGACAGAAGACAGATGAAGGGGAGTGATAAAGGAAGGAATGAGGAAGACAGTGATGTTAATAGGGTGGGAAGCTGTGATCCAAATGAAAATGTTAGTCAGTGGATGGTGCAGTATGAATTTTTGGTATAGAAAATTTTGAATCAACCCAAATAAACCTGAGACAACCTCACTGTGTAGACAAACCCAAAGGCAAAACCCCACCACAGCAATAAAGGAACAGGAGAGCCCAGCAGTCACTCACATTCAAAGACCAATGTAAAAAAAAAATCAGGCTACAGCAAATGAATGACAATGAAACTGGCAAAGTTTTTCTTGGTGGAAATTTTCTGAGAGGTACAGCTAAGGGTTCTCAGTCCTGTACAACTTCATTCCTTCAATGTGCAGGGAAAACACAGCCAGATTTTAGAAAGAGCTGATAAAATAGAAGGCTTCTACGTAGAGCAAACGATTTTTGACAAACGTTTATTAGGTTCAAAAGAACAAACTGTTAAGAAAATGTATAATTATATGTTGGAAATTAAGATGCAAGATGAAATGGTTAAGGAATGTATGATTAAGTGGGCACAAAATATAGGGCATAATATTGATATTGATCAATGGCTGAAAATATGGCAAAATAATATAAAGCTTACAAGATCAGTGAACTTTAAAGAGAATATATATAAGATGTTTTATAGATGGCACATGACCCCAGAAAAATTGTCAAAGATGTATACAGATGTATCAAATAAGTGTTGGAAATGTGGATCACAAGTGGGAAGCTATTATCATATGTGGTGGTCATGTGGAGTAGCGAAACAATATTGGAAAAGAGTGCATGTAATGTTGGAACAAATATTGCTCTGTAAAGTGCCATTAACCCCAGAACTGTTTTTATTGAGTATGATACCTGAAAATATAGATAAGTCAAAGAATTATATAGTTGTATACATAGTTACGGCAGCTAGAATTTTATATGCTAAAAATTGGAAAAGATCAACGGTACCGAAACAAGAAGATCTTATTGAAAAGATTCGGGAAATAGCCGAAATGGATATTTTATCAGAAGTCATGAAGGACTATCCCTTGCAAAAGGCAACAGAAAGATGGGATCTATTTAACAAGTGAACAGAATGAACAGGCAGCTTGTGAACAGTACATATTGAAAGGAGAACTGAATCTAGAAGGTAGAAAAGAGTAAATAGAATAATTTAAAATCTTGATATGGCAATAGGTATAGAATGGATGAAAGTATGTTATTGTCTCCCCTCTTCCTCATCAATCCCAATTCCCTTTTCCTTTCTGTTATCCCTTATAAAAAATAAAAAGCATAAAAAAAAGATTTTAGAAAGAGCTGTCAGCAAAGGCAGCTTCTGATTTGGGATGTTATGAAAGGGCAGCCAATTGTTAATTACCTCATGTGATATTATTATATTTTACTGCCGAGTTTGGGAGAGGTGCTTGTGCAGATTTCTGCAAATGACTTGGTTTGTTTTGGTTATTATGCACTTTCACTTGTGTGGGCAGCAGGGCCATTTGCTGCTTTGGGCTCAAGCAGCAAAATGTTTGAAATAAGCTGCTTAATGGAGCATTCAATCAAGTCTAGAATTCAGCAATAACCAGTGCACAGATAATATTGCCACAATCCAGATTTGAGGTTATTAAAGCATGAATGGCTATGATCAGTTCAGTATTTTCCAGGAGTGGTGGATGCACCAACTGAAATTGGTGATCCTGGTTATCCAGCCACTTGTGCATCCAGAAGCAGTACAGGATGAAGAAACATCCCAAACCTTCATATTTAGACAGAATCCCATTCCATCACATGGTCCCCGAATAATTAAGCAGTATACTGTGGTTTTAATTTAAATTATGTTATTTATTTATTTTAAAGTATTTGTTGAGATAAACATAAAGGTTCTCCTAGTTCTTTTGTACTTGCATGGATTTACTTGTTTACAAAAGTACTGCATTCAAATTAAACTGTGGGTTGTACCTAAAATAAAGTGTTTTTTAATTGTTGAGCTTATTGTCTCATACGTTAGTATCATTTTAAACTAATAGCTACTACTGTTTGTAACATTTTTAGCTAGAAATAGGCAAATCATTTTGGCAAAAAGCAGAATGAATTGGTTCAGCTTGCAAGATCCGTGGTGACCAATCTCTTGCTAGGCAGAGATACAGAAGAGCTAGATCTCGCTGTACATACTCCAAGACCTCTAATGTGGCCACTGTTCTCTCAGTGTGGCAGAACCTTTATAAATCAGAAGTCATGCCCAGTATGTCACTGTAGACATGAGAATATGTATGTGCCAAATATGTAAAAATATCTCTGCTTTCATTTGTGAAACTTTAAGCATAACGATGCCTGGCACAGAATGGGAATTCCTTCTAGGGCTAGGCCAGTCTAGGCCTTGTGCTGTCTGGTCTGAGGACTCGGGTATGCTGAGAAAGCAACAATACTACTACACTTATGGTGTGCCAGAGTTCCACAGGAACACAAAATTTCCCTGGACTTTGCTGGGATTTTAGGCATGATCTAGGTTACAGGCTTCCATCTTTTAAAAAAAGTAAGATACAAGTGGCCTAACCCTATCGTGCTCTTTAACTTATACAGCAATTACAATAAAACATTATAAACCATAAAATATTTTAAGTCTGTACAATATGCACACATGGCTGGTATGTGGTGTTCAAACACTAGGTTCTGCCTTTATTTTCTATGCCCACAACATGGTAGGGTGTGTTCTTCTCTCTTCAGTTTTACATGTGCAGGGGCATTTGTGCAGTGGTTTCCACCCTCTGATAGTTGTTTGCATGATTGGCTGCACAGCTAATAATGTTTCTCAGCCACTGCTCTGTCAGAATGGGAACTGCTGCATAACTACCCTTCTACTCTGTGTTTGCCCAGGTTTTCTGCCTCCAGTGTTTAAAATAATAATTCAAGCAAGGATACGATTCTAGGGTTCAAACAAGTATGAGAGAATGAGAATCAATTCATTTGGCACTTGTTTTCTAGAGTATTAATGTATGTAGGGTTTTTTAAACAAACAAACTTGTACCTATATATGCTCTAAAAATCTTATAAATCATTTGCTGAAACTTCGTGGATCTAGTCTTAACTCTATGCTTATTCTTGAACCTGAGAGTACAACATGATCAAAGTATTTAGGTAAAATAGATTTTACTATTTCAGAGAGAGATATAGCTGCAAACATACACACACATACATAAATGTTATATACAATTTAAAAGAATTCCTTCCTCTTTCTCTTATATTAGAACTAAAATATTTATAGAAAAAATGGACATGCACCTTATTTAACTGGAAAACAGAAATCTTTACTGCTAATTCATAATTCACTTTTAATATTTTATACTACAAAGGTGATACAAGCTTTGCATGGTCTGCTTTGCCTTTAATTTGCTTTTCCGTCTTTCTGCCTTTACTGTAGATTCTATTTGTCCTTTTGTTACTAGCAGTCAGCTATGGCCATTTAAAAAGAAAAGTCAATTTCTAAAACTAAATAGAGTGACAATTTCAATACCTGCTGTGAGTTTTCAGAGCACTGGATTCCAGCTGTGTTTATTAATATTGCATTGTTTATTAGGAAATGTAAGTTGGTGATTTTTTTTTCTCTAGCTAAAGGCCAAGGTTATGTCCCACTGAGATCGTAATGACATATTTCCTTCTATAAAAGTATTGGTCTAATTATTTTTTTAACCATACGAGAAAAAGCAGTATGGCAACATGTACTGTAGGGCAGTTATAATGTATCTGGCATATTTGTATATTTTTAGATATGTAACTGTGAAACATAGATACTGAATAAACACACTTTTCTCTGAGCATTACATGATATGTAATGTTAACATTCAGAAGAATAATTAGGTGTCAGAGCAAAATACAGTACAGGACTAACATCTAAAACAATGACAGATAAAATTCAATAAGATTCCAAGAAAATAAACACAGGGATAACTTAGACAGCAGGTAAGTTATCAGGGCCTTTCTAAAAAGCTGTGGTCAGCAACTGTTTTTCCTAGAAGGACATTCCAAGCACTGAGCAAAGAACTTTGGGCCAATCCCTTTAAAGTGCTGTTTCTTGCACTTCTGAAACCATAATGCCAGTTTCCATACCTTATGGAAAACTGGGAAACAGTATATATATATATATATAAAGAATAACAAAATCAACATCAAGTATGAAAAGTTTTAATTATAGTAAGTGGTAAAAATTAATTTGGACATACACACTTTGCTCTTACACAAGACAGAGGAGGGAAAAAGAAAAAAAAAGATTACTTTTTCAATGCAAAAGTGCATTCAAGAAGGCTTGCTTAAGATATTTAAGTATGCCTGATACTTTGAGCTATTTATGCATTGGAAGCAAAAAGATGAAATTCTGCAGTTCTATTCATTTCTCATCAAGATTTATATTCTGTTCTTCCTTTGATAATATCTGTGACAGTTATTTGACTATTCAAGAATAGTAAAAACAGTAAGGTCAGCATTAAAAAATCCTGTTAAAACTCAGATTTTCATCCAGAGTTGTAGCTCATGTTTATTATCAAACTTTGAGATGAATGTATGTGTAAGACCTAGCCCAATATTCTGTTAACAGTCAGAGTGCATAATACTCTGCAGGCATGCTAGCTTTCCTGCCTTCCTCTCCTGCGTGGCAGCACTCATAGTAAGAGGAAATAGGAAAAAAGGAGAGTGACAGCGATACCGCCTCCTCCTCCTCCTCCTGGAATTGCTGCCCACCTGCCTCCACAGTGTGGACATTTCTTTCCTGGCTCCATGTAAAATGTCTGGCTTGGGTGGGCGGGGCCAAGGCGTTGTAGGAAATGTGATCAAGGTGATTTGGGGGCTTAAAGGACTACCGAAGCACACATTGTCCACATAACTGATCAAGAAGCGGCTGCAGGATGGAGGTGAGCAGCCAGCGACTGTGAAAAAGCCCATCCATGCATGCAACCGAATGAGCTAACAGGATACTGACCTTGCATTTTATTTGTTTATATAGTATAGGTTAATTTTTCAAGGAATATGTCGTATTAATCAAGTGTCTACATTTTAAGCTTATCCTTTTTAAGTTTTCTCACTTCTGAATTTGCTTGAAGATGAAACGTTTCAACAAAAAAGATAACACATTTGGTTTAAAGGAACCTTACCTTGCATGTATCTCCAGAATTAGGACACTTGCTCTGCATTAGTAACATAAAGTCACTTTTACTACTATCTTGGAAATTTAGCTTGCCTTGGGGCTTTTGGAGCAAAGTGAATTTAAATTATTACTGTAAAGTAATTCTGCAGAAAATTGATAAGGCAGCGTATTTCAGAACGTCATGCAGGATAACTTCACTTTGCAGTGCACAAGAAGCATGAGATTTGGATTTCACACATTTTTACAAGATACCTTCCTCAGCTAACTATTAATGGATGCCATAAAATGATGCTAGCACACAAGTTGAAAGTTCTGAGCAGTTGTTCTGAATTGGCACTCCTCTTTTCTGTCATCAACTTCATACAGTATGTTGTTGGAGTAGCAATTATGTTCAGGAAAATGAAGTATGCTTTTCTTCTATTTAGAAAACAGAACTATCTTTTTTGTGCTTGGGGAAATACTGTGACAACTGGCATTTTCGGGTATGCAGCTCTCTTAATTACCTTCAGCAACTCACATCTGAGCCATCAAATTTTTAGGCTTCCTAGGAAAAGTGAGAACAAGGTGGCTCTGAAATAACAGAAGTTATATGACATTCATAGCTAAAATAGTTGGCAGATTCTTTTTTCATAATTCGTTATTCTTCTCCCCCCTGTTCATCCTTAGGTAAAGAAATAAATATTTCTTAGAAGGTGATTCTGTACTGTGTTCTCTGGGAGACAGCCTACTAAACTCAGTGAAAAATTGCTTTTCAATAGTCATGTATTGGATGACAGTTTTTTTTTAGCACATCCTTTATTAAAACATGCAGATTTGGAAGGTGGTGGGTTCTCCTTGATGAGAGGCTTTTAAACTGAAGTTAGATGAGGATGCTTAACTGTGGATTTCCTGCCTGGGCAGGGGACTGGACCAAATGATCTAGTCAGATCTGGAACATCCAGAATTTTCCCAATGTGTACAGTGAACCTGACAGTGAACCTGTCATTAATTAATTTTGCTAACCTGTAACCAAATACATTATTTTATATAGAATTTGAGATATTGTAGTTGCTAGCTCCTTTGCCATCTATTTCCCCAGTTTTATTGGGAAAAGACAAGCCCTCATAAAATGAGGTTCATATATATTTTCTCTCTGTATCTATCATTTCCTTATAGCATATGAAGCCATCTGATTTCTGGAGATATGTTCAGTTTGATTTCTCTCTCTCAACAATCCCTAGTGTTCCTGCTGTCCCAAATATACAGTTCCTGCTGTTTGGGGTACCTGACCATCTCTTTCAGAAGTACTGTTGCTATGCTGATGAGCTCAGTTCATTCTCAGTAAATGGAATCATGCAATCCTACTTATGCAGATCTCCAAATTTTCGACCAATTCTGTGTCTGTATTCCCAGTCAGCATTAGTTCAATGGTCATCCCCTGTGTAACCTCTTTCCCATCGTCTTTCAACTTAACCGTCTTAATGGTAAACTCATACTTTCTCCCATCCCACCCCCAAGATAAATAAGGGAAGTCTAATTGTTATGTGATTTCCTCTCCTGTGTTGCCTTCCTGAATCAGAAAACATTTTCTTTCCTCTGGATATCTAACCCTTCATGCCAAGTGGTAAAGATGCAGTCAATGAATTGCTGTGCCTCATTTTGTTGGAAGAGTGCTTGAGACAAACTTGTTATAGTTATTAATTACTTGCTACCTAGTCACTGAGGGCAGGAGACATGTTGCTGCTGCTGATAATGAGCACCCTGTCCTCAGTTCTCTACCCTCTCCATGCCAGCTAATAGTACTGAATCCAAAGTAACTTATATGAGGTAATAAATAGGGCAACAGGAACTGGCTGAGAGAAACCAGAAAACCTTGTAATAATTGGAATCACTATCATTGAGCTACCTGCCTGTTTTTATTATATATACTAAGTGGAGGCAATGCTGGATAGCTGTGTGAGTTGGATACCTGAATATGTATAATTACTACAAATAGCATTTTGCTAAATGTAATAATACTTAATATTCCTTTTGTGAGGATGAATGAAAATTTATGAACTAAAGTCTCTACACTGTTTATTATGAATGTTAAAAAAACAGGATTTTCTCACTTCTCTGTCTTTTAGCCTTTTATTTTGTCATAGTAACACTACTAGTTTATTTCTGTTAGGCTGTGAATAAATATATGAAATTAACATATTACATGTTTTTCCTCCAAACCAGCATGGGCAATGTGTGTAGGCTGGCTACTTGCACATCACAAAAAATGAGGAAGTCCTCACCCAAAAGGAAGACAAAGGAGGACTCTGATTTGCATATGCTAATATCTATATCTATATCTATATCTATATCTACAAAGTCAAAATTAGAAAATATATTTATCATTTAAACAGAATTACAGTGCATTTTACACATGTGGAAGACTCTGATCAACTGCTAGCTTGCTGTCCAGGTGGTACCTGTGAATCGGCAGTTTCAAGGTCCCTGATTGCCCCCCTTTTCCTTCTTTATTTTTAAATTAGACATAGTCCAGAAAGCTATTGAGGATACCTTCAAAAGAAGGAGTATCCTTTGGTAGCCTTTCAAATAAAGGACTGTCCTCCCTAAAAGACGATATGTGCCCACCCTAATCCAATAACTCACCAGGTGTTCTTGGTCTCTGGCTTCCTCCCCTCAACCCCAGCAAGAATGCTCAGGACAGTTGCTTCTTATCTTCCCAAAAGGTTATTTCTCAAAAAGAGAGGCTTTCATTTTTAAAATCACTTTCTTAGGACCAGTTAGAATTTCTTAGCTAATTTTTTCTTGCTCACTAAAATATTGTAGGATGATTAAGGTTGATGCATCTTGTATTTTTATTGCTCATCTCTAAATCATTCTGTTGCAATCACATTATCCAATAATACCTTTTCCTTGTGGAAAAATTCTCTCTCTCTTTCTTCATATCAGAATGTTGCACAATTTAAAATTATGAATGTTTATGAAATATAGGTAAACATTTAGAAAGTTAAAATGTTAAGATAATTAGATTTATTTTTATTTACCAAAATTGGGCTTTTTCTATAGTCTTATATTGGCCATTTGCTAGATCTTCTTTTGTACATGTGGTGGGTATAGAAAAGCTGGCTGGATATTGTGAAGAATTTTAAAAGAAACTTATCACATGTCTAAGGGAAGGGATGTGGACAAACTCTTCAGTGTGTGGTAATAGTATCCTGATTCACTGCTTTATACAATTCCAAGCAGTCTCTATTGTGTTGAAGCTGCAACAGTAGATTTGAAATCTCCAAGAAGCTATTGGGCAACCTGGAATTGATAGTACATTTGGTGTGTTTCCATTAACATATGGAAATTAAGAAAAATGGACAAAGAACATGATTTCCCATCACTAGACACAGACTCATATTTTCCTATTAGGTAGATAATTTTCAAATGCTAACTCACCCATAAGTAATGTAATTTTAAAAAAAGAAAAATGAATTTGTGATAGACACTACAGTCCCAATAAGCACTCTATACAGTTTTTATATATTCTTGTCTCCAAATATATACTGTAAAATGTTCAATATTGTGGTTATATTTGAAGATCGAGTACATGGAGCTGTTGGATATTAATATTTCTCTACTTTTGATGTCTTATCAGCTACATAAAACTGTCAGTGTTTTTTCAACCAGAAGGTTTTAGCTGCAAGAATGAAAGCTATGAATAATTGATTCCCAAAGCTGAATTCTTGTTTTATCCTGGCCTCTTCCATTCTACCCAGATGTTATTTTACTTGTGGGATTCCTTGTCCCCTTTTCATGTAAATATAGGTTGGGACTGCATTTCTTGGTGCATATTATTTAATTTATGTTCTATAGATGGTTAAGACAGTCTATTTTGTACTGCAAAACAGGATGCAGCAATTCAGCTTTGACTTTCAGAAGTTTTTAATGTTCTCAGATCATTTATATATAGCTGAATCTTTGCATCAGGAAATTCAGGGCAATATTGAACCATACTAAACGCATGATGATTTTTAAGAACATAAATTACAAACAGAAAAACCTACTGCCAGGGTCTAATCTTGAGAGGAGAAATCTCAATATTAATATATCTCAAGTACCATATTACCCAATTCTAAGCAAGTCCAATTCTTAAATTGTGTATTTTTGCAGATCACATTCTTACCTCCAATTATCCTCATAAACCTTCAAGAAAATAGCTAGCTCCCAGTCTCCAATTAGCTTCATGGGCAATGGGATGTAAAGCCCAGTCCGAGTTCAAGTTCAGTAATTCATAAGGTCAGCATAAGTCGGAAACAACTTGATGGCACATACCAGCATCATGTTCTGACCTTTAACCACTCCATTATACTTTCTCTTACCCTGCTCTGGTCTACTTACAGTACACTAAACTGTCCTGGCAATATAATCTGTAGTGAACTCTCCTAAGAAAAGGAGGTAAATCCAGACTGTATGTAACCCAAATTCATTACAATGTCTATGGTAAGAAGTGCTGGAGTTTTATTAGCTGTCTTCAGTTTGTGTGAGTAGGAGGGACTTTTTCTGGACTGGAGTGATTGTCTATTTGTCTAGCATTAATCACTCATTCCTTCCAGGTTTTGAATTCAAAGAGAGAACTGCCTTTCCGCGAAGTGTTCTTTTCTTTGACTGGGCTTGAACCCGAAGTAATGTAGGTGGAAGTTTCTGTGGTGCAGACTGTTAAAATGTATGCGAGTTTGTAAGTAGCAGTTCCAGTGTAGCATATAAAAAAACCCCACATATCATAAATGGTATTCTCCCTTATATGTGCCAGCAGTTGATATTAACTTAGTCATGGTAAAAACTAAGGAAGTTCATTGTCTAACATTTATTTATTTATTTATTTATTTATTTATTTATTTATTTATTTATTTATTTATTTATTTATTTATTTATATCCCGCCCATCTGGTCTAAAAGATAAACTAACAGTGTTTGTAACATTTGGACTAGTTGCAAACTTGTTCTTGACAGACTTATAATTGTTTCATATATCCTTATCAGGTATAGTAACAGACAAGTTATCAGACCAACAGTACAAGAAGAGTCCTAACAGACAGCACTTAACAGACTCCACAGACATTCTAACAGAACAGCAGAATAATATTGCTTCTTTTTTTCTGGCAGTCTTAATAACCATTGGCTAACAACAGAAACCCCAGCAGCACAGATGGCGATATAGGTTTCTGGAAATACCAGTCCAACAACACTTGGGTTATCCAAGGTTGGGAACCACTGCACTAGAGTGTTGCACACTTACCTTCTGTGATAGATTCTCATTAAATTAAGGGTGAAAAACAGACTTAATAGTGAACTTCAGAACTGGATCTCCCTAAAGAGGTTACGTTGTTTAATTATCCTAGTGTGAAGTTTGCTTTTGTTTGGTGAATGATCATTAGGAGACGCCGTTATTAGTCTTAAACTGCAAGGTGATTGTTAAGACATAGCAGCTTTATGCAGTTGTGACTTACTTCGAAGGGAGCCAATCATCTAATTGCAAAGCTAGCATCTCGTCGCCTTCTGTACTAAATGTTAGTCCCACTCCACTGAATCGAAGTTTATTTGAAATTGCTAAAGTTCCTAAATCAAGCCTTGAGCTCCTGACCAGGGGATACCTGGGCAGGGCCAAAATCCAAGTCTCAGGTCAGAGATCTTGGCATCAAACAAAACTGGGAATCTGTTTCTCATATCAGAGAAGAAAGGCTTTGCTTCTTGTACCCAGCATTTGTGTTCTGAGCTCTTTCAATAAAGTCATGCCAGTGAAATTACCTGGGAAGCATACACCAAGAGAACTTTGAGTAATCTAATAGATATACTTATACAGGGTTTTTAAAATACATACTGCAGTCAGGTTGTGCATTAGTAAGCATCAAATAAATGAGACCTCCCCATAGACATATTGTAAGGGCTGTCATAGAAATCCTTAAATACCAGATGCTCAGCAATTGTAATCTCAGTGTGCATGAAAAATTCATACTGCTTGCAATTTTCTTTTGAGGTAATAATACATTTGTTTCTGTGCAGGTATTTGATAATCTAAACTTAGAAGTCAGTTGCAACTTTCCTTTTGACTCATCAGATGCTACATATACCTAAAATCCTGCAGTTTCAGCAGTCTAATATAAATTATTTATCATGATGGTGTTATTCATTCTGCTGTAGGTGTAGAATATTAATTTGGAATTGTAAAACCCTTTAACAATGATTTGAATATCATGTCCAGTGTAAGGTTAGCCCTCTTATTAAGGTATATTTATGATTTTACCTCTATAACTGAAAAAGGGAGAAAAGTGAAAAAAGATAAAAGTAAGCATTATGATAATGTTATTTTGTATCAGTCCACATTTTGTGTTACAGTACTTCCAGTTTTTTATTTGTGTAACATGTTATCTAAGAATATGTGCTGCTATATAATCTAAAACAGTTAAGTAAAGTTGTAACTAACATGGGTTAATTTGAGGCAAATTAGAATTTATTTCACATTTTAATCCCCCCCCCCTTTTTTGGCTGAAATAGGTATAAGATGGACCTTCTCCATCCAACATGTTAAAATCAACAATGAGAAAGAGCAGGCAGGGAGTAAAGAAGGAATAAATGAGAATTTTAAAAAGCTAGAGTATTATGGGGTTTGGAAAGAAAATGATTTAATATTATAGTGGAGTGGTATGGTACACACACAAAAACAGAGTAGCTGAGGTATATAGTATAAAGAGAAAGGAGAGGGAAGTGATGGGAATTTTGAGAGGCCTGTAAGGCAGAAATAGAAGATAGATGAAAGATGAAGGTGTATAAAAAAAAGAGAGGGTAACTTTTGAAATGGAAATAGACGGAGCAGTGGACCTGATATGGGAAGTGGCAGACAAAAGGAGTACAAATGCCTTTTCGCCCTGAAAAAAAGGAGAAAGTTGGGTATGAAAATTTTCTCGCTTCTTACAAGATGGAGAGAACCATCACCATATGAAATAGTCACTAAAGAAAAGAGAAGGTGGCCATAGGAACAGGCATAGAAGAAACACATAGCTCTTCTTGCAAGCACAACTAAGGAACTACTACAAAAGATAGCTCTAAAACAGTTGGCTTGGTGCCATGGTCTTGGCTCTATGACACACTTTTGCTCCTTCCTGTCCTGGGTGCTGATGCTGAGTGAGAGAATATAATGGATGTGAAAAAGCAGGGCAGATACTGGTTGGGATCACATCCTTGCTACCACTCATCAGTTACTGCTTCCCCTTACTGTTAAGTAATGCATGCAGGGATTACTGTTCTCTGGTGACATAAAATAGTTTTATTGTTGTTGTTTAGTCGTTAAGTCTTATTCGACTCTTTGTGATCCCATGGACCAGAGCACACCAGGCCCTCCTGTCTTCCACTGCCTCCCACAGTGTGGTCAAATTCATGTTGGTAGCTTCGATGACACTGTCCAACCATCTTGTCCTCTGTCATTCCCTTCTCCATCTTTCTTTGGTGTCAGTTCTAGAAGGTTTTGTAAATCAATATATCATTTTTGATTGTATCCCAGTACAGCTTTTCCCACTCTTTTGTTGACTATCAGGGCTACTCCATTTCTTCTATAGGATTCTTGCCCACAGTAATAGATATGATAATGGTCTAAATTGAATTCACCCATTTCCACCCATTTTAGTTCACTGACACCCAGGATGTCAATGTTTATTCTTGCCATCTCCTGTTTGACCACATCCAGCTTACCAAGGTTCATAGATCTTACATTCCAGGTTCCTGTGCAGTATTTTTCTTTGCAGCATCGGACTTTCCTTTCCCTTCCAGGCACGTCCACAGCAGAGCATGCTTTCGGCTTTGGCCCAATCACTTCATTAGCTCTGGAGCTACTTGTACTTGTCATCCGCTCTTCCTCAGTAGCATGTTGGACGCCTTCTGACCTGAGGGGCTCATCTTCTAGCATCATATCTTTTAGCCTTTTTTTTTCTGTCCATGGAATTTTCTTGGCAAAGATACTGGAGTGGCTTGCCATTTCCTGCTCCAGGTGGATCGCGTTTAGTCAGAACTCTCCACTGTGACCTGTCTGTCTTGGGTGTCCCTGCATGGCATAGCCCATAGCTTCTCTGAATTACTCAAGCCCCTTTGCCACAACAAGGCAGCAATCCATGAAGGGATTAAGATAGTTTAAAGTAGCTTAAAACTATACATCACCAGAGATCAATAATTCTTATATGTGTTACTTGAGAGTAAGGGAAGGCAGTAATTGATGAGTGGTGGGAAGGATGTGATCCCATATGGAATCATTCTGGTGTGTGAATCTTGATGTATTTTGTAAAACTTTTTATCTTCTGTATTCTGAGATGATGAAATACTTTTCCCACATTATTTTTCTGTCTCAGGTCATCGGGCCCTGATCTTTCCCCTGTGGCTTTAGCAAGGGCAGGGCTGATTAAGATCTTTGGAGGCCCTAAACATTGAAAAGACTGGTCCCACAGTCTGAAGAAAACTGTATAACATGCACATTATATGCATTAAAATACTCCCACATGTGTTTTATCATCCATCCTTTCTTAACTCTGAAACAATGCTTTCAAAAGAAAAATCACTCCAGCAGAATTTTTTTTTCTTCCTTAATGATAAGGATGAATTTTGCAGGCATTTGCTCAATTGGTTTATGGTTTGTTGCCCCACAGAAACACTTCAGGAGCTATAGATCTCCTTTGCCAGCATTCTGTGAAAAATTTTGTCTACCGTTTACAAAGAAGCATGTTGGTTTTTGTTCCCCCATCACTCCTCCTGCAAGCAACAGTAGCTGAATGTGAAAGCATGGATCATCCATCTTATTGTAGCTTGTTTGTCAGGGTGTCTGAATCTACTAGCACTTTGGATTATGTCTTCCCTGGCAAGCCAGAGTCATAAACAAACTATGAGTTACATCTCTTGTTTGTTGATAAGCCACACAGATGTGGACATCCGGCAGGGATAGGAAGAGGAGCAAAACCTAATCTAAGTGATCCCCCATCCTTGCTGTCTTTGCAAAGACAGCAGGGGTGGGGGATTGCTTGGGTCCCACTTCCCTTGGCTTCTGAGGCACAGAAAGATGGGGAAGCCTGACCCCACCCCTGCTGTCTGTGCAATGACGGGGGGGGGGGGGAAATCATCTCAGTCAGGTTTGTGAAAGGGAAGCCCTCCCCGCTCCTCCCTGTAAGAGCTAGGCTGCTGGAACTGAAACCGGGGCTCCAGCAATCTAGCTTCTGTTTCTGCAGAAGCCACTGCAGAACAGGAGGAGGCAGCTGGGAAGGTAAGCAGCAGTGGGAAGGAGGTGGGAGCAGGCTGTTAGGCTGAGGAAGTTTTTTTAAGATAGCCCCAGGGGCTATCTTTTAAAAACTGACCTGACAAACTGCCAGATTGATTAGTGGTTCATCCAGCCACTGGGGGGGATTTGTGGTTCCTGGGTTGTCAGGTTTGTCTACCCACAAACCAAGATGAAGCACCATTTTGGCAGTTTGTCCCTGTGACTTTCCCCTTTTCACGTCACAACGGTCAGGACACTCTCTCATTCACACTTTATTTACGCTGCCACCAACCACTCCTTCATAAAACTCTTCAGACAAATGTATGATTTTAAAAATAAAAACTTGTATTTTATTGATAACAACAGAAGGAATGGTAAATCACTTTATCAACTAAAATAAAAAGGCAGTCAGTAATAATCAAGTATCCCCTCATACACACTATCACTCAGACCTTAACTCTCCCTCTAACTCTCAACTCTAACTCTACATAACTCTTAACTCTCTAAAACTGTCTCACATCATTCACTCCCCCTCTTATATACACAGCTCCATCTCCTGGAGTCCCACCTCCTGCTCTGCTATAGGCAGATGGGTTCCAGCATAACCATGACAGGCAGGTGACGTCATCGCAGCCGTCACAGTCCCCATCTCTAATTTCAATACATTTTGCGTTTGACAGGGACAACAGTCTAAAGTAGATAGCCAGTTTTAGTGAGTGTCTTTTTAGTTGGACACATTATCAGTTTTTCAGTTATTTTTTTATAAGAGAAAATGTTCTTTAACTTGTGTAGATAGAAAATTTCTTATCTAGATATAATGAAGCAAGGGAAATAGGAATTTTGGGATTTGTGCATAACATCTGGAAAGAGAGAACATCGTTGTCTTTTAAACAAAACAAAATATAAAGTACATGTAGATAATGGTATACTTTAGGTGTTCTCCCTCCACACAAATATTTAAACCAGATAGATAGATAGATAGATAGATAGACAGACAGACAGACAGACAGACAGACAGACAGACAGACAGATAGATAGATAGATAGATAGATAGATAGATAGATAGATAGATAGATAGATAGATAGATAGATAGATAGATAGATAGATAGATAGATAGGGGGATAGATAGATAGATAGATAGATCCTGTTGTGCAGTTGTGTGGCATAAATATCCATATGCAGAGTTAATGCAGAAATTATTCAATATCATGCCATTGTGCAGTTGGTTGTACAACTGGCCATACAATAAAAACTTTCAAGAGAGGAAATAAGTACTGAGAAGTGGAAGAATATATGGAATAAAAGACTTTTAAAATGTACTGTATGTCTGTAAGAATAAAAGAAAAGATTTACAAATTGGTTTGGAGATGGTACTTGACACCAGTGAAATTGAATTGTATGGATAAAAAATATTCTGTGTTGGAGATGTGAGTAGGAAATAGGAACCTACTTCCATATGTGATAGGAATGTGAATATATAATGTTTTGGCAGTTGGTTTTTAAACAGATATGGGAAATACTAAAGTTAAATTTAGGAATATGTCCTAAAATGGCACTTCTATCAATATTTGAAAGTGAACAATGAAATTGGACAACGAAAGAATTGATCACAACTCTAGTAACAGTAGCTAAATCAATAATAGCAAAGAACTGGAAAGTTATATGAGATATCAAATGAATGGTATAAAGAAGTGTGGAATGTAGCTATTAATGACAAATTGACATGTAATATTAAAGTAAGAAAAAGACTGTCAAATGAAAATATGTTTAGAGATATATGGGGAGAATTTATTGATTTTGTACTAACAAAGGGGAAGGGTTGTGTACCTACACAAGAGTCAATGTACTTCTGGAAGGGGAATACTAGGCATCCTTCAGTCTCGAGAGACTATGGTAACGTGCTCTGTACTTGGAACAGTGTCTAGTGTGGCTGAGAAGGCCAATTCAAGAGTGACATTCCCTTCCACACTGAAGACAAATACAATCTGTCCCATGTCCGGCTCCCTGATTTTGCTGCTTTCATGACTGCCTTTTTGCCTCATCCTGCTGGACAAGTGTCTCTTCCGATTGGGAGAGGCCATGACGCAACGCCTGCCTCCAGACTGCATGCTCAGATGTCAGGGTTTCCCATCTGTTGAGGTCCATTCCTAAGGCCTTCAGACCCCGCTTGCAGATGTCCTTGTATCGCAGCTGTGGTCTCCCTCTGGGGCGATTTCTCTGCACTAATTCTCCGTACAGGAGATATTTTGGAATCCGACCATCAGCCATTCTCAAAATGTGCCCAAGCCAACGTAGACGTCAGTGTTTCAGTAATATATATATGTTAAAAATTCCAGCTCATTCTCGCACTACTCTATTTGGAACTTTGTCCTGCCAGGTGATACAAAAAATCCATCAGAGACAACACATATGGAAGGTGTTCAGCTTCCTCTCCTGCCGTGCACAAAGGGTCCAGGACTCACTGCAGTACAGGAATGTGCTCAGGACACAGGCTCTATAGATCTGGATCTTGGTATATGCCATCAGCTTCTTATTAAGCCATACTCTCTTTTTGAGTCTAGAGAACACGGTAACTGCTTTGCCAATGCGTTTATCCAGCTCGACATCTAGGCAGAGAGTGTCAGAGATTGTTGAGCCAAAGTACACAAAGTCATGAACAACCTCCAATTCTTGTGTGCAGATGGTAATAGAGGGAGGTGAGTCCATGCCCTGGCCCATGACTTGTGTTTTCTTCAGGCTGATTGTTAGTCCAAAGTCTTGGCAGGCCTTGCTAAAACGATTCATGAGTTGTTGGAGGTCTTCAGCAGAGTGGGCAACAATGGCTGCATCATTGGCGAAGAGGAAGTCCTGCACGCATTTGAGCTGGACTTTGGCCTTTGCTCTCAGTCTAGAGAGATTAAAGAGCTTTCCATCTGATCTAGTCCAGAGATAGACACCTTCTTTTGCAGTTCCAAAGGCATGCTTCAGCATGACAGCAAAAAAGATCCCAAAAAGTGTTGGTGCGAGGACACAGCCCTATTTCACTCCACTTCGGATGTCAAAGGGATCTGATGTTGAACCATCAAAAACTACAGTGCCCTTCATTCCCTCATGAAAGGACCTGATGATGTTAAGGAGTTAAGGTGGACATCCAGTCTTGGGAAGTATTTTAAAAAGGCCGTCCCTGCTAACCAAGTCAAAGGCCTTTGTGAGGTCTATGAAGGCCACAAAGAGTGCCTGTTGTTGTTCCCTGCATTTCTCCTGCAACTGTCTGAGGGAGAATACCATGTCAGTGGTGGATCTATTAGCTCGAAATCCACACTGTGATTCTGGATCGACTCTGTCTGCAAGCACCTGGAGCCTCTTCAGCACAACATGGGCAAGCAGCTTTCCTACAACACTGAGAAGAGAGATGCCACGGTAGTTACTGCAGTTGCCCCTGTCTCCTTTGTTCTTATACAATGTGATGATGTTTGCATCCTTCATGTCCTGTGGTACTCCACCTTCACTCCAGCAAAGATGAAAGACTTCATACAGTTCAGTGGTAATGATCTCTTTACAGCACTTCAGCACTTCAACAGGGATGTTATCCTTTCCAGGTGCCTTGCTGGAAGTGAGGGAATCCAAGGCCACTTTTATTTCTGCTAAAGTTGTTTCACTGTCCAACTCTTCCAAGACAGGAAGGCACTCAATATTATTTAATGCTTCTTCGGTTACTACATTCTCTCTGGAATATAGCTCAGAGTAGTGCTGCACCCAGCGGTCCCGTCTGCTGTGCTCAGTCCATGCAAACATGTATATAATCTGGATCTATTTGGCATCTTTTAAAGTGTTGAAAATAGAATTGTAGAGCTTGGTCCCTCCAGAAGCAGGGATGTATGCCAGGTTCTGTTTGTGCATAACTAAACTACAGAAAGCAACAATAAAACTTAGATTCCTGGTGTCTTCATATAGTGAGAAAGAATTTCAGCTTCATGAAGAAGAGCTCTAAGAAGTGTGATTATATTATTATAGAAACATAGGCAGTTATTATATACTGATTTGTACCACTGGTCTGTCTAGTTCAATACTGTCTAACCTGATTGGCAGCATCTCCCTAGGACTCCAGGCAGGATTATTTCTTAGCTCTACCTGGAAAACCTTGGTACCACCCAGTTAGCCTCACACTGAGGTACTAACCAGGCCTAACCTTGATTATCTTAACAAAGTCTGATGAGTTCAGGATGGCATGGCGGTCCGCTATGGTAACATGGTGTATTTATAGAAATGTGGAGCTGAAAGAGTTATCAATCCCAGCTTCCTCCAGATGCAAGAAATTCACTACTAAAGCAACCCCCTAGGTGGTCATTCAACTCTTGCATTTTATTTTGAAGTTCAAGGTCATATGGTGAGTGCAGTCTGTGCCATACAATATGGCACTAAAGGCTCATGCTTTGGATAAGATCCCGGTCTTTGTTACTTGAGGGTGATAGGGAATATCAGAAAAATACTCTCTGGACACCTCATTTACCTACCCACCAATCTACCTACCTACCCACCAACCTACCTACCTACCTACCTACCTACCTACCTACCCACCCACCCACCCACCCACCCACCTACCTACCTACCTACCTACCTACCTACCTACCTACCTACCTACCTACCTACCTACCCACATACCTACCTACCCACATACCTACCTACCCACATACCTACCTACCTACCTACCTACCTACCCACATACCTACCTACCCACATACCTACCTACCCACATACCTACCTACCTACCTACCCACCCACCCGCCCACCCACCCACCTACCTACCTACCTACCTACCTACCTACCTACCTACCTACCTACCTACCTACCTACCTACCTACCTACCTACCTACCTACCTACCTACCTACCTACCTACCTACCTACCTACCTACCTACCTACTTTATGTTGTGCCTTTCTAGACTCAAAGTGGCAATTTTACTTAGCTTCATTTTTTAAAATGTTTTGGAAAGTCACTGTCTACCAGATCCAAGCCATCTGTGACCCAACCCAAAATTCAATGTTCTCTTCTACAGGTTATTGCTAATAAGAACACTACTAGCTGTGGTTTTTCTTCTGATCATACGTTCTCTAGATGGGATATGCTGAGAATATTCTTCATCCACATCTGTTTAGACTCTCTCAGCTTGACAAGACACTTCAATGTGGACTTTTCAAGCTCGGTGAGATTTCTCACATTCAAATGAGAGTAGGGTACAACACACACTTTCACACAGAGGAAGCACACATCACAATGGTTGGCTGTTAAAACAGACACAGATAACTCTACTGATGCTTCATCATATCATCATCATCTTAGAATTGCAGAGCTGGAAGAAACCCTATGGATCATCAAATCCAGTACCTTCAAGGAGGCACAGTAGGGAATCAAAACTTCCTCTGGCTCTGCAGCCAGATACCTAAACCACTGGGCTATCCAGCTTCTAATCTTTCAAAACCCATGCATAAAGCAGTATTCATTGCCATATTGCATAAGTTATATTATTCACATTAAAACACTATATTTTGTGCATTTTGCCCTTTTCTCATTTTCCTCTTTGTCCAAAAATGCCACAACATACCTTGCAGGAGTAATTTTCCAGGTCTTCACTGCGTATGAGGATTTACCTCTCTATTCTGTCCAGCTCCATAACTAACTACAAAAGACTGGTGCCTGCATCTATCCTTCCAATTATTGGTTTAGTGGTTTGATTTTTAAATATAGTATAAGCACAGAAAATGAAAATACTTCTGTTCAAGGGGAGGTCCATAATGGTCCATATTTTTGTAGAAGTTGGAGTCCTGGGTTTGAATACAGGAAACTCAGAATTGTATCAACATGGCCATAGCCAGCCAGATTACTCTCTTTCAGCCTTTCTTCCTTCAAAGGATAGCATTAAAAATACAAGGAAGAATGGATATACAGTAGGTGCAATAAGTAATTCTAATCCTTTGCTTGTCGTAACTCCAAGTCTTACGTATATGTCCAGCCAGCTTCATTGATTTGTAGTATTTATGGAATTCCACTTATTTTGTGGAATAAGTGCTCTGGGCAGCTTACAAAATGACGGATAAAGAAAAATGTAACTGCAACTATAGTAGCATAACTTGTAGTTATAATCACTATGCATTAGTACATGTACTCTAACCACTACAATAAAGTGGGTTCTGTTCAACAGAAAAGGACATTTGATAAAGCTTGTATCAACCACCACAGGCATTACATGACCAGGAATTTAAGAGGAACATCAGCCATTTTAGTTGGAAAATCCCCTAAAGCCCTCTGGAATCCATAATTTTAATAGGTTACCCATTCTTGTATGGGAAAACAGTCTTTATATATCTCCTCATCCAAACTAGGGAGTAATATCTGACCATGACAGGAGAATAGATGTAATTTTTTTAAGCTACAGTTTTATTGGGTAGAGAAATGTGTTGATATCTACTGTATTATATACTGCATGTTGATATATGTGTTGAACCATTTACATACAGCTAAGGTTCTCATAGTAGCTACAAAACCCTGAGTTTCCCAAGAAGCTCATCTCACTTTATAGCACAATTGTAAAAAATACAAACAATTCAAAGATAAAGATAAATCCAAAGTTACTCCTCATTTCTTTTGACAACTTAGCTCTTATTCCGAGGCTAGAACACTTAGAACTAAACTACACATGAAAAGTATGCATAAACATGTGATACAAGCAAGTTCAGGAAGGACAAATTTAAGAGGAGAAGCCACTGGTAAGTAGAGAGTAATCTTTTCTCTACACCTTCTCCTCTCCTACACCTTATTTTCCCTGTGATTCTATAGGGAAAGTTAGTTCGAATAAACTAGGATTGGATCATAGTTTCACAATGAGCCACAGATCCCTAAACTGAGACATAATATGGAGATGTGAATTATTCTTTTCTCTTCTCATTTATAATGGAAGAGAAGGCAGGAAAAAACCATGTGAACCCATATAACAACCAATGGCTTGTTATTCATTCCCAGTCAGCTAAACCATACTTCAGATATTTATTTGAACTGGACAACATAGTATTTTTCTTTAAAATGTGTAGTTTTTTTTAATAGAATACTGTTCAGATTTAACAATATTTGTGAATAGGAATCATTCATAAGTATTTACCTTGCCTAGAGAATACCATCAGGGCAGAAGCCTGTCATAGGCTACATTTCGTTTCATTTCAAAGATTAAGAGATTCCATTTCCGGCCATCTGCTCCTTGTCTCACTGATTTTCATTGTGCGTATCAAGATTCGTCTTCCCCCTGTAATTAGGCTTCTATAACCAATTTTGTTTTCCTTGGATAAAGACAGAGTTAGTCTAGAAATGATTTTGCTTTTTCAAGGCCATTTCGTACATTTTCCTTTGTAAAATGTAAAGGAATTTTATCAACAGCCTGCTGGGCTTTTATATGTCAGCTGTTCCTACAATCAAGATGCCTTTTTCTCTTGATCTGTTATGCTAAAAATACTCTGCTGACACACCATCAGAAGCAGCACTTGCTCTCATATTGAAGAAAATTTTGCAGTCTTGTTGAATTTGTTTAGTCTGATGAAAAGATTCCCTGGACTCTGCGAGTTTCATAAATAGGTGCATACTTAATACTGTAATTGTGAATGTCATTGTGTATCTTGCACACTTTCATTTCTTGCACTCTTAGATCCAAAGCCTTTCCTCTCAGTGAAATATATTTGCAAAATGGGGAAGTGAAAAAGATAGCCAGTAGCCAAGTTCTCCAGTGAGGTGAGAAATGGTAAATGGCATTTTTCTGCCATGGCCACATACTTTTCAGCTTGAAGTGTTGTTTATGGTGAAAACTTATGTTCTTAAAGGCTTCTGCTCCTTTGTGAACTGACAGAATTTTGGCACTGAGTGCTGTGTTCCATTGCTGAGAGAAATATTTGCCCCAGATCTGTTAAAACCACATAGAACATAGTCACCTTCTATCAAATCAGAACATTGATCCATTGACTCTAGTACTGTCAACAGCTGGAATTCTCCAGATTGTAATTTAAGATAATTTTAATATATTGATATTAAATTTAAAACCTTTGTCCTAGGGAGGGTTGTAGCTCAGTGGTTGAATATAATCTTTGCGTACACAAGACAGTACATTCAGTTTCTGTCATCTGTGTTTGAGACTAAAAAAGTGTGCACTCTGAAACTCGAGAGATCTTCAGCCATTCAATGCTGTTAGTGCTGGGGCCAATAGGCCAATGCCCAATGTGATATAAGGCATCTTCCTGTGTTCTCAGGAAGGCATAGGTTGCTACGATTTTCACTCTTGGGGGTAGGGTAAGGATTTGTTACAGTTATAGACCTTTTTACTGATTCATCCTCTGGTTTTAAAGTTATGGAAATGATCACATGTTTAAAAGGAGACATTGTACTTCGACATATGTACTTGGCAGTCGCCTATAGTGGTCGTAAGACCAGATAGGCAGGATATTAAATATATAAACAAACAAACAAACAAACAAACAAACAAACAAACAAACAAACAAACAAACAAACAAATAAATAAATAAATAAATAAATAAATAAATAGGGAAGGGAAATCTATGAAAAGGAAACTGTGTACTGTATGTCTTGTTAGCAAATTGCTGCTCATTAATGAAGTGTTGGGCATGTGCTCAGGAACACAACTAGCACCTCGTTAATAAGCAGCAATTTGCCGCTAAGTAGTATTATTGCATAGTGGTTGTAGTATTCTCACCATTACTTTCTAATTCCCAAAAATCACCCTTTGTTTCAGAGAGCCCAAAGTCAACAGTGATAGTTCTAATAAAGACTGAGTTCATCAAATTTGATATTAGCTTTATAAAGCCGGTGGCCCAGACAGGCGGGATACAAATCAAATCAAATCAAATCAAATCAAATCAAATCAAATCAAATCAAATCAATCAATCAATCAATCAATCAATCAATCAATCAATCAATGAAGCTTGGTTGTAAGCCACCTAGAGTGGTCACAACTGAATAGATAGGCGGGGTATAAAATAAATAAATAAATAAATAAATAAATAAATAAATAAATAAATAAATAAATAAATAAATATCATAGCAAACTCAGTTTTTTTCAGCCATGTTCAACAATGCACTGATTGTGGAAGCAATATCTAAAAGCAGTCCACCTAGAAAAGTTTTTTTTTTTTAAAAAAAACGGTTTACTCTAACATTAGCGTGCCTCAGTCTGCATATGGCAAATTAATTTGCTTTTTCTTTTTAGTTGGATGGGAAGATAGAATGCTTTTAGTCTCTCTGTCTTCCTAGCCATTTGAATCACTTCTGATTCCCCCTGCAAAGTGCCATTTGTTTTCAAAGAGATATGATGGGTGCAGGAAAGTTTGGTAAGGTAGTTTTGTAGCTTTCTTGCTCCTCTCTAGTTACTGTTGGAACAAAGTACTGTAATACCAAATTAAATGAGCATGTGATCATCAGTCTGTGTGGTACATTTTTACAGTCACCAATGGTTTCTTAATCCCTTTGCTGGATGAATAAATTTATATGGACAACATCATGCAAGTCTAAATCATAGGATTAATTTTTTTGCTATAAAATAAATATAAATAAGGTTACATTAAAACAGTAATAAAATCAATACTAAAACGCATTTAAAACAACAGAGCACAACAATTTGTTTAAAAAGCCCTCCGAGACAACCAGTTATTGCGGGACCTGAAAGCTACAGCGTAGAGAGGTAGATGAATCCTGGCTCACCTCCTGAGTTATGCTAGCTGAACTCTCTTCATTTGAATGATACGAATATTTATTTCATACCATCATGGCATTTATCAGCAACAGCAACAGTAACCAAGGATAGAGAAGTAAGCAATCAGTGGCTTTTCACTTAGGAAATGGGGAAATTTAGAGAAGAGGGGACAGGCCTGAGATGACTAAATTGATCTTCACTTCCAACTTCCTTCTCAGTCCCTCAGCACAATGTTACCCCATATCTTCCACAGCTCAGGAAGCATCCTGCCTCAAGTAAAGTGCCACTCCCAATATATCACTGCTACAGTATAAAGATGTGTTAAAAAGAGAGAGAGAGAGAGAGAGAGATGAAAAGGAATAATGCAAAGCAAGCAAGCAAGCAAAATAATAGGCCTTTAAAAATCAAACCTCGAACCCAACTTATTTCAAATCTTCTCTTTAAATGTCCATTCAGCTACCTTTGTAGCTGCATCACGTCTGAATAAAACATTTGGGGATGACCCACTTTTAGTAGTGACCTCCCCAGTTTCTGCTTGTGCTCCTAGGTGTGTGGCTTTTAATTCTGGAGTTAGCAAAAAATAATGGAACAGTATTGCCAATCCAACATATCAGTTTATTTCCCATTTTTAAACTTCAGTCTCTCTTCAAAAGCAGTTAAGTATTTGGATTTTCTACGCTGCGAGATGGTATTACATTATAATATGAAATCACATCTAAAAGCATCATGCACATTATCACTGAACTTTAGTAATGGACAGTTTATAAAGTAAAATAAGTAAGTGAAAATAATGGACAAGTAATATTACTATCTCTGTGTCACCAAATCAAGTTAGTTAGTATGTTTTCCTTATTTCTCCTCAGTGTTTCCTCCTTAGTTTTGGTAAACTAAAATTTTATTATTTCACAGAAGTCAGATGATTTCTTTTGCAATTTGTCTTTTTAAAATTATTTATTGCACCCAAGGAGGGAAGGAGAGAAAGAGTCCAGTTAAATCTAATGGACATCTGATATACATTTATCGGAATATTGACATTTTATCACCAATTAAACTTATGTCTGTCCTCTCATTACCTTGTTATCTTTTCTTTTTAAATCTCTTTACCTTACTGAATTTCCTCTTCTGCATTTAAATTGTACTGGGAGGAATGAAGGGAGAGTAAGCATAACTAAGAACCCTTTAGAATTGCTCTTGAATCATAACGATTTCAGAATAGGTGAGGGATCACATTAATTCTCTACTCTATGGAAAGCAAGAAATCAGAATTATTCTATTATCCTTCTCTCTATTTTGCTGTATTTTTGTATTGGGTCTGGTATTTTGATGGGCACATGTTCAGACATATAGCATCCTACTTGCACTGTCAATATGTGGTCCCAGAATGGCTTAAGTTGCCTTGGTTTTGAAAATAAATATATATATATTTATTTTCTTGATCATTACATATGCATGATGAATGCAGTAATACATAGTGGAACATCTGAGTCTTTCTATTCTATCATCTAAAGAATCAGTTTCAACAGGATTAGGCAGATAATCTCAAATAGTCAATTTGCCCAGAACACAACATCTTTAGATAAAATGTCCACAGAGGAGCAACATTAAGGAGGTGACTAGACAGGGGAATATGGAGTGATCTGAGATCTCATTAAAAGGTTGTCAGTGCTATCTGTATTATCTTGCACTTGTGCAATCCTTCAATTCAGATGGGAAACATTTTTTTTCTGTATGAAGAATCCCGACAGCACTTCAGATTGCTCCAATTTCTCCCCCTTTCAGTTACTGACACACCCTCCCCTTCCCTGCCTTTTGTTGCAGCTGTCATTCTACAGGCCATTGTGACTTCTCTCTCTTTTTGTTTAATTTATTAAGTGACATACCACTACAGCAGTACAAGTATGGATACTCCCTTATATCTGAAATTGTACTGTGTCACTTATTAAAATATATATTTTTAAAAAATGTAAAAAGCAAAAAATAGAGGAGATGGTTTTTCTGCCACCCTTTCTCTTGTCCCAACCCACTGCATACATCACAAAGGAATGCCCCCCACAGCTCTATTTTAGAATGAATTAAGCAACCATACAGACTGCAGAACAGGGCCAAATATTTTGTCAGCTTGGCTTTTTTTGTCTTCAAATCCTTCATTGGCCACAGTGGTAGACCAGTGAAGGATTCAGAACCAGCAAGTCTCTTTTGCTTGCCATCTTTCCACATGGATTGTGCCACCGGCATGCCTAGTTAAACCTTTAGATTGTATCCCCTCATTTTCAAAGTCACAATTTTGTTTTGTTTTGTTTTTTTACTACAGGTGGCCTTTCATATTCTGATAGCCTCTCAAATGCTTGAGTTGCATTTTGCAGTTGTCACGTCTAGTTTTGTATCTTGATAACAAAAAGTGTCATGATATCAGGCAAAATCCAAAGAAACAAAACAAAACAAAGCAAAACAAAACATGTGACACCTTAGAGACTAACCATTGTATTTTAATGTAACCTTTTGTGTCAGGTGTATTTCCTTTTCCTTTCTATATAAGAAGAAACAGTCAAGAGCATGGTCCCTGAGTTAGTATTGGCTTCGTATTATAACAGGACTCTGGATATGAAGACAATACCAATATCAGCAGGCCACGTGTGCTTACAGGAAGAGCTATCCATATGTGCTTTGCTGAACCAGAGTGGTTCATCTTTTGTCTTCCCCAGGCAGATTGTATGTTTTCATCATTCATGAATCTCTGTGCTTTATTGGAAGACAAGTAACCTTTATTATTCCTTAAACCTAGATCAGATGAATTTGCATAAGAGATATTTCTTTATATTCGCAACCTGTTTTAGAGTCTTATCATAAAACTAAAACTTTGAAAAAAATATTTAAGATGACATAAATGAATGCTCTAATGAAAAGAACTGTTTTACCAAATGAGCTTCAGTTAATTGTAAGCGCTTGCTTACAAATAGCAGTTGAGCACTGCTGTTGTAATACCTTGCCAACCTCTCTATGGCAATGTTCCCAATTAATTATATCTTTCTGTAGATCAGACCTCCATTGTGACTGCCCAAGTTGGGGAGGGGACAGGAAAAAGGTAAAGTACATTCCAGTAGTGAATTGTTGCCAGGTAAGATGTTGGCATTTGTTTTGTTTTGTTAATTGCACAAGTCATATAACTACTTTGGAACCAAGAAAACAAGCACCAAGATTTTAACTGGCAGTAATTTACCACAGAAAGTTGCACTGTTGGAATTATACTAGTGAGCATGAGAAGCAGTATTCTGGACATTATTTTAACATGTTTCTATTTTTTAGATTGTGAGTCAATATCCTTCAAGCCACATAGCTTCCTCCCCAGTCAGGTAGTGTGCTCTGCGAACATGCCTAATATGAATAGTGCTTCTTATGGAGCTTAGTATCATCTCCCAAACATGGCAGTCATGACAAAGAATACAGGAACAGATGAATGAGAATACGTGCCTCATTTTGAGTTTTCTAGGCTATGTCTTGGAGAAGCTGATGTATTGTGGACTGCATCTCTAGTTAGTTATCCCCTTTTGGATTTTATTCTTGGACAGTGAAGAGGCACTTCTTTCTTTCCTGTGGTGTCATAAGAAGTATCAGAAGGGACACAGATAATGTCCTCCATATCTAGTCTATCAGGCTTTGATTTACCATTTCAAATGGGAAGCCCAAGCCCTCTACTCCCCTCCACCTTTTATCTTCTGAGCCTGTACTTGAGAGCACTCAAGCTCATCATGAATGAACACTTGCTAGGAATTTGCAGTAGAGCTTTAACTGAAGGCACAAAGCATGATAAGCTGACTGCCATGTACTAAAAGGCTCTGGGTATTATGGCTTGGACAGTGATCTTGGGAAAGCAGCAGCATAGCTAGGGAGAATACTGTAAAGTGGCCCAAGTGCTTAGTTTGGGAAATAAAGAGGAAGCAAAGGGAACTAAGGTTTGTGGGTTTTTTAAAAAAGCAATGCAAGGTTGTCCTGGACTGTGCTAGTGTAGGAAAGCTGACAAGATTGTACGGATAAAGAGGAATGCAGAAGGAGTAAATAAATGTTTTACATTAAAAACAGCAGGTATTTTATTTCCAAGGATTTTCAGAACTGCTACTGCACAAACCATTCTCTTAGCTAATTCCTCTCCTTCTAGTTGCCACATGATAACTGTCCCTGTGCTATCATTTTGACCCTGTTCTTGTGAAGACAGAGCTAATGGAGAAAGGAGAAAATTTGTTCCATTAGTGAGCAAACCACTCTGTGGGCACTTAAGACCACTTTTGGTGTCTATCTGTCTGTTTGTTTGAACTTCTGTAACTCAATTGCTTCTTTAACCATAGGGAAGTATTTCTCTTACACTCTGACTTAGAATTTTTCTTCTAACTCATTCTCTGCTAATAAGCTTTTTCGTTGACTGGATCTCATAGCACATTTTCTTCTTTCTTTCTTCTTTCTTGCTTAACATCACTGAAAACTGGTAGATACCCCTCTTGTGTTAACTTTCCATCACTTGTGTGTATATGTATGTGCATGCATGTATAACCGTCACAGGTTTACACCCTTATCTCTCAATGAGAAACTCTGCGGGATTTGAAAGATAAATGGCTCCAAAATCAATGTGCATATATTCATACTGGGCTAGTGCTAATCCGCTTAGCTTCTTAGACTGGCTGGATCACTCAGTGAGATTGAGCACCTGGCTCTGGAATTATTGTTCAGGTGCTGGGCTACTTACATGGTTCCAAATTGCTCCAGAAAAAGATAATGATAAACCACTTCTGAGTACTCTGCCATGTCAGTGAAAGAAGAAACACCTGATCCTAGATGAGCATTCTGACCTGGCCTATACCATTGACACCAACTGGATGAAGCTGGAGGAGTTAGTCTCTTCCAGTATTGTTCACCTGTGTTCTTCTGCAGCAGCAGACCAGACCTGGGTTGGGTTGGGGTGAGGAGTCTGCTGTGATTCTGTTCGCCTCAACAGGTGCCATATTCCAGTTTTCTGGGTTTGGATGTTTTTAGCTAAAAGTTGGTATCCGGGACATAAAGGGCATTATGTTGGTGTACCACTCATCCCACAATCTCTCTGTCTGAGCTGACCAAGTTGGTGTTGGGGGTGATGGTGGAGTTTTCGCAGCTTTTTCTCATGGGGGACCTTTACACGCACTCAAAATCCACCTTATCAGGAGTAGCTCATGACTCTATGACCAATTGGTATCTGGCCCAAATCATTTAGCAGGGCATACCCTGGACTTGGTCTTCTGTGCTTGACAGGATGATGGTGAACTGGATGCAAAAGGACTCTCTGTGATTCCTTTGGCATGGACAGATTACTATCTGGGGTAGTTTAGACTTACTAGGATTCATGAACTCTACAGGAGTGGGGAACCTATTAAGATGGTCTACCCCAGGAGACTGATGGATCCTAATGGTTTCCTGACAGCTTTTGGGAAGTTTCCTGTCCCTTGGCAGATGATCCTGTCAAAGCCCTGGCTAACCTCTGCAGTGGGGAAGTGGCCAAGGCTGTGGACATGATGTTCCCAAATGTCCCTTCCCACAGAGAGGAGCCACTGAAGCCAACAGTCATGAAACTAATGGCATGGAAGCCAGAGGGTGATGGTAGCAGGTCCAGCCAGTCAGGGTAGATCTTATTTGAAAGCCTATGCCTTGGCAGTGGCTACAGCAAAGTATTCTTCTCTGACACCATTGCATTGGCAGAGTTGTCCAGTGTTGTTATGGGTGACCAAGGGCCTGCTGCCTGCCCCATGGGAGCAAGATGTTGATCACTTAATGACCCATTGTAAGGAAATTACACAGCATTTTGCAAAAAAGTTGCTTAGGTCTGCTCTGACTTTAGCTGATACAGGTCATGTTGATGTAACACTGGCCCCACCGTGCCTCTGTTTCAATATGTGCAGCCTGAGGATGCCTAAAGGAGGCATTAATCAGACCATTATTGAGGAAGCCCTCTTTTAATACCACTGTATTAGGCAGTTATTGGGCAGTCTTGAGTATTTTTTTGGACAGGGTACTGAAGCATGTGGTGGCTTCTTAGCTCCAAGGATTCCTGGATGGGGCAGATTATCTAGATCCATTTCTGTCTGCCTTCAGGCCTGATTATGGGATGGAGACACCTTTGCTCATGTTGTTGAATGACCTGTGCCAGAAATTGATAGGAGGAGTGTGTGTCTATTGGTTCTACTGGCTTTTGATACCATCAGCCATAGTATCCCTCTGAGCTGTCTGGGCAGTTTGGATTACTGTAATATGTTCTACTTTGGGCTGCCTTTGAAAGCAGTTCAGAAATTTCAGCTGCTTAAAAATGCTGCAGCTAGACTGCTCATGGGGGCCAGCTGCAAGGGACATATAGCTCCCTTGTTACAGCAGCTGCACTGGTTATGATTCTGTTTCCAGGCCTAGTTCAAAATGCTGGTTATGACTTATAAAGCCCTATACAGTTTGGGTCTAGGCTATCTGAAGGACTATATCTCCCCATAGGAGCCTTTCTGGCTGCTAAGATCTTCAGAGGGAGACCCTTCTCTTGGTTCCATTGCCTTCACAGATGCATTTAATGGGATCATGAGAGACAGCCTTGTCTGTGTTTGCTCCCAGGTTGTAGAATGCTTCCCCTTGGAAGGTTAGGCTGGCCCCCTGCCTTTTATCTTTTCAGCAACAGTGAATCATCTGCCTTTTTAGGAAGGCCTCTAAAAACTGAGCAAGACTGAATCCATTTTGGATGCAGGGTACATGTTCTTTTCAAGCATGTGTTTGAAGCTTTTTAAATGTTTAGATTTTAATTACCTTTACATGATAAATTCTTCTTATAACTTGTAATTTATTGTGGTTTTAGTCCAAGTTGTTTTAATCCATTTGCAGCTGTTTTGGATCCCCTCATCAATAGAAAGGTGGCTGAGAAATGAAATGAAATAATGCATAAGATAAGCAACTAAAACCTGATTCAGTTGTTGCCGAGTTGTTTGGCTCAGAGCAACTGGCCCCTGTGCTCCATGTGAAGAAAAGGGGAATCCCTTTTCTTCACATGAGCAACCCATTTGAGGAGAAGAAACTCCTGCTCACATTTAAGCACATGCAAGTACCCAGATGCTCCAGGTTTCTTGCTCATATGTAGAGCCTACGCAAAAACAGGCATTTCTCCTTCTCACATCACTTTATATTTGGAGAAGGTAACAACTGAAAAGAGCTCTTCAATTTTTGTTCTCTTTCTCTTTTAGCTATTTCCTCTAAGATGTCTTAATTTTCACATATGTTTGCCTTGTTTTTATTGCTCCTGTTTGTGAAATACAACAGGGCACTAAGTTACACTGCAAGGAAAGTGCTTCTCCCTCTACTTGGAACAACTATCCCCTGGAGACAAATTAGAAATGAGCTGCAGGATTAAACCGTAGTTTGAATCTATATTCTCAAATATAATAATTGTAGCATTACCTTCTTTCATTTGTGACCAAGGCTGGTGGCCACATTACAAGCAATGTTTACATATAAAGCCAAAATTCAGAATTTATTTATTGTATCTGTATTAAACAGCTTCCAGAGAGCTCAGGTACTTGTATTTGGTTCATGCCCTTCAATGCCACCCACTCATTCATTTTATTGTCAAAACAATACATTTTACTTTTTGCTTAATTTGGTTTTGTTGTGATTTTTTTTTTGGCTTCTTTAAAAAACTATGTTTTTTTCTAAGAGTGCTACAAATATTCAGTTCCTTGTAAGGACAAGACAAGCAAGAATGTACATCTATAGCTCACCACCATCACTGGAATGGCCATGTCTTCCTGGCTGCTTACCTGCTGGTGCAATTGTTGCTGCCCACAGTTCATCTGCCATTGGCAGTTTTGCTACTATGAAACTTGCAGGTGCAAAGAGGTAACCCTGGCAAGTTTCTCCAAAGTGCCCAACCAATGCATTACATTTTAAAGTTAAAATAAACAGTATTTGCCTCAATCAAGAACAATATGCGCAGAATACAGCACTGAAGGAAGGAGCAAGACAAGCCTGAGGTCACCAGCACTGCTAGTCCATTAGCCATTCAAAAGGAAAAGTTAGAAGTGGTGTAGGAGAAGTAATAAAGTAGCCCTGTTTAGGCATTCAGCTGAAAGTGTGTATAGCTCAAAGACAGTGGGGATTGGGGACATGCATATACGCCACATCTCCATGTCTCTACACCACCCAATGATGGGGAGGTGACATGACATCAAAGCTTATGTGCATGTCTTCATCTTTTCCATTATTTAGCCCCACATGCTTTCAGGGTGATAGCTAAGTAGGGCTTATGTCTTCTGCAACCACTGTAGGCCCTAAGCCTGACTTTCTTGTGCATTGTCTCTGAATGTTTTTATTCCATCCCTATAGACAAGTAAAATGTTGGGAAATTCCTCTCATCTAGCAAACAAAACTGTGTAAGACAATCTGGCTCAATTCTTTTAGCAAAGTAAGAAAAATACCAAGTCCTAGAACTTTAGTGGCATTTTTTTGGATAACAGATTGCAATTTAGATGTTTTGAGTCCTAACAACAGATTACTTCATTGCTTTCAAAGCACTATGTTACATTTTACATCACCACTGAGCCCACTATTCTTGAAGGATAATTTCCCTTATGGGAATTACATCCATCGCAGCAGCCTTGTACACAAAAATCTTGATGTCATCTCAAAGAAGACAAATGAATTTAAAATAAAGGTCTCCTTTTATTTTCAATCGCAATCATGCAAGTACCCCTCATTTTGAAAAATCCACAAGCCCAAGAATATAATCACACACATGGAAAACTGAAAACCTTTGGGCAAAACAGCCAAATCCAATTATAAAAGTCATATGTTTTGCACTCAAGCAAGTGAGATACTACCAGCAAAGTCCATGCCAACAGAGAACAGTAATTACTGTGGAAAACAGCTTTTACCCATTTAACATTTATCTATAATAAAACTTAATGGGATAAATCAAGATACAGTACATATTTTGCCTTTGCTACTTTGAACAATCCCATTAATGTGTTTGATACTCTCCATTTCCTTTAATTTCTGTCATTTAACTCATTAAGAAGCCAGTTATGTTTATTATTACAACATTTGTTTTGTGTCCTACATTATAGTTTAGGGTTACTTGGAGGTTTCTGTTACACTCCCCAATTAATATATACCATAAAGTAAGTCTCAGTTATGTGCCTTTCATGGGACTCTCTTCATTCAAGGCTGAAAATGTTTGAAAGCTTTATCGAAAGCTGCTTATTTCATGTACAATCCTGCTGTGTGCAAAGATGCAGAGACTGTGTGGAGGAATTTTTGCAGGGCTCCATGGGTCACTCCAGCCTAATCACATTGCACAGAAGGGTGTTATAAGAGACTGAAGATCAGTGCTTGCATTTCTTCCCAAGCTGCACTTTTTATGCTGTTCAGGTTCTTTGTTTAAAGTTGTGCTAATTGTCTTCCAGAGAAGTAGGACTGAATGACTATATAGTAAGCATATTTATATCATTTGGATGACAGAAGATAATGTCTCAATGAGCCCAAATAGGCCCCAGTCACACTAGGAGAAGGTTATGTAGTTATCCACCAGTTATGTCAATATTTTTTTTCCTGGTTACACAACACAGAGTCAAGACCGAGACATTTTCCCAGCTAGCAATGTAACTGCGGAACATTTCCCCATTGCCAGGAGGTTTGAGTTATTTTGTACCTTTGCTTTATTGGTATATTCCTTACCAGGATTGCCTGTGTGCATGACATGCCCCGCTTCTTTTCAAAATCAAAGCCAGGAAGGTGACCGCCATTACTGCAGTGTGCACATTTCTCCCCAATTTTTTGTGCCTGATACATCAATACATTGGTAAAAGTGTGTTTGGGGGGGGAGGGGTGTTACCATTACATTACTGGGAAGTAATTTTTTTCTTTCCTGTGGGAAGACACATTGAAATGTTGGTATGCCAATGTCACAGGGGGTGGGAGGTGATCTCGGATATCCCAAGTCCATTGTGTGCAATGAATTTCTGGAGGAGCAGCCAGTGCAACAGAGGAACACTTTCCGAAACCAGAGATCCCTTTCCAATCAATATTCCCTCTGATTTTCACCCTCATGTGTGAGTCTGCCCCTCACCCACATGGGGTTCAAATGCAACAGGAATGGAAGGGGCTGGAGACAATAGCTGTGGGTGAACAGAGGAGGAGGAAAGCTGTGTAGAGGGGCTAGTACTTGTACTGTCGAGTACACTCACATAGTCATTGTGACGGCCTCCCTCAAGACTCACAAAGGGAGGTCATCACGTCACTTTAAAACCCTTCACTCTTCTTTACTGCCACCAGCCATTCCATAATAAATAAATCATACAGCAGGCCAGTATAACTTTTAAAAATAAAAACTTGGTTTATTGAATACAAAAAGAAAGGAATGGTAAATCACTGTTAAAGAAATAATCAATTACTGTTTCTCAGGCACCAGCTCTCCCAGACTCTTTCTCACTGACTCTCACTGACTCTAAGAACACTTTAACCCTCAGCTCATTCTTTCATCTTAAGTTACAGTCAGCAATCTCTTATCTGACCCACTCACACCTCACCCACACCTTATATATCACAGCTCCTCCCGCCTCTGCACCACCCTCCGCCCTCTCATTGGCTGAGATTTTCCCTCCCAGCTGTGACGGACAGGTAATGCTATGGCTGACCGTAACAATACCTCCCCCCTTAATAAGTTGTTTTGTGGGGGAAAGCTAACATGCTTTTCTCCCAAAACAATGAGGAGCTTTGATAAACAATTACATTCCCCAACATTTCATAAACAATCACATTCCCCAACATTTCATCAACACTTACCAGGATAATTCATGCATAAGCTTAACATCATACTACACCATGTAAATTATACTTACGTTCAAATACATATGCATATATAATAAACAACATATCAGTAAGTACATATACAACAAACTTTTCAATACATTAACCCTTTTAAAAGTCCATTGTTCTCCTTCAGTCGTCTAGTCTTCTGGATAGGGCATCTGCGGCACAGTTCTGAATCTCTTTCGCCTGCACTTACATCTTTCACAGTCCAGGTTGTCAGGCATAATAGTTCTCTCTCACCACCACGTTCTAGTCCTTTTCGAGAGTCCAAAACTGTAACCATGGTGGAGTCCTAATGTCCATAAATGAAATGTTCTACCCTCCAGCACACCTGGAGGTGTGGTGAAGTCCGACTCCCTCGGTACCTTCACAAAACTTACACCTTGCCGATAGCTGGGGTCCCTCACCAAACTGCAGCTTTCCTCTCCGGAACCACCTCAGATGAAGTATCTCGCAGTCATCTGCCTGGCTCGGCACAACTCCCGACCCGAATCCCGTCCTCTCCACGATGGCGACGCCCCTCTGGCACTCGAGCCCCCTCTGGACGTGGTCTGCCACCGACGTGGTCTTCCATCTCTCCTTCCGCCGAGTCACTCTGGCTGCTCTACAGAGTTTTACCTCTGGAGCTGCCACCATGATGCTCTTGATTGCACCCTTTAGCAAGGGCATAGCTAGACAAAACCTAACTCGCCATCCTTTTACCCTTTGCATCACTGGCGGGGTTAGGCAACGTCCTGACCTATTTAGCTTTAGGTAGGTCAAGCCTCCGCCTTCCCAGTATGGCCATGCATGTTTTCTTCTGGGCTTCCCCTTCCTCTTATCTTGACCAAACTTTGCTTTCTGGCCACAAAGCTTGGCTAGCTGGGTTCGTCTTCTGTACGGAGCAACTACCGGTGGGCGTGCATCCCCGGTGTCCAACCTGTGCACCACCCCCTTAGCTAACCCAGGCTTGCCCTGAAAAACATGTCGGTACTTGGCAACCAAGGATTTTAGTTCCTTCTGCTGTTCATGGGTGAGCGCAGGGCTGATTTTAACCTCCTCTGGGTTGAACTTAACTTCACCTCTCCCTTCCCAGAAAGGCAAGTCATGTTCCTCCTTATCAGCCGCTTTCATTGCAAACAACACCCTATTTTCTTCTCTAAAATATGGTTTAATTGCATTCACATGAACTACCCTTCTGCCTGGATGTTCATCATCTTCAATTATATAATTAAGATCATTCATTTTAGTAATGATCCTGTATGGTCCTGCCCAGTTCAATTGTAATTTGTTCCCCTTGATGGGCCTTAGCATTAGCACCTCGTCTCCAGGGTTAAAACTTCGTTCCCTAGCCTTACGGTCATACCAGACTTTTTGTTTGGTTTTCTGTGCTTGTAGGTTTTCAGCTGCTAATTCTAAATTTCTTCTCAGGGTATTCATTAAGGTGTCTATATATGAGACTACATTCTGAGGATCATCTTCTATGCTTTGTTCCCAATTCTGTCTAATTAAATCAAGTGGACCTTTTACTTTCCTCCCAAACAGCAATTCAAACGGACTGAATCTGGTACTGTCTTGTGGTACTGATCTATATGCATATAACAGACATTGTATTTTCTGGTCCCAGTTATTTGGATTTTCAGCTGAATAAGCTCTAATCATGCGCATCAGGGTACCATTGAATTTTTCTGTTAACCCATTACTCTGCGGATGATATGGGGAAATGCTTAAATGTCTGATACCACAATTTTGCCATAGTCTCTTCATGAGTTTTGAAGTGAAAGAGGTTCCCAAGTCAGTCACAATCTCTGAAGCAAAGCCCATTTGACTCATATAGCTCACCAGGGCATCAGCCACTGTATGAGTCTCGATGTTAGTTAGAGGAATAGCCTCTGGATATCGTGTGGCATGGTCCACAATAGTGAGAATAAATCTATTTCCCCTCTTTGTGACACTAGGCAATGGCCCAATAATGTCCATGCCAATACATAGAAATGGTGTAGAGATTACGGGTAATGGACATAACTTAGCCCTCGTTTCGTCCCGGTTATTACCCTGTCTCTGGCAAATATCGTAGCTCTGGCAGAAACTTTTAATCTGCTTTCCTATCTCTGGCCAATAGAAGTTTTGTGTTATTCCTTGCTTGGTTTTATTAATGCCTAGATGAGCAGCAAATATATCTGAGTGTCCCCTTTCTAATATTTTCTGGTGGTATTTAACAGGCACCACCAACTGTCTTTGAATCCCATCTCCCCCTTTTGAAAGGTTTACCAATGTTTCCCTGTACAGTAATCCCTGCTTAACGTGGAATCTTTCAGGCGTTTCAGGGGTTAACTGTATTCCAGACACTTTATCAAAGCAACTTCTTAAAGTGGGATCTGCTTGCTGTTCTTGGGAAAACCTACTGTGTTGTGGTATATCCAGTGTGAATGTCTCAGCTTGTTGTATATTTTCAGTTGCTTGTTCACCCTGACTGTCATCATTTCCTTCAGCAGCCTCTGTTTGCTCTTGTTGTGAATGTGTTAGAACTAAAACTCTCTTAACATGCTCAGAGAGGTCTGTCCCAATAAGAACGGCCGATGGCAGTTGTGAGGAAATCCCTACATGCCAATATCCCTGCCATCGCCTATAATGAACTGGCACTTCAGGCACAGGCAAGATAATAGTTTCTTGTCCTATCCCTTTCACTGCCATGTTTTCATTTGGTATTATGTACTTGTGTGGCACAATATCCGGATGACACAAGGTCACCTGCGAACAAGAATCTCTCAGCGCCAGAAAGTTGTTTAAAATTCCAATATTATCTCCAGCTGTCTCAAATAATTGGTGATCTGTTCTAATCAAAAGGCAATGTCTGATCTCAGCCACAGGAAGATCAGCTTCACTATTATCAGCTGCTGCTGAGAGCTCTGCTGGTGTTACTATGGCAACTGACTCCTCCCTTGGTGGAGTTATTTGTTCCTTCTGGACACAATAAACCGATTTTGGCTTATTTAAATTCACTTTCTGTGGTAAAAATTCTTTATTTTCTCTGCCTTTTCGACATTGGGATGCAATGTGACCCTTTACATTGCATCTGAAGCAAATTGTAACATTCCACGGTTCATTTTCAGCCCCTTTTACTTTTCCCTCGAAATTCTGACCTCTGGCTTGGCTCTGTTCTGAGGGCTTTCCCACATAGTGGCTGCCAACCTTCTGCTGGTTTTTAACTTGTCCCCTGGGATATCTATTATAGTCCTCCCAAATTTTCCTCATACTTTTTTCCTCAGAATAACTAGTTTTCCTTATCTGGGAAATGAAATCAGCGATTTCCCCTGCTTGTTTCAAATTCTCAGGTTTCTTGTCTCTGACCAAGTATTTTAATTCACCATGTAAAAGGGAATAAAACTGTTCCAATCCTATAATATTCTTCAGATCCTCAATTGTCTGAACTTTCTCCTGTACCAGCCATTTATCCAAATACCTAGCCAAGTTGGCTCCTAACTGTGAGTAAGACTCATCAAGTTTCTTTGTTAGTGATCTGAATTTTTGCCTCAGATGTTCTGCATTGATGCCATACCTGGCAAACACCAACTTTTTAAATTCAGAATAATCTTTTATCAATTCAATTGGCATTTCTGCATAGATCTCAACGAGGCTTCCACTAAGTTAGGATCTCAGAATGATCATCTTTTCAGAGTCCCTAACTGAAAAATCTGCACACGCTCTTTCAAATAAAGTCAAGAATGCCTCTGGACAATCTCCCTTTTTAAAAGTTGGGAATTTCTTTAAGTCTGCTTTTGATAACTGACCCCCTTCAGAGTTGGAATCTCTATTATTATTATTGTTCTGATTCATCAATACCATTCTCCGGAGTTCAAAAGACATACGTTCTCTCTCTAGAGCAATCTCCATTTCCCTCTGCCTCAGTCTTTCCTCCCTATCTCTCTCCTCTTTCTCTAACTGGGCATCCATCTGCCTCATTCTTTCCTCCCTTTCTCTCTCTTTTAATTCTAGCTGTTTCATTCTGTATTCATGTGCTTCGCTAACTCCAATCTTCTGAGGTCTGCTAAATCTTCTCTTGAGGACTCTTCCTTTTGAGCTGAGGTAAATCTTTCTTCCACCTCATTAATCATCTCATCTGAGCCGGCTGCCATTTCAGCTTGCCTTTCTTCAGCTATTTTTCCCCTGGTCAAGGGCATTTCCTTTTATTCAAGCCACTGATTCACTTTCAGGCCTCAATTTAAAAGTCACTTTTTTCCTGTCAGTGAGTCTGCTATAAAGTTGCTGCTCCCCCACGCTGTCTAGCTAGCAACTGTAACTAGGCTTTCAGCCCTTCGCCAGGCCTCCTGCCAAAACAGAGTTTTTCCTTTCTCTGCCCCAGCACAAATCTTAAACACACACAGCTCTACCCTAACCCAGGTTTAGCTGTTTACACAGAGTTCCCTCAGCCTCACTGCCTTTGGCCTCTGCTCTGTCCCCTCAGAGTTTCCCTTAACTCAGGACAAGCTAGCCAAAACACCACAGCCTTTGCTTTGGGCAACTCTCCACTCAGAAATGGTCACCACAGAGCTTCCCTGTCTTAGCCCAATCTGAAGTTTCAGTGACCCTCTACTAGACTTGCTCCCCGCGAGCCAAGTCCTAGAAGGTTACCCACGCTCTCCACTTCAGATCCCCTAACTAAAGACCCCTGCTCTGGGCACCTTTCCCAGTCAAGGCTTCACTGGATCTTCGGATCCCACGAGCTGGCACCAATTTATGGTGACGGCCTCCCTCAAGACTCACAAAGGGAGGTCATCACATCACTTTAAAACCCTTCACTCTTCTTTACTGCCACCAACCATTCCTTAATAAATAAATCATACAGCAGGCCAGTATAACTTTTAAAAATAAAAACTTGGTTTATTGAATACAAAAAGAAAGGAATGGTAAATCACTGTTAAAGAAATAATCAATTATTGTTTCTCAGGCACTAGCTCTCCCAGACTCTTTCTCACTGACTCTCACTGACTCTAAGAACACTTTAACCCTCAGCTCATTCTCTCATCTTAAGTTCCAGTCAGCAATCTCTTATCTGACCCACTCATACCTCACCCACACCTTATATATCACAGCTCCTCCCGCCTCTGCACCACCCTCCGCCCTCTCATTGGCTGAGATTTTCCCTCCCAGCTGTGACGGACAGGTAATGCTATGGCTGACCATAACAGTCATACACCTTAGAGGGAGACTTATTTCTGATATATTAATATATCAATAAATATTATATATAATATTACCCCTTGAAGCAAGAGAAAAAATAAAGTGGTATTATGGTCCAGCCAACCATAATGATTCAAATGGGAGAAATGAATCTGTATTGCTAAAAGTTCTTGGAACGTTCGTCCTTGGATATAAACCATGTGACCACGATTGAGTACAACAGAGGTACAGAAAGTATAGGGAGAATAGACCACATTTTCCTTGTGTGACTAGGTTCATAGCTTACTGTTTCCAATGTCAGACTAGGGCAGGAGAGAATCAAATCCCCATCAAGACATGAAGTTCATGGATTAACACTGGGACACTCTTTCAGTCTAACCATCCGTGAAGAGCTATTGCGTGGATAAAATAGCGTAGTGAAAGAATCATGTTTACTCCTATGAGCTCCTTGGTGAAGTAACAGGATAAAAACACAATATATACTGTCGCTATAAAAAGTACAGTGGTGCCTCGCAGAACGAGCGCCCCGTAGAGCGATGAATTCGCTCTGCGGGGATGTTTTTTCGATCACTAATGCGATCGCAGAGTGACGGCCCCAATGGGGCCCTCAATCAGCTGTTCCGCGGCTTCAAAATGGCCACCGGAAGCCCCAAAATGGCCACGCGCAGCGTTTTCGCGCCCTCATTAAGCGAGGGGAGGGCGCGAAAATGGCTGCCGGCCATAGAGGAACATCGCTGTACAGTGAGTAAATCAGCCGATTGGAACACATTAAACTAAGTTTAATGCATTCCAATGGCTTTTTTCTTTCCGTACAGCAATGTTTCATACAGCGAGGCACCACTGTATAGTGGTCTGCATTTTTACCCAGTTTTTTGGCCCAGTGGGGTGGCAAAGCAATAAAACAAAAACAATATTGAATTGTTTTCGAATGACATTTGTATAACAATGCAGAAAATTTTAGCAATGAGTCTAAAATGAAAATATAGGTTGTTCATTTCAAACATTACTTTCAGTACATCATAAATACACTTGAAATCTTTCATCCTGTGCACATGGAGAATTACATTCAGAGCTGTTCCCATGGGCCTTCTATAGACACCTTACCCTAAAAATTCACGATTGTGCCAAACACTATAGTACAGTGGTGCCTCACTTAATGATTACCTCACTAAACGACGAATCCGCTTTACAATGGGTTTTTTGTGATCACTATTGTAATTGCAAAACGATGTTCCTATGGGGAAAATTCACTTCACAACGATTGGTTCCCTGCTTCAGGAACTGATTTTTCACTTAACGATGATCAGAAAACAGCTGATCGTTGGGTTGCAAAATGGCTCCCCACTGTGTTAAGGACAGATTCCTCGCTATACAGGCACCAGAAAATGGCCGCGCTTTGGAGAATCTTCGCAGCACAATGAAGTATTTCGCCCATTGGAACGCATTGAACAGTTTTCAGTGCATTTCAATGGGTTTTTAAATTTCGCTTGATGATGATTTCGCTTAACAGCAATTTTAATGGAATGCATTATTGTCGTCAAGCGAGGCACCACTGTACTAACTTGAGTGCAACAGTGTGATCCAACATAAACAGGCTATAACAAAGAGGGATGTGCTTTTAGTGCAAAATGAGTTCCTTTTAGTCAGTGGCCATAGTCTCTGAGACTTCCTGGCTTTGAGAGTAGAGATGCTTTAGAACTATAAGACTTCATGTACTTCTCCAGCCTTCCAGTCTTTGTCATCTGGAGTCAACTGTATTATTTTGATTCACCTTATCTTAATTGGATGTATGAATAGAGAAAACAAAAGTGGCTAAGACCAGATCCTATAGATAGGCGGGAAAAGAGTTAAAAATCAGAGCTCGTCAAACTAAAACAAAAGCTTCATTTTAATTAGTGTAAAAGAAAAAAAGTACCTTAAAAGAAAGGAGATATTTTCTATGTACTAACTGAATAACAATGATACAGTGACTTACACAGTAACTGCAGCTGACACAAAAATGGCATGGGTCACCACAAGCCATTTATAGAAGCATTGAAGTGAGAGATTAAGCATTGGGCAGATTTACTTCTTTCACCTCAGGAGGTGGAAGAGCTAAAAAAAGAGGGGCCTAGAGAAGCGGAAGCAGGGCAAAAAAGCTCCTTGGCACACCTAAAGGCCATCACATAGGAAAGAGCTTCAGCCATTAGCACTTACTAAGAACCCAGTGAAGTTGAATAAATGATATGAATGGGAGCAATCTTCTTTTGATTTCTTGCCAAGGGAAAAACACCCTTGTGTATAATTGGGCCAATTGTGTTGTTTTTCCTGATATGGAAGAACCTGAGTATATGCAGCCTTAAATGTTATAAAGAAACTTCTCTTGAGCTCCACTGTAGGCAAAAATTACTTCTTTAGAAAGTAACAAAGTTGGTCAAACAAGAGGACACCTGGAGCCTCAAGCTAAAGCTATCTTAAAAGCACTACTACTATAACAACACAGTTTCTTCTGGTGGTTGTTGTGGGTTTTTTGGGCTTCTTGGCCGTGTTCTGAAAGTGGTTCTTCCTAACGTTTCGCCAGTCTCTGTGGCCAGCATCTTCAGGGGACAGCAAACTGTTTCTTCTATTCATACTACCTCTGGAAGGCAGATTACCTCTTTTACAATCTAATTCTTAAACTTCCTACTACATTTTTGCCACATCAGAGAGGCAGGAAGTTGGGAACTTTGGAGTCATAGAATCATATAATGATTGAGTTGAGAGGGCCTTGAAGACCATCAAGTCCAACCCCCTGTTCAATGCAGAAATCCAAATCAAAGCAGATGTGACAGATGGTTGTCCAATTTTCTCTTGAATGCCTTGCTTATCAAGCTGCATGATCTCAGTGTAGGTGAATCAAGACCCTCCCATACATCCTCTGATGGAGTGGCATCTGATAGCTCATCCATTTCCAAGTGTCTGAAAGGGAGGCAATTTTCAGGAAAAAGAGCGTATCTCATTCAGGGAGGAAAGACAAATTGCCAGATTCCCCTAGAAGAAGCATGAAAGAGTTATAATAGAGGTTTGGGCAATGACATATCCCATTGTCCATGTTTCTCAGGTACAGAATTGCAGCATAATTTTTCGTCAGTCTCACACCATATTACATTACCTTCAGATGAGGAATGGTTTTGTTGACCTGAAATAAAACTCCTTCATGAAAATGAAGCTTTCGTTTTGTAAGTACAGTAAACAGGATTATCTTGACATGCAGAAGATTTAAAAAGCAACATAGTACAGTATCGTGGAAAGAATGTCTAGTGGATTTTGTATTGACAGGTAATCTCTATAGCTGCCTAATTTTCAGTTAAAATAGTGCAGCTTCCAGTGCTAAGAAGGGGACACGAACTGCTTCCTCTTCAATATAAATCATGTATAAACATAATAACATTATTTGACGTGAAGTGGAAGACTTTTTAATGGGAAGTGTATTAACGTTTTTTTTCTTGGCAAAAAACTGCAAAAAATGAACATAATTATAGAACAGATTGTGTGCGTTCTGTATGATTTACTTACTAATAATTTGTCTCCTTCTTTTAGGACCTCCTCAGAGAACCATATCTCCCAAACATGAACATGAAGAGGGGAAGCATGAAAAAATTGCTGATAAAGGAAGCGAGAGTGGAACATCCTGCAATGAGTTGTCAACTTCTAGTTGTGACAGCCACTCAGAAGCCAGCACCCCTCAAGAAAGCGCTTCTGGCACTCAGCAGCCTGCAGGGCATCTGCCAAATACTCTAACATTGGATCGGCCATCCAAGAAGGCCCCAGTGCAGTGGATGCCACCCCCAGACAAGCGCAGGAACAGTGAACTTTTTCAAACTCTCATTAGCAAGTCAAGAGAAACAAACCTCTCCAAAAGGAAAGTGTGCGAGAAGCTAAGTGCTGAGGAAGAGATGAAAAAATGTATTCAGGATTTTAAAAAAATCCATATTCCGGATTATTTTCCTGAAAGGAAACGCCCATGGCAATCTGAACTCTTACAAAAATATGGGCTATAGTTTTTCAATATTTCTTGACATGTCGGTGATGCATTAGATGTTTAATATGTTGCCAGTTTCTACTGATGTACTTCTTTCTGGTCTACTCTTTGGAGTGATTCCTGCTGCTTCTTTCTTTCTTTCTGTGAACTGGATGTTGGATAGGACATGGGTTGACTCCTGCCCCTCCCTTTCTTTTTTTAACAGAACAAATAAAATCAAACTGAAATATTATGGATTCTTTTATAATAGTTAAAATGTGCATGACCAAGTCATCATGATTTTCAGACTTCTCACTGGTAAAACAAATATATCATCAGATCATTCTTCGTTCTAAGGCCACATAATAGCAGTGATACAAATTTCTTTGGAAGAATCAAAATGGGGCTTATGATAACAGAATTAAATGCAAAAACTTTGAACAATGTTAATGCAATAAAGCAAATGCCTATTTTGCATGAGCATAATAGTGACAAGTAGATCACACGAGAATAAGAGGTTTTTCTGCTGCTTGGATAAATATTTTGTTCAATACCAAGGCTATAAATGTAAAATGACTTTGGAATTGAACCTTGTGAGGATTTTTGTGTGGCTGTGTGTTCGTTTTGTAAGGATGGTGTAAATATGCCTTATAATGTTTTATGGTTGCACCAACATTATTCTGTTAATGTTTGCCAGGACTGTTCCAGTGAAATGCAAAACTATTAGCAGATTGTGAAAATTGGTTTGGCGATCCATATTTTTTCTGTTTTCATGTTAGTTAACAAAAGTGGAAAAATAAAAATAATAAAAAGACCTTAATGTATTTGTTAAAATGGGTCTACTATTAGGTGTTCTTTTATTATTCTTCTGTTATTAGTCTCAGCATGTATCTTCGGGTATGTTTTACCAGGAGTTTTTGCAGTGTTCTCATTATATCACCCAATTGCAAGTAATGTGTTTCAGTAAAAAAATGAATAATGTTTGGGGTGTGAGTTTTAATTAAAATGTTCAATAGAGATTTAGTATGATGGAAAAGAACAGTGCTATTGTTTGCTCTTCAGTATAGTAGCAATAACATTTAAACCAAAAGTACATGAAGAGCATTTTACTTGACAAAAGAAATAATCTTCTGATGGGAATTTACCATTACAATGCTAAATTTAAGTTGCCATTTATCAAAAGTAGCAGGCAAAACTATTTCCCATGGTACAAATGTATCATTATGACTAAAAATTTATATTTACTCATAATGATTTTTTTAAAAAATCTGATAAAAACAAGTATGTTTGGGGGATTAATAATGGAATTGTAGGATTTTATGAAATACTCCTATAGTATTAAGTTTTTAATCTCTATATCAACAATTAGCCTTCTTAATTCTGTTGTATGATTATCTTTTCAACAGGACAAAGATCCTTCTTAATTTAGCAAAGCAGAGGGATTATTTGCAAGTCTAGCTTCAGGCATTCCAGTCATGTAACCCACTTCATTCACTGAATAAATTTATTCCAGAGTATGCTCTTTCAGTTTTACTCAGTTTACACATCACAGGAGGCAACATTGTTTGTGTGATTTACCAGCAACGATATATGCAGTCCCTGTTTGTACTAAAGTTCACAGAACTGCCGCCTTCAGCAGTAAATATGCTGGTGTAGAATGTGTGGGACCACCATGATGTGTGAACATTTAGTGCTTTTATTGGGATGGATCTTGATTTAATCATACTATGGCTAATATGAGTCCAGTTGATTTCAATAGGTATGTTCTAAGTGTGAATAACTCTAGATCTACCATTGACTGATTGATTGATTGATTGATTGATTGATTGATGATTGATTAATTGATTGATTTAACATTTCAATCGCATATTTCTTTATAAAATTGATGACAGAGGAAGATTTGTATACATTGTACTACTGGTTTACAAAGATACCTGTGACTAACACCCCATCCCACCCACCCAACTTGTAGGAGAGCAGGCACAAAATAGCTGCAAAATTCATCTTTGTAATGTAGAGATACGCAAATACAAATCTTGTGAAGTAGCTTCAGGGACTTTTGCCAGCTGCAAAAAAAATCTCTTACCCAGTCATTTGTTACAACATTTGTTATGTGCCTTCTGCTCTTTCTGCCTCAGAAAGTCCCCTTACGCCTGTTAAAGTTAATGTTGCACTAATGTGAGGCACACTGAAAAAGGCGCCAGTACAAACTAACTGCAGTTCATGATGATTACTGTGCAGATCACTGCATGTCTGAAGAACTAAGAGTGATTGGTGTTGTCAAGCTGAGTTTGATGTTGGTGAGTGTCCATGATTTTGAACCTCTACTAAGGTATGTATTTTTGTCCTAATATTTTTTTTACTACTCTCCCTTGCCTCTGCAACCAAGCGAGATTACAAAGCATCCTCAGACAAAATGAGAAAAACCAGCAGTGTAAGAATTGGTCTTAGGACAAAGGGCATGAATAATTTTCTTTGAGTTGTTTCCAGAAGGGTAACCATGTTAATTTATTACAGCAAAAACAACATATACATTATACTATGTTTCTTTAAAAACTACTATGAGATCAGCTTTTACAGTATGGTCACCTCATTAGATGCCATAAATATGTTACACTTTCTTTTCTCTTTTCCCACCAAATATTTTATTTATTTCTATGACAAAGGTAGTTTATTGAATATACGTATTAGTTACAGTACTTTTAAAATAAGTTTTCAAAGTGATTGTAATAGAAAGTTTTGCACTTTATAAAATAGCATATAAATCCAAATGAAAAGTATAGTGGAGTTCTGTATGCAATGTTTCTATTCAAACAGTGCATAGAAAACAACCCATTGCAAATGAATGCTAATTTTGGGATTATGAGATCTTTAGTCCAAAAATGGAACTTTTCAAAACCGGGCAACTTACTAAATTTTTTGCTTTAGCAAGGGCTGGAGTCAGAGCTACCCCTTTATGGATTGCTGCCTTGTCATGGCGAAGGGGCTTGAGTAATTCAGAGAAGCTATGGGCTATGCCATGCAGGGGCACCCAAGACAGACAGGTCATAGTGGAGAGTTCTGACTAAACATGATCCACCTGGAGCAGGAACTGGCAAGCTACTCTAGTATTTTTGGCAAGAAAACTCCATGAACAGAAACAAAAAGCTAGAAGATATGACGCTGGAAGATGAGCCCCTCAGGTCGGAAGGTGTCCAACATGCTACTGAAGAAGAGCAGAGGACAAGGACAAGTAGCTCCAGAGGTAATGAAGTGGTTGGGCCAAAGTCGAAAGGACGCTCAGCTGCGGACGTGCCTGGAAGGGAAAGGAAAGTCCGGTGCTGCAAGGAAAAATATTGCATAAGAACTTGGAATGTAAGATCTATGAACCTTGGTAAGCTGGATGTGGTCAAACAGGAGATGGCAAGAATAAACATTGACATCCTGGGTGTAAGTGAACTAAAATGGACAGGAATGGGCGAATTCAATTCAGATGATTATCATATCTACTATTGTGTCGAATGCCTTACGTCACTCCTGTCACTCATAGCTGAACCTCATTTGCATGAGCCTATGAGAGGATTGGAGGGGCAGGATCAGGGAGACAGACAGAGGGGGCAGTGAGGGAAGAGAGAAAGAAGGTAAAAGGATGAGAGTGTGGAGGAGAGAAATTGAATAGTCAAGATAGATAGGTAGAGAACTAGAGAGAACTGCTATTATTAATAGGTTGGTTAAAGTGAATAAATCAATAAAACAAATGAAGAATTGAACATGTAACCAAAGATAAGTTTTAATGAGTGATCCTATACAATGATTAAAAAGAACATCTGTGATTCAAATTCAATCTAAATAAACAAGTTATGTTGGCAGCAAGTGTCTGATTCAAGTATTGTGAGAGTGTGGATAAGAGATATCCACTGGTGGCAGCGAATGAAAGAGAAAATGTCGCAAGAGTGAACCTTGGTTTGGGGAAAACAAACAGGGAACACTGGGTGGAACGTCACAACTATTATGGCTAAGAATCCAGTAGAAGAAATGGAGTAGCCCTCACAATCAATGAAAGAGTAGGAAAAGTTGTACTAGGATACAATCTCAAAAATAATAGAATGATTTCAATGTGAACCCAAGGCAGACCTTTCAACATCACAGTAATCCAAGTTTATGCACCAACCACCAATGCTGAAGAGGCTGAAACTGACCAATTCTATGAAGACTTACAACACCTTCTAGATCTGACACTAAAGAAAGAGGTTCTTCTCATTCTAGGGGACTGGAATGCTAATGTAGGGAGTCAAGAGATCAAAGGAACAATAGGTAAGTTTGGCCTTGGAGTTCAAAACTAAGCAGGGCAAAGGCTAATAGAATTTTGTCAAGAGAACAAGCTGGTTATCACAAACACTCTTTTCCAACAACACAAGAGGTGACTCTACACATGGACATCACCAAATGGGCAATACCAAAATCAGATTGATTATATTCTCTGCAGCCAAAGATGGAGAAGCTCTATACAATCAGCAAAAAGAAAACCTGGAGCTGATTGTGGCTCTGATCATCAGCTTCTTATTGCAAAAACTCAAGCTTAAACTGAAGAAAGTAGGAAAAACCACTGGGCCACTCAGGTATAATCCAAACCAAATCCCTTATCAATACACAATGGAAGTGAAGAACAGATTTAAGGAACTAGATTTGGTGGACAGAGTACCTGAAGAACTATGGATGGAGGCCCGTAACTTTGTACAGGAAGCAGCAACAAAAAGGGTCCCAAAGAAAAGGAAAGGCAAGAAAGCAAAGTGGCTGTCCAACGAGGCTGTACAAATAGCAGAGAAGAGAAGGGAAACAAAATTCAAGAGAGATAGGGAAAGTTACAGAAAATTGAACGCAGACTTCCAAAGAATAGCAAGGAGAGACAAGAGGGCCTTCTTAAATGAACAGTGCAAAAAAAAAAGAGAGGAAAATAATAGAAAGGGAAAAACCAGAGATCTGTTTAAGAAAATAGGAGATATTAAAGGAACATTTTGTGCAAAGATGGACATGATAAAGGACAAAAATGGGAGGAACCTAACAGAAACAGAAGACATCAAGAAGAGGTGGCAAGAATACACAGAGGAATTATACCAGAAAGATCTGGATGTCCCGGACAACCCAGATAGTGTGCTTGCTGCCCGTTAGCCAGACATCCTGGAGAGTGAATTCAAGTGGGCCTTAGAAAGCATGGCTAACAACAAGATCAGTGGAGGTGATGGCATTCCAGTTGAACTATTTAAAATCTTAAAAGATGATGCTGTTAAGGTGCTACACTCAATATGCCAGCGAGTATGGAAAACTCAGCAATCGCCAGAGGATTGGAAAAAGTCAGTCTACATCCCAATCCCAAAGAAGGGCAGTGCCAAAGAGTGCTCCAACTACCTCACAATTGCACTCATTTCACACACTAGCAAGGCTATGTCCAAAATCCTACAAGGTAGGCTTCAGCAGTATGTGGACTGAGAACTCTCAAAAGTAGAAACTGGATTTTGAAGGGCAGAGTAACTAGAGACCAAATTGCTAACATGTGCTGGATTATGGAGAAAGCCAGAGAGTTCCAGAAAAAATCTACTTCTGCTTCAATGACTGCGCAAAAGCCTTTGACTGTGTCGACCACAACAAACCATGGCAAGATCTTAAAGAAATGGGAGTGTCTGACAGCCTTCTCTATCTCCTGTGAAATCTATATGTGGGACAGAAAGCAACAGTTACAACTTGATATGGAACAACTGGTTTGTTCAATATTGGGAAAGGAGTATGACAAGACTGTATATTGTCTCCCAGTGTATTTAACTTATATGCAGAATAAATTAGGCGGAAGCCTGGACTGGAGGAATCCCAAGCAGGAATTAAGACTGCAGGAAGAAATATCAACAACTTCAGATATGCAGATGATATGACTCTGATGGCAGAAAGTGAGGAGGAATTAAAGAACCTTGTAATGAGGGTGAAAGAGGAGAGTGCAAAAAACGGCCTGAAACTCAACATCAAAAAAAAAAACTAAGATCATGGCCACTGGTCCCATCACCTCCTGGCAAAGAGAAGGGGAAGATATGGAGGCAGCAACAGATTTTTCTTTCTTGGGCTCCATGATCACTGAAGATAGTGACAGCAAACATGAACTTAAAAGACGCCTGCTTCTTTGAAGGAAAGCAATGACAAACCTAGACAGCATCTTAAAAACAGAGACATCACCTAGGTCTGCATAGTCAAAGCTATGATTTTTCCAGTAGCGATGTATGGAAGTGAGAGCTGGACCATTAGGAAGGCTGACTGTGGAAGAATTGATGCTTTTGAACTGCGGTGCTGGAGGGGACTCTTGAGAGTCCCCTGGTCTGCAAAAAGAACAAACCTGTCTATTTTGAAGAAAAGCAACCCTGAGTGCTCACTGGAAGGACAGAACCTGAAACTGAGGCTTCAATATTTTGGCCATCTCATGAGTAGAGAAGACTCCCTGGAAAAGACCCTGATGTTGGGAAAGTGTGAAGGCAAGAGGAGAAGGGGACAACAGAGGACGAGATGGTTGGACAATGTCATTGAAGCTACCAACATGAATTTGATCCAACTCTGGGAGGCAGTGGAAGACAGGAGGGCCTGGCGTGCTCTGGTCTATGAGGTCATGAAGAGTTAGACATGACTTAACGACTAAACAACAAGAGTCAAAGGTCCTTGAGGTATCTCCAGCTGTACAGTTCTATTGGTCTTATGAGTCTACACTTCTATGGCCTTCTGTTCACATATATAAAATCTCAGTATATGCTTTCAAATTTCTGGGAGTTTAGCTGAGAGTTTAGCTGGATGCTGCCCTAAGAAAAGATTCTTTTAGCAAAATAAAACAATCAGAAGAGGTGAATATTAGAAGGTTCTGTTTGCTGTTGTTTGTGTTCTTGTCACTGAGCATATAGTTGCTGCAAATATTAAATTTCATGAAAAAGATTTCAGAGAGTGAGAAGGAACTAATTCTGCATGTGTTTGTCTTGGTATGGCTCTTTGAATTGCTTACTGAGACATATGTCCCTCTAAATTAAATGACTCCTACACTTCGGTAAATGTGCCGAGGAAATTTATCCCCCCAACATTGGAGAAAGCCCTTTGAGATCTCCAAAGCCAAAAAGGCAAGGAGAAATGGCAGGAAATTCGAATTTCCAGCCCTTTCTCCCTGCCTTTTTACAGGGAGCCATTTACAAACTGCTCCATTGGCAAAAAATGGCATTGACTTGCGAACGGAGCCTCAACCTCGTTCGTAGGTTGAGACTCCGTTCGCAAACCAAAGCCAATTTTTGCCAACGGAGCCGTTCATAAATCGAAAAGTTCATGTGTAGGAACATTCGTAAGTCGAGAGTTGACTTTATATCTGTACTCGTTATGAAGCAGGGAGTGATAGCCACTTTTTTAAAACTTTGAGTCCAAGAATCTCCTAGCCAATATGAACAGTGACTATTCTGGCTTAGAGATTCTGGACAAGGTAGTGTAATTATTAAAAAATGTACTCAAGCTCTGCAATGTAGTACAGCAGGTAAACAAAACAACAGCTAATGGGGATGAGGTTTTGCAAGGAAGTGAGATGCTGAATTGGCACATCCATGTGTATATCAAAGATCACTACACTTGATCTTAGCCAAAAGGCCGAGAAGGTAAAAAAGACAATCCAGCTAATTATAGGCCAATCAGTTTACAACCCATAATTAGTAAGCTTTATGCCAGACATTTATCATGGAAATTGATAGATTGGATGGACTCTGAGAGTGTTTTGGTAGATGAACAAGCTGGATTTAGATCTGATAGATCTACACAGGATCATGCCCTTATTCTAAGGCACCTAGTGGATAAGTACACTAAGAAGCCCCAAGGGTCCCTGTTTGCCGCTTTTATTGATCTTAGATCGGCATTTGATTTAATTTCATGAGATAGGCTCTGGAGTAAGTTAGAGTCCTCCACAATAGATCGACGTCTTCTGCTGCTTATGTATAAGCTGCATGAAAATACAACACTCAGAATTAGATGCAACAAGGAAGGACACTTGTCTGATAAAGTTCCAACCTATAATGGTGTGAAGCAAGGGTGTATATTAGCTCCGATGTTATTTAATTTCTATATCAACTCGATGGTAACGGCACTCAGCCGTCCAGAGTTCCATCCCCCAAACTAGCCAACAGACATATATCACTTCTGTTATACGCAGATGATGCAGTCCTAATTTCACAGACACCAATAGGACTAAAGAGAGCTTTACACGCTCTTGCACAATACTGTAAAGAGGAAATGCTACAGATAAATTACTCGAAGACCAAAGTTTTAGTGTTTGCTCAAAGGCCCAGGATCTATAAGTGGTTAATAGATGAGCATGAGATAGAACAAATTAAGGCTTATAAATATTTGGGCGTTGTTCTCCAATATAAAGGAAACCACAAGGCCCATGTTAACAATGTGGTACAAGCAGCACAAAAATCTAGCCTTGCTATACTAAAATTCTTCTATTCAAGGGGAGGTCAGTACATTCCAGCTGCACTAAGATTGTTTCAGGCCAAATCCCTTAGTCAGCTTTTGTATGGAGCACAATTGGGCCCCTATACTTCATTTATCCAGCTAGAAGTAGTTCAATCTAAATTTGTGAGAGCTATATTACAAGTACCAAGAGGGGTATCCAATGCAGCCCTCAGGCTTGAAGTGGGCTACCTGAAGGTTGAAGCTAGAGCTTGGCTGGCTATTTTTAACTTTTGGCTAAAACTAACCTTTCAGCCAATTGGACTGACCTCACTGGTATTACAGGATAATTATCAGTCACCTTGGAAGAGAGCAATATACCATAAAATCAACAGATATGGTTATTCAGTAGAAAGTATCCAACAAATGGGATACGTTAAGGCCAAGAGTAATCTTAGGCAGCGTATTATTGAGACAGAAAGGCAGCAGGATCTTGGTACTATCAGAAATAGGTTTATACTTGACAACACACTGCTTCCACCCAAACCGGCAAAATATCTCTACTTACCCTTAACACCTAAACAACGCAAAGCTCTTACTTTGGCCTGCTTCAATGCACTTCCGTCAGCAGTCCAGGATGGGAAGTATAACAACACCCCTTACACTCAGCGTTTATGCCCCTGTAACTCTGGTGAGATTGAATCTATCTCCCATGTGTTACTTCACTGTGCTTTTTATTCTGACATTCGAGAAGTCCATGTTGACCCTTACATAAGGGCATTTCCTGACGATCAGAGGCACACTACACACAGCTTTTGCTGACAGGGCGATGCCCTGGCAGATATATTGGGCTTAATTCAGATATGCTGACAAAAGTTGCCAAATTCTGTGCTGCTACAATAAAAATCCATGAAGGAAAGGTTCCACCTAAAGCACAGCTATAGAATCTGTAAATTGGTGTACACCAATTAATGATCACACGGGCTATATGAGCTTTAAAATAACAAATTTGGCATTCTATGCAAGCTGTAATAGCCCATAGATAAGGCCTATGATAGGGAGGTAGGAGATATCTAGTAAGATGTATATATGTATATAGATGCTTTTAGTGCTTTGGTGTTTTTAGTGTTTTTAATGCTTTTATATTGTTTTTATGTCTCCTAATTTAAAAAATGTATCTTACTTTTGCTGGTCAATGACCGTAATAAACATTTATTATTATTATATCAAAGATCAAACAGGGCAAAGAAAATTAAGGTAGGATATTTTCTAATTATAATAAAAAATTTAGCTGATCTCTGAAAGAAATGACACACTTTGTTTTCTCCCTTTGATTTGCACAGATTGTCCCTCGCATTTCCCCCCTTCAGATCAGATGACAGTGTGATACTTGTGAAGGAATTCTGCGGTAATATTCTGGTGCTGGTAGGGCAGTAGTAAAAACTGACAGGAAAAAAATAACAGCAGTCTCATGAGAATATTAACAGAAGACCAACATATGGACTAACAGTGTATATGGTTGTTTTACATGGTTCCCCTTTCTCCAATTTATTCCCGAAGAAACCTGTGAGATAGATTTGGCTGAGAAGTGCTAACTGACCCAAGAGTAGTTACCAAGTAAGCTTTGTGACTAGAAATGGGCATGAAATAAACCATGAAGAAAACAAAAACACAAATTGAGCTGTTTCATGATTTGTTTGAGGCACTTTAGGGCAACATGTCTGCCCAGAATGAAATGAAATGTTGAAGTATTATCAGCAGTGGCAATTTAAACGGTTCACTTTTGGGTGCATTTTCCCTAGCCAGTCAGCCTGGTGTTAATCAATTTGTTTGCTAACGCTGGGATGGACCTAGAGAAAACTTTGTTTAGGATTGATTGTCAGGTCAGGCAGTCACCCTTGGATCTCCAAATCCACTCTTTGGGAGTAGCTGGTGATAGGAACCATAATCTGGGCAGCTCAGCTGGTGGTTTCACTTCTGGCAGCAGCTGGCGTGAGAAGAGGATGCTTAGCTAGCTGGTCCATTTGTCCTGCCCCTTTTCTGTTCCCTTCCCAGTCCACGTCATGATGAAAAACACCCTGTCTCAAATTCCTTTTCATGATCCACTTATTTTCTCCCATGCCAGCTGCTAAAGAGCACTTTTCTGGGGGGACCTGCTTTGGGGGCTTATAACTTGGATGTCCAAAATCCAATTGTTGCCAAACCTAGACAGGTTGGGGAGGAGAATAAACTGAAGACTCACCATGAGTTTGGTGTCTCTAGCCACATGGGGGCCATTCTTTGCTCCCAGAGATCCTGATTGCATCAGAAAGTTTGTGGCTCATGGTTCATGAATAGTGACGAACCGCAAACCACTGTTTTCCTGGTTCATGCCAATCTCGATTCATGACTAAGCAAGGGTTGGAATTTTCATTTTGATTCATGTCCAGCACTCTAGTCATTCCTCTATACTGGTTTCCTTACATCCCTGGTTACTATATAAATTACTCCCAACGTGAAATGTATTGGTGGAAAAATAATGCAACTGTTAGGCTACCTGGATGTGGAGAATTAAAAAGGTCACTTCTGGTACCATCCGGGTAAAACCATTATCCTGGTCTGTACCTATATACAATAGAAGTGCATGATTGCCTTATTACACCTTTCTTCAAACATTTGATGAAGGAACGTTGTCCCCAGAGGAGATGAAAAGTCTGCCTCTGAATCAAGCTGAACAGCAACCCATTAACTGATGAAGAGCCAAACTCAGGCCCTCTGAAATGGCAACGCTTGATCTGCTAATCCTCTCTGCTTTCCAGCAGCCTCTCTATTGCTTTGAGCCTCTTGCTCCTAAATCATTTACTAACACACTTCTGGGATATTTATGGAAGTCTCTGGCATCAATCGATATCATGGAAAAATTTTAAACAACAAGCTAGCAGACAGGTTCCAAATGCTGCAGATGTCTCTTTCAGCTGCATTTCCTATCCTGATGAAATTGGGGTGTTTTTATTCATTTCTGCTGTTTATGCTGCCAAACAATACAAAATCATGTACAGGCAATAGTCTGAATTTGAAAACGTAACCGCCCCCATAAGAATATGATGGGTTAAAAAAACCAGTTCCATTGGTTCTGGTGCTATCACTTATTCATCCTAAAATTCACACCAGAAATGTCATTTAATGTGAAAGCCCTTCCTTTGTTGCTTTTAATGAAACGGAACCCTTTCTGGCAACAACCTGCTCAAATATTGGAAACAGCATCTACAGCTCTTGCTCGCTTTATTAGTCTACTAAGCTAGCAATAAGAAATTCATCTATAGAATTAAGGGCTGGTTTTAAAATTCTCATCTTTATCTATTCCTATGGAAAGCAAGTGAATGTTCTAAATATCATTGTCCTTTTAGTGTCTCTTAACATGTGGCCACCACTGTCTCCTAGCTCAGTTACCATTGTACTGGCTACTGTTTTCCAGTAATGTAGCACATGGCAAGACAGTACACGGAAGGAATGCCTTATAAGAGCAATGGAATTTGAACACCAAGTACCTATTCTCAATACAGCAGATTCCCGATAGACAAGGGGTACTCAAATAAGGAAGTGGCTTGACACAGATAGAGGATTGAATGAGATGAAACTTTTGGAAGCCCTGTCACAGAGAGAGCACTATACAGTGGTGCCTCGCTAGACCAGTGGTTCTTAACCTTTGTTACTCGGATGCTTTTGAACTGCAACTCCCAGAAACCCCAGTCAGGACAGCTGGTGGTGAAGGCTTCTGGGAGTTGCAGTCCAAAACTCCTGAGTAAGCCAAGGTTAAGAACCAGTGCGCTAGACGATGATAATCCGTTCCACTGAAATCGCTGTTTAGCAAAATCATTGTCTAGCGAAAAGCATTTTCCCATTGGAATGCATTGAAACCTGTTTAATGCGTTCCAATGGGGAAGAATCATTGTTGTCTAGTGAAGATTGGCCATAGGAAAGCTGCTTTGCGAACCGCCGATCAGCTGTTTAAATTGCTGTCTTGCGAAGCTTAGGTCCCAACAACACCTGTTTGCGAACGAGGAGGGAGCTGTCAAAATTGTCGTCTAGAGAAAATCGGTTTGCGAAGCAGGGACCAAACATTGTCCCCATAGGAATCACTGTTTTGCGAATCACTATAGCGATCGCAAAAAGCCAATGTCTAGCGAAAAACTGTCATGCGAGGTAACTGTCTAGTGACGCACCACTGTAATTATCAGAGTAGAAAGTGAATGAAACAAGAGAATGGCTCAGAATCCCCTGTATCACCACAGGGAAGGCAGGGAGCCACAATTTTATAAACATTACTTGTCAAGGTCATAGGCAATATGTGCTACTATAATACGGTTGAGCCCAGGATGGGTACCTTAATGCAAAAGGGAAACAGCCCAATCTTCCTGACCTAGGGTGTCAGCCATGTTTTCCTTGTGAGGTCTTCAGATATTAGCTCTACATGTTATTTCTTCTCTTCCCTATTATTATTAGATGTTTTGTAGCACGTTCCTTTTACATTGTGTTGCCTCTCCAACATTATGTATTGTCTATTAGGGAAGAAAAGTTTAGAGGAACCATATGAACATATGCCTTTTACTTGCCCTGGTATGGAAGCAACCACAAAAGATGTGTCACTCCTGGTGTGGATAATGTCTGGTATTCCAGATGTTGTTGGACAGAAATTTTCATCAGCCTTGGTTAGCACAGCCAATAATAAGGGATGATAGAAGCCATACTCCAGCAACATTTGGAGCATAGGCTAGTGGGGCATAGGCTAGTACACATAAGCCAGTATGTGAACCAGAGATCTTAGTCTTCATTTGACCAGACTACAATGTTTCCTTTTGATAGAACCAAGGGGAATGTATCCTGTTATTTTCGTTACTCTTAGCAAAATTAGCTTAAATCTCAACACTGTAGTTTCTGTATTAATGTGGAAAGTTTCAGAAGAATGGGATTATCTCCCATTGATCAAAAATTAGTTGGCATTTCTAGGTTTCCAGTTGTTCACATACTATATACCAGCTGCCACTTCACTGATGCATTCTGCACATAGTCTAATTTCCAAAATTCAGTGTTCACAATCCAATGATTGTGTTCATATCAAGTGATCTGAATAGCTGCATTTAAAAAAATGGATGGGACAGAACCCCTCCAAATTGTCCAGGAGTCTTCAGAACCCCTCAGCTGCAAAGCAGGAGGACATGTGTGAAATCTGGAAGATTCCAACATCCCCTCCCCCTTCAAATCTGAAAGCCAGATAAGCAGAGTTTTGTCCATTTGGTGGCCATCATGAAGAAGATATATGTGAATGACTTCTGTATACATAGTAGGTTCCTTATCTGAGGGATAATTCTAGGTGAACTAATATTCCCCTCTCCCACCCAATACACATGAAAGTATGTGGGTTGATAAGTTCATGAGAGCTCTTTCCATGGCTTCATCAGCAACTGTCATGGCAAGTTGAAGTGGCAAATTACTTTGCAGTAATCTACCTTGCATGTGTTACTGTAGCCAAATTGGATGCTTCAAGGAACAGGCACAGTTGATGCACTAGCTTTAACTGTGCAAATGTACTCCTGGTTGTTGCCAAGACCTGGACTTCTAAGTGTAGAGATGACTCAAATATTGTTCCTGAACTGGTTGTTGTGGGTTTTTCGGGCTCTTTGGCCGTGTTCTGAAGGTTGTTCTTCCTGACGTTTCGCCAGTCTCTGTGGCCGGCATCTTCAGAAGACTGGAGTGGGAACTCTGTCCATACTCTGTTGCCCAGTGGTTTCATGTAAATACTAAATAGCACAGGGCACAAACAGACCCATGTGGGACACCACAGGTCAAAGGCTAAGGCATCGAATAGGAATCCCAAGCACCACCTTCTGGATTTGCTTTTCCAAGAAGAACTGCCACAACTGCAAAACAGTGCCTCCAAGTCCCATCACAGAGAGATGGTTCAGAAGGATACCATGTTCAATTGTATCAAAACCACTGAGGGGTCCAGCAGAACCAACAGGGGCACACTTCCCCTGTGCAGAGTAGGTCAGGTATGGGACAGAGACGACCCAAGTTGTCTCTGTCCCATACCTGAAGCCAGATTGAAAAGGATCCAGATAGTCCATTTTATCCTGGAATCCCTGGAGTTGAGAAACCACCACCCACTTTACTATCTTGCTTCAAAACAGAATATTGGAGACTGGTCAGTAATTATCAAATACAGTGGTGCCTCACATTACGATGTTAATTCGTTCCAGCAGAATTGCTGTAGAACGAAAACATCATAAAGCAATTTTAAAAAGCCCATAGAAACGCATTAAAACCCAATTAATGCGTTCCTATGGGCTTGAAACTCACCGTCCAGCGAAGATCCTCCATAGCACAGCCATTTTCGCTGCCCATGCAGCGAGGAATCCGTCCCAGAAAACAGTGGGTGGCCATTTTTTTTACCCCACGGCCATTTTGAAACCACCGATCAGCTGTGCGAAAATCATCATTTTGCAATGATCGGTTAGCGAAGCAAGGAACCGATCATTGCAAAGCGGAAAAAAACCCATAGGAAACATTGTTTTGCGATTGCTTTTGCGATTGAAAAAACTTCCTCGTTATGCGATTTCATGATAAAACGGAGTGCTCGTCTTGCGAGGCACCACTGTAAAGTATGATTTAAGGAAGGCTTTTTCAGTAGAGGTTTTACAATTGTTTCCATTAAGCAAACCTTGCTGCAAAGATGCATTTATTGCACCTCTTACCCACTAAGCCTGTCCCCCTCTGGAAGCTTTTATAGGCCAAGAAGGGCAAGGATCCAGCCCACATGGTGGCTTTCACCTTTCTGAGGATCCTGTCCACACACTCAGGCTATGCAGACTGAAAAGTATCCATTATAGTGAAACAAACAGGAACGTAAGTTACATCCACAGGATATGCATCAACTGTTCTAATGCATTCATTCATGCCTTATGTTTGCTGGCTGAAGCAGGCCCCACATGTGTCTGAAAATGTTATACAAAACCTGTATCACTTGGAACAAAAAGGAAAAAGTAGCTGTGCAATCTATCCATAGAAACAAAGCTGTGGCTAGGGTAGAAACAGGGCAAGTTTTCAAATTCTAATAGATACCCTCCAAAAGACAAAGATGCTATACAACTTGCAATAGCAGAAGCAGTAAATAAATCCAGTCTGACCCATTTTGGTGGATTATTTGTTTCCTTTCATTAGGGTTAAAAGAAAGAAACAAAATATTCCTGCACAAAGAGTGCAGGAAAAAAAATCTTCTGACATATAAAAGCGATATCCTTGTAACACCTTAAAAGCCGACACATTTTCCAACATAATCTTTTGAGAACTACAGGCTTCTGCATCAAATGCATGAACCAAAATCTTTAGATAGCACAGTGTGCTCTCTGTACCATACAGAAAAACATTGAGGAAATGTAGGAGTAAAGAAGGTGGGGAGAGAGTTTGACAGAACATGGGATGCTAGAGAAGTAACAGTAACCGTTAGTGTATAAGTAAATTAACATGGTCAGTAAGGGTTAGGAACCTTGTCTACTCTGACTTTCATTGGAGTAGTATACTTCCCTAGGATTTGACCATTGTTATTTATGTGTGTATTTATTTAATAGTTTCTAGACTGTTTTTCTATTTCTGAGTAAAATCATCATAACGGTCTGCAAAGAAAATGTTATATGGCAGGTCCATGCCTTGAGCTGATGGCGGCTGCTGTTCACCAACATCAGCAAGAGCGAAATTCCAGCTGTGAATTAATGGAGGGGTTCCATACCTCATTGCACCTGTCAAGTTTACATCAGTGTTCCTAGCTGTAACTTTGGATATTTGGATTTTGCAAAACCTCTAATTCTAAAATGTTTATGATGTACTTTGAACACTCAGAAAGCACTATATACAGGTACATAGTAAGCACCACTGCTTTTTTCTTCTTCTCCTACAAGTATTTTTACATACTTAGTGTCTTTTTCTCTGATATAAAATAGACAATCTGGGATTCAGTTTAGCTAGAAAAGGCTGCAAGACACCAATTAAGCCTGAACTAATCTCCTAGGCCAAGGGCATTAAATTAACCCCTTGCTGCTCTCATTGGACCGGCATGGCATTGTACTTTTCATTTGCATCAAAATAGGCCAACTATTTAATGCCAAAGGAAAACAAACAAATGACAATAAAACAATCCTGCAGGGCCCTTCCTGCACTACATTATCAGTTCACTAAATCCTTCCCTGCAGAAGGAAGATAAATAAGAGAGTTGGAGAAGACAAAAAGTAATTCAGGCAGAGGGCTCAGAAGGCTTAAACACTATCTTGGCTGTGCTCAACGGTGCTTCTTCCAATAAATCCACACAATACCTCAGGGCATAACCTCTTGTGAGACCAAACATGCTGTAAATAAGGAATGTGTAACAGTTTAACCTTTTACTCCCCAACCTACACAAAGGCCACATATTATGGAGGTCGCACACTCAAAAGAATTAAATCTTACTAACATGTTTGCTAATAAACATGTTTAACATATGTAAAGTGTGGTCAAAGCACTTTATAATGTACTCTAGCCTTCTTCAACATGTTCTGTCCAAATGTGGAAAACTGAAACTGCCACATCATCTGCTATGGATGATTGGTACCATAGTATGAGACCTAGACGGTACTGTTTTGATACATAAAGGTACATATCTTGTGATTCTGACAATATGGCATAAGATAAGTAATGTATTTTCTATATATAGAGGAGATGGAGGTGGCTCAGACTTAATAAATGTGGCTTTCTTGAGAGTATCCCATTGACTAATGGCTGTAGGTGGGATACTACCCCAGTTTATTGCCCTGGTTTTGAGCCACTATATTGTACCAATACAATATGCTCTCCTTTCAGAATTTATGTATTTATTTATTTATTTATGTTTATGTGTGTGTGTGTGTGTGTGTGTGTGTGTGTGTGTGTGTGTGTGTGTGTGTCTGTGTGTGTGTGTCTCACTCTGTGATTGTATATGTGTGTGTATGTTCTGACTTTTTTCTTCTTAGAGCTGAAGATGGTAACCCCTCTTCCCCACTTTATCCTTACGACAGCCCAGCAGGGAATAATGAACTAAGAGTTGATGACTGGCAGACACCACCTGGTGAGTTTCATGACTGAGTGGGGACTTGAATCCACATCTGGCACATTCTAGTCTGACATAACCAATGTCACTTCTTGAAGAAATATCCTCTAAACTAAAGTGTGAATTTGTCAACTTCACTTTCTCATACATTTTTATTTTTTTGAATATTGTTAAATTCCAATAAAAATTATCTGAAAGAAACCCATCTGTATCCTCCATGCATCATGCAGAGTCCATGCATCATGCAGTAATTCACTCTATTGAGTTGTTCTGTATCAGTTACAGGATCCAGCCTCTGAATATAATCTAGAATCCTTTGCAAGGTGAGAATTACACAGCAGATACTTAGATGTCCTTCAGCTAATGAGTTGACACAGAAACTCTTTCTTGAAGCTAGAAAACACAAAAACAGTTGTAGTAAAATACATATATTGAATACACACCTTAACATGGTGAGGGTGTTTGAATCTGTCAGAAAAACCAAGAGCAAAGCCATCAGGAAGTTGGAGTCTGGTATGAGCCTGGATTCTTAGCAGAGTGACCCAAGAGAGAATAATAGAAGCTCAGATGCCAAACCCAACATGCATCTGGCTTCTTAAGGAGTAAAGGCCACATCAGCAGAAGAGAATGGATAGTTTGAGTGGTGAGGGGGGTGGGTGGGTGAATTCCGGAAAGGCAGTTGTTGGACAGTAGCAGTGATGAGGTAAAAGGAAGCTGTATTTTCTATGCCAGAACTAGACCAGGAACAAATTGTGATACTGACCATGAGTTGTTGATATCAAAAATTAGAGTAAAGCTGAAAAATAAAAATAAAAGAATCAATGTCCAAATACAATTTAAATAACATTTCTAATAGATTTAAAGTTCACATAAAGAACAGATTTGCAGTGTTAAAATCAATAGACCATGAACCAGAACTGTGAATTGATACCAAATATATTATAAGGGAAGAATCCTGAAAGAAATTCCTGTAGTAAAAAAGAAAAGAAGGATCTAGATGGATGATAGAAGAAACGCTAAGAATTGTTAACAACAGGCAAAAAGCAAAAATAAAAGGCTGAAGCAAGTATGTTCAGAATACAAGTGATTATCACACACAGACAAAAACAACTGTATTACAATAGCCTGTGCAAACAAAAGAGGAAGACAAAAGAAGAAAACCTAGATTAGGGATGCCAAAAGACCAATAAGGAAGCACTGTCTGACCAGGATATGATAAACAGAAGGTGGAAACAATATACTAAAGACCTATACAGAAGAGATAAAAGGATGACAGATTCCTTTGAACGGGAATTCTATGATGAAGAATCCACTGTTTTAGAAGATGGAGTGAAAGCTGCTTTGAAAGCATTGTTGTTGTTGTTTAGTTGTTAAATCGTGTCAGACTCTTCTTGACCCCATGGACCAGAGCACTTCCAATGCCTCCCAGAGTTTGATCAAATTCATGTTGGTAGCTTCGATGAAACTAACCATCTCGTCCTCTGTCGTCCCCTTCTTCTCTCACCTTCACACTTTCCCAACTCCAGAGTCTTTTCCCGGGAGTCTTGTCTTCTAATGAGTTGACCAAAGTATTGGAGCCTCAGCTTCAGGATCTGTCCTTCCAGTGAGCATTGGGAATAAATAAATCATCAGGTTTAGATTGAAAAGCAATAGAAAGGCTGCAGAGACTGTCTCAAAATCCTAACAAGAATATGCCACCAAATATGGAAAAGTGGCCCATGAACTGGAAACATTCCAGATACATTCCAGTCCCATGGAAAGGATATGCCAAGGACTGCAGAAAATATAGGACCATTGCTCTAATTTACCAGATATGGAGCAAGAAATGCCTTGAGTTCAAACTGGATTCTGAAAAGGAAGAGGCACTCATTATTCAATTCCAAATATTTGTTGGCTACTGGAGCATACCAAGGAATTTTAGAAGATTATGCTTTGAAGGAAATCCTTTGACTATTTGGTTCATGAGAATCTATGGATTGTTCTGAAGAATATGGAGAAACAGGATTGTTTCCAATAAGCAAACATGTCAGATAAGGGTGTGTTTTATTGCCCTGTATTGAATCTGTATGCAGAACATTTCATATGGAAAACTGGACTAGATTCACATGAAGGAAGAGTGAAAATTGGTAGAAGAAACATCAATAACTTCAGATACACAGATGACACCATCTTACTAGCAGAAAGCAGCAATGATTTGAAACAGGAAAGTGCCAAAGCAGGGCTACAGATGAAGGTAAAAATCATGACTATAGAAGAAATACATAACTTTAAGGCTGATAAAGAAATTGAAATAGTTAAATATTTGGTATAGCTTTGTTCAATCAGTCCAAATGAAGACTGCAGCAAAGAATTCAGAATACTGAGACTCAGAAGGGCAGCAATGGAGGAAGTAGAAAACATAATCAAATGTAAGAATGTGTCACTGAGACCATGGTTAAGATCATTCACATTATTCTATTCCCGATTATCATGCACAGTTGTGAAAGGTGGACAGTGAATAAAGATGATAAGAAAAAATGTGATTTGTTTGAATGTGGTGCTGGAGGAGAGCTTTGCGGATATCGTGAACTACCAGAAAGATAAGCAAGTGGGACCTAGATCAAATCAAGCCTGAATCTTCTCTGAGGCTATCCTACTTGGGGCACATAATGAAAAGGCAAGGCTTTCTGGAAAAGATAATGTTGTTATGTGCTGGCAATCCATTAATGAGCAATCTCCAAAATGTCCTGTCCTCAACAAGCTTCACTCAGTTCTTGCAAACTCAAGCCTGTTGCTTCCTTTAAAAAGTCAGTCCATCTTGCATTTGGTCTTCCTCTTTTTCTGCTGCCTTCCACTTCTCGTGCAGCTGGGGTTAACAAGGGTCTATGCACACGTCCGCTGCCGCTGCTGGTCCCACTCATCCTTCCAATCGCTCTCAAGTGCTGTTCTCTTCCCGGTTGTCTAGCCACTTCTGGCAGAGGGAAGGAGGATGAGTCTTCCTGCAAGGTTGCAGAGCGGCTAGTCGAGTGGCGCTCCAGAATGATTGGAAGGAAAAGAGGGGCTGCCGCCACCACCGGATGTGTGTGGACGGTCCAGCCCCAAGGGCCAGACTCTCATTAACTCCAGCTTTGTGGGGATATTCAAATACAAATATGAATACCCCAATCTCTACTCAAGTTGCAACAGCAGATGTCCACACTTTTTAAAAAACTCATAGCAGTTTTTCTGCTGAATTTTGGGCCAACAGAATTCCATTGGTGTGTATAACTAATAGGATTCTGGCTGCAGGCTAGTGGCTATTAGAGATGGGCACAAACCACTGGTGCGGTGGTTCAGGCAAGTTCATTTCCAGGCTAAACAGCTGATCTGCGGTTTGGCACCCTGCTCCTTCCAACAGGCATCCACTTGGTGGCAGCATCCTGCCCCAACTCCTGTGGTGCTGCCTCTGAGTAGTTGCCCATCGGAGGGGGCAGGGCACCGAACCATGGATCAACTGTACGATCAAGAAGCGAATCACACTGAACTGCCAAGTTGGCGGTTCGTGCCCATCTCTAGTGGTCCTGGTGGCTGAGGAGTTCTGAGGGTTATAGTCCAAAAAAGAAGCATGTTTCCCAAGCTCTGAAAAATGATCCTGCTGTATAGATATGTATTTCCCAATCCTGCAAGAAGTTCCTGTTCCTTAAAGACTTTTCAGAAGGGACTGTGGAAGATATACAAATAGGTCTGGGCATTGTGATGCTGTTTTGACCTCTTGTAGTTTTAGGAGAATATTCTAAAGATGGCGAAACCTCTGAAACTTTGCCGACTCCAGAACTCTTTAGAGCAACTTGATTCCTATTTTATCTCTCCTGCTTAGGAACCATCATCTCTAAGAGACTTTTCAAAGCCATCAATTTCAATAGTCATTAAAACAATTTTAGAATGTTTAAATGTCATTATAGTAATTATCCCATACTGTATTTCATGACTTCTGGATTCTTCTGGTGCACCTGCTTTATTTCCCCCACTGTACGGAATACATGAACTGCACTTTTATTGTCTAATAGGAGGCTTTCCATTGCCTTTTGCTATTACTGTACAATTTAGATACTGATTGTCCCCTGGAATGTATGAGGGCCATTTTTTTTTTTTTTACTGGACGAAAATAGTTTCAAAAGTAGAGGTCATTATAGATATCTCCTTATTCTTTGTTGAGAGTTAGTCATCTGTATTGCAGCTGCTACCATGTAATGTTTAGGAACCAAACTGTAGAATTAGTTCAGCCTTACTATTGCCCAGATTAAAGCAGCTGCCTCAGGAAGTAGATAGGTAGAGATAGCTGTTCTTATTTGGGGAAGAAAGAGCAATATATTTCAGAGAATCTGCCTTGAGCCACCACCACCCCCAAACTAAATTACAACTTCTTGTGTAGCAGTTGATACTTTTTCATCACTAAACAGTAGCACTTGAAATAGTTCAACTACCAGTATAGTCAGCACTTGTTGAGTGGCTAGCGGATGCCATCTCATGTTGTCCAGATATCCTGGACTGGCGCTGCTCAGTTCAAAGATGCTTGGATATGTTTTTTCTAAACAAAAGCATGATTGAAAAATGACCTAGCTTTTCATAGAGAAGCAGTCAAAATTATCTTTGGGCATAACCAAGATCAGTGAGCAGTGACCATAACTCTCGGGATTCTGACCAAAGTTTAGAGATACCTCATTCAGTCTCAAGTACCCATAAACTCCTGGAGAAAGTGTGATTAATATTGTAAAGCTTTGCAACTTGACTCTATATGTCTGCAGTTGTCAAGTATGTCCTACTGAGTAAAATAGGGGATAGTCTCAAGTAAAAACTAATTTTTCTAGCAAAACTTTTTATCCAGATGTCTGAAACTCTTGCTTATCTACCTATTTGGAACTCTTGTTAAATATTTTGTAGTTTTTTTAAAGACAATACTGTGCTTTGGAGAGGGTAACTTTAAATATATCAGAGTAAAAGGACCATTACTTTGTGGCTTATTTATTATAAAATCTCATTTTGGTCCCGGTATTAAGTGAATGGTAATAGATATCGATCAATTGTTTTAACACTGGAATAATAGATTCAGTTTAATGATAGTGTAATATCTTTATAATGACTGGACTGTGAGGATAATATGTTCATTATTTTACAGGCAGCGTTGGAACTACTTCTGTATTTGAAGGAGGATTCAATTACTGTAGCAAAACAAGCTTAGAAATAAGGAAATTATATAAAACACAAAGATTATGGTTAAATGCAAATCCCCAGGATCTCAAGCGATCAGATGATAGCTAAGAGGCAGGGGCTCTGAAGAGAACAGTACTTCCTAAGAGGACAAATAATTCACAGACTATTTTAACTCCTTCTAGATCATACTGAGGTTCAAGATCACAGTCCTTCCAGAGTAGCTTAGAAAGTGAATTTGGTTCCTGACAGGGATGGTGTTCTCAAACAGTTGGATCTATCTAGATCAGCAGATTTCCTCACCCAAGGTAGTAGTAATAGTTGTTGTCTTGACTTATAGTATATACTACTCATAGTGCTAAAGCATTATCCGAGTGTATCTGTGAAGATTCTCAGTCATTCATGTGAGGTTATCTGGAAGCTGAGTCTTGACAATTGGACTTCTTTCTTATTAAGTTGAAATGTTTCACTACTCATCCAAGTAGCTTCTTCAGTCTTCTTCTGACTGAAGAATGATGAGTAGCAAAATGTTTCAACCTAATAGGAAAGAAGTCCAGTTTCCATGACTCAAGTTCAGGACATTCTCTGAGCGGTTTAAAACATAATAATAAAAACAACACTTTGATGCCTAGTGAGCTGGGTACTCATTTTATTGACCTTGGAAGAATAGAAGATTGAGTCAGTTTCAAGCCATCTACCCAAATCTGTCAAGACAGAACTCAGGTCATGAGCAGGGGCTTGACTGCAGTTCCATCTTCTTTGGATTAAGTCTGAGCCTTTTTAACCTTGTTCACAAATGACTGTCAAGATGGGATTAGATTCACTCACTGTGCTTGTTATGCCTAATCAGCCAAGCAATACAGAAAAGCATCAGAAGTATCAAAACTTTTAACCAAAAGTATCAAATGACCAAAAGTATCAAAACTGTTGAGAGATTCAGAAGAAAAAAAGATCAGATTTGCCCTTCCTACTCTCTGTATAAATCATTCATTAGGGCACTGGTGTCTGCCCCATGCCTAAGCCTGGATCAATAGGCAATGCCACCAAGATCAGAGGTTCTGGCCCTCCAGATGTCAGCTTCCAAAATGCTTGACCACTTGCTATCTTGTCTAGTGGATTTAGTACTTAGATTCAAAATCTCTGGTGGAAAAAGTTTGGGAACCACATTACATTTTAGCATTCTCATAAACATCCATATGACCAACACCCTATCATTTCATTTGAATTCCAGTATCTTGTCATGGTTCTAAAGAAATATATAGTTTTGCAAATAAGTGTAACCTACCGTATTTGAAGAAGCTATCTGAAGAACCTTGAAGAATGAAGGTCTATCAGTGACTATTAGCTCTAGTAGCACAATGGACGTAGGCAATATAATTGACTTTATTTCTAATCATGTCTTTCCATGCACACAGAGTTGGAGCCAAAATAGCATCAGCCTCCGACAAGAATGAGGCATAAGATGACTCCATGTTGTAGAAATGCAACAATCTATATGGAGGAAATTCCTAAAAGCAGCACCAGATGAGAGGGGACTCTAAAACAGTCCACTGAGAATTCAGTGGTCATTGAATTCTGAGAAAACCCTGAACATCACTTGAGAGAAAGAATAACAGAATGGCTGGAGAAGAAAGATGAATATATTGGAGATATGAAAGATGCAGAGACAGCCACCTGGTAGTCTAGATAGAGAATTTCTGCATTAACATTGAGAAACTATAATTCAATGTCTACAAGGATGGAGCTGCCTGTAGAAATCAGTGAACAGGGCCAAGTACACATCCACAACATTAACAGAAAAAGAAAAAGAAAAAAAGGGAAGGAAAAGGAAAAGAAGAGAATAAAAGTCACTGTGGGGATGTGTGTGTGTGTGTGAGAGAGAGAGAGAGAGAGAGTTGGTGAGGGATAAAAGCATCTCATGGGGTTGCCAGGTCTTAGATTCTGGCCTGAGACTCAGGTTTGGGGATCCATCTTCATTTGTCATTTTTTGACCCTGAAATCTTGGGGAACAGAATGCTGGTAACCCAGCAATTCTAAAGAGTAAGCATGCTTAACAGCCACAAGGGGCTGAATAGAAGGGGAAAGGAAAAATGGGGAATGGTGAGGGATATAAGAGAGTGGCTGGACCGCTGGTCAAAAGAATGCCACACTACAACATTTTGCTTCAGGATCCTGGTTGTGCCTCTAAATGCCAACTTCTAGGAGAACAACTAATGACAGAGAGCTGTTGCCACCATGTCCAGCAATGGACTTCCAGACACTGCTGGAAACAGAATGCTGATCTAGGTGGACTTTTGGCATCATACAGCCAAACTCTTATTATTATATATGTGTCAGGGTTGCAGAAGGAACTGAACCAACAATAAAATGCAAGAAATTAGGCTTCCCAATTTCTTCTGCTTAAAAAAATCCAGCCTAATTTGCTAGGTCAGTTAAAATGATGCACTAATTAATCATATTAGTAAAAAAAAATTTTTTAAGTTGCAGTATAAAGCACCAACATAAAGACATTTCAAAAGTATAGGAAAATAGAAGAGTTTTTTTAAAATTAATATTTGGTGCCATAATGAAAACAAGATGGGGCCAGTTGAATCTTCTGGGATGGGAACAGAAAATTTCACATCTCTGATCCCTGTTCAGCTGACTTAGGAATCATATCTAGTGGTTGAGGCTTCTGGGAGTTGCAGTCCAAAAACATCTGGGATGCCCAAGGCTAGGAACCACTGATACAGAAGACCCATTTTTTTACTTATGCCTAGAAATGGATCACAAGCAAGGGGAAAAAAACAGTTGTGACAACCAGTAGGAGACATTCTCTCTGTCCAGTTCTAGTTAATAAACACATTGTATTGTGCACTCATTATTTCTAAGCAGTCCTTAGGATCAGTATAGCATGTATAGCATCCCGTAATAATCTATATTGATAGTGTATAGTAATTGTTTGGATAATCCTAGACAGATATAAACTGGCAGCTATTAAAGTTGGTGAAAACAATAATACACCAGAGATACTACTTTGGTTTTGAAAGATAGTGCCAACCTCAGGCTGCCTAGTGTGCGCATTGGATTACACATTGCAATAAAATTAAGAACAATATAATCAAGCATTTCTTTCTCTTTCCTGACATGTCAATCCATTACACCTCCATCTTGGTTGGCAAAGTCAATGCCAGCAAGAATGCAAAATTGTTCTCTCCATATTTTCATAGTAGTTATTTTGGTTAGAAAAGTCAATATGGAAATAACATTTAAAAACAAAACAAAACTGTTTACTGTCAGATAACAAGAAATATTAAACAAGCCACCTAACATCGATGACTTGAATGATTTTAACCTGTTCAGTGTCGTACTGTCTCTGATACCACAGAGCAATCACTGCTCTTGAAAAGAGTGGAGAAAGTGCAGAACCATGAACATACACAGTAGCATATGAAGTCATAGTTTGCTATGCTTGCTTCAGTTTAAATTGATAGAAATGTGCCATTTTCCTAAAAGCAACTGTGCTTGTGATAGTAGATATCTACTCCATTTTTTCTGTAACCTTCAGCTTTGCAAGCCTGAAGCTTTGTGGGCTGGATTGAACTTCTGTCAACAATATTGGCTTCCACCAACTTTACCGATAACATTTGTATATATCACTCTAGCAGGTACAGATCTCTCTTTAAAAAAAATTATATTCAGATTTGGTCAAACTTAAAATAATAAATTCTCCAGCAATGGATGATGGCAGCATATAAATCAAATAAATAATTTAAATAAATACTTACTTTAATAATTTAGACCTTGATTTTCATCCGTAGCAGATTCACCCAATTTATACAGCTTGGAAGATTGAACAGCTGATTATACTGAGCTGTCAACCAAATCCAGTGTATTCCCTCATTATAAGGCTGCATTCCTGTATTTTCTCTCTGTGTTGTTTTGATTTTACTGGCACTGCAAAATTTAATTACCCAAAATGCAAAAAATATAGTGCCAAAGACAAAGAGTTTAATGGTATCATAGTGCTGTACTTGGTTTAACCACTCTCCTCATATAAAATGCATTACTGCCCTGGGCCTGATGCACTCATTGAGTGTTAAGGCCATAAAGACATATAACATCTCAAGGTGTTAGTCCCTGTCACTGAAACCTGGGACTATACAATTTGCCAGTGGGGAAAGAGACTTCACTCTCCACCTTTAAGGGGGAGAGCTATTCTACCAGCTATAGCTAGATACAAAATGAGGCTTCATAATGGGCAAAGCCAGTTATCAACTGCACAGCTCTCTTACACAACTGCACATCAATGTATATCTTGCATTACTCTCACTAAGAAATTCCAGCAGAAGACTAAAATTTAAATCATTGCTCTGCTGGCAAATATCTGCTAGTGCAATGGCAAGATGTCCAAGATACTCTGCCATAAGAGGTAGGTACCACAAATGCCACTGCCCCCCAATCGCCTAAGTCAAAGTGTTGTAATACCTGAAGCCATTATTTTGTTATTTTGTTCTTTGGACATCCCACGAGCATCTTTTGCCATTGCCAGTAGTAAAAATGCAGGAGAAATACTTTAAACATCTGTCATTTTCTTTCCATTTCCTGATACCCAAATTGTGCTGCCTGAGGCAGCCACCTCTCTTTGCCTAATGCTAAGGATGGTCCTATGGAATGGGAATTTTTCTCTTCTATCCCTCAAGAAGTCCACTGCACCACCTGAAAAAAAATTTCTTCCAACTTTCCATCACAGATTCTGGGGGCATATGGAAAGCTGCGGACTGGAGTGTGGGGAGTGTGGTGGTCTGCTAAAAGAAGCTGTTCCAAAAGCAGAATGACTCAAATAGATCCAGCTCTAAAACTGGCCAACAAAGTTCAATAAAGACATGATCAAGAAACTCATGAATGTTTCTTTTCATCATGGCAGCATTTCTTTTCTCTTTCTCTATTCCTTCCCATTATTAAACATTTGGAAATCAGAAACTGGTAAAAACCTATGGTAGATCCTGATCTACTTTGTTGCTGGCCCCATTTAGAAAACACATTTTATTGCTTGAGTCTAGTTGCCTTTAAGTCCTTCATTAGCTTCTCAATATCAGAAGGTAAGCTGATCAGCTGTAAGGAACAGAATTGCTTAGATAGTTAGATCAATGAAACTTATTTCTCTTAGAAGGACCACCAATTCTGCTCAATGACCCTGTAAAACCTATGTCTTCTGCAGGTTTTGTTTGTTTGTTTGTTTGTTTTGGGGGGTTTTATACTATGGGAAAATAAAATATGACTTCCAATTGTGCTGCTCTGTGTGATATTTCATTTCATATTTTATCTTAACTATGCTGTTGATTAATTTAGTTTATTGGTATGCTTTGCTTTAATCATTCAATAAACACTGCCTCAAGTTGTTTTTGAAAATGCAGCACAGAATGTTTTTAATACATGTGCATTCAAAGTCAGGTAGGTGAGAAAATGGTGAGAATAGAAGAGTAATATATGAACAGGAGAACCAGAAGAGAGATACAGACATCTCAAGAAACAAAAGAAGAAACGTAGTTGTGTGGTCTGGGAATAAAATGAGAAAGCAGAATTGGGTATTAACTCTGACTGGGCCACCAAAACACCATAAAATAGCAGAAATTTCAAATCTGTCAAAATGGCAATGGCCAATCTGATGAAATGTTCTGAAATACTCAAAAGATTGCCTTTTGAATGAAATGTTGGTGGTGCAAACAAGGTTTGACCCTAACTTTGCCTTTCTTTGCTAGGATTGCAAGCAAGAAGAATAAGCCATTAGTAACTTTTGCCCTGTTTTACTTATGCTGTTTCTAATCATTCCAGACATGTGCATGCTGGCAGTCAGTTGAATATAGTAATTAAAAGTGTTACACATTTGTGGATGGAGATTAATAAAGCAAGCTCAACCATGCTCAACAAATTTCCCTGCACCTCTGCCCCCTGCCAAGGGCTAGTGGAATGCAGTCATAAATTTTATGGCGATGACATAATTCCTGATTTTCAGTTCCAGTCCTGAACACTTAACGCTAACATTGAAGCACCCACGCTGTTCTGACAATAGCTGATGGATTTGGTCAGAGCTCCCTTGAGCAGGCTCTGCCCGGGACCATTAGCAGCTGGAAAGAGATATGGAGCATCCATTTCCATTGGGAGTGCTGTCATTGATTTGTATAAGCTATTTTCTCTTGGCAGCCCCTAGGATTTACTAAACTAGATGGGCATACATTAGAAAATCATCTGTATTACCTCCCACAAATGTGCTTATCATTCTTGGAGGAAGGTTATCTAAGGATTTATAGCAACAACCAAAGTCGAATATATGTAATAGAAATTGTTGCTGTTACTAGAAGAACTGTAACTTCAAGGCTGCTGCATTCTATGTCTTTGCTGTGTACAGGATGTGCCACTGCTCTACTTTTCTTAATGACTATAAATGTATTCCACTCAAATGAGTGTGATTCCACAGGAGTGACACTCGGTAGATTGTGCCAAGTAGTAAAAGCATCCCAGTCTATTATTGGTAGTAAAAACATTGCTGCCTGTTATTGAACCAACAGTTACTGGGACAACAGATTTGGGAGAAAGTGCCACAGCAGCCAATAAAGACAGTGTTCTAAATGCCCATCAGTAAAGAAATGATTATCTGCCAAGTGCCTTAAAGCAAACAACCTGATATGTGTGAGGGAACATTTTCTCCTCAGTTGCTATCAAGTGGCACTTTAATTAGGTTATTTGGAATGAGTTGGTTTTCTTCCAGCAAAATGAAGCAAAGGCTCTGGCAGATTTTAACTGAAGTATAATTGCGTTGTGAGGTTAACTTGCTTCCTTCTGGTGAAGATCCCCAAAACGATGTCTTGGCATTTAAAAGTCTTTTCCTAGTCTGTCTTTACACTCTTTTGTGACTAAGAAACCAGAATCCAGGATGGAGCTCCACAGACAGAAGCAAACTGGACTCTTCTAAATGAAACGTTGGTTCTGTGCGGATGATTTTTTGCTGTGCTAATGTTTATCTTGTCCGTGAATAGGGACAAATCCATGACCTTCCATAGAAAAGTTCTTATTGTACTGAGCGCGCTGAAGCCTCTATTATCTCAGGCCTCCAGGAGGTGCTCACTCTTCTACTCAGTTGCTGCCACCAATATTTCAGTTTCAATACTAATTATTCAGTGAGACAAGTGTAACTTTGAAACTTAAACTTGTTTATTAGATAAGTAAAATAAAATAGGTAAATCACAAGTTGCTAATCAATATCACTCCTTTAACTCACTGACACACAGAACCCTACTCTCACTGACTTTCTCGCTCATAGGCCCACAGACTCATGAATCTCTCCCTCATACTCCATACAACCCCTTTATATCCCAGCCCCTCCCCCTTTAGCACCACCTTCAGTTCCCTCATTGGCTCCTTTTCGACTGCTCAGTGGTGACAGACAGGTGAGGGCAGGGCTGAACGCTACACTTATTTGTTACTATAGGCAAGAAAAGCCCCCAATCTGATCATGTATCTAAGTGCAGAGCTTGGAAAAGGGTTTGGCTGTTTTTTTTTTTAAATTACATGTTCCAAAATCCCCTGGCCCGTATGGCCAGTAGCTACACTGCTGAGAGTACAACTGTCAGAGTTCTGAAGACAACGTAGCTGGTATGAATGAATTCATGAATGCATTCATGCATGCATGGATGGATGGATGCAATTTCTGGTCTCAGTGAATAGTTATCTTTTAACCCCTTGAGGTTAAAGGGCTGTCAAAGATGGTTGAAGAAGTAACCAATGGGCTATGCATCGGGATGCTATCAGGCAGCAAAAGTTGCCCCCTGGGTGTTTGACCCAGAATATATATTGCATTTCTCTGTGGACAGACTGTCCTTGGAGCCCTTGGAGGAGCAAAGCATTTCACTCAAATCTGCCCCTAAATTCCAATTTCACTAAAGGTAAAGGTAAAGGTTTCCCTTGACATTTTTAGTCCAGTTGTGTCCGACTCTAGGGGGCGGTGCTCATCCCGCTTTTCAAGCCATAGAGCCAGCGCCTATCCGAAGACAGTTTCCATTGTCACGTGGCCAGCGCGACTAGGGAACGCCGTTTTACCTTCCCACCGAGGTGGTACCTATTTATCTACTCGCATTTACATGCTTTTGAACTGCTAGGTTGGCGAGGAGGTGGGACAAGCGATGGGAGCTCACTCCATCGCGTGGATTCGATCTTACGACTGCTGGTCTTCTGACCCTGCAGCACAGGCTTCTGAGGTTTAGCCCACAGTGCCAATGTACAATAAATATTGCAAGGTCTCAGAAGCAGCATAAGAGATATTTGAAATGGACTGAAGAATGAGGATCTTGTGAGTCTAAAGATGCTGAGGAAAACAACCATAAACTAAGGCCAAGTTAAATGATTGGTCCATCTAACCTGGTGCAGTCTACACTTATTGGCAATGTTTCTGTTTCTTATACTACTACTGACCATGTATAGCATCCCGTAATAATCTATATTGATAGTGTATAGTAATTGTACGAAATATATTGTTGGACAGAATGCCAGCAGTTTGTCTCCCATGTAAGGCAGCAAAGGAAATGCACGTGCATTTATCTACCCTTAGCATCTGGCATTTAGAAGTTCGTTGTCACAGAACATATGCCCTTACTGAACAATCATAGTCAATAGCCATTGGAAGATCATATAGATCCTTTAACTACTGAATCATATGTATGTCTATTAAATTAGGACTGACTCCCAAGGGAGTTCATTGGGTCTTCACTGAGATAAGAGGGGATAGGATTTCAGCCCAGGACCTGTGATTTCATATTTTCTTTAAAAACTATTTTATTGCTAGGAGCAGTGTGGGGAGTTATTGAGCCTGATTTCACCAAGGGGTGGGAGACAGTGAATTCAAGTTTTAGTTGGAACTTTAGATGAGCTATCCAAGGTTCTGAATCTATCTGGCAGAAGCAGTTGAGGGCTATGGATAGCTCCTGTAAAGTTTAAACGAAACCTAAGCAGATGTACTATTTACATCAAATCACAGTCACCAGCCTCCACCAGTTGGGAATATCCATTTAGTAATAACTCCAAAACACACACTTCTGTTGAGTTAGTATTTCTCCTCAAAGTGTGAAACAAGCTTGGCAACAGTATTTGCAGTTCTTCTTGGCTATCCACAATCAGGATTACAAACTGATAACACAAGATATCAGAGATTTTGCCTACTGCTAACAGATATTTTGTTACCAGTTTCCTGAGACTGGTGAAATTCTGAGAATTCATTAGGATCTGTTAGATTTTAAAACATAATGCAGCCTCTTGCTCCAAAGAGCTTGTGCTTGCAATAATGAAGTAAAATAGCTTGGCATTAAGACACCAAGAAGGCTTATATTGAAAATTAATTTGTACCTTTATCGACATAGTGTTGATTTGTAGTGTACATTGTTCAGGCATTGCAGGTGATCTAATTATTTGGCAGATATAATGTCGATCTGAGCAGAGTTTTGTTATTTTAATTGTCAAGCTTAATCCAAGCAAAAAAGAAAAAAGAAAAGAAATAAGGAAGAGTCGTATTGCAAATTAAAGACTCATAGATTTATTGCACTATGTGTTTCCGAAAGTTAATCCAAACAGTCATTCAGGTTTCTCTTGCAACCCATCTTGAGAAAAGTCTTTTTGTGATGTAACCATGATTCTTTTTCTCTGATTCTTGAAATGAGAAACTGAGTAGAACCCGCAAGCAGAGTGCTTAGTACCTTCCAAAAAGAGAAAGGATGAACAGGGCGAATGAAAGAATGTTTGGTGCAGTTCTGAGTTCCATGTGAAATAAATGTAGATGCTCTGCCCCATGCATGTGGGGTTCCAGATGTGACCAGAAGCAAATGAGTGGAAACACTGGCTCAGTTGTACACACCTGATGCATGAAGGGTTTAGAGTTCTCTGCAATATTTCTGGGGAGCATTTGAGAACTCTTCGGCAGAAACTGCCATGGGTAGAGGCAGGATGGGGACCATGACAGTTCAAGTGGAATTAAACAGTAGTGTACATACACCTTAAGTCACCTTCAAAGAATGCTTTATTAATATTTCTCAATAAGCAAGATCAAAATTTTGCAGTGCTTCATTTTTCTTATTGCTGTTGCTTCCCACCTGGATAGCAAACTGTGAATTGAATAGTTCGATACAGTAGTTGTTGCCCTGGAGCAAAAAATGTTGCAGAGTTTTGAATTTCTGGTAAAGTTCCTTTTGCTATGCAGCAGAAGTATAAAGAACTGCAAAACAAAATAGCTGCAAGTTCTCCAGGGAGTCCACCCCTTTCTCATTAACTGGCACTTAAAGACTCAATAATACACTTGGAGATGTATAGAAAAAAGAATAACAAACATTTCTTTACCTACAGTTCCTTGAATTTATAGATTTGTGTATTCTGCACTTATATTCGCAACCAACTGAACAGATCAACAACAAACAAACAACTGCCTCCAACAGGTGAAAAAGACGGAAAGAGACACTCAGCAATTAAATGGTGCTCTCATTGAATTCAAAAGGTGGTAGGAACAATTAGTGCTGGATAGACAATCACTTCAGACCAGAAGAGTCCCTCCCAATCACACAAACTACAGACAGCATGTGAGGGTGCAAATAAAACACTAACATAAATGTCCCTGGGTTCCAACTTCTTTGACATAGACATGGTCTTGGCTTTGCAGCAAATCAAGACCAATTTAATCTGATGTCTTGCACAGAAGTGTATGTTAGGTGTTCCCACAATGGCTGTTTGCTGCAGGCAATGTTTTATAGTCTTAATTATATCACCACTGGAAAAAATGTTTGCGGCGTATCTAAATTCATTTGTATACATAGTGTTTTCCCCTCATCCCCAAGGAGTCATATGGTAAATAACTATATCTGAAATTTAGAACATTACGATGGATGTTCTTTGGGCTTTTTTCATTGTTAAATTGACTTCCACGTAATCCAATATCTTGTAAAAAAATTGCTATGATCAGATAGGGTTATAATGTCATTAAAATATGGGCTGCAAATATTTTTCTCCGTTCTGCTTATTGAAGAGAGTTGAAAAGCTGGTTAATGGGAACTTAAATGAACTGCAAATGACTGTGTAGGAATGCTCATTGTGTAATTCAGCAACTGTCCTCATTAGGGAAACTGAGCGGAAAAAAATTAATTGGGATAGAAGAAAATAACCCCTGGCAGTGTAGTATTACTCCACAAACCATTCATTGCAAAAACTGTCCTCTAAAATGCCCCATTGCAACAAATGGGGCTGTGTAAAAACACTGTGGTGAAGTTGTGGAAAGTCCTTAAGGTTGCCGAGTCGGCTGCATTCCTTCCCTGGGATATCAGGAACAAAACCTGAGACCAGGAGGCTAGTCTTTCTGATGTCATAGAGCCGAGGACTACAAAAGTGCAGCTATTCCCTGAAACGTCAGCTAGTACCTTAAGATCTAGGAACCTTACAAGTGGTATAGGACTGCTCCCTGTAGAACGGTGCCATACTTAAGGTTGTCAGCCAGGATGCCTCACCCTGCCAAATAAATTGGGGGATACAGGGAGAAGGCCTCGTACTTCCCATCTCCCATAGACATCCCACAATACAATGTATTTTTGCCATTTCCTGTGCTTACTCTTTTTTTACATTTCTGTTGTCTGGTTCCTGTTTAGAGAAGAGAAGACTCCTTGGAAATGACTTTGATGTTGGGAAAGTGTGAAGGCAAGAGGAGAAGGGGGATGACAGAGGACAAGATGGTTGGACAGTGTCATCAAAACTACCAACATGAATTTGACCCAACTCCAGGAGGCAGTGGAAGACAGGAGGGCCTGGCGTGCTCTGGTCCATGGGGTCACGAAGAGTCGGACGTGACTTAACGACTAAACGACAACAAGACCATGACAGTATGGTCTCTCTGTGTACAATTTGTACATTTTGTCAAATTTATAAGGTCAGATCCTCAGTTACTACAGGAGCTCTGGAAACACATTCAATAGACCTTTCATTCATTGTGGGGAACTCTGGGACACTGGAAGGCATGAGGCAACATTATGGGATAGGGCTTGTGGCCACACCTACATCCCCTGTCCCCAGTTTTGCCCTATGCAGGAACACTCAAATGCCTACATGGAGTTCATAGCACACAAATGAAACACAAAACTCTGTCTCTCAAAACACAAATCTTACTTCAAGGATATTCTTAGTTCTAGAGAAGGAGGGTCAACAACTGAGTTTTCCAGAATATTGTTTATTATTCTTTGACAACGCCTCAGCAAATCTCTACAAAAAATGAAAAGAAGACAAATTCAAGAGCATCAGATGCCATACATCCTTACCATGTAGACCCAGTTTTCCCCCTTGAAGTAATGATGTTGCCACCTGGGATATCTAGGCCCTTATACAGTGTACCTTCCTTCCCACAGATGAGGAAACGTGACTTAAGTATCCTCAGTTTCTTCTGGACCTCATGCTTTAAGCAAAAGTCTCCTGCTACTGATCATCAGTACTTTTATTCTATCATATCTTAAAACAAGATGATGGTCCCTATAGAGCTGATATGGTCAATGCCCACTGTGTTGATGCAATAGGTTCATGTGGTGTGTTAACATGCCCTTTTGGGTACAGCTCTTCTCAGGGGAAAATGCCTTAGGTTTCTAGGTGGGCCTTATCAGATTCAGGTATGGTTGTGTGGCTTCTGTCTTTAAAATTCTTGCAGATATTGTCATGGTTGCTGTAATATATTTGATCTGTCCTTACTCCAACAACTAGGAAGGGCAGAGAAGAATATCTTCATAGGCCCATTTCCCACAGGATAGTATGGTAAAGCAGCCTGCTGCAGGAGGCACTTGCACAAGGGAGTGCAGAACTGCAAGGCAAATGAAGGCAGAAGTTGACATTTATGTGGTAAGGAAAGGCACTAACCCTATTCAGTCTTTCTAAAATCAAGAATCATCAACACAGTTTCAGGGGAAAGGCTAGTCCTGCTGCCTCCCTCATTGCTTTGCTCATGGGAGAAACGACAAATCTAAATAGGATGGGTTCTTGCTCATATATAGGCTCTACCTGTGAGGAAGAACCCTGGAAAACCTGTTTGCAAGTGCAGCCTTCATGCATTTCATGGCTTGCAAAGCAATGAAGGAAGAGACTGACTATCTCCTCCTCAAAATTGTTTCAATGATTCTGGACTACAGCCTAACTGAAAAGGGTTCATATAAAGCATGAATGAGGAAAGTGTGACCCTCCAGATGTCTCTGTACCAGAACTCCCCTTATCAATAGAGGATGTAGGCTCAGGACTGAGCATGGGGTAGCCCCCTCCCCAAACTTTTTCATCTGCCTCTGCTTTTAGCTGTTGTAGCACTGGCTGATGAGAGCTGCACTTCCACATTATTTTGAGGGCCACATGTTCACTAACTCCATTTTAAAGTGCTGTCACCAGCAGGGGGGGTATTTGGATTCTGCTTCAGGTAGCATTTTGTCTTGTGATGACACGTCTAATTCAGATACAAAGTATTCCTATCAGTCCCACAGTAAGCAGGTGGGTGTGACGTATTCCAAAAATTGGGAGCAGCCCTTGACCAGTAGAGACCATTAATTAGGGTCCTATTTTCTACTATCTGAAAATGAGATCAGAAATAGATGATAGAGATAACCCACAACTTGAAGAAGAAAACTCTTAACTTTTGTGAGAGTCCCTCATTTCTGAGATTATGTAGATTAGTTTGTTTTGTTTCAAGCTTTTTCTTCAGAATTTCATAAACATGGAAAGACTGCCTTGATTCCTTCTCTGTAGTGTTGAGATACTTCCAGCTCTAACTATGAGGTATTTCTCTAGGTTAAAAGTGGTCAAACCAATTAAATATATGTGCATATAATTCATTTACGTAGTTAACAAGATATGCACAAAGGAAATCAACCTGCATTTTTATTACTGTTTCTACCTCTGTAGCTTTTAAATTTGTGCAGTTTATATTATTGTCCTTCTCATTTTATTGTTTCCTCTGATAACTATTAGCTATTAGGAAAGATAGGATAAGCATTTTTTAGGAATCATATTTTTAGCCACCACTTCTTCCCTTAAAAACAAAAAAAGACAAAGATTCACAAAAGTGATAAATTGATCCACTTTGTCTTTGGAGGACAATAGTTCTACTTCTTTCTTTCATCTTGAGAAAAAATTGTCTCATATAAAGGAGGAAAAAAAGCCATTGTTTCAATGGCTTAGAGTGGGGAGTGTACCTCACTCAAAAACAAAATGAAAACTTTTTGGAAAAAAGACTTACAAAAAGTAAACAGCCTTTAAAAATCTCAAAACATATTGAGTCATAGTGGCTAATTTTCTCCATGCATTTCATATCACTTTGTATCTTGATTGTAAGGTTCATTCTATTAGATAACACTGGGGGGGGCACTGTGTCCCCCAGCCCATCAAGGCACACTTCTTACCCTTACTGCTGAGTCACCATGGCATCAGGTTTCAGCAGCAGAGTGAAAGCAAAAAGCACCAACAAAAGGGAGGCAGAGAGCTCACACCTCACCATAAAGCTGAAACATACTCAGAGGTTCACAACATTGCTTCTGGCATGAGGCTCCACCTGTACCATGATTTAAAGGGAAACTATTAACATTGTTGCTGCCCGAATTCAACAGTATGGTTGCAAATTTGGTAGAGGAGCTGCAAAAACAGGCAAAAGAGAGCTGGATGTGGCCCACGGTCGGTGTGTGTTGCCCATCTCTGATGTGTATATAAGTGCACAGATGTGAGCTTTCAGAAAACAAGCAAGAAAAGTACAAGGCTTGGTAAATGCCTTCAACTGATTAGCATAGCAATAGGCATGAAATTCCCATTGTGACTAAATTATCTTTACACAGTTCAAAGGTGGGATGCTCTTAAAAAAAAAAAAAACAGGCCACGAGCAACTTCTAAACTTTGTTGGTTCACAATATATATGTTTTTCTCAAGCAGTTCTCCAAGCTGTAGCCAAGACAGTAATTTTCCTGAAAGCTTGAGATGGGTCAGCATATTTTTTACAGGAATTTCCCAGCACTGGCAAGTAAAAAAAAAGTGGACATACTGGGAACATAAGCATTTGTTCTTATAGGCCAGGGGTGGGCATTGTGTATAGGCATCCACGAATGATCCCCAAATGGAATGTATCATCCCCACGGTCATATTTGTGGCACCCAAAGCCACCTATGGTCTCCCCATGAAAAGAGTGTTCCTATCCCCCCAAAAGATATGTTGAACATTCTGTTTCTACTCATGAAGGTCTATAGATATGGTAGTTGCTGTATCAGGGGAATTAAAGGTGTCTGGGGGCAGAGGAGTGGGGGGAGGAAGCAAAGTGAAAGTGCCAGTCTAGGCATTTCCTCTTACATCTCCAGGATTGATCTGGCCCATGGAGCCAAAACGTGGCCCATGAACCTCTCAAGGGTATCCGCCCCAATCTAGGCCCAGGGTTTAGAGAATTTTACTCGAAAGTGTGGGTCTGAAAATCTGTTTGCCTGTGTTTTGCGGGCAGAGCTGCTAGCTCCTTCTTTTTTTCCTGAGAAGTTCTGTGTTTTTACTGGCCACATGGTAGGTAAGTACATGTTGATCTCCATGATGGGAATCACTATATGTATTTGACCAGTACAGATGGCTGAAATTTCTATTTCAATTCATTTGCAAATTGTATATATGGGACAGAAAGACCTTGAAGTTTAGATGACTGAGATAATAGATATAGCAAAAGTCCCGGATTTTATTGAAAGCAATAATTGTTTTTAACACATGGGACATAAAGCAAACTTTTCCTATGACAAGCAATATACTTCATTGCAGGATCAGCCCTATCGGAAATTATTAGTTGCCTATTTGTTACTATTATTTTCTTCTCAGGTAGAGGGATGAAAATAGGCGGCTATAGGATTTTCTAGACAAGATGCAGAAACATGGTTGGACTTGAATGCTACATACTATGACTTGAGTGAATAGGTGCTACCTTTTACAGTTCCTCAGGCAGCAAAATGTCTTGGACCACCTTGTGTGACTGATAGAAACTTTGTGCATTCCAGCTGTGAAAGGTCAGTAGGTCACAGACGTTAAATATCCAGTTTTATGAAGCAAGTTGACAGAAAGCCTCGGTTCATACTCCACAGTACTTCCTATAATAATACTTCTTTTGTTTAGAAAGTTTATTAGTCACTGCAGATGCTTTCCACAGGAAAGCTGCCTAGCACCAATAAGACATCTATAAACTCTTAAGAGCTTTACAAACTTGATTAGAAGACTAGAAATAAATTGCTCTCCAGTGTTCTCCCCACTCCATTCTGCACATTATAGCACTCTTGCTGATTTTTTTTTAATGGTGGTTGCTTTATTAACAAAGAGGACTCAATCTGCAGGTTTGTGTAGTAATGTATTTTTGATCATTTCATTTGAATCTCTCTTATTGTTTCAATACATCAATAGAAGAATGATACAACTGAATCTTGAATAGTGTATGCCAGCAAGTATTTATTTATTTATTTATTTATTTATTTATTTATTTATTTATTTATTTATTTATTTATTTATTTATTTATTTTATTTGTACTCCGCCTATCTGGTCAAACGGCCACTCTGGTTGGTAATATGTACTGGCTTGTAATATGGTTTCTGTTCTAACTAGTGGCTGCTGTATGTTTGAACAGTTACATGGCAGTGCCTACTGAGGAAAAGCTCAAGGACTCTGCTTTCCTTTGCCTGTCTCTCAGCAGCCAAAGCCCTTTCTGTGCAAGAAAGAAGGTCATTGTTAAGCCAGGGTTGTTGCAAAAATGGCTTTTCATCTGGGCCGTTTTTTCCATTAAAAGCTTATGTGCTTTTAATAACTTAAAATGACTATGCTTTAGTGTATTGCATTGGAAATTTTCTGTATAAAATTCAGCATGAAATTTGTAGAAATATGCTTCATAGATGCCCTGTCACCAGCTTAGCAGGAGACATGTGTAGACAAGCAAACTGCATATCACAACATCCACTCACAAACTTACTGATCTCAGAGTAACTTTTCTTCTCAAGGAGTAGCTTGGGCCACTCAGGACATAAATTTTTCCCCTCTCTTGGGTAAGGGTTACTGTTGTCCTCCATTCCTCCCGATAGTTTCAACACAAGAAAGCTGGGGTGCAAAAACAGCTAACCTGTTGTATATTTTAACAGCATTTATTTTATTCAATTTTTATTGTTCAGCACCTTGAATTCCATTTTGGGCAAAGAAAGGTAGGATACAACCCAACCCAAGCAACGAATGGCTTATTTTCCACTGCATTTTTCCCATGCTGTATTTCTGATCTCTGACTTTCTGACATGAGCAGCAATATATACATACAAAATATGTTTAAAAGCCCATCCAACACTTTCACCCCAATATAAGTTGCATAAGGAATTGCAATTTATACATCTAAATAGATTGCAATCTTGACATAAAGCATATTTATGGAGGAAAGATCCACCCACTGTGGTCTCCTTCCAAATAAAACAGTCGGGCTGTTATTTAGCTCCAGAGTAACTTCCATACCAGGAAGTATTCTTTAACCAAGATGCAGGAGCCCTCTGCGTACTTATGTAGGCATGGGTGGCTGGTTTACTTTTTTTAAAAAATTGCAGTGATTGTTCACAAAAACCCCAAAGGAGCTGGTAACATCCAATAGATGCCCCATGCAACAAACTCTCTTTCAGAAAAAACTTCAAGGACCCGTAAAGTATTTATTGGGGAGCAATTTGGCAACATTAGAAATAAACGCTCAGGAATTCTTCTGGTCAGTCATTTATATAAAAAAAATAACCATTCTGCAATGGATTTCCAGTTTTAGACTATAGATGCTGTCTACATGAGCAATGATAAGGCTCTGTTAAATGGGGTTTCTATGGGGGAAATCTGAATATTTCCTATAAAGCTCCTGATCAACAAGCTCCTTGTGGATGACCCATAGATTTGTACTCTATATAGATATCTGACAAGGAATTTATTTAATGGTCTCACAAGATATTGTACTTTGTTATATTTATTTTAAATCTTCATTCTGGGATATCATGCACAGTGGTGCCTTGAGTTGTGAACTTAATTCAATCCAGGATGATGATTGTAACTCAAGTTGGTTGTAACTCAAAGCACCATTTCCCATAGGAATACATTGAAACGTGATTAATCCATTCCGGCTGTTTTTAAAGGTTAAAAAAGGGCAGAAAAAGAGAAAGGGAGGGAACAATGGGGAAAAGAGGAAAGAAAGAAGGTCATCACTGGGGTACACAAACCCCTCAGACAAAGATTTGTGCTTTTAGGCACAAAAAGAGAGAGGATAGAGACAGAGAGAGAAGACAATGTACTAATTTTGTGTTAATAGTTCAAAAATGAATCCTTTTCTCCTTTAAAAGGTTTATTTAGTAAGCAACCAACTGAGTAACTAAAAGCAAAAAAAATGTATTTCGGATGTATGTAAAAATTACATGAGTACATACTTTCAAAATCACAGCCTTCTATTGCATGTTTCTCTAGTTCACGTGTGTAAATAATACTTCTTTTATATTAGAAAAGCAACTTTGGTTCTTTTGAAATGAGAGGTTTTGTTTAGACATCATATAAGTGAATTGATTCAAAAGACAAAGCGAACAAGTTCTCTATACCAAAAGGCTATTTTCTTAGATAACCCTCATTCAGTCACTTAAAAACAAACTCTATTGCAATACAAACTGTCATGAGATTGAAGGAGAATGGGACTTGTGCCCAGAGGTTAAAGGAATACGGGAACTGTAGTCAATGAGAAAGAGAGAAAATGGAGTCTGTTAGGTTTTAAAAGTGAAAGGAAGACATGGAAATGTGAGAACGGCAGATAAGTTGTTTTTCTTAATTTACAGCCAGCCTGGTACAGCGTGAAACTGATTAGGGTGCAAGGATGGAGAGGCCCAGAATGTGCACATCCGACAAATTCCTTCCTAATTGGAATGGAGATAGAACATCTCCATCTTTATGAAAATTATGGGTGGAACGGACAGTTACGTCTCTTTGAGCTGATTGGTTTATGATCAAGAAGAAGGAAGGCTGAGTAATGTGGAAAATGGACAATGGGTTAAGTGGGAGAGATTTCATGATGATGGAGAGAGAACTTTTTTTAAAAAATATTTATTTTTCTCTTTATAGAGGTAGGGTATGGTAAGGGATAACTAGGATAAGGATACATTTAGAGGGGGTGGATTTGAACGGTCACATTAAAATCGGTATTTTTCCCCATAATGGAAGATGGAAAAATGCGGTGCGGACCACAGACACCACCTGGGTTTCCATAGTGAGCGCCGGGTCCAGATGAATCCCCAAGCTGCGAACCCCATCCCTGGCAGGCAGGGTCACTCCCCCAAAAATGAGGGAGTTTCCCAAATCCCCAACTGTGGGAGCGCCCACCCTCAGTACCTCCGTCTTGTCCGGGTTCAGCCTCAGCCCATTCTCCTGCATCCATTCCCGAACGGTCTCCAGGCAGTGCTGAAGGGACAGAATGGCATCTCCTGTTGTTGGAGAAAAGGAGATGTAGAGCTGTGTGTCATCCGCATATTGATGGCACAGGGCTCCACACCCCCTGATGATCCCCCCAGCGGCCTCATATAGATGTTAAACAGCATTGGGGAGATGATCGACCCCTGTGGAACCCCACAATTGAGGCTCCACGGGGCCGAGACATTCTCCCCAAGCTGTACTCTCTGGGGACGGTCCTCCAAGAAGGAACGGAGCCAGGCAAATGCCTGGCCACCTATTCCCAACTCGGTGAGCCTCCCCAGGAGGATACCGTGGTCAATGGTATCGAAGGCAGCTGAGATATCGAGGAGGACCAGCAGAGACATTTTGCCCCTGTCGGCCTCCCTCAACAGGTCATCACACAGGGTGACCAATGCCGTCTCTGTTCCATGGCGCGGCCTGAAGCCCAATTGGAATGGATCCAGGGCATCTGTGTCATCCAGGAACGCCTGAAGCTGATCGGCCACCACCCTCTCGACTACCTTGCTTAAGAAAGAAACATTGGCGACGGGCCTATAATTGCCAATTTCGTCCGCCGCCAAACTAGGTTTCTTTCTTAGTTGCCTCCACCTTTGGGATGACTTCCTTAATACCATATTTGAGTAGTGTAATATATTTTGAATGCCAACTTCTTGCATTTTACATGTTCTATATTTCCCAATCAAATTCCATATCTAATTTTTCCTGCCATATAACTGTCCCCAAACCTTTTATTAACAATGGAGATTGGCTAGATTTTGACACTGGATACTCTGACTCCCAAAGGTTTAAATGAAGAACTAGACTTTCCTTCTCTGTTTTAGCAGTACTACTTCTTGCATGCACATCCAGGTCTTTCAGGCCAGTAGTCTTTGGGTTGATCAGAATAACCTTGAACAATAGCTGCAGTAAGATAACATCCATAAATAAGGAACCTTTCTCCCTAGTGGAGCTGTGTAACAGACCAAAAAAAAAAAAAAAAAAAGAGGAAGAGAGTTAATCTAGATTGCAAATTAATGGCATGTATAAAATATAATGGCTGCATTTGTCAATTAAATGTGATTCTCTTTGATGAATATTCCCATTGCAAAAATGTATATTAAAGTTTCAGATGGTTAGATGTATTGCAGTGTAAAAATGTAAAAATAGTAACATGTTGTCCCTTTTTGCTTTGTTTTATTTTCTTTGCACAGCCCCTGAAGAAGGTAATAAATAGAATGTGCACTTGAATTCAGAAATATTAGGAATTCATTGAATAATGCCATGTTCGGACAATTCCAAATATATCTGAATCCATATTTGATAGTTCCAAACATCTGTAATTTTAATTCCTTATATGTGGAGTCCTATTTACTCCTATAGATTAGAAAGCAAAAGGTTAGGTTTCTGCTTCCTACCAGAAGAACTAAAAGTGAAACCTATTTATCTGGCAGCTTAGAGTGATTTTTTGAGAAATGAAACTTAAAGAAACTCATCAAGTATAATGGAGGCAGAAGACTTTCCGTCTCCCTATTGGGGTTGTCATGGGTTTTTCAAGGGAGAAGGGCTGAGGTGAGAGCAACATCTGTCAATGATGTCTATATGCACCAAAGAAATCTAGAAGCTGGTGTGCACACCAGAAGGTGTGTTTTTTTTCACATTGATTGTTTCCAACTGAAAGGTGGGCTTAGTTGCTTATAAATCCACTAGCATTTGCTGTTTAGTTATGCTTTGGTGCAAGCCTGTAGTGCATCAGGTTTCTCTGTGGCCTTTTCTGAACCCTCAATTTACATTTACATTCTCTACATTTCATTGCATATTGTTCCCTTAATATAATTAGGAATAAAATGTGGCATTCATAGATTCATAGAGTATTGTGTTATAAATCACCAGGGAAATATTGCAACAATCCCCTTTGGGGTATATCAGGCGGAGAATAAGATTTTGTTACGTATAAACAGATATATTAAATTAACAGATTTTGTGTCTTTGTGTTTGATTTTCATCAGAAGGATTCATGTTTTTACTGTTAGAGTCTGCAGGCAGTATAAAACATGGATGTGTTAGAAGAAGTAGGCATTTGGGGAAGGCTGAAGGAATGCTGCCTCCACCCACTGCATCAGATTCTATCGAGGGGGAGAGGAAAAAGACCACCTACAACAGCTATTATTAACCCCCCAAACATAATCTGTCACCCAGCTGCCTTGTTCAGCACCGAAACTGTGAAAGAGCAGCAGGAAACAGTACAGAGTATGTGTCTCTCTCTCAAGGAGGTGGCATTTTCTTCAGTGTACAACAGATGCTTGTATGGCTGTGTATGCACTGCAAGAAGGTGCTCAAGCATGGGCAAGATATGGACCACCTATCCTATAGTAAGATGCTCAGTTAGGTGAGGACTCAGCACAGGACATTAAAGCTGGGAAATGAAGTGGATACTATGGGGCAAATGGCTTCCTTATTATGAAGGGTAAGTCATCAGAGGGCAGAGGTTGAGCCACCAGTCTAGGAAAGCAAGGAAGGATGTGGGCAAATAGCAAGAGGTGGAAGGTAGCAAACACCAGACCCAAATCTCAAGAATTAGCTCCAAGCTTCCCCAGCGTTGCTTGGAGGGTTGCAGAAAAAAGCCTTCTGAAATGTAAAAATGCCAAGATTACTTTTTGCCTAGGGGACATGATAGCCATGAATGGCCAGCGATTCTTTCTGGTGGAGAACACTGCTTTCCATAGGTTTCTGGCTGAACTGATGCCCCATTACCAATTGCCATCCTGAACAACCCTTAACTGCAGGTGGTGCCAGATTTATGTTGGGGAACTTTACAGCAGCATTTGGCCATGGCACAGGTGGTACATTTTACAAGTGACATCGGAACAGCATCTCTCCCTGACAGGACACTGGTGGGAAGTGGAGGCATCAGGCATAGAGCAACATGCAGCTGTGCCTTGTTGAATGCGGCTGTGATGGAGGAACATAACCACTTTAGCAGAAGGGAAATGCCTAACTGGATGCTCTCCTGAGAAAAAAGAAACTTCAGTCAAATAGAGAATACATAGATGTTAGTGAGAAGAACGCGAGCCTAACCTTTCTGGCACCCTCATTTTTCATATTCTTCACTCTTTTTCCCCATGGAGGCAACATTCAAATCAGTGGCTCCATAACAACCACTGCTGCATTCTCTCACAACACAGTCCAGGAAGAGTCAATACACCATCATATGTGTTTGGTCCATGTGTTAAGAAACAGTTTGTTTCTGTGTTTCAGGCGCTTGAGTTAAATGAAAGAAAGAAAAGCAGGAAATGGAAAGAAATCAAATAGTATGTTTGCTTACATTTGTAAAGATGAGTGTGATATGGGTGAAGAGAGGAGACTCATACTTTCCCATCTCTTGGTAGTCGTCAGTGGTAGAAATGAAGCTCTGACTTAGTTTAGGATTAAAGAAGCAGAGAGAGCAGGTGAGAGTAGGAGGGGGATGAGGTGTCAGGAAATGTAATGAGGGAAAAATTTGGAAGCTCAAAGAGTAATTTAAATTCTCTTCTGGAGCACCATAGACAGGAAGTGTGTGAAGGGGAGATAGGGTAATTACATGTTCTTGGTGATGACTTGGTAAAACGCTCAATAAGTCCAAGAGTAATTACTATGTAACCCACACTACTTTTAAAAGACAGAAATAATCCTTAGTTTACATTTTATCATCATGTCTATTATCATATAATTAAACTGTCACTACCTGTATTTACTGTGTAATTAAGTGACAAGCATAATCCTGAAGAGTATTGAAATAAAAAGTGGGAAACACAGCACCTTTGCTCCTGCCTTTATTAAACCATGGTTCACTAAAAGGGTGGAGGAAAGGGTGTTGTCAGCTGTAGCGGCACAACTGACTGAAGAATAACTTTCAGAATGTGACAAATCAATTAACGTGTCCATGAGAAGTCAACAGTGAGCAGGTTTTCCCTCAGTGTCTATTTATATTGAGGAAAATTGTTTTTATACCTCTTCTCTCATACTTGGACACCACATACATTTGTCAATCTGTTTAGGATGTCCTTGTCATTTCCCAATGACTGTTTGTAAAATAACCTCTATTAAGATAACCAGGTACCCAGTATGGTGTAGTGGACGGAGTGTCAGATTAGGACTCAGGAGAACTGGGTTCGATTCCCCACTCAGCCATGGAAACTCACTGGAGAGTGGGGCTGTTAAAGCCACTTCTTAAATATTTTACTTACCTTAAAATGCCCTGTTAGGTCACTTCAGTCTGTTAGGTCTCACTTAACAACACATAACAACACAACATAAAGATAATTACCACTGTTTGTACCATTTGCATCTCTGCTTCCCTACTCTACCTCACCTATTGAAGCTATTCTTCATGCATCTGATGCAACGGGGTACACTCCAAGAAAACATGAGGCAAATAAATATTTGTAGTCTTTAAGGTGCCACAAGACTTGTTTTTCCTTAGGGTTTTTTTTTGTGCTGCTTAAAATTTCTGTCAACTTCCCAGAACCATCTGCCTGACCATTATTGTAGGCAGAATTCTGGGCCAGATGGATATTTAATAAAATGCAACAGGGTTGCTCTTATATTCTTGTATTATGATCTTAATATATGTCAATGTAAATAAGCAGCAAAGACACAGCAAATTGTCTGTGTGATCACAAACCCTGCGTTAGTCTGCCTGCTTGCCTGCCTTCCATTTTTTTGAAAATTCTTTTCTTGTTGTTGATTTTCAATACTGCTTCAACATTTCTATGTACATCCTCCCCTGTGATCATCTCTTATGATCTTATGATCATGGACAGCCTTTAGCTAGAGAACTGTTAGAACGCTACAAGTTCCACACAGACAAAAGGTAGCATTCTTGTTCTGATTTTAGGGATACATTTTAGGGCTCATTTGACAAAGAAAGACAAAAGAAAACAAGAACCCCCAAACCAAAACATTATTTTAATAAAAGAAACTCATCAGGATTTGTATTTGTATATTACTATGCTGTTTAAGATAGATGAGTTTATACTTGGTAATTTCTAGCTGGAATAGTCAGGGTTGTGCCTAAGATTGTAGAGCTTTCTTCATTCTATAGCTTCTTACAATATTTGTTATGTTTTTCTTCTCTCTCCTGTGATTCCCTGACCAGCACAGCATCTTTAGTCTCTTTCTGTGAATTTTTTCTGGGAAGGAAAGAACTGCTGAATACTCATTACATCCCTAGTTGTGCCAGGATTTCATATGAGTATGTTTTCCTTGTATTGTACTGCTATAGAGAAGCGCTCCAGACACTGTCACATCACTTAATGCTACTTTTGAAAACTGTGGAGAGAGATTAATTATGATGGACATTCATTAGCAAAGGCATGGTTTCAGAAGTGCTACTATTCTTGGTCTGGAGGGTTTGAGGGCTACTACTAGTGTGCTGCTGTTTCCTGCTCCATGGAGTTTAAGTGAGAAGATTTAAAGATGGACCCGACAGGAATAACCCACACTGTGGCTTCTCCCATATTCCAACATAAAAAAATTTGAGTCACAGCTTTTCAGTGTGTTCTGTGCAAGCTTTTTCACATCAGCTGGAGAAAGGGAAGGGGTTCTGCTGTGCTCCCAATTCATTCATGTAACTTAGCAACCCATCCCTAGTGCTTTAGTAAAAATACTAATTGATGTAAGCAAACAATGGTAGACAGTGATTTCACTCAGCTTTCACAGAACTTGGCTTGTATAGTGGTTAAGACAGGGTAGGCAATCTGGTGCCCTCTAGCTGTTTTAGATTATATCCCCATGAGCCCCAGACAGATGTGTGGCACTCACTGATTATGAGAACTCCAAAACATCTGGAGGATACCAGAATACTTTCATTGGGTCTAGGAATTTGTGATGTGGCCAACTAACACATGACCTCACCATTTTGGTGCCTAAGTCAGAAACAACTTGCCACAGGGTAAAAATATACATGAAATATATTATTTCTTGCTTTGTGGTGACTTCCTAATTCTTTTACTAGGGAAAGCCTGGCTCACTCTTGCCTATATGATTTATGACATATACCTCAGTTCCCTGTGAGGAATACCATGGGGGTCCTGGTATTGCAGAAACAGATTCATGAAATATCTGACATGCCACATGTCTTGGCAAAGTTAGGGGAGAATGCTTTGATCATAACTCTCAGAATTCTCAGCCAGCATGATTACTGGCTGCAGGATTCTGAAAGCTGTAGTCTGAAAACTTTTCCATGTAATGGTGGTTGGTTACAAATTATGCAGGTTGTATTCGGAGCAGTAAATAGATTCTAATAATGTTCAGACCATTCTTTTCTCATTTTCATTCACCTTCTAACCTCTGTCAGTTGTAGGTGAAAAATACTGGGCCATTTTTAATTTTTTATTCTTCTTTTTAACTTTCTCAGTACTACTCATGTCTTTAATCAAAGAAACATGGAAACCGCAATCATGCAAGGTAGTGAATATTGAAAAGGTCAACATGGTACAATGCACTGCTTTTAATTTATGGGGTGGCACCTACATTCTAAAGATTAGCACACCTTTGAAAAAATTATATATAGCTCTTTCTACAAAAAGGCACTTCATGGATAAGATAGTATGAAAATTATTTTCTTGCTTTCCTTTTTTGAGTTTGGACCACTTCTATCCAGATTAATACTAGTTCTCATATGTATGACTCCACATTTCCTTGAGAGGTTCTTGCCTTCTATGGAATCCTAGAATGAACAAAAATTCTGTACAGTCCCAATGGCCAATGAAATTGCCAAATGCCATATGTATGCCATGAACAAGGCCTTTCCTTTTTCTGATCCTTCCCAGTGCTCTTTCAGAAGTCTTTTCATCTCATTTCTCCACCAATCTCTCTTTTTTAAAAAAATAATAATAATAATCTGTATCAATGTATTAAGTACACATGCTGTAAGCCGCCCAGAGATCTTCGGGTAGTGTGGGCGGCATATAAGTTAAACAAACAAACAAACAAACAAACAAATAAATAAATAAATAAATAAATGTACAGTATATTGTACAGAATATAGTGCATGTTTTCCTCTAAGATAAACATTTTCATCCTCCTTTTTTTGAGCCAGAAACAATATCACAAAATTCACAAAAGCATGAAATAATAATTATTCCAGTACATGTGTTAGTCTAGCAAGTGTGAACCAGGTGGTTTTGTTTAAAAATGCATACTAAGCAAAATACCTGAACATCCCAAATTTAAAAGCCAGTTGCTTTAAAAGTGTTGGAATATGTGATGTCAACCACCAGCCTTTTAATGTGAAGATCTTCTGGGGCTCAGTTGAAGCTCTATCTGGAAACTTTAAATACACACACACGCACACACACACACAAACACACACACAATCCTGGGACCTTATTGAGGGTAAACAGACATCTTGCTAATTGATATGTTGAGAGAAGGGTTGCTGCTGCTTTCACCAGTTTCGATGTGTAAGCTGCTTGTCCCAGTCAGCCTCCGATTCCTGGAAATCCATGGAATTTTCCCTCACTTCATAAGAAATCATAAACATGTTCCACTTCTGCTGCCTACAGTTTACAGAAATATGGTGGAACTTTTCATCACTGTAGATATGATGTGTGGTTGGTGTCTCCCAATCTAGAAATAAAATGCACCCTTATTCCCAGAGGAGCTTGAAACAAGTTTGTTTCAAGAGGGCCATCCAAATACTTCTCTTCCATGGCTGATGCTAGCATGAATTAGAGATGTTCAACCTACCCCCACCGGAGAGGTTTCTAAGGTTCAGGCATGCATGCAGTAGCAGGAGTAATGTGTGTGCGTGCCAAATCAAAAGCTGGGAGAGTACTTTTTAAAAATGGAGATGTTTTCTCAGAAAGCACTTGCAGTTATTATGCCAATCCCAAGACACGCCTAGGAGAAATCTCTTGTCACAGCTATTCATAATAGGTGGAAGTTACAAAACAGCGTTCGTGATAACAATTTGAGTTACTTAAAGTGCTCCCATTTTACCATGGCTATAATTTATGATGGATGCGGCACTAGCAATATATTTCTTACTATATGGAATTGTGGAACCAAAATCAAGGAAAAGATGATGACCTGCCCTAGATGATCTAATGTTTACACCATAGAAAGCCCACAAGCAGAGCTCTCTGAAGTGAGATACACCCGTACCCAAGTCCATGAGCCACCCCTACTTTAAAATGTAAATCAAGAGCAGGAATGTGCACTGAGGAACAGAGTGGGATAAGTGTTACAGAAGGTAATTATGCTTACTTGCACTTGGTCAGAGTTAGAATGAGGATTCGCTGGATTAACCAAAGGCCTTTGCACAGAATATGGATACTGAGCAGAGGTATGAAGGACAGAAGAAAGAGACAGCTAATGCTACACCCAGTCTGGAGCACTAGATAGAGTGATCGCATAGGACTCAGGACAGCTGGATTCAATTCCCTGTTTGGCCAATAGAAAGTCGCCAGGTTTGGGTGTGGAACTGGTAAAATCACTCCTTAAATATATCACTCACCTTGAAAGCCATATTAGGATTTCTATAATTTGGTTCTGACTTTACAGCACAGAACAAATGCTATATTCATCACATAGGTTCCCCATCCCTCCTTGATGCTAGGGATGATGTCAGTTCAGTGCTGCCCACGGACCACATGCAGCCCCAGAAGGCCATTTTTGTTCCCTCCATGCCTCTTTTTTTTTTCAGGCAAAAACCCAAAACAAACCAGTCACATCTCAAGAAATCTCCCTGGCTGATGCTTCTCTATAGTATTTAAAGGAACTATATGTTTTTTTTCCCCTAGACACAGCTTGTTGCAGGGGCATCTAATGGCATGCGCTGTATTATCCAACTGGTGCTGTGAGTGGTAAATCTTTTCAAATAACACTTCTTGTCACTGCAGTGATCCACAGACTCAGTCAGTGTACCTGCAGAGACACTGTGTCCACAAGGGTGTTTTTTCTGGCAAATATCAGGTAGTCTCTGTTGTCTTTCCCTAAACTCATTAAGATATCCCCAATGTTTTGTGCTCTTTTAAGAGAAATCAGAGGTCTCTCTTGCAACCATCTACCCTGTTTTCCCGAAAATAAGACCTAACCTGAAAATAAGCCCTAGTATGATTTTTCAGAATGGTCGTAATATAAGCCCTACCTCAAGAATAATCCCTAGTTAAGTGAAACCCTGCCCTCCACCATTGTGCAGTAACCAGAAGAAGATGACATAACTATATGTAGATTGTTGTAGATGAAAAAAATAAAACATCCCCTGAAAATAAGCCTTAATGCATTTTTGGAGCAAAAATTAATATAAGACCCTGTCTTATTTTCGGGGAAACACGGTATGTTACTCAAAATAATGTTCCTTGATGCTACCTTGTAATTTATTGGTAATGTGGTCAAAAGTCAAAACACAGTTGACTTAAATTACAGGTTCCTTCTTGCACTTTTAAAAGAGGTCAGCGCATACAGAATGGACGGCCCTGGCAAAGTTGTTTTCTATAACATGGTTGTGGTAGCCCTCATCTCTTATCTGGCTTTTTAGTAGATTTGATGCTCTACAGAGCAGACCTAGAAGGTGAGTTGCATGAGGGTAGTTTTGAGTGGAACATTAGGAAAACCCAGACTTTAGAAACATTACTTTTACCAAGTAACACAATAACATTGGATTTTTAGAAGTTTAAAGTGACGCACATTATTGGAAAAGTAGTACGACTTTTAAAAAAATCCTCCAAATGACTTCCCCAAGAAATGTATTAATGTTACAAGTAATCTGATCACATCAAATGCTGCTGTTATTGTTCCGAAACTTAAATTCATGCGTTAGTCCTCAGCTAGAATAGACTCACTGAATGAATTGGACTTATGTGTTGTTGACTCATTCATTCAGTATGTTTCATATTGTTGGGACTAACAATTCAATGTAAATAATTTGACAAATTATATCCAAGCTGTAGGAGGAATACCTTAACTATAAAAGCAATGCAAAGCGTAAGGGCTGCCATTTATTGAAATGAGTGGGGGGTGGTGGTTGTGCAAAAATGCTTTGAGCAGAGGCTAGGCAGTCATTTGTCACATATGCCCTAGGTTTGGGTTTCCTGCACTGAGCTTGGGTGGCACCTATTGCAAGCTTCTCCCAATTATAATTCTCTGAAAGCTGGATATGGTGTCACTAATTGTCAAGTGGCAATATTGTCCCACTGTTGTGAAGATTATCAGTGGCATCAGCCATAATACCAGTTGGATGGCTTAGCCTGGCCTCTTCTTCTGCTGAGGTATGCAAATATGTTAACAGGAAAAGTAACATTGATTTTATTAAAAACTGCTGCAGTGGAAGAAAAATCAATTTCTCCTAAAATACTGTTCATTAACTTCAGTGTGGGTGAAACAACTGTCGTTGAATGAAAAACAATGCTCTTAGGAAGAAGACGGTAAGAATGAATTTTTAAGCTCAGAAACGTGCATTTCGTTGTTGGTAAGAGCTACCCCCAAAGAAGCATGATTTTCAACAGCACAGCTGACTGGAAACCTTGGCCAGACTTTTCCAGTTGGGGTGTTAAAGTCTCATCAACTAGTATTTCATGTAAGACACATTCTGTGGGTGGGTAGGTGATGGTGCTGTGTTGTAAAATGTCATTCTCTTCATTCGTTCAGAACTAGATATGGATACATCACTTGCAATAATGAGGAAAGTTCAAAAACAATAAAAACATGAACAGATATTCAACTCTTTTTCGAGCTTATGTACATTCAGGTCTGTATGTGACTAGAATAGTAAAGAGATAGATTGGTAGGGAAACACAAATGTTAAAGTTAAGAAAGTGAACTGCCAGATAGTGTCATCCACAGATCACAGTTAAGCATCTTGTTGTTAACTTTAGTAGAGATAGAGCCAGCCCTAACATATATGTTGTTGATGCATTCATCACAAGTGGTAGACCACTGGGAGTGGCCAATTGCCACCTGCTCATCCAGAGGGCTGTTGCTATGGGCAGAAGTCCAGAGCTGACTAATTCCATGATGCCTACTTGTGAGAGGTCACCAAGGCATTGTGGGAGATGTGAGCTGGAAAAACAAACAGGCAATTTTCCTCGTCACCTCTGCCTTGGGGCAAGGTGTCTTTTAAATAGCCAACTCTATGTATGGCTGGTATTTTGAAAGGAGAATGGGAGGATTTTTCATTCTGTAATTTTAACAGAATTGGAACATTTGCCTGTTTCTGGAAACATGCAAATACAATTTCATATTTGTATGAAACCATGGCACTGGTCTGATTTGATGTACATAGTGAATGGTCTTTTCAGCTAAATGTTAACACTACATTTACTTAATTCGACATGCAGCATGAGGCGAAGAGATCACAATCAATATTGTGCCACTTTAGCTGCACTTCCATTTAACATTTTAAATCTGTGGATCTTGTGGGAATACTGTTGAGAGCCACGGCCGATTAGCAAAGGCAACAAATTATTTTCTTTTTCAGTCTTACTGCCTTTGTATCCCATTATCTGGACAGGTTTTCTTTGAAAAGGATGAGAAAATCTGGACTTTCAGTTAGTAAAAGAGGTCCGATTTGAAAATGAAAAGTAGGATGGGGATACTAATGATCAATTTGGATCAGAACTAAGTTGTAGTGAATATAAAATAAAATAAGTGAGAAAGGTTATGAGCTTGTTCTAAGTGCTTTTTATTCACATTAGCTGGTAGGAGGGACTTCAGGTCAGAATACGCTGTATTCCATATTAAGCATCATAAATTCTATAAAATAAATTCATAAATTCATAAAATCTAGCCACCTAGAGTGGTCGAAATGACTAGATAGGCGGGGTGTAAATACAATAAATAAATAAATAAATAAAATAAATAAAATAAATAAATAAATAAATTCAAATTACAGAGCCTTTTCAGTTTCTCTTGCCTTTTGTTAATCCATCATCTTCACAGGAATCATTGTCTTTTACCATCTGCTCACATTCTGTGCAGATGAACAAAATTTAAACCTCAAATGAAGTCAAAGGCATCTCTTTTGATCTCCCAGGGTTCTTAAGTGAGAATATAATTTGTAATTAACATGTCCACCTAAAACACTACAAATCACAAACAAACTTATATTAATGTGTGTGTAAGATGGAATGATGTGACTTCAGCAATCATAGCAGGCAGCAGTGAGTAATGGCATGGTGGGGAAATGAGGAACTTGACAGGTGTTAAAGAACATATTGATTGATAACAAAGTTTTATTTTTTTTAAAAAAAATATGTACTCACATAATGGCTGGAATCCAGTTGTTTTAACTTATGCTGAGTCTGGTTGCTGATGTCATCAGCCACTGTGATTTTTAAAAACAATTTAATTTAATTTATTTATTTATTTCGGAAATTACAAATTCCCAGTTTCCATCCTGCATATCTTGAGGACTTTTCATCCTGGAAGCACTGTTGGGGGCTACAGAATGGGAGTGGGAAGTCTTTAATATCTCAAAATCACTACTGCCAGGATGATGCCATCAGCCTTATGTGGTATACGTTGCATAACAGGGTTTCAGCCCAAAGAGCACAGTGGGAAAATACATGCCTTGTATTTCCTTCAGACTTCCATCTCTCTTTCAGAGTTTGGTTGAGGCAGGGCATCTCTTGCCAGTGGAAAATCTCCAATCCTGCAAGATATCTTTCTCTTCTTCCTCCTCCTCCTCCTGGCTGTGGTTTTCACAATTTGCTCAAAATGTCTCTATTCAAAACTGATGTCTCCTTCTGTGAAACTAAGCAGACAAAGAGAGCAAGCACAACAGAACAGGCTGACTGAACACAAAGACAAAACAAACTATCCACTGCTGCTTCTATTATTGATTCATGCAAGAAGGCAACAGTTATTGCCATTTTTCAATATAACACATTAATAGAAATTCACAAAATAGGCTCAAACATGCATGTAACATCTCCAAACGAAAGAAATGTAGTAAAAATGATTTAGTGTTTTGATTTACTGAGCAAGGATGAACCAAAGTACATTTTATAAGACTGGATGGATTGGGCAACTTCCATATGAAAATTCTGGCTTGGACTTGGTCTGGATCCTGATGCGCAGAACGTGAGATATTCTGCTGTCTTCATTGGAGAGGCAGTCTGGTTCCTGCTTAATGTGGGCTCCAAGGGTGATTTCTCCCCCTTCAAGTATAGCATCTACATATGTGACTCCTCCTATGTTATTTCCATCCCACCCATCCCTCACAGCAATGGGCTTATCTGACTGTACAGAATCACTCAAATACACAGTGAGAAATTTAAAATGGCTGCATCCTATCCTGAGGCAACCAATGGGATGGGGAGGGCAGGCCTTAGTACCAATAATCTCTGCCCATGTTAGTTGATAGGATAAATCCCTGTCTCAGACTTCGAGGTCTTTTGTTCATGCTCTAAATTCCCTGACACTAACTCACACATATGGTGTGGAGGTCCCAAGAATCCAGGTCAGACACAAGTCCTTGAGCTGGGATTCAGAAAGACATTGTAAAAACCTTGGTGCTGATATTCCTTCCTCTTCCATATATGCTAATAGCTCAGGGTTGGCTCAAGACATTTTGTTGCCCTTTCCAAAGTCAAGGCACATCATGCCCAAGGACATACAAATTAGTGTGGTATCACCACAAATATGCCTCACTATTTCAGGCATATTTGAAAATGCAGTCACTATAAACTCTATAACAATTTGCCAAAATGTGCCACCTGAGGTGGCCACCACACTGTGTAATGTTTGGCCCTGAAAAGATCTGAAATTGAGGCTAAATAGCAGAATACCTGGCTAACATTGTAAACTCAGGCCTCTGTGCCATTCTTGGGTGCAGAAGTAGAATCATTTTTTGTTATGCATTGTTTCTTATTGAACCTTCCCTGATCCTGTAAAAATGTTCACTTTTACATGAAAATATATATCAATCAATCATCTGTGCCTTTCTCATTCAAAGGCCATTGTGAACACAGGACCTCTGTCTCATAAAACAAAATGGGCAGAATGTATGACATAGAACCATCATAAAAAAAGATATGAGATTTAGCCCATGAATTTGCAGGAGCTTGTGTTCCACTTTCTAGTTTTAACTTTTTCAATCGCTGCATCTATGGTTTATTAAATGACTAATATTATGGAGAATCGAGCATTACTTTGTTACAGTATATTTTAAAGAAAAAATCACACCCATCAAAGGGCAAGATATTTTAGTGTGAGTCATAAACCAGTTATATTGAGGCAAATGTGTTCAAAACAATGAGATGAGGCACTGCATTGCACATATAGATATGCAGAGGGTTTTTTAAAAAACAGATAGGCAATCCAGAAATGTTGGCAAATTGAAGAAGGGTGAAAACATTTAAGAGAAAGATGGAAGTTCAACAGGAACCAGAGAAAGATGCAGAGATGTTGATGATTAACTAGAGAGAATGATCTAATAGTAACCGCAATAACATTTTTAAGGACAGGAGCAATTCATCCATTACTATTGAAGCCTCGGTGATCTCACTGTGTGTACAGTCATGGCCAAAAATATTGACATCCTTGCAATTCTTTCAGAAAATGCAACCCTTCTCTCAGAAAATTGTTGCTGTTCCAAATGTTTTGGCACTCACATGTTCATTTATTTGGTTTGTTTTGGAACAACACAAAAAAGAGAAGAAAAGTCAATTCTGATACAATCCCATACAGAAACCCAAAAATGCACTGGCCAAAATTATTGGCACCCTGTCTAAATTGTAAGAAATAATTGCTTTTCAAGCATGTGATGCTCCTTTAATTTGTATTTAGACACACCTGTTGCAAGTAAAAGATGTGGACAATATAGTAATCACATTTGCAACCAGTTGAGATAGAGAAAGGTTGACTCAGCCTTTGCGTTGTGTGTGACACTGAGCATGGAGAAAAGAATGAAGTGTAAAGGGCTGTCTGTGGATATGAGAGAAAAAATGTGGAAAAACGTAGGCAATCTCAAGGCTACAAGTCCATCTCCAGAGATCTTATTATTCCTGTGTCCACTGTGCGCAATATCATCAAGAGGTTTACAGCCCATGGCACTGTTGCTAACCTCCCTGGACATGGACAGAAGAACAAATTTACTGAAAAATTACAATGAAGGGTTGTTTGAATGGTGGATACAGAACCTAGATTACCTTCCCAACAAGTTCAAGCTGATTTGCAGACACAGGGTACTATCTGTCGCCATCTAAATGAAAAGGGACGCTATGGTATGAGACCCAGGAGGACACCACTGCTGACACAAAGGCATAAAAAAAAGACTGGAGTATGCCAAAGCTTACGGACGTAGTGGCGCTGTGGGCTAAACCGCAGAAGCCTGTGCTGCAGGGTCAGAAGATCCGGCAGTCGTAAGATCGAATCCAGGCAACGGAATGAGCACCCGTCGCTTGTCCCAGCTCCCACCAACCTAGCGGTTCGAAAGCATGCAAATGCGAGTAGATAAATAGGGACCACCTCGGTGGGAAGGTAAACAGTGTTCCGTGTCTAAATCACACTGGCCATGTGACCACAGAAAGATTGTCTTCGGACAAATGCTGGCTCTATGGCTTGAAGAGCGGGATGAGCGCCACCCCCTAAAGTCGGACACGACTGGACAAAAATTGTCAAGGGGAACCTTTACCTTTACCTTTATATGCCAAAGCTTATGTGACAAAACCACAATCCTTCTGGGAGAATGTACTGTGGACAGATGAGACAAAAGTAGAGCTTTTTGGTAAAGGACATCATGGCACTGTTTACAGAAAAAGAATTGAAGCATTGAAAGAAAAGAACACAGTACCTACAGTCAAACATGGTGGAGGTTCAAAGATGTTTTGGAGTTTCTTTGCTGCTTCTGGCACTGGATGCCTTGACTGTGTGAGCAGTATTCTGAAATCTGATGATTACCAAAGAATTTTGGGGTGCAGTGTAGTGGCCAGTGTCAGAAAGCTGCATCTCCACCAGAGGTCATGAGTCTTCCAGCAGGACAATGACCCAAAACACACTTCAAAAAGCACTCAGAAATGGTTACGAATAAAACACTGGAGAGTTCTGAAATGAGTCCAGATCTGTCCCATAAAACACCTATGGAGAGATCTCAAAACAACAGTTGGGAGAAGGCATCATTCAAATCTGAAGGCCCTGGAGCAGTTTGCAAAAGAAGAGTGGTCCAAAATTCCAGCAGAGCGGTGTAAGAAACTCATTAATGGTTACAGGAAGTGATTGATTTCAATTATTTTTTTCCAAAGGGGGTGTGACCAAATATTAAGTTAAGGGTGCCAAAATTTTCAGATTTCTTATACTACAAAATCACAGAATTCTTCATTGATGGAGTCTCATCCTACAGACTGAAACCTTATAGACACCTACATGTGGTTCACTTAGAGAAAAGGTCTAGCTGGAAGGACTTTGTGTCTTAGACTGGACCTAGCTCTGCCCTGGTGTCTTATTAGAAATGAAGCTGCCACACTGAAGTATCAAAGCATCTAACACCTTTGTAAAATATCCTGAATAGTATGTTTTATATCTTGGTGGTGGGAATTTTCTATGCCATTTGGCTGGGAATAATTGCTTGGAGAATTCACATTGAGAGGGAATATATGGGACAGAGGGATGTTGTTGGCAGAACAGCCAACATGTGTAAACTAAAGCTGATTGTAAGAGGCCTCCGGTGTTTTTCAGCGAGCACTGAGAAGGCCCTGCCTCTAATTTATACCAATTTATTGATCTTAAGAGAAAGTACTCAAGAAGGACCTCCAAGGTAGATCTTAGCATAAAGAGAGGACTGAAAGCAGGCCGTCAAATAACCAGCCCAGTTGGTTCTGAAACTTTAAGGACTTCAAAGAGTAGAATCAGCATTTTGAAAACAGGTAGACAGTACAGCTGGTGCAGAATGGAAATTATGTGTTCAGATTATCCACACAGCACCTGAATAACTAACTGCACTTTGCACCAGTTGAAACTTCCATTCCATATTCCAGCACCCCATAAAACACATTGGAGAATTTTGTTTTTGAGGCAGCCAGAGCGTAACTGTATCTTTGAACTTCATATGCAGAATGCAACTAATCTCAGTAGGGTTTCCTATCATGCACATATAACTTCTGGGCTGAACATCTCAGCTATCAAGCTAAGTTCAATGAAATCAGGCCAGCTCCCAATGCAAGGTGTTTGTGCTGCCAGTTGATTGTTTTTTACCCAGGCATTTTCCTCATCACAAGTCTAATCAGGTGTTAAAATTTCACAGATTTTAACAAACTATTTTACTGTTTTATCACAATTGTTTTACTTCATGATTGTATTATATTTAATTGGTTGTTAATAGTACAGCATTGTACATGGCTCTGGAAATTTTGGAATGAAAAGCAGTATAGAAATCTCTTAATAACTGAATAAAGATGAGGAGTCTGATTGGGGGGAAAAGTGACAACTTATGGTTAGATCTTTTGAGATGGTTAAATTCACAGGGATTCAAAATGTCATTTTAAAATTTAAGCACTCAAACCCCTGTGCCTCAATGGGCAAATCTGTTTGTTTTGCTTTCTCCCAGATTTGATTCTTCGTTTGTTTTTAACTAACAAATTATCCCCATCAAATTTATGAAGAAATCTGGGGGGTGGGGAGGGGAAGTTACTTCTTTTTTTTAAAAAAAAAACCTAGCTAAAATCGTTACCTGTCTTCAATATTTTCTTTGTCCTAGCTCATTTCTGATTTCTCCCAGACCCACCTTGGTAAAAGACAGAGTCAACATTTGGTAACACATGGTTTACATCAGGCTTGTCCAGCCTGCGGCCCGAGGGCCACATGCAGCCCAGGTTGGCTTATAATGCGGCCCAGTGCAATTTTTCATTTTTAAAGAAATTCCAAAGTTTCAAGTTACACTGTTGGTGCTTGCGGCCGGAATGAGGCTGGGGCACATCACAACGGTAGGGGGGGAAGAGAGGAAAGGAAGGAAGGAGCAGGAGGGGAGGGGAGGGGGGCTGCGTGACTGCACTGCGCTGTCCCTGTCAATAGGTGGACCCCCTCCCGGCCCCATAAAGCCACCGGAGTCGAAGCTGGCAGCCTCTGCTGTCTGAGATTGCAGCTGCCGGTAAGCGCGCTTGGAGAGGGGCTGCGGAGGAAGGCTAGGGCTTCCCCCCCATGCAGCCCAAACCAAATTTATGTGCAGCCCAAACCAAATTTTCATCTTCTAATGTGGCCCAGGGAAGGTGAAAGGTTGGACACCCCTGGTTTACATCTTATATTTTCATGAACTTTCAAAATAAATGCAACTGACAGTGTTGCCTGAAGGCAGTCCTTGTGCAGCCACAAGCCTCAGTCCTAATGTTTTACTTATGAGTAAACACATTCCATAATGAAAAGAGCTGGAGTGCAACTGCAGCAGTATGTTGGGAAGTGACAACAAAGATACGAAATCACAGGGTTTGTTTGGTTTTGGCTTTCCACAAGGCAAACAAATGGCACATAGAGTTCTGTCTGACACATTCCAAGCCTCACAGATTCTCTCTCCATCTCCAGAGACTCCCAGCTCAATGAGATGGAAATTTCAGTCAGCAAAATCCTTCACCACTGAAAAGCAACAGACAGGCACAGATTGCCCAGATGCCAACTCATTTGCAGACTATGTTTAAAGGAAAATCAGTATTAATAAAGGAATCATTGCATTATAAGGTGAAATCTCTCCTGTACCAAGTCATCTCAAATGAATCTTTAAAATATTTTTATTTCTCCCATATTTTAACTTTCAGCTGTACATAAGTACAATGTATAAAGTTTCTAGCTCACTAACATGTTACCATAATAATTTATAGAAAACTGCTTTGCCTCTTGGTTGCAGATTTTCATACTATTTACAATACGTGCACTCGAGAGGCCTTGTTTGAAATGAACATGCTATCTTCATTTGCAAGTTGTTATTTGTCCTTCTGTCCACCATACCTGTTAATCAGCTTCTGGTAGAAACTCTGGTCTAGAAGATGGGTTGAAAGGAGATCAGCTAATGGGAGAGGACTTCTGCAGGAAAAAGTGGACAAAGAAATGTCTTCCTGCACACTGCAGTGGATAATAGCAGCTGAACCTTAGAAATATAGCATTCAGGTGGAAAGAGAAGTTACCTACTTTAACTCTGATTCTTCGAGTGGTCATCTGTGAATTCACACTAAAGGGTTTAATCTGCGCTTGTGCAGAGGTCTCCGGAATGTTCTAAAGCAGTGGTGTCGAACTGTGGCCCTCCAGATGTTCTTGGCCTTCAACTCCCAGAAATCCTGGCCAGCAGAGGTGGTGGTGAAGGCTTCTGGGAGTTGAAGTCCAAGAACATCTGGAGGGCCACAGTTCGACACCACTGTTCTAAAGCTTCTTTGCTACGTTCCTGAAGGACCGCCCCTCTAGCCCACAAGGTCTGCCCACCCTCTCATGTACCTCAGTTCCAAGGTATGCCTGCAGCTGCATCAAGAGATACAAGAGTGACAGACAGAGGGGAGGATGGGCAGGAAGTGTGAATTCACATGCGCTCATAATCTCAAGATTAGACCATTGTAATGCACTCTACGTGGGGCTGCCTTTGAGGTTGGTGTGGAAACTTCAGGTGGTCCAGAATGCGGCAGCAAGCCTCCTTTGTGGGGTGAGAAAGTATCAGCATATCTTCCCCACTCTGGCTGCATTGCACTGGTTGCCCATCCGTTTCCGCATTGATTTCAAAGTGCCAATGATTATATACAAAGCCCTAAACGGTTTAGGACCTCGATATTTGGCAGATCGTCTTCTTCCACCTAGATCTACCCGAATCACCTGACATATCTAGTAGGGACGGCTGAGGGGCCTGACACTGAGAGAGGCCTGGAAGGAAAAAACAAGAAATCGGGCCTTCTCAGTAGTGCCCCCTCGGCTATGGAACACCCTCCCAACTGAAATTTGGCTGGCACCCTCGCTGGGTGTTTTCAAAAGCCATTTAAAAACTTGGCTCTTCAAGCAGGCCTTCCCTCTAGTCAATTAATTGATCTTTATTTTTCTTCCTTGAGTCATGTCATCTTGGTAATATGTTGTTTGGAATTAATTGCTATAACTGTGTCTTTGACAAATTTGTATACATGTCATATTGTTGTGTTTTTATCCATGTAAGCCGCCCCAAGTAGACATTGTCTAGGGGAGCGGGGTAAAAATCTAATAAATAAATAAAATAAATGAATTTTGTGTCACATTCCTCAGTCAATCCATGGAGTCTGGAAAGAGAACCACTGGCTTGGCACAACCAGGGGTAATTAGAATAAACTTTAGTGCATATTTTTGAAAAAAAATCATTGTCATCTGTCATGGAACAACCCCACTTAACCAGACCTTGTTGCTGGTTGTGAAGCCCCCCTCCCCAACAGTTCACACTTCAGAGGCCCCCAAAACGTAGGCCTGTCCACTGGGCACAACAAATTAATCATATCAATATGGCACCAACATTATCAACTTTCCTGTCTTCAGAATGACTACCACAGCCAGGCAGACGTTCATCTGAGTTGGGCTGCTTTGGAGAGACATGATGGGCATGTGACAACCCCAGACCTACTGGGATATGCCACAGTTTCACTAAGCTGCCACCAACCATTCCCTGTAAGGAGTCACACAGGCCAGGAATGGATTTTTAACAAACAAAGGAATAAGGTTTATTTAAATCACACACAGGGAAAATAAAATGATCAAGTGAATAAGATACAGTAACGTGGCTTAGTCTCAATCATACATACACCAGTTTGGTTCACACAGAACACCTTTAAATAAAGCACAGACCCTGAACCTATCAGTTCTGGCTACCCATACAGACACCTGAACCTATCAGGTTGGTACTGACTGACACACAGTAGTACCCTGTCTGACACACAGACTCCCACACCAGCTTCTTCTCTACAGCTTCTCCTCACAGGCTCCACATATATATACAGTACAGCCCCTCCTCCTGATGTCCCGCCTTCCACTCCCCATAGGATGGAACTTTCCCTCCAAACCCATGACAGACAGGTAACATCAGTGCTGTATGTAACACCTCCCCTCTTTATAAGTTGTTTTGTAGGGGGAAAGCTAACGTGCTTTTCTCCAAAAAAACAACCTGGATCCAAAACATACAAAAACAGTTATACAATAACATACAATACCATACTTACTTATACTTACACTCTAAGTGAAACATATCAATTAGGCATTTAAACATTTACCATTTACAATACATCAAGTTACCTTTATTGATACAAACCAGGCATGTTTAATAAACAACAGGTACATTTAACTTTTTGGTCACCAAAATATATACATAGTCCATGTTCCTTCGCCGTCTTCAATCTTCAGGTCTTCTTGACAAGGCGTCAGCAACACAGTTCACTGACCCTCTGACCACCTTCACTTCAAAGTCATAGTCTTGCAGGTTTAAAGCCCACCTCATAAGTTTACTATTGTGGGTTTTCATTGTCTTTAACCATTGCAGTGGTGAATGGTCAGTGCACAGAATAAAATGTCTTCCCCAGATGTAAGGCTTGGCCTTCTGGATCGCGTAGACTATGGCCAGGCACTCCTTTTCCACGGTTGCCAAATGTCTCTCACCTTTCTGGAGTTTCCTACTCAGGTAGGACACTGGATGCTGGTCACCATTCTCATCCTCCTGGCAAAGAACTGCTCCTACCCCGCTGTTAGACGCATCGGTGTAGATGATGAACTCCCGGTCGAAGTCTGGAGCACGCAGCACTGGATAGTTGATGAGGGCCTCCTTCAACCTCTGGAACGCCTCCTCACAGTTGCTGGTCCACGGGATGCGGTCATCAGTCTTCTTCCTCGTCAGATCGGTCAGCGGAGCCGCAATCTCGCTAAACCTCGGGATGAACTTCCTGTAGTAGCCCACCAACCCAAGAAATGATTTGACCTTTTTCTTGGTGTTGGGTCTAGGCCAATCACGAACTGCTTCTATCTTGGCCTCTAGGGGTTTGATCACTCCTCCCCCTACCATGTGACCCAAGTATTTTATTTCTGGGCTACCCAGCTGACACTTGCTCACCTTTACTGTTAGCCCTGCTGCACTTAACCTCTGCAGCACTAACTCCAGGTGTTTCAGGTGATCTTCCCAGGTATTGCTGAAGATCCCAATGTCGTCAGTGTAGGCCACAGTAAAGTCACTGAGCCCTGCTAAGTTCTGGTCCATCAGCCTTTGGAATGTGGCTGGTGCATTTCTGAGACCAAAGCTCAGGACTCTAAACTCATAGAGACCAAAAGGGCTGCAAAAGGCGGTCTTTTCTTGATCCCTGGGATCAATCCTTAATTGCCAATATCCCTTTACTAGGTCCAATGAGGAAATGAACCAACAACCCCCTATGGTTTCAATCAGGTTGTCTAGCCTGGGCATTGGGTAGGCATCAGGAGTGGTTACGCGGTTTAACTTCCGGTAATCTACACAAAACCTAATGCTCCCATCAGGCTTGTCCACTAGGACTATCGGAGAGGACCAAGGACTAGAAGAGGGGACGATTATGTTCTCCCTAAGCATCTCGTCCAGCTCCTTCCGCACCTTGTCTCTATAGGGTCCCGTCACTCGGTATGGGGATACTGCTTGCGGGGGTGCATCCCCTGTGTGGATCCGATGCATCACTCCCTTCACTATCCCCGGCTTATTGGAAAACACCCTTCGATATTTGATGAGCAGCATTTTTAGTTCTTGCTGCTGGTCTTGGGTGAGTGCAGGACTGATCTTTACCTCATCTGGGTTGTATTTTACTTCCCCTCTACCCTCCCAGAAGGGTAATTCAGCTTCCTCACTCTCAGCTGCCTTTATTGCAAATAAAACCCTCTGTTCCCCTCTGTAGTAGGGTTTTAGGGCATTCACATGTACCACCCTCCTTGCTTGGTTCTCCTCCTGCTCTATAAGGTAGTTCAGATCTGACATCTTGGAAATGACCCTATATGGTCCTGCCCATTTGAGCTGCAGTTTGTTCTCTCTGCAGGGCCTAAGCCAAAGCACTTCCTCCCCTGGGTCAAAGTGCCTCTCCCTGGCTTTGTGGTCATACCATGTTTTCTGTCTGACCTTCTGAGCTTGCAGGTTTTCTGCTGCTAGCTCTAGGTTTCTCTTTAGGTCATTCATCAAGGTGTCTATATATGTCACAACGTCTTGTGGGTCATCCTGGGTGATCTGCTCCCAATTTTGTTTGATCAAATCAAGGGGCCCTTTCACCCTTCTCCCAAACAAAAGTTCAAACGGACTGAACCCGGTACTGGCTTGTGGCACTGATCGATAAGCAAACAAAAGGGATTGCAGCTTCTGGTCCCAATTGTTTGGATTCTCTGCCAAGTAAGCCCTAATCATGCGCATTAGAGTCCCATTGAACTTCTCCGTTAACCCATTACTTTCAGGGTGATAGGCAGTGGTTTCCTTGTGTTTAATTCCACAGATTTGCCATAACCGTTTCATGAGCTTCGATGTAAACGACGCGCCCAAATCTGTGATTATTTCTGAGGCAAATCCCATCCTGGACATATACCCCACCAAGGCATCTGCCACTGTGTTAGTTTCAATGTTAGTCAAGGGAATGGCTTCAGGGTACCTCGTGGCATGGTCCACAATGGTGAGAATGAACCTGTTCCCCCTCTTTGTGGCCTTGGGCAAAGGTCCCACAATATCCACCCCTATACATTTGAACGGAGTGTCAATCACAGGCAAAGGGCACAACTTTGCTTTGGTCCTGTCACGGTTATTCCCCTGCCTCTGACACACATCACATTGTTTACAGAACTCCTTGATCTGCTTCCCTATTTCAGGCCAGTAAAAATTCTGTGTGATTCTCTGCTGTGTTTTGTTCACCCCTAAGTGTGCAGCAAACATGTCAGAGTGCCCCCTTTTTAAGATCATGGGGCGATACTTTTCAGGTACCACCAGCTGACTTCTGATCCCATCTCCCCCTTTTGAGATATTCCTCAGGGTCTCTCTATATAAAATTCCCTTTTTCTCACAAAATCTCACTGGGGTTTCAGGTGTTAGCTGGGCGTCTGTCACCTGTTCAAAACACTTTTGGAGAGTGGCGTCTGCCTTTTGCTCTTGGCCAAATCAGCTGTCTGTGGTTAAGGTTTCCACCACAGCTTCGGAACTCCCCTCTGCTTCCGTCTCGGGCTCATCAGTACCCCCCTGAACTGTCCCCGTGGTGGCTTGTGAGCGTGTAATCACTAGCACCCGTTTCACATGTTCAGCCAGGTCATTTCCCACGAGCACGGCTGCTGGCAGAGTCGATGAAATCGCTAGCCGCCAAACTCCCCTCCAGCCTTGAAAGTTCACAGGTACCTCAGCTACTGGCAGCGAGATCACCTGTCCCTCAATCCCTGCCACCTTTAGGCTCTCATTCGGGATTATATACTCCCTAGGAATAATATCTGGATGGCACAGGGTCACCTGGGAACAAGTATCCCTTAGCCCCCTATACTGATGGTCAAGTATTCCTACGTCCACCCCTGCGGTTTCAAACAACTGCGAATCTGTTCTCACTAGCAAGCAGCGCTTGACCTCCACAAGAGGACCATTTTCCTCAGCCTGATCAGCAGATGTAACTGTTCCAGATTGAGTAGCCATGGTAACAGGCTCCCTCAATGGCAAGGAGCTTTGCTCTTTCTGGACACAGAACACAGCTTTTGGCTTGGTTCCACTCAAATCATGAGGCACATTTCCTTTTAGCTGCTTTAATTTCTCACACTCTGAGATTAGATGGCCCTTTCCTTGACAGAAATAACATTTTCTGCTGTATTTTGAGTCTTTCTCATCTGGTTTTGGTTTTCCCTCCAAAATCTGAGGTCTTGGTTTCATGTCTGAGGGCTTCCCTTCACCATGGGCCCCTCCCACTTGCTGGGTTTTCCCTGGTCCCTGAGAGTACTTGCTGTAGGTTTCTTTAGGTTTACCTATAGATTTCCCCTCACCTAAGGGCTTTCTTATTTGGGAAATAAAATCTGCGATCTCGGCCGCCTCTGCCACAGATCTAGGTTTCCTTTCCCTCACCTGGAACTTCAGTTCCCCATGCAGGACTGAATAAAACTGTTCCAGCGCTATCAGGTCTTTGAGCTGCTGGAAGGTCTCTGTTCCCTCCTGAGATAGCCATTTCTCTAGCAGCCTCACCAGTTGGGCCCCCACTTGGGTAAAAGTCTGCTCTGGTTTCTTTGTGAGTGACCTGAATCTCTGCCTCAGCTGTTCCGCATTTATCCCATGTCTGGCAAACACCAGTTTTTTAAACTCAGCGAAATCTTTTAACAGCTCCTCTGGCATCTCTGCATAAACTTCTGCCAGGCTGCCACTAATTAAAGATCGCATAATGGTCATCTTCTCAGTTTCCCTCACTGAGAAGTCCACAAACGCTCTTTCCACGAGGGAAAAGAACACCTCAGGGCAATCTCCCTTGTGGTACACAGGGAATTTCTTCAGGTCAGTTTTAGACAATTGGCCCCCCTCAGAATCTCTATTGTTATTATTATTCTGATTCATCAGTTCCAATTTTCTTAACTCATACGCCATCCTTTCTTTTTCCAGAGCAATTTTCTCTCTCTCTAATCTTTCTTCTCTTTCCAATCTCTCTATTTCAAATTGCCTTCTTTCTCTCTCTAATCTTTCCTCCATTTCCCTCACCCTCAGTTCATCCTGTTGGGCTAGGAGTATTTTTCTGAGTTCTGGGTTCTGTTCTCCCGTGCTGTCATCCTGCACTGAGCCAAATTCATCCTCAGAACCTTGGTCCACCTGTGGGTCTTTCACTTCACCCATTTCTGCTATTTGGCTTCGAGTCAAGGGCATAATCCCCCCCCCAGAACAGGCTGCTTTCAAAAGTCAAGCCTCAAAATAAAGCGACCACTTTTTTTTTCTCTTTTGCCTCAGAACCAGCCTTCTATAGATTGCTGCTGTTCTTCAGCACTAACTTGCAACTGTTGCCAGCCAGAGTCTACCCCCCTCTGCTAGGCCTCTCAGCAGACAGGCTAGATCACTGCTACTTCACACAGCTTTGCCTCAGCTTTTTTCCCGCCAAAACAGGTCGCCTCAGAGCTCCCTAATCTAGTCCCACCAATCTGAGGTTACACGTTCTTCCACTAGCGTACCTCCCCGTGAGGTAAGCCTAGAAGATTACCTACGCGCTCTCAGATTGTCCCTGACTAGACCCCCCTTGCTCTGGGCACACTTGCCAAGGTTGTGCTGGACCACTGGACAACTGGACCAGTCGTATCCCACACGCTGGACACCAATCAATGTGACAACCCCAGACCTACTGGGATATGCCACAGTTTCACTAAGCTGCCACCAACCATTCCCTGTAAGGAGTCACACAGACCAGGAATGGATTTTTAACAAACAAAGGAATAAGGTTTATTTAAATCACACACAGGGAAAATAAAATGATCAAGTGAATAAGATACAGTAACGTGGTTTAGTCTCAATCATACATACACCAGTTTGGTTCACACAGAACACCTTTAAATAAAGCACAGACCCTGAACCTATCAGTTCTGGCTACCCATACAGACACCTGAACCTATCAGGTTGGTACTGACTGACACACAGTAGTACCCTGTCTGACACACAGACTCCCACACCAGCTTCTTCTCTACAGCTTCTCCTCACAGGCTCCACATATATATACAGTACAGCCCCTCCTCCTGATGTCCCGCCTTCCACTCCCCATAGGATGGAACTTTCCCTCCAAACCCATGACAGACAGGTAACATCAGTGCTGTATGTAACAGGGCACATTCATATTCCAGGCACACATTCTTCTCTGGGCAGACAGGAGTCTGCAGGTTTTTTCACCTTTATCTTCTAGACATTTAAGGGAAGATTTGGACACCTGCTTTTTGTGTGTGAGCTCCCACCCTCTATCCAAAGCTTAGGAAGTTGCTTTTCTTCATCTACAGCAATGAAAATCTGAAAATTGTGGTCCAAAAAGAAAATAATGTTGCCAAGTTCTTCCTCAGTCACATACTGTACATACTGGGAGGACTCTTCAGACCTTCATTAGAGATGGCAGTATTTGCATTTGTATATGAATATCCCTATGCAACTGGACTTAACAAAGGTCCAGCCCCGGGATGTCCAGTCCCATGTCCTCCTGCAGCACCAATCCCACTCATCCTTCCAATTGTGCCTGGAGTGCTATTCTCTTCCTGCTCGGCTGGCCACTCCAGGCAGGGGGCGAGAGGACAAGTCTCCCTGCATGGCTGCCAACTGGCCAGCTGAGCAGGAAGAGAGCCGTGCTCTGGGTGCGATTGGAAAGATGAGCGAGACTGGTGCTACAGTAGGATGCATGGGTAGATGGCCAACCCGTTAGGTCCAGTTGTGCAGGGATATTCGTATTCATATACGAATACCCCCATCTCTAACTTTCACCCATAATGTGGGAGTATTGCAGGTAGGCTCAGAGCCTGCAGACACAATACTTGTCCCTTAATGCTTGAATTTCTTAGTGCTTGAGGAACTACATATTGGTGATTTCAGATCCGATCTGATCCATAGCCCTCACAGTGGATGGAGACTGGAACTACACCTTTGCACTAAAATGGAAAAATGTATTTGCTGCAGGTTTGCTGCAACACATACCCAAGTTGCAACACTTTTTGTTGTTTCAGTCTCGGGTGGGTGGGTGTGCAATGTCACGTGATAGTAAAGCCATGCCCTGCTCTCATCCATCCTTTTTAATTTTTTTATTTTTAAAAGGTGTCTGTGTGCATTTTTGGATGTGTGATTTTAAAGGAATCACACATCAATATGTGCAAACAGAGGTACAAAGGAGAAAAAAAAGAGAAGGCATGATGGTGATCAAGGGAGGAGCAAGGGGTGGAGAACAGAAGAAGTGAGGAAGGGGCAGGCAAACAACTGGTGGGGAAGAAGGGACCAGCCTTGTACCACCTCAAGTTGCCATTTAACTGTAAAAACTAAACTGAAAAAAAAATTGGATTGGGTGCCATTCTGAATCACTGGTGGACTTGACACTGTGTCCTACAACAGGGCTCACTGCAGATTTGGACCGGTTTTTCTAGAGACTATAGTTTCAGCCACAGAATGGGCTGTACAATTTTTAAAAAACCATCGATTGGAATTTGCACTTCTCCCAATTCTCAAGCTGTACTTGTACCACATGTACTTGTACCAAAGGTATCAAAAATGCATTTTAAAATATGCATTTAAAATGTGTTTAGAAGTGGATGCGTTTAGATAAACTGCATTTAAAGATTTATATTTGGTAAGAAAATCCATTCGAAATATACATGTGATTTTTTGATGCACCTAAGAAACATGCACAACAGTTTAGTTCAGAACTAGGAAGAACATTTTGAATAGGCAGAATGAAACACCAGACTCCTCATTTCCTCTTTCCAATTTCTGCATCAATAGTGTGAAGCCATTTTTTAAAAGGAGAGCAGGACAGATGATGTGAAAACCCTCTGATGCTGTTGGACCAAAACTGCTTCCCTACAGCTTCAGGCAAGAATCTGGCTCAATTTCTCTTCCCTCTTGCCCATTCAGGAGAGAGAGAAAAGTAGCATAGTCCTCTTATCCCACACTGATAATTAGTAAGAGATAACAGCAAAGTGAAGGCAAGAAGAGAAGGGTACGAAGGAGGACAAAATGGTTGGACAGTGTCATCGAAGCTACCAAGATGAATTTGACCCAACTCTGGGAGGCTGCAGAAGACAGGAGGGCCTGGCATGCTCTGGTCCATGAGGTCACAAAGAGTTGGACACGACTTAACAACTGAACAACAACAACAAACAGCAAAAAATTCTATCCCCTCCCCCCTCTCTCTCTCTCCTCTCTCTCTCTGCAGCCCACAGGATATGGGGCATTGCGCTACAGTGAATTACGAGCTGACCCTTCACCAGTCTGATAACAGTAATAATCTAAGAACTGCAGAGCTGGAAGAGACCCTATAGATGTCATTGCTTTACAGTGGTAGAGGAAAATGCTGATTCTTATCTTCTCTGAAACCTCTACAACTGTGCTACTAACTATACTCAACTCCATTTTCTTGTTTTTGACATTATTAGAGATCCATCCCTTTTGGTCCTCTCTGCAGTGCTCAGCACAATTTTAAGATGATAGTGACGGTGATGACAGCATTTGTAGCAATATAAATATTTGCTTATATTTTCATGTGTAAAGCAGCTTTATGGTTGTGCTATCCTGGGAATCCAGTTCTATTTATCTGTGTATGAAGCTATTTAAATGTTAAAAATGCCAGAGACTTTACATGACAGTCTTTAAGAGAAGAGCAGAACAATCGCCCAAAGAGCAAACTGTATACAACTTGGGAAGTGAGTTACTATGCAGTTTGGCAGGCAGGGTTGTCAGCGAATGATTAAGAGGTAACTGGGGAGGAAACTGAAATGCAACACAATGGAAAAAGGTCAGTGCGCACCATAATAAGCTAGTGCATGTTCAGAAAGGCCATGCATTAAACTGATGATAATGAGCACCACGGTGTGCTCCATGGCTGAGTAGTGAGGGGGCATAAAGTTTCATTAATAGCACGGTGATGTTATTAAACTTTTCTAATTTGACCAAGACATATAAAGTAGATTTTTCACTAACTTGAGCTTGTGAGGGATGCAGTTGGGAAACCCAGTAAATAGAGTATTACAATAATCAATATACAAAATGACAGAAACATTAATCTAGCTTGCTGCAGCATCCTGACCTAAAGGAGAAAAAATGAGTCTTATACAGATCACAAATACTAAATAAAAAAAGATATATTGGGCCAGAATGGCTGCTGGTATGACTCAACAATAGTTATAATGAGTGATGGATCCCTTTCTTTAATTGAAAGCTGTAGGGTAGGGTTAAAGAAACAATAAGTGGCAGGTCTTTTTCCCCTCACAAGATTGTGCTTGGTGTGCATTGTACCGAGGAGGAAAGCAGTTCTGCAAAAGGTGGCTATGAAATCTCCTTTTGGGAAAAAAAGACTAGGTAGGGATTTGTAAAACAGAGATGTGGAACTTGGACCCTCCAGATTTCTTAGATAACAGCTTCCACTGTTTTTTGCTAGCTCAAGCTGAATGGATACGTAATCTTAAAAGTATCTAGATGGATTCTCTAACTGTAAAGGACACTATAGCCCAAGAAGGGATTTGGGCTCCTACAGTTGGGTGTTTTTCCAACATTTGATGAGGGTTGATTTGATTTGAGTTCATTTTTTGCTATTTGAAACATATCTTCTATATTTATCCTCCTATATTGCTCTTGCCATTTTTGCAGTTCTTCAGGCATGCAAAATCTGTTTCACAAGTGCAATCTAGATAAATACAGTGAAGCCCCGCAATATGAAAATAATTCGTTCCATGAGTCATTTTGTATTGCACAAATTTCATCTTGCGAAGCACGGTTTCCCATAGGAATGCATTGAAATTTAATTAATGCATTCCTATTCATCTTGCGAAACACGGCCATAGAAAAATTTGTCTTGTGAGTCACCAAAAAATTGCAAAACGCTTTCATCTTGCGAGTTTTTCGTTGCGCAAGGCATTCGTCTTGCGAGGCATCACTGTAAAAGTAAATTTTGGTGTGTTTGTCTGTTTGTTACTGTATTCTGTGATTTTTCACCACATTTGGAGAATATTTTTCAGGATCTAAGATTTAAATAATAGGCTACATGGTACGCATGAAAATCATTTTGGAACCCTCACGATCACCCCAATTATTTTTTGTTGTCTATAGAGTTGTTCAGGACATCATTTTAAAGATTTCAGCAAGTAGAGGTCAGAATTGTACATATTTTGAATTATGCCACAGTCTCATGGATGGCGGCGAGGAGCTCCAAATGTTGATTAAGTGAGTGCCACAGTGGCTGGGGGATCTGTGAGTTGTACCCTGTAGATAAGTTGGATGAGAGCCAAGAATAAGAGGGAGAAAAGAGGATGCAGGGCAAAAGAAAGAAGGGGTACACACGGAAAAGAAAGAAAACTAGGGTGAGAGTGGCCCTCATGGGATTTTAAGTTGGACAATGCTGGTTCCATTGGCTACGAGAAAACATGTTTTTATGTACCATGGGCTGTCTTATGTCACTTTCAAATCTATAAAAAGTTATGTTTTGAATAATGGTGAATATACTGTAGAACACTATATTCCTTCTTTGAATTCTACTTTATGATTATGTGATATCTACTTGCATTGTCTATCTGTCTGCTTACCTTTCTACTGTTCCCCCCCCCCACAAGGATAGATACTGCCAAATCCAAGGGGTAAAGCCTGGGACAGAAGCCTGTCCAATATGGAACAAGGATGTGAGACAGCCGCTTAATGTGGTCCAGAGATGGTCTTGAACAGCTCTAGGCCCTTGCCATACATGCCCACTCACCTCTGATAGAACAAACATATGGTGCTTTTCCCCCAATCTCTAATGATCAGAGGCTACAATATAGTAGGATGGAATGAGGAGTAGTTTGGAGAATAGAGTCAACATTTCCTAACAGAACAATGTGGCTCCACTCATTTGTGCTACTAGCTGTAGTAGTTATTGGCTTTGTGCCTCAACCTGTTATCTGCCATCAGGTACTCAAATCAAAGTCATGTGTTTTGCTTTTTCATTATAAGCTTATGCACAAATTCACATTAGATCCTGAATCTAATGAAAATTACCTATGTAACTGTACTTCCTGTGAAGTAGCTCCCATCTTGCCAAGGTCCAAATACCACAGCCGCACAGACAAACATATTCAGTCCTTAAGTTCCTGTGGAGAAGTCCTCTTACTGGAGCCACATGTTCCTCAGGTTTGCTCTGCAATCAGTCTTTTCCTGTCCCCTTCAACTTCTCCTAGCATTATTGCCCTTTCCAATGAGTCTTGTTTTCTCATTATATGTCCAAAGTACAACAGTTTTCTCTTAGTCATTTTAGCTTCTAGTGAGAGTTCCGAATTGATTTGATCTAAAAACTAATTATTTGTCTTTCTGGCAGATCATGGTATCAGTAAAGCTCTCCTCCAGCACCAGGTTTCAGACAAACTGACACCTTGTTGTCTGCCTTCATTGTCCGGCCTCCATATTTATATACTGTATTTGTGAATACCATAGTACGTATGATCTTGGCCTTTCATCTGCCCATGCAGCCTTAAGAGACTTCTGATTAAACACCCTGAAGCTGGTGGAAGGTCAAGGAACAATAGTGTTCACATCTGATATGAACAGATATTGCCCTGCTGTTCGAAGATAGAGCTTCCCCAGAATGCCTGTTATATCTTGACGTAAGAAGCCGCAATATGGGAGACAATATTTTCTTAAATACATTTTTTTTTCTTTTAGCGGAACAGATTATTAAGTGGGGTTACTATATATTAGCCGTTGCTAAATAATAAACTGAAACTAAAATCAACCATTCCATCTTATATGACCCTGCCAAGAATCTAGACTCGTAATGAAGGCTAGCCTCCTAATCATATTGCCTTCAGCTTCACTGACACACTCAAAAGACAGGGATGCACACATCAAGCTGCAATGATGGTAGGTAGGTAGGTTGGTTTTCTGGGATCAAAAACAAAATAAAAATATTGAATTATTATTTATTCCCCCTTTCTTTCTTTCTTTCTTTCTTTCTTTCTTTCTTTCTTTCTTTCTTTCTTTCTTTCTTTCTTTCTTTCTTTCTTTCTTTCTTTCTTTCTTTCTTTCTTTCTGATATCCTAGCAGAGATTAACACAACTAAGTCTTCTAAAATTACTACTATGGAAGGCACATGTGGATTTCCTATTTGGTTTTGTGGTCTCATAGCACAGAGTTAAGTTCACACAGTAAGTATGAATCTTAGGTCATTACAGGGTATAGCAATAGAAGATCAAATAGTAGAGGTTGCTGCTTAGGATTTTCCAAAGGCCAATTAGCAAATCTCAATTTGATAGAAAGCTTTAAGTGAACTAGGCCTCTCATAACTTATTTTATCTGAAGGGAGCTTCAACCTGATGCTTTCTAAGTATGTTCCTCTACAACACCCTTCATCTCCAGCTGTAGCTTCCATTAGCTGCTATTCACCTTGAATTACACACTGTGATACATACATCTTTTATTAGGGTCTCAAACACTCCTAACCAAGTGCTTGGGATCCTAACAAGCACCTATTTCAGCAGTGATATAAAACCAACTGCCAAGCTTTCATGCATGTATCCAAATGGATTCACTCTTCTGAGTGTAATGTTTGCAGGTACTTTTGTTTATGACAAAGTATTGATCCAGTTCTGAGAACTAGATTCCGTAAAGATGACTGATGGCTGAAATTTGTTATTCTAAAAAATGGTGAATGCCTACTGTTTAGGTTTGAAGGTTTATGACTGCAATACTGGGCCATTCTGTCAAAAATGATGAATTGCATGAGAAGAATGGAAGGCAAAAGCAAAATAATCAGCAGATAAGGCAGAAACTCTTGAAGATCAGCAAAACAGAGCATGTGTGTCAATTGATGGGTAGAATTGTTAAATTTATTCTAGGTTCCTTAAAGTTAGGATTACATACTGTTCATATAGTTATATGTTATTTTCTGAGTAAATAGCATGTTTTTAAAAGGAGAGAGAGTAGGGTGAGGGGCAAAAAGCACGGCAGCCTGTGGTTTAAGGCAAAAGGTGAAACAGAGGGTGATTATGCATTATTTAAATGACTGTGCTTGTTTGCAAGGAAATGGGGAAACCACATGAGATCAATACACTTCAGTGAACTTTCATAGACTGCAAAGGAAATCAGTTGCTTTGCTTTGCCTCAACAGAAAAAAATAAAGCCCAAGAATCAGAATGACCTCCCCGTAACAGAGCCAAAGAGCAGAAGAAGAGAAACCAGAAATGCAAAAATAAAAAGATCAGAGGCGAGGTTCTAGTTGTAGTTGCGCCGGATGGCAGTGGCGTCCCCCCCACCTTTCTCCCATGCTAGTGGTTATGGCGTGGGACTATGATGGAGGGGGAGAAAACCTATATGTTCACAAGACTGGCAGTGGTCAACTATTGGGTGTTGTTATGTAAATTTTAATTTTTAGTTTATTTTTGTTAATTAGGTGGGAGGAGGGGTTGCACATGGGGCCTATTGGAAGGAGAACTTTTGAATTAATATCGTTAAAAGAATAAGACTTGCAACTTTAAACGTGAAAGGCCTGGAATCAACAGTGAAAAGACGGTGAATAGAAGCACTATTGAAGAAAAACAAGTTGGACGTTGTCTTTCTGCAAGAGACACATCAATCAGAAAATGGAGTCAATGAATTAAAGATGAACAATATAGACATATATGAAAAAAAATTGGAACTTCAAAATCTAGAGGTGTGGCAATTATATTTTTTAAAAAACTGTGAATTTAAAATGGAACAGGTAGTTAAAGATTATAATTGTTGTTATTCTTGTTTAGTCGTTAAGTCGTGTCCAACTCTTAGTGACCCCATGGACCAGAGCACACCAGGCCCTCCTGTCTTCCACTGCCTCCTGGAGTTGGGTCAAATTCATGTTGGTAGCTTTGATGACACTGTCCATCCATCTCGTCCTCTGTCATCCCCTTCTCCTCTTGCCTTCACACTTTCCCAACATCAGTTTTTTTTTTCCAGAGATGCTTCTCATGAGATAGCCAAAGTATTGGAGCCTCAGTTTCAGGATTTGTCCTTCCAGTGAGCACTCAGGGTTGATTTCCTTTAGAATGGATAGGTTTGTTCTCTTTACAGTCCAGGGGACTCTCAAGAGTTTCCTCCAGCACCACAATTCAAAATCATCAATTCTTCAGCAATCAGCCTTCTTTATGGTCCAGCTCTCACTTCCATACATCGCTACTGGAAAAACCATAGCTTTGACTATGTGGACCTTTGTCGGCAAGGTGATGTCTCTCCTTTTTAAGATGTTGTCTAGATTTGTCATCACTTTCCTCCCAAGAAGTAGACATCTTTTAATTTCATGGCTGCTGTCACCATCTGCAGTGATCATGGAGCCCAAGAAAGTAAAATCTGTCAGTGCCTCCATATCTTCCCCTTCTATTTGCCAGGAGGTAAAGGGACCAGTGGCCATAACCTTAGTTTTTTTGATGTTGAGCTTCAAACGATTTTTGGCACTCTCCTCTTTCACCCTCATTAAGAGGTTCTTTAATTCCTCCTCACTTTCTGCCATCAGAGTGGTATCATCTGCATATCTGACGTTGTTGGTATTTCTTCCGGCAATCTTAATTCCGGCTTGGAATTTATCCAGTCCAAACTTTCACATGCTGCATTCTGCATATAAGTTAAATAAGCCGGGGGACAATATACAGCCTTGTCGTACTCCTTTCCCAGTTTTGAACCAATCAGTTGATCCATATCCAGTTCTAACTGTTGCTTCCTGTCCCACATATAGATTTCTCAGGAGATAGATAAGGTGGTCAGGCACTCCCATTTCTTTATGAACTTGCTATAGTTTGCCGTGGTCCACACAATCAAAGGCTTTTGCATAGTCAGTGAAGCAGAAGTAGATGTTTTTCTGGAACTCTCTGGCTTTCTCCCTAATCCAGCTCAAGTTAGCAATTTGGTCTCTAGTTCCTCTGCCCCTTTGAAATCCACCTTGTACTTTTCGGAGTTCTTGGTCCACATACTGCTGAAGCCTACCTTGTAGGATTTTGAGCATAACCTTGCTAGCATGTGAAATGAGTGCAATTGTACAATAGTTGGAACATTATTTGGCATTGTAATGGTAGATATATAATAATACAAGGTAAAATGGATTTGGAAGAATATACGTTGGTTAATGTTTCTACACCTAATAATAAACAGGGAGAATTTTATTATATGGTTTTTAAAGAAATGGAAAAGGTAAAGAAGGGTTATATTATGGCAGGAGATTTTCATATGGTTATGGATAAGATAAAAGACAAAACTTTTTATGGTCGGAATGACATTTACTAAAGTAATACAATATTTATCAAGAAGGTAAGAAATAACCAATTGAAGGATATTTGGAGAGAATTGAAGGGTGATGAAAGAAGATATGCTTATTGTGACGATTGCCCCATGTCACTCCTGTCACTCATATTTAGGATCTCATTTGCATGAGCCTATGAGAGGAGTGGAGGGGCGAAGTCAGCGGATATAAGAAGGTTTGGCAGAAGAGATGGAGGGGAGATACAGTCGTGCCTCGCTTTATGACTGCCCCATATAATGAGGAATCCTCTTAACAATGCCTTTTTTGCGATCGCAAAATGATGCTTCCTATGGGCAAAATCCGCTGTGTGATGATCAGTTCCCTGCTTCTGTTTTTTCGCATTATGATGATCAGAGAACAGCTGATCATCGGGTTCCAAAATGGCCACCGGCTGAAGAAAATGGTCCCCACTGTTTTCTAGGACAGATTCTTTGCTAGACAGGCACCGAAAATGGCCGCCGTATGGAGGGTCTTCGCTGGATGGTGAGTTTTTAGCCCATTGAAATGCATTAACCAGGTTTTAATGTGTTTCAATGGGTTTTTTTTTTCGCTTTACAATGTTTTTGCTCTACAGTGATTTCGCTGGAAGGAATTAACATAATTAAGCGAGGCACCACTTTATAGAATTTGCAGAGAGAGAGAGATAGTCAGGGAGATAGTGAGAACAGATACTAATAGAGATAAGCTGGTCAAGGTTAATAGATAGAGCAGGTGGTGATTGGTTATGTGGCAAGATATACAGTGGTGCCCCGCATAATGAGCTATTCGTTTAACGACGAATCTCCATAGCAATGTGGTTTTTGCGATTGCAAAAGCGATCACATTGCGATATTTCTAATGGTAAAACATCGCTTTGCGACGATTGGTAAGTGTTTCGCTTACTGATTTCACATAGCGATGTTTTTTTAACAGCTGATCGGCAGTTCCAAAATGGCCACCAGGTAAAGAAAATGGCCGCCCATTGCATTTTTGCGCCCTTTCCTCGCTTATCGGGCAGCGAAAATGGCGGCCGCATGGAGGATTTCTACATAACAGTGAGTATTTTGCCCATAGGAACGCATTAAATGTGTTTTAATGCGTTCCTATGGGCTTTTTTGCCCCGCATAGCGACAAATCCACATAGCGATGATTTTTTCGGAATGGATTATCGTCACTATGCGGAGCACCACTGTATGACATTTTAATGATTTGATTGTATGCATTGAATAAAGAACATCTGTGATTCTGATTAAATTTAACACCTTTCAATAAAGAAGTTCTGTTGGCAGTAACCAGACAAGTGTTTGACGAAAGTTCTTTATATATTGTGGATAAAGGAAATCCACTGGTGGCAGTGAGGAAAAGAGAGAACATCACAATTGGTATCTGCTGATGGGATGACATAGTGTGAACCCTTTGTTTGGGGAAACAAGCACGGGCCACGTGGTAAACATCACACTTATTTTTCAGCCGTACATAATAGTTACTCTAGAATAGATTTTATATTCACATCTCAAGATATAATTTCTAAGATAATTACTACTGAAATTAACTCAATTAAAATAACATGCTTTGGTGTCAATAGGGAATGAAATAAAAAAGATTATAAAGACTCTAAAAGTTGGAGAATGCGTAATAATATTTTACAGTACTCAGAGGTACTAGAAAAGATAAAGAAGGAATGGTTAGAATTGTGGACAATAAATGAAGCAGGATGTACTGAATTCGGCCTGTTGGGGGACATAATGAAAGCAATTTCTAGAGGAATAACAATAAAGGAATCCTGTAAATTAAAAAAAATTAAGGAGAGAAATGTGAAAACATTGGAAGAAGATCTGAAAATTTAGAAAACATATATTTTTTTGGAAAGAAAGAAGAATTTTGGTAGAAATTCAGGCTAAGACAAAGAATTAGATAATTTAGAAATAGAGAAAGTCCAGAGAGTTTTGATGTATTTAAAGAGCCATTTTAAAAAAAAATTAACAATAAAAATTAAAAATTATTAGCTAGAATGTGTAAAAATAGAAGAGTAAAAAATTTAATTGGGATAATTAAAGATAGAACAGGTAAGATTTGTAATATAATGAAAGATAAATTGAAGATTTTTCATGATTTTTTTCAGAAATTATATAAAGGAAATAATGTAATGAAAGAGAATATAGAAAATTATATAAATGAGAATTTAAAAATTAAATTATTGGAAGATGATAAAAGAATATTAGAAGAAGAGATTAAAGAACAAGAAATTGCGGAAGTAATTAATAAGTTAAAAATGATAAAACACCAGGCCCTGATGTATTGGGTCCAGAATATTACAAGCATTTTAATTCCATTTTGATACCCAAGTTAAAAATGTTTTATAATAAAATAATGGAAGGAGAGAGAATGCTTGCTTCTTGGAAACATTCATTAATGATTCTTATTCCAAAATCCAACAAAGATCAAACAGATCTGGGATTTTATAGGCCCATATCTCTAATAAACCAATGTTAAGATTTTTACTGCTATATTAGCAAATAGATTAAGTAGATTTTTAGCAAATTATGTTAAGGAAGACCAGTGTAGTTTTATTAAGGGAAGACAAATTTAACCAGATGAGTTTTGAAGATCATATATGAGATATAAAAGGAAAAAATAAAAGCAACTGTTTTATCATTAGACATATTTAAGGCTTTTGATTGTGTCAAATGGCCAACACTAAAACTTCTTATAAGTGGTCGGGGATTTGGGGAAAAATGTATATGGGTTATAGACCGATTGTATTCAGATAATATTTCAGAAGTAATAGTTATTGATGGTTTAACAGAACAGATTTCTCTAGGCTGAGGTACGAGACAAGGCTGTCCACTTTCACCAATATTGTTTTGTATAGTTATAGAATTGCTAGGTAATGCAATAAGAAATGATGAATTAATTAAAGGACTAAGAAAAAGGTCCAATTAATATTAATTTATTTGCTGATGATTCATAATTGACTATTAAAAACTCATTAGAGAGTATGGACAATATTAAAAAGCACTTACAAAAACTTGGGGAAATAACTGGATTAATTATTAATTGGAAATAAAACACAAATAATGATGTTTGATCATAATAAACAGGAACAAGGAATGTTTATAAATAAATATAGTTTTAAAATATGTAATCATATTAAATATTTAGGTATAAATATAGTTAAAATGACTCAAAAATTAAGGAGAAATATTTTAATAAATTAAAAAGTGATATTAAAGATAAATTGCAAGAGTATTTTAAATTGAAACTATCATGGTTTGGGAGAATTGCTATGATTAAAATGGAAATATTACCAAAAATTACAATTAGAAGAAGAAGATTTTAAGTACTGGCAGGGATTAGTTAATGGATTTTGCAAAAAAAATCTAGAATAAATAAATGATATTGGTATAAGGCCCCCAAAAAGGAGGTTTAGGTATTCCTAATATAGCAAATCAATTAAGATTTATTGGAGAGATTATATACAATAAAGAGAAATTATTTTGGTGGGATACAGAATCCTCAGAAAATGGGAATGTTAAAAGATATTTGTTTAATGTATTTTATTTTATTTATTTATTTAACTATTTTTATTTATTTATTTATTTATTTATTTATTTATTTATTTATTTATTTATTTATTTATTTATTTATTTATTTATTTATTTATTTATTTAATTTATATGCCGCCCACACTACCCAAAGGTCTCTGGGTGGCTTACAGCATTTAAAATACAATAAAGATATGTAACAATTAAAATACAATTAAAATATATATAAAATTGCCATCGGACCCACAGCTAATATTATTTCAGTTAAAAGCCTTCTGGAACAGGAAGGTTTTGACCTGGTGCCGAAATGTCATCAGTGTCAGCGCCAGACGAATCTCAGTCGGGAGGGCATTCCATAGTCTGGGAATCCTGCCTATCTAGCCCCACAGGACCACTCTAGGCGGCTTACAACAGATATATAACAATATAATTAAAACAATTTTACATAAGGAAAGAAATATTAGACAGGATGGGGGAAACACTAGGAGAGAAGAAAAGGGAAGATCAGGAATTAGCTGAGGGGAAGGCCTGCCGAAACATCAGTGTTTTTAGTTGATTTTTGAAAGTACCCAGCGAGGAAGCTGCGCGAATGTCAGGGGGAAGGTTATTCCAGAGGTGAGGAGCCACCGGCGAGAAGGCCCGATTTCTTGTTTTTTCTTTCCGGGCCTCCCTCGGCATTAGGCTCCTCAGCCTCACCTCCTGACTCGTGCGAGTGACATGGGTAGAACTTGGTGGAAGTAGGCGTTCTGCCAAGTATCGAGGCCCTAAGCCGTTTAGGGCTTTATACGTGAGCTTTATACAATAAATCAGATTTAAAAACCCTTTTTAAGAAATATGTTAAATATATGGAATAGATATAGAGAGAAGTTGTCCCTCGACTTCACCATTAAAATTAGTGACTGAAATAGAAAATTTTCCTATAAACCTAAAGGGTTTAGTAGATTTGTTTAAGGATAAAAATGTTGCAAGATTGAAGGATTGGATGAGTAAAATGAGATTGAAGGATCAGATTATGATCAAACTTCAAACTAATAAACTATCATGATATAATTACATTCAGTTAGACAGTTGGACAAATGAATGGTTGTAAATTAATGGTAAATGTAGAGAATGCACTAAGTACGAACAATTTCTATCATCACACAAAGATATGCAGAAAGATGCTTTGATGACGGGAGTAGTAAGTACAATATATAATACAATTTTGGAATAAGAGGAAAAGATAGGAACAGATTTAAAGACAGAAATTAAAAAAGAGGACTTGATAAAAATGTGGAGGATGAGAGTTTTAAGGGTAATGTCGGTAAGAATAAAGGAATTTTTTTAAAAAAAAAAATCTGTTTAAGGTGGTATATGACTCCTGTGAAATTGAATATAATAAATTCAGATTTCTCTAAAGCTTGTTGGAACTGTGATGAAAAAATTGGCACGTGTTATATGTGGTGGGATTGTAAATTGGTTCAGAAATTTTGGAAACTGATTTTTAAGGAAACACGTGATATATTTGGTAAATATATTGAATTTAACTCTAAAATTGCTTTGTTGTCAATTTTTGATAAAATAGATTTGGATTATTATTCAAAGGAATTGATTTCTAACTTTATGACAAGTGCTAGAATATTAATAGCTAGGTTTTAGAAAGATAAAAATGATATTAAATTAGAAGATTGGTATGGTGAAGTATGGGACATTGCATTAAATGATAAATTGACTACTGAACTCAAGAAGAAAAGAGGGGAAATAAATTCAAATATTTTTATGCTATTTGGTGTAGATTTGTTGAATTTGTATTAGTGAAAGGGTAAAGCCTCTAAACAACATACTATACAATTTTGGAAAGGAAGTTTGTAATAAAAGTATTGTTCAACTGGGTCCCGTGGGTATGGGGTGCACAGTAGAATTTAGAGTATAGTAAGCACTATTATTTGTATTTTTGTATTTTTGTGTTTGTTTTTGTTCAAAAAATAATAAAAACCATTTATAAAAACACAAAAACAAAAACAAAGAGAAGAAGAGGAACTCTGAGCTGTTGTAGGAGACAGTGAGTATTTGCCAGGAAATGTAAGATTTCCCAAGGCATTGTAAGAAGATGTGTTGCCTTCTCATTGTCTGAGATCTTGTTCAGGTTGTGATGAGACATCTGAACTTCTTCTGGAAGGTGGCTGCTGTGGAAAGATCCTTTGGCTTCACTGACGCTGCAAAATGAATTTTTTTGGTTGCCAGTAAGGTAAAGGTAAAGGTTCCCCTTGACAATTTTTGTCCAGTCGTGTTCGACTCTAGGGGGCGGTGCTCATCCCCGTTTCCAAGCCATAGAGCCAGCATTTTGTCTGAAGACAATCTTCCATGGTCACATGGCCAGTGCGACTTAGACACGGAACGCTGTTACCTTCCCACCGCAGTGGTCCCTATTTATCTACTTGCATTTGCATGCTTTCGAACCGCTAGGTTGGCGGGAGCTGGGACAAGCAACGGGAGCTCACTCCCTCATGTGGATTCGATCTTACGACTGCTTGGTCTTCTGAGCCTCCAGCACAGGCTTCTGCGGTTTAGCCCGCAGCGCCACCACGTCCCTACTGGTTGCCAGTAGTGATGGGCAAATCTGCCAGTTTTGTCTTTTTCCTTGTTGGAATTCTTAAAATTTCACCTTCTTTCTATCTAACTTATTGGGGTTGGGGATGCTGATTTTGGTAAATTCTTGATTCTCAACTGTCAGTGCTTCAACAAGTATTTGTTAATGACAAGGAGGTTGTACATAAACAGGGTTGGGGTGGAGGTGGCGACTACCATTCACTGCCGCAAGCATGGTTGAAAACTCAAAGCCTACTGGGCAAATCTGTCAATTTCATTTTATCTCATATTCTCTAAACGGTTTAGGACCCTGATACTTGGCGGAATGCCTGCTCCCACCTAGATCTACTCGGATCACCTGCACGAGCCAGGAGGTGAGGCTGAGGAGCCTAATGCCGAGGGAGGCCCGGAAGGAAAGGACACGAAACCGGGCCTTCTCGGCGGTGGCTCCTCGCCTCTGGAATAACCTTCCTCTGGTTATTCGTGTGGCCCCTACGCTGGGCACTTTTAAGAGTCAACTAAAAACATGGTTGTATGTTCAGGCCTTCCCTCCTGTCAATATTTAATTCTTTCTTTATTTTTCTTTCATTTATTATTTGTTTTATTATTGTATGTGTTATGGACTGTTTGTAAAATTCTTATGTTTTCGTATACACCTTATTGGAAGCCGCCCAGAGTGGTCGACCAGACCAGATGGGCGGGATATAAATCAAATAAATAAATAAATAAATAAAAATAAATAAATAAATTCATTTTTTTCAGATTACAAATTCCTTTGTCAAATGTTGCAGCAGATGTGTAAAAGTATTGAAACGTTTATGTCAGAAACCCAATAAAGCGATAATCTATTCCAAATTGCCAGCTTTTGCTCCAAGTTCCTTCATTATTCCTTTAACAGCAACTCGACCTGCACCAATTTCATGCTGTGAAATCCTGGTCCTCTCAGATTTCTGTAGTTCGTGCTGTCACTAAAGACAGAGGAACAGACCTGTCCCTATTTACTTCTAATCATTTGATAGCCCTATAAATGATGGCAAACAGTTTTTACAGGTGTCTGGTATTCTCGAAAAGCCAGTGACTAAGATCAGAACATTACCTCTGCTCTGCTCACAATCAAGTGATCCTTTGTCTTTATATTTCCATAAATGTCTCTGAGGGGTTCTACTCTCTTGGCATTTTGAGCACGTATTTTCCACCTCCACTTCAATTCAAGGTACATTTGGAGAAAAGCAATGAATGACAGCTTTCATTACTAAAAAGAAGACAGAAGAGATGTTCCAAAATCTCTTCACTGAATGGCTTTCTGCAGGCCTTAAAGTGCATGCATTTATAAAGAGAACATCTTTGGTATGCTGTAACAGGCATATATTAGTATTTTGAATTTGATGTTTCATGACTAGCTAAGCATGACACCTACACAGCTCCTTAAAATGAGAATACCTGTTCTGGAAATTGTTTTATTATGTCAGAAGAAACAATCATCTTTTATACACACAGGCCTAAAACCCTAAACAAATTGCAATTAATTTAATTCTCAGGAGAATTTTTGCAAAAGCAAACAAGATGATTTCCATATACTGCTTTTTATTTTGTTCTACCTGATAAATAATGCCTTTCTCTCCCTCTCCCTCCCATGCACAGATCCGTTTTTCATTTTACACTATGTGAAAACACAATCACATGCTTGTCTGTAAACTCCCAATTTATGTAAGTTCCAGTACATGAAAATTGTGGTTATTCCCAGATACAGGTGAGTGAGTATAAGATTTAAGCTTGGTTAAATAAGTCTCCTTGCCTATCTGTATCCCTGCCTCCATAATCCAGCGCATGTTAGCAATTTGGTCTCTAGTTCCTCCACCCCTTCAAAATCCACCTTGTACTTCTGGGAGTTCTCAATCCACATATTGCTGAACGCTGCCTTGCAGAATTCTGAGCATAACCTTGCTTGTAGCGTGTGAAATGAGTGCCATTGTATGGTAGTTGGAGCATTCCTTGGCACTGCCCTTCTTTGGGTTTGGGATGTAGACTGATCTTTTCCAGTCCTCTGGCCACTGCTGAGTTTTCCAGACTTGCTGGCATATTGAGTGTAGCACCTTAGATGCATCATCTTTTAAGATTTTAAATAGTTTGACTGGAATGCCATCACCTTCTCCGGCCTTGTTGTTACTCATGCTTTCTAAGGCCCACTTGACTTCACTCTCCAGGATGTCTGGCTCAAGGTCAGCAACCACACTATCTTGGTTGTCCGGGACATCCAGATCTTTCTGGTATAATTCCTCTGTGTATTCTTGCCACCTCTTCTTGATGTCTTCTGCTTCTATGAGGTCCCTACCATTTTTGTCCTTTATCATGTCCATTTTTGCACAAAATATTCCTTTAATATTTCCAATTTTCTTGAACAGATCTCTGGTTTTTCCCTTTCTATTATTTTCCTTTTTTTTTTTTGCATTGTTCATTTAAGAAGGCCCTCTTGTCTCTCCTTGCTATTCTTTGGAAGTCTGCATTCAGTTTTCTGTAACTTTCCCTATCTCCCTTGCATTTTGTTTTCCTTCTCTTCTCTGCTATTTGTAAGGCCTCGTTGGACAGCCACTTCGCTTTCTTGCATTTCCTTTTCTTTGGAAAAACTTGAGTCATGCCCATAGTAGTGTTCCCCTTTATTTTGTCAATGTTTCATGTTTTAGTATGTTAATTGTTCATGCATATTCAAGTTGTTGAGAGGTGGAGCTGAGAGAGATTTTATAAGAGGCAGAGCCTGAAAGTCAGGAGAGTCAGTCAGTGAGAGTCAGAGAGTTGGAGTGGAGTGTGAGAGAACAAAGTAGTTAGAGTGTGGAGTTTGGGAATTTCTGAGGTGTGATTAAAATTAGGAGTGTATTATTAAATAGAAGGTGGTTGTTAATAATAAATTTACTTAAAGAAGATATTCATGAATCAATATCAATTTCTGTAATCAATAAACAAAAGTCCTATTTAAAAGACTTTGAGTGTAGACCTGAATCTTTATCTTCCAGAAGTAATGGTGATTTAGTGATCACCTGGTGGCAGCAGTGTAAAAGAGGGGATTGTTTGCCTTCATGTGCTCTGAGTCTTGACGGTCAATCAAGGGGGCATGAGGGGTGAACGCCACACCCATCTCTAAAGCTGATACTATATCTTTAGTAAGGCATTAAGGCTTAATATGAGAATCGTGTATGTATAGCTGTAAATGCAAAGTCTCTTTACCAAAATGTATAGACTATGGGATAATATGGAATTTGTCTAAACAATGCATAAAGCCACTTGTATGCATGATCTTTGGCCCTATTGTCTTAATACATCCTCAAGGATGGGTCCAGGAGGTTATAAACTTTTCTGTTACAGAGGAGGCTGAACCAGAGCCTTTAAAAGAAACAATTATTTGCCCCCTTCTGAAAAAACCTAACCTGGACCCAGAAGATTAAGGCAAAGCAAACTGTTGAGCCCCATTGTTGGACAGTGATTATTAATCAATTCCAGGCTCTGCTCTTTGCAAATTCATTTCAACTGAGATGCAGGTCTGGATTTTGAGGAGAGGTAATACATGAGGTACCCTGTGCTAGGGATGCGAAGACTATTCCAAAAATTTCTTTTCCTCAGCAGTTTTCCAAGTCTCGACATGCTGAGACTTCTTGCCAAGACTTACTCCTATAACAGTGAGATTTCTTGGCTTCCCATGAAAAGGAGTGCCCACTCTTGTCTGCCAACCCAGGCTCTTTGACTGTTCTTTTTCAGAAGAAACTGCCAAATTTTGAAAACCTCAATGACCTACACAGAGAATCTTGTGCAGAAAAAAATGATATTTTGCACAGGAAATATCTTGGCAGAGTGTAGCAGTTATTGTGGCTAAAAATCTTTCCACAGAAGAAAACATTCAAGGACCTAGGAAGCAGAATTAACTTTAAGTCTTCCCTCCGTAGACTATCACTTTTTGATCAGTTCTCAACTGGCATTTACTGTCTCATTAACTCACTCAGAGACATTGATAAGAGAAAGAATTTTAAAATCCACAGTTCATTTACTCACAGTTCTGAATATACCAAAACAAACAGCATAGAGTAGAAAAATATTGACAATTTACATGAACAGAGCTTAATTGACTAACCAGCTTCATGACTGACTCACTACGTAGCTGACCTGAATTCTGACTGTAAAAGATAGGAAAATATCTCTTGAGTAGTGATGCAGAGAGGCAGAGAGTAGTTCCCTCTCTGCCTCAAAATCTGAGGCAGAGAGGGAAGGGTTGGTCCATCCCAGCCAAAACCTATTAAAGGCAGCATATGAAGGTTATTAAATGTCAACAAAAGATGATATTGCTGATCAGCTTGTTGTTTCTTCAAGGGAAAAACTACCACAAAACATACAAGAAATATGCAGAGAGAAACAATCTTATGCAGAGAAATGTTGAGGGGGAGGGGAGAGGGATTTTTTTCTCTTCTCAATTTCTACCCAAGAACTAGAGGCTGTGAGATTTCTGTCCCTACTCTGTGCTGGGAGAGAAACAGGGAGAGTGCCACCCTTTTTTGTTCCCTTGAACTTCTGAGTGGCTTTCATAACAGCTAGCCATGATACCTTCCTAGATAGATGTCAAAGCCGGGATGTGAGTGTGTTGTCTTATAATGGTTCCAGTTCCAGAAGGTAGTGCTCGGGGTTTATTGCCCTTACCCATGGCAGTTTCACCCCCACCCCCCACCCCCGTTTTTGACATCTATGTGAAACTACCAGGAGATATTATCCGAACACGTGGGTTTAAATGTCACCAAGCTGCAGCTGACATTCAATAGTGCCTCTCCTTTAATTTAATACACATGAAGCAGTTGAGATTCTGAATCTGTTCCTGGACATTGTAAGTTTGAGCACTGTATGAGTGGCAGTAGATAAGGACTCAGTCCAGATATGAAGATGACGCTTTTCGTAAAGTTTGCCTTTCTGATTAAATGACTGTTTTGGCAGGGCTTACATTACCCTTAAAAGAACATCACTGGATTTCTAGTGTATTCTTAGCTTCTTGCCTATCACTAGAGGTACAGGTGGCTTCTGTGGCTATAAGTGCTTCTTATAAGTATAGGCTGCTATATTGGCTATGCCCTTACCTGGGCAGAACAGTTTTCCAGCAGTTACTCATTGCTTGAGCACATTCAGTTTCGATTGTTACAATGTACAGTCAACCACCGACTTACAAACTTAATCTGTTCTGGAAGGAAGTTTGTAAGTCGAAAGGTTCGTAAGTCGAATCAGCATTTCCCATAGGAATGCATTGAAAACCAATTAATCCATTCTGGCTGTTTTTGGTTCTTAGGTCAAGGGGCGGTTTGTAACTCGAATTGTTAGTTTCCATAGGAACTAATGCAAAGCCGGTTAATCCGTTCCTACCACTAGGGGCAGAATGTTTTTCTTTTTTTCCTTTTAACCTAAGATGATTTAGGTTTAAAAAAAAAGGAAAGAAAAGAGGGAGGGAAGGAGGGAACAGACACCTTTTCAACAGAACACCTTGAAAAGCACCTTTTCAGCCAAGACAAGTCAATGCAAGCACCTTTTGGGGAAAAATGGGGCAGCAAAGGAGGGAGGGAACACCTTTTAAAAATCCAAAAATTAAAAAAGCCAAAAAATAAACATGTAGCAGGCAATACCAGGCAGTCTGAAGACTGTCTCCAAATCCACTTTCAAAAAGTTGGGAAGAGCGAGGAAGCAGTGTCGCGACTGCCACCTCCTCCTACGTCACCACAAGAGATGACAGGTCACGATCCTTCACACTCACACACACACAGTACTTCGCTGCCACCAACCACACATAAACCTGACACTTCAGACTTATTGTGGATTTAAAAATAAAAATGATGTTTTATTGAATACAAACTTAAGATGGAAATCAATGAGTAAATGAATCACTTATCAAACTATATTTCTCAGACCTTAACCCTGCACAGTTCTTTATTACTTGACACTCAGTTACCTAACCTATATCTAACCCTCTCACTCTCTAATTCCCCAACAACAACCTCTTCCCTCTTTGCACCCCCCCCTTATATACACAAACTCCACCCCTTTAAGACCCACCTCCTGCCCTGCCATAGGCCAGGACACTCCAGCCTTAGCCAAGACAGGCAGGTGACGTCATGGCACACGTCACATACCTTCCCCCTTTAATAAGTTGTTTTGTGGGGGAAAGCTAAGGTGCTTTTTCCCCAAAACAACTGCAACAAACATAAAGCATTACATTTATTACACAGTATAACACAACTACAAATATACTTACACTTCCTCCATACAGGTAAATAAAAACATGCAATGTAAAACATTTATCATAACATAATACATAACTTTCCAAACACTTTACATTGCCATATACCATACACAGAGTCCATAAGTCCTTTAGATGTCGTCTTCCGGTCTTCTGGATAAGGCGTCAGCCACACAGTTTATAGTCCCTCTGACCACCTTAACCTCGAAATCATAGTCCTGCAAACGAAGCGCCCACCTCATCAGTTTACTGTTCTGTGATTTCATAGTCCGCAACCACGATAGAGGTGAGTGATCAGTGCACAAGGTAAAATGTCGACCCCAGACGTAAGCCTTCAGCTTCCGGATCGCAAAGATGATCGCCAAACATTCTTTCTCGATGGTAGAAAGATTCTTCTCCCTGGGAAGCAACTTCTTGCTCAGGTACGCCACTGGATGTTGGTCTCCGCTGTCATCCTGTTGGCACAGTACCGCTCCCACACCGGCATTAGACACATCTGTGTAGATGATGAACTCTCTGTTGAAGTCAGGAGCATGCAGCACTGGATGGTTGGTTAGAGCATCTTTCAGCCGTCCAAACGCCATCTCGCACTCTTCCGACCAGGAAACGCTGTTGCTGCTCTGCTTCTTTGTCAGGTCTGATAAAGGTGCAGCAATCTCACTGAAACCGGGTATAAACCTTCTGTAATACCCTGCCAGACCTAGAAAGGACCTCACTTTCTTTTTAGTGGTAGGTCTGGGCCAATTCAGGATTGCTTCTACCTTGGCCTCTAAAGGTTTGATTAGGCCTCCTCCCACTATGTGGCCTAGGTACTTCATCTCTGAGTTACCTAGCTGACACTTACTAGCTTTAACGGTTAAGCCAGCATCTTTCAATCTTTGTAGCACTAACTCTAGATGATGTAGGTGATCTTGCCAGGTGTTGCTAAAGACCCCTATGTCATCGATATAAGCTACTGTGAAGTCACTAAGCCCTTTCAGAGTATGGTCCATGAGCCTTTGAAATGTTGCTGGTGAGTTTCTCAGGCCAAAACTGAGGATTCGCAATTCAAACAGGCCAAATGGACTACCAAATGCGCTTTTCTCTTGGGCCTTAGGATCACTTCTTCCTTGCAACCACTCTTTGGTTAGACCTAAAAAGGATATGACTCTGCAATCTCCAATCATCTTACTTAGGTCATCAAGCCTAGGCCTAGGATAAGCATCAGGTTTAGTTTCTGAATATGACATGCTGTAGTACACACAGAACCTGACACTGCCATCCGGCTTGTCTATTAAAACTACAAGGGCTAACCAAGCGCTAGATGAGTGTACAATAATTTGATCGTTTAGCATTTCGTCTAGCGTTCTGCGAATATTGTCAAAGTAATAACCTCTTACTCTATATGGTGTTACAGACTGAGAAGCATTCCCTATGTCAGTCCTGGGTAGCACTCCCTTGTCAACACCAGGTTTGTTTGAGAACACTTCTTGAGGTTTTGTAACCAGCATTCCACAACTATTCTGCTGTTCTCTGGATAGAGCAGGGCTGATCTGCACCTCTTGTGTATTGAACTTTTGTGGGCCCCTCCCTTCCCCGAAGGGCACCCCATGTTCCTCCTTATCAGCCTCTTTTATTGCAAACTGCACATGGATGGTTTCTCTGTAATAAGGCTTCAGGGCATTTATGTGAATGACCCCCCTGCCTAACCTTTTCATAAGTTTGGATGTATGAGAGGTTCCTAAGTCTGTGATTATCTCAGAAGGAAAACCCATCCTACTCCTGTAATTTACTAAGGCTCCTGCCACAGTCTGGGTCTCTATAGTTAAAATAAATCTGTTCCCCCGCTTAGTGGTGTTGGGCAATGGACCTATGATATCCACCCCTAGACGTGTAAAAGGAGTTGAAATCACTGGTAATGGGCATAGCTTTGCTCTAGTTTTATCACAGTTAGAGCCCTGTCTCTGACAAATATGGCATCTTTGACAGAAACTCTTAATATGTTTACCCATATCAGGCCAGTAAAAGTTTTGGGCTATTCTTTGTTTGGTCTTGTTTATCCCCATATGAGCTGAGAAAATGTCTGCATGTCCCTTTTCCAGAATCATAGGGCGATATTTCTCAGGCACCACCAACTGTCTCTTAATTTCAGGCCCCCCTTTTGAAATATTATTCAGTTTTTCCCTATAAAGTAAACCACCCTTAATAATAAAACGTTCAGGGCATTCAGGTGATAAATCTTTATCAGTCACCTTTGCAAAACAGTCTTTTAAGGTGGGGTCTGCTGTTTGTTCCTTGACAAAGAGGCTTTTCTGAGGTATTTCAACTGAGAATGCCTCAGGTTGTGGTACAAATTTCTCTGGCTCTTGAGAGTCAGTCTCATTACTGGCTTCACTTTGTACTGATTGTGCACGTGTTACCACCAGGGCACTCTTGACATGCTTTGTTAAGTCATTACCAATAAGAAAAGGGGTAGGAATCTCAGAAGACACCCCCACTCTCCACAATCCCTTCCAACCTTGATATTCAATTTTCAAGTCAGCTACAGGTAGTGAAACTAGTTCTGACCCAGTCCCTTTCACAGATAGAGTCTGGTCAGCAATCATACAACTTTGTGGTACTATGTCTGAGTGGCAAATAGAAATTTGAGAACAAGAGTCTCTCAAAGCTGTATAGTCATTTTCAAAGACTTTTATCCTGTCCCCAGCAGATTCCAATAAAGCACCATTGGTCTCTATGTAATAACAGTGGACAACTTCAGCGAGAGGCAGCTCCTTCAATGTATCCAATTCAGAGCTCCTAACTGCCTCTGCCTGGATTTCCATGGCAACAGAACTTTCATTAGAAGAAGCTTGAGGTTTACTCTGAACACAAAATACAGCCTTTGCTTCTTTTACATTAACTTTCTGAGGTGGAATTTCTTTATTTTGCCTTGTATTAAAACATTGTGCAGCAATGTGGCCTTTCTTTTTGCAAATGAAGCAGATTCTCTCCCCCCATGAGCTTTTCCCATCAAATCTTTCAAGTTTCTCTTTTCCCTCCAAAACTTGTTTACTGTGCTGGCCCTGTTCTGAGGGCTTTTCACTAAAATGGCCGCCTACTTTAGTCTGGCAAGCCACTCCAGTATCTTTGCCAAGAACGCCCCATGATCAGAAACAAAAGGCTAAAAGATATGACGCTGGAAGATGGGCCCCTCAGGTCGAAAGGCGTCCAACATGCTACTGAGGAAGAGCGGAGGACAAGTACAAGTAGCTCCAGAGCTAATGAAGTGGTTGGGCCAAAGCTGAAAGGACGCTCAGCTGTGGACGTGCCTGGAAGTGAAAGGAAAATCCAATGCTGCAAAGAAAAATACTGCATAGGAACCTGGAATGTAAGATCTATGAACATTGGGAAGCTGGAGGTGGTCAAACAGGAGATGGCAAGAATAAACATCGACATCCTGGGCATCAGTGAACTAAAATGGACAGGAATGGGCGAATTCAGCTCAGATGATTATCATATCTACTATTGTGGGCAAGAATCCCGTAGAAGGAATGGAGTAGCCCTCATAGTCAACAAAAGAGTGGGAAAAGCTGTAATGGGATACAATCTCAAAAATGATAGAATGATGTCAATACGAATCCAAGGCAGACCATTCAACATCACAATAATCCAAGTTTATGCACCAACCAGCATTGCTGAGGAGACTGAAATTGAACAATTCTATGAAGATTTACAACACCTTCTAGAACTGACACCAAAGAAAGATGTTCTTCTCATTCTAGGGGACTGGAATGCTAAAGTAGGGAGCCAAGAGATAAAAGGAACAACAGGGAAGTTTGGCCTTGGAGTTCAGAACGAAGCAGGACAAAGGCTAATAGAGTTTTGTCAAGAGAATAAGCTGGTCATCACAAACACTCTTTTCCAACAACACAAGAGGCGACTCTATACATGGAAATCACCAGATGGGCAATATCGAAATCAGATTGATTATATTCTCTGCAGCCAAAGATGGAGAAGCTCTATACAGTCAGCAAAAACAAGACCTGGAGCTGACTGCGGTTCTGATCATCAGCTTCTCATAGCAAAATTCAAGCTTAGACTGAAGAGATTAGGAAAAACCACTGGGCCACTCAGGTATAATCTAAACCAAATCCCTTATGAATACACAGTGGAAGTAAAGAACAGATTTAAGGAACTAGATTTGGTGGACAGAGTGCCTGAAGAACTTTGGATAGAGGCTCGTAACATTGTCCAGGAGGCAGCAACGAAAACCATCCCAAAGAAAAGGAAATGCAAGAAAGCAAAGTGGCTGTCCAACGAGGCCTTAGAAATAGCAGAGAGGAGAAGGGAAGCAAAATGCAAGGGAGATAGGGAAAGTTACAGAAACTTGAATGCAGACTTCCAAAGAATAGCAAGGAGAGACAAGAGGGCCTTCTTAAATGAACAATGCAAAGAAATCGAGGAAGATAACAGAAAAGGAAAGACCAGAGATCTGTTCAGGAAAATTGGACATATTAGAGGAACATTTTGCGCAAAGATGAACATGATAAAAGACAAAAATGGGAGGGACCTAACAGAAGCAGAAGACGTCAAGAAGAGGTGGCAAGAATACACAGAGGAATTATATCAGAAAGATTTGGATATCCCGGACAACCCAGACAATGTAGTTGCTGACCTTGAGCCAGACATCCTGGAGAGCGAAGTCAAGTGGGCCTTAGAAAGCCTGGCTAACAACAAGGCCAGTGGAGGTGATGGCATTCCAGTTGAACTATTTAAAATCTTGAAAGATGATGCTGTTAAGGTGCTACATTCAATATGCCAGCAAGTTTGGAAAACTCAACAGTGGCCAAAGGATTGGAAAAGATCAGTCTACATCCCAATCCCAAAGAAAGGCAGTGCCAAAGATTGCTCCAACTACCGTACAATTGCACTCATTTCGCACGCTAGCAAGGTTATGCTCAAAATCCTGCAAGGTAGGCTTCAGCAGTATGTGGACCGAGAACTCCCAGAAGTACAAGCTGGATTCCGAAGAGGCAGAGGAACTCGAGACCAAATTGCTAACTTGCGCTGGATTATGGAGAAAGCCAGAGAGTTCCAGAAAAATATCTACTTCTGCTTCATTGACTATGCGAAAGCCTTTGACTGTGTGGACCACAGCAAACTATGGCAAGTTCTTAAAGAAATGGGAGTGCCTGACCACTTTATCTGTCTCCTGAGAAACCTATATGTGGGACAGGAAGCAACAGTTAGAACTGGTCATGGAACAACTGATTGGTTCAAAATTGGGAAAGGAGTACGGCAAGGCTGTATATTGTCCCCCAGCTTATTTAACTTATATGCAGAATACATCATGCGGAAGGCTGGACTGGAAGAAACCCAAGCCGGAATTAAGATTGCCGAAAGAAATATCAACAACCTCCGATATGCAGATGATACCACTCTGATGGCAGAAAGTGAGGAGGAATTAAAGAACCTTGTAATGAGAGTGAAAGAGGAGAGTGCAAAATACGGTCTGAAACTCAACATCAAAAAAACTAAGATCATGGCCACTGGTCCCATCACCTCCTGGGAAATAGAAGGGGAAGATATGGAGGCAGTGTCAAATTTTATCTTCCTGGGCTCCATGATCACTGCAGATGGAGACAGCAGCCCTGAAATTAAAAGGCGCCTTCTTCTTGGGAGGAAAGCGATGACAAATCTTGACAGCATCTTGAAAAGCAGAGACATCACCTTGCCAACAAAAGTCCGAATAGTCAAAGCTATGGTTTTTCCTGTTGTGATGTATGGAAGTGAGAGCTGGACCATAAAGAAAGCAGACCGCCGAAGAATTGATGCCTTTGAATTGTGGTGCTGGAGGAGGCTCTTGAGAATCCCCTGGACTGCAAGGAGAACAAACCTATCAGTTCTAAAGGAAATCAACCCTGAATGCTCACTTGAAGGACAGATCCTGAAGCTGAGGCTCCAGTACTTTGGCCATCTCATGAGAAGAAAAGAGTCCTTGGAAAAAACCTTGATGTTAGGAAGGTGTGATGGCAAGAGGAGAAGGCGATGACCGAGGATGAGATGGCTGGACAGTGTCTGCGAAGCAACCAACATGAACCTGACACAACTCTGGGAGGCAGTGGAAGACAGGAGGGCCTGGCGTGCTCTGGTCCATGGGGTCACGAAGAGTCGGACACGACTAAACGACTAAACACACACACTTTAGTCTGTCTCTGTGCTTGTTCCTTAGAGAACTTTGGGTCCCATGTTTTCCTCACACCTCTCCCCTCATAACAACTAGGACCCCTTATTTGAGAAATAAAATCAGCTATTTGAGCAGCGTTTCTAACATCAGTTGGTTTCCGTTCCCCATGGAGTAAGGAATAAAACTGCTCCAGGCCCACAACATTTTTCAATTCCTGAAAAGTTTTTACATTCTCCTGCTCAAGCCACCGATCTAAACATTTTTCTAAGTTAAAACCAAGTTGGGTATAAGATTCATCTGATCTTTTAGTAAGTTTTCTGAACTTCAGCCTAAGATGTTCTGAATTAATGCCAAAACGATTGTAAAACATCTTTTTGAACTCTGAATAATCTTTACTGAGCTCAACTGGCATATCAGCATACACATCAGCCATTTTTCCACTCAGGAGAGACCTCAAAATTATCATTTTCTCTGTTTCCCTCACGGAGAAATCAGCACAACTTCGTTCAAAGATTTTAAGGAAGTTTTCAGGACAATCCCCCTGTTTATATGTAGGAAATTTCTTCAAATCTGCTTTTGATAATTGGCTCTCCTCATTTTCCCTATTATTATTATTGTTCTGGTTCATCATTTCCAATTTTCTTAACTCAAAAGCCATACGCTCCCTCTCCAGTTCAAATTGTCTTTGTCTCTCTTTTTCTCTTTCTTCTCTTTCCATCTTCTCTTTCTCTAGGGCAATTCTTTCCCTTTCTATTCTTTCCTCCTTTTCTATTTGTCTCAGTTGGAATTCATGTGCCTGGGCTAATTGAATTTTCCTCAGTTCTGATAACTGTTCACCATGAGCTTCTTCCTGCACTGAGGCAACTCTTCCCTCACCATTTGACTCATCCCCAGACCAGTCTGACATTGCTTGGTCTCTTTGTTCACTCACTTCTGCCATTTGACTGCGCGTGAGAGGCATTTTAATCACACAGAAGGCTCTTTTCTATTTTCAAGCCTCTGTTTAAAACGTCACTTTTTTCCTTTCCTGTGCTAAGGTCTGACACACTCTAACAGGGTATACAAACAGATATGGCTAGGCTTGTTACTGTAGTCTCTAATGGCTTCTGCCCCTTCACTGGGCCTCTTGCCAGATTTAGAGCTACTTTAATTTTTTTTCCCTTGGCTCTACTTCAAAATCCACCACAGCTTCACCCTCTCTCAGGTTCTGTAGTTCACTAGGGAGATCCCAAATCTTCGCTGCCCTTGGTCTGTCTGTCCCTTCCGAGTTCTCCCAACTCTGGACTCTCAGACCAAGTCACAACAGCCTCCTATTTTGGGCCAATCTCCCTCACAAAATGGAAAATGGACCTTCTAGAGCTCATAAGTCAGTTCTCTCACTCTGAAGTTTAGGTGCCTCTCTACTAGATCTGCTCCCCCCTGGAGACAAATCCTAGAGAGTTACCCACACCCCACTTCAGGTGCACCTAACTGAAATCCTTTTGCTCTGGTCACACTAGCCAAGGCTTTTCTGGGCAACTGGGCAACTGGACAACTCGTATCCCACACGCTGGCACCAGTTTTGTCGCGACTGCCACCTCCTCCTACATCACCACAAGAGATGACAGGTCACGATCCTTCACACTCACACACACAGTACTTCGCTGCCACCAACCACACATAAACCTGACACTTCAGACTTATTGTGGATTTAAAAATAAAAATGATGTTTTATTGAATACAAACTTAAGATGGAAATCAATGAGTAAATGAATCACTTATCAAACTATATTTCTCAGACCTTAACCCTGCACAGTTCTTTATTACTTGACACTCAGTTACCTAACCTATATCTAACCCTCTCACTCTCTAATTCCCCAACAACAACCTCTTCCCTCTTTGCACACCCCCCCTTATATACACAAACTCCACCCCTTTAAGACCCACCTCCTGCCCTGCCATAGGCCAGGACACTCCAGCCTTAGCCAAGACAGGCAGGTGACGTCATGGCACACGTCACAAGCAGACAGGCACCCTCTTCACTGGCCAACGGTTAACTGAAAGTTCAAATTTCACATTTTCTCCACCTCCTATGCATTTTTTTCGGTTTGTAACTCGAATCTAAGTTTGCAAGTCGAGTCAATATTTTTTCTATCAGAGAGGTTTGTAAGTTGAAATGTTTGTAACTAGGGCCATTTGTAAGTCGAGGGTTGACTGTATCACACACACACAGCTGCCTTTGAAAACAGACTGGAAGCTTCCAGTATAGGACTGGTTTGGGGTGATACAATCATATTACATCAGTATGTCCTTTTGTCTCCTGAGCACATGGCCTGGGGGGTGGGGCCTAGGGGTGGGACTTCCTGCTTTATAAGAGCGTTTCCCAGGACCGCGCACCGTTAGGCGCGCGAAATTCTCAAATTTTGTATCTGGCCTTAATATGGTAAATAGGAAAGCCAATTAGATTTGCATAAGCTGGGGAGTCAGGAAAGTTTTAAGGATCAGATCACACTTTTGCACTATTAAATAGCAGGCCGGGTAGGTGGGGCTCGTCAGCCATGGAAGGCAGCCCATCCAGGAGAAGGAAAACTCCGATTTCAAACCTCCACTGCCTTGTGGCTATATCCATTCATGGAAAAGGCTTCAGGAGTTAACCTCGAGGCAAAATCCGGAGCTGGAGTCCCGAAGGCAGCATGTGTCGTTCTGCCAACTCCTGCGGCATTGCTGGAACCAGTTGTATTGGCTCTTGCCTTTCCATTGGATCATTTCAGCAATGTGGAGAGGGGGGATCTGCTGCTTGGGTAACAGCCTATCCTCCATATTACCTTACCCGGGCTTCATGCTCTGGAGAGGACACTCCTCGATTCAGAGCATGTTACCATAGTCTCTTGAGACTGAAGGATGCCGATGTATGTTACCATCTGCGCTGGCTCCCAGTCCATTCTGTGGATCAATTCAAAGTGCTGGTTTCAATCCTTAAGGTCCTTAATCCTAAAGGCCTGGGACCTGAGTACCTTCTCTCACTTTTATCTGCTTGGACTGTAAGATCGCCAAAGAAGACTTTCCTATAGGTGCTTCTCCCAAATGAGAAACACAAGATACTACAAGACCTTTTTTAAAAATTATAATTTTATTATATTACAAAAGAACAGACAACAATCAAAGGAACACAAGTACGGGGGGGGGGAAATACACCATACAAAACATACACACAGGGAAGTATTTACAGTAGTACAATAACTAGTATAATCTTGACTCCATAACTGTGTTACAATACTAAAATCTATAACATATGTTATATTGTCTACTCATATTTGTTGCTAGGCTCAATCATAAAACATTTTTCAGTTTTCTTTAACATATCTCCTCGAATTCTCAGATAATGCCTCTAACAAGCTATCCCATTTTGAGCCCAGACCAACCTTATAGCTATAAATATTTGCAACAACATATGTTTACTATATTGACATATCTTTTAAATCAGCTATTTCTGGTATTGTATTCAGCAAGAGCATTTCTAATTTAAAGGTTATATATACTTGTGTAATTTCTTATATAATATCTTTTTTATCTATCTCCAAAATCATTTACTCTGTAACGTATCCACCACCTATACAAAAGAGAGCCCAAAGCTGCTGACAGTATTTTTAACATGAATTTCTAATCTCTAACACCCTTTTTACCAGTTTTAAAATGCCATATATAGAACATCTTTAAAACATTTTCTCTCAAGTTTACTGATTTAATCTATAATTATCATTCCACATTCGGATCCAATCATCTATGTCTATATTATAGCCAAAGTTTTGTACCCCATTCATCCTCACTGCTTTCACCCTTTTATCCTCTGAATTATCTTCTAACAAATAAATACGCATTTTTGTTTAATCTTCTCACTATTATAAATCCACAGCTTCTCCGCCTGAACCTTTGTCTCACAAAGGCCCATTATTTTATCTTTCTTCAATCTTGATTCTAAATTCTCTTTTTCTGCTGCTCGCACTGCTTTGTTGAATTAGTTTTTCTTCTGAATTTTTCGTTCCATGTCTTCTTTTAGCCATGAATTTACCACCTTAATTTCTAGAGTTTGGGCTTTGATCTGATGTGTAAGTTGATTAATAAAGTTCATTTGGATCTCCTGTATATAGTTCTTAAAATAATCTGGTGTTACTAATTTTGATGGACTTGTACATTGGCTAAAGGCTGTCATTTTTGTTTCTTGGGTATAGATTTATTGTAAGGTAACAATTGCCACTGAGAAATAAAACCTCTATTTACTCTTTTAGCTTAAATTTGTCCCTAAGATTCTCAATTTACAAAGAAGCCTAATTATATTTATATCACAAATATACCAAATACACAACAATAGCTTAATAATTCAGCTTTTTAAAAAAAGTTCAGGTACTTTGATGCAGCTTCTTATAAATCCAGCAGGCCTTCATCTACTACCATCTTCTCTCCAAGTCACACCACGTCTACCAAATCCAGTTTGTTCCCTTCCTGTACTCCAAATTCAGTCAAAGGCCATAAAACAGTAAAACCACTGGTCAGTCAGTCATTGTGTTAAATGGGTTGGTCCAGGCCCAAACTCCCACTTAGCACATCCAATTGTAAATCTAAATTCAGCCCGGGTCAGTTTTAATTTATAACCCACCATTTGCAGATCACAGCAGGGCCGCTTGGGGTGGGGTTTTCCCCCCTTTTTATATATAAACATCCAGATGCTCCCCAAGTGCCTTTAAGAACTCAAATCTTCTTAAGCATCTGATATTATGAGTCTATATGTGCCATCGAGGGAGGACAGGGGGATGAGAAAGTGATTTCATCCATGACTCTTAAGTTTTGTTTCTTCAAAGTGTGACACAGTTAAAAAATAGCTGGTGTTTCAGGGATACAGTAACAAAACCATTTAGAAAATAAAGTTATCTGGTACATTACAAAGAGAGATTAAGTAACAACTAATTTGTCTCTTAATTGCGCCAATTTAGCTGGCTTTTTTGGGTCTTTTTTGTCTTTATTGCTCCTCCACAGCTTTGTTTATTTCTTTCTGCTCTTAAGTCAGCAACTTCAGTTTGAGCTATACTTGCTCATGAAAAATAAAGCACCAGTTACTCACAGTTCATGTAGTCAAGTAAAAATCTCATTCAAACTCTCCACCATGGCAGAGTTAGGCAACTAATTCACCAGGACATGGTGTCTCCCAGGCTGGTTGCTTTGAGAAAGGAAATTCTCACAAAGATTGCTATCTGATTTCGGAGTTCTCCAGCTCTCCTTCACTGCAAGCCCCACTCTCCTGTAGAACATGCCCCCCCTTCCACTGCTTGGGGGTCTGCTGACCTGGAGTTTACACAGGGGTTCCCAGAGCCATGAGGATTCCCTCTGCTCTCGCTGCCGTTGCTCCACCCTGAAATAATGAGACTACAAGACCTTTGAGTGATGGCACCCCTTAGTGGAAGAGTCTCCCCATCCATCTTAGGTTTTTGTCACCAGCTATTGAACTTTTTATGCTTTCAAACATTTGAAGGATTATTAATACTTTTATTTCTCAGCACAATTCTATTTTATTAATAGTTTTACTTTAATTTTATGTGCTGTAGTGCTCTTATTCTCACTGCTGATTTTGGCTTGGCTTTGTTATGTGCTATTTTTATTCACAATAAACATAACATACTCTTCCTGTTCCTTAACTTCCATGTCAAATAAACACTACAGTATAATTCCACCAGCCAACTGAATCCCTCTGTTGTGCATCACTATTTATTTATTCTATTTATTTATTCTATTTGTACACTGGTAGTTCAGAAATTCATATTAGTACTTCATTGTTCATATTTTATATTCTTTAAAAAGTGGTGAAATCTCTTTGGTTTAAAGCAAAAAACTTGTGAGCAAAACTATATTTAAAATCATTTTTTGATTTCCTGAAGTTAGAAATTGACATACCGTATGTGCTATATTTCCACTGCATGTAAATGTTGGCACTGTCAAAGTCTGTATTTCATTTCAGAATTTCTAAACTACTAGTGATGCACAACAGAGGGATTCAGTTGGCTGGTGGAATTATACTGTAGTGTTTATCTGAGATCGAAGTTAAATAACAGGAAGAGTATATTATGTTTCTTGTGATAATTGAGGCTAGTGGATTTATGATCTGAATTCTTATGTTTTGACTTTAAACCAAGAATTTTTTCCTCTCTCTCTCTCTCTCTCTCTCTCTCTTTCCCTCTCCCCCCTCTCTCACACACACACCTCATCTATCTATCTATCTATCTATCTATCTGTCTGTCTGTCTGTCTGTCTGTCTGTCTGTCTGTCTGTCTGTCTGTCTGTCTGTCTATCTATCTATTTATTTAAACTTATATACCACCTCATTAATATGCACAGTCTCTGAGTGGTTCATAACACATCAAATCACATAACAATCAACAATGCAATACACAATATATAACAAATATCATGAAATAATACTGTGGCAGTAGATTAAAAACTTGCATTTAGAGAGAAACAAATTTAAAACAAATTTGGAATCTCCAGTCAATGGTTAAAAATCCTAATAAAAGGCAGCTTTAAATAACAGGCTTTTACTAATTTCCAAAAAACAGAGAGGAATGGTGCCTGGTGAACCTCTGTTGGAAAATTGTTCCAGAGGAAAAGGGCTACAACTGAGAAAGCACAGTTCCTATTGCTAACTCTTTTGGCCACCTTAGGTGTCACCATTTTTAACATCATGGACTGCAAGGAGTGGGTGGGACAGATAGCTCTTTTTTAAGAGAGATGTTCTAACAAGTATTGAGTTCCTAAACCAAGAATGGCTTTACAGACCATGACAAACACCTTGAAGTGGGCACGAAAACTATCAGAGAGCCAAGAAGATGTGCCAAGACTAGGGATATGTGTTCATGTTTGCTGGTACCTGTGCTCAGTCTGCCAACCTCATTTTGGACCTGCTGCAGCTTCTGTACTGTTTTCAGGGGCAGCTCTATGTAGAGAGTATTACAGTAGTCTATTTTAGAGATTACTATGCATAAACCACTATTGTTAGACATTTCTTCTCCAGATAGGGACACAGCTAGGCAATCAACAACTGAAGATGATGAAAATCATTCTTGGCCACAGGAGATTTTTTTTGTCTCCTCAGAGAGTAAAGCCAGGCTATGAACCTGATCCTTCAGGGGAAATATATCCTCATTGAGACCAGGTAATTATCCCTCTAATCAGTCCAACTCTCCTCCCCATGATAGTATCTCCATTTTATCTCAACTCTGTTGGAATTATTGCAACTTTTGTGTGCTGCCTCTAAGAGATTTTGGCTCAGAGGGACCTTTCTAGGATGGGGTGACTGAAGAATGGAACCCCCAAATCCTGTCTCAGAAGGATACAATGGTTGATGGTATCAAAAGCTGCAGAAAGATACGGAGGACCAACAGGGTTACATTCTCCTGTCTGTCTCGCTTAGGAGATAATCTTGCAGAGTGACCAATACCATTTTAGTTCCATGGGGCAGCCTGAACTCTGATTGAAATGCATCTGGATTATTTGTTTCCTCCAAGAGTGCCTACAGTTGGTTGGCCACCACCCTCTCAGTCAGCAGCCTCAAGAATCGAATGTTAGCCACATGCCTACAGTTCTTAAACTCATCCTTTGCTAAATTTGTATTTAAAGGGGTTTATAATGCTCTCCTTTAAACAAGAAGGTAAATAGCTCTTCTGTAGAGAGGGATCAGTGATGTGAATAGCCTCATTCTCTGGTTTTCTGATTTTAAGAGTCACAGTGGGCAAAAATCTGAAGAGGATATGGTAGCTTTACAGGGTGCAAGTGCCTTGTCCACAGGCTGAAGTCATACAAATTGAAACTGATCCAATTTAACCTAGCTGGATGATGCTTTGGACATCTCCTTCAGATCTGCTGGTATCAACAGTGAGTCGAGGTCCCAATGGATGCTTTCCACTTTGGATTTAAAGTGAACTGCCAGTCAGAAATGTCTGGCTTTTGAACACATGGACATCAGTGTTGTCTTTGCTGAATAACTTAAGGCAATTTTTTAAAAAGCCATACACAATAGCAACATAGCACTTTGGATTCATTAACAAGGCAGGAACTACATCTTCCAAGTACTTCTAACTCAGTCTCTCAGGAAAGTGCATCCATTCACAAAGAGAGTTGCCATTTGCTCCAGAATGTTAAAAAATACAGATTGTGCATACCATAAAGTATGATTCATAAATCATCCCTTCCCCTATAGGGGGCTGGTGCATTTGCTTGTGAAACACATTCTAGAATCAAAATTTCTTGCCCAGAGGGAGCGACATAGCAAATCATAATGTTCACCATATAAGTACCACTTTATATTGTCTATTGACTGGCTAGATAGCTCGCTGGTTTCAGTATTTAGCTGCAGAGCCAGAAGTTGGGAGTTCAAATCCCCACTTGCCTTCTGTGAGCTAGGACTGAGAGGCTGCAGCATCAGCACATAATAGCTGTAATAACAAAAGGTTGCTAAAAAGAAAAGAAAGCATTCATTTCAATTGCCCTGAATGAAAACCAACCACAGGTAGGGAAACTTGGAGACAGTTAATCTGGACCTGTGTGGGGAAAGGACGGTAGTTTGAACAGACATAAATCCAAGCCACACAGTTTGTCTGAATGGGTTCTTTTAGTAGAAAAGTAGAACATAAATTAAACAAATAAATAAACATCAAAATGCATCACATATGCTCCATAAGCTGTATCAAGGATTTCCAAGATAAGCTGCTCACGTTTCAATTTGTTTGTAAGTTTCTTCTTTCAGAGGTCTTTGATCGGAGTCTCATTTTCTACTTTCTAACCTAAATATATTTAATGTTGCTTCATTATTTTCTGACATTTTTCCTCACAGTGAGCACGTATAACTTGAAAATAACACATAAAAGCAATTTCTAATGCTATTTTCTAACCCTTTGGAAGAAAAATCTATTCAGTGAGTCACTCCAAGGAGTTTGTGGGCTGAACACAGAAGAAGTTTTAAAAGAAAAATTCACAGCAAGGTTTTAAGCTTAGACATATAAAACCCAAGAAATATTTCCGATTGCTTTAGGGCCGTGGCCATAAATTTACTTCAATTTCCTGTCCTTCTGTTCCACTTTGTAAAAATGATAATAGATACCTTCATAGCAAGAAGAATAAGGCTACTTTACAGACTCTGTCTTTACAGAGTTGAGATAAAATGGAGATACTTAAAGGCTACTTTAAGAAAAACAAATCCTTTTTCTTAAAAAAATGAACATAATTGAAACATTATTTTTATCTGGATGGGCCCTTTTAGTAGAAAGGTGAAACATACATGCATACATGCATACATGCATACATGCATACATGCATACATGCATACATACATACATACCCCATATGTTGTTTTCCCCACTGGATGATGCTACAAAGGGATTAGGAGGGGGTAAAGAAGTAAAAAGCTTGGGCACAAATGCCTCTGTTACTATGATAATTTTGTTGTTTAGTTGTTAAGTCGTGTCCAGCTCTTCATGACCCCATGGACCAGAGCACGCCAGGCCCTCCTGTCTTCCACTGCCTCCCAGAGTTTGGTCAAATTCATGTTGGTCGCTTCGATGACACTGTCCAACCATCTCATGCTCTGTCATCCCCTTCTCCGCCTGTCTTCACACTTTCCCAACATCAGTGTCTTTTCCAGGGAGTCCTCTCCTCTCATGAGATGGCCAAAGTATTGGAGCCTCAGCTTCAGGATCTGTCCTTCCAGTGAGCACTCAGGGGTGATTTCCTTCAGAATTGATAGATTTGTTCTCTTTGCAGTCCAGGGGACTCTCAAGAGTCTCCTCCAGCACCACAATTCAAAAGCATTAATTCTTCGGCAGTCAGCCTTCTTTATGGTCAGCTCTCACTTCCATATATCACTACTGAAAAAAACATAGCTTTGACTATGCGGACCTTTGTTGGCAAGGTGATGTCTCTGCTTTTTAAGATGCTGGTCTAGGTTTGATAATACTGAAGTACTAATTAGTAGGATATATACTTTCATATATTCTGCAAGATGTATGCAAGACTCTTGCCATTAAAAGTGTCTCAATTAATGCCGTCCTCTTGACTCATCTGGATCTTCTGAAGTCCACAGCAACTAGGGATCAAGGAAAGAGTATGGTGGTTTAAATACGTTCTCAAGATAACCCAGGCCAGTGAAAAATGTGTTTGGTCACTCAGAGCAGGTTCTGATCCTAATACACTTATGATTAGTGAAGCCTTTCCTGGACTTCACAAGGATGGATGAAGAATGTAAGTATTGGGCTAAATCCAATTACTCATCCTAGCTAGAGTAGCCTGATTGAATCATGGGGCTTATGTAAGTTTTTCTTCAGAGAGTTTCCCCTGTCTAAGAACATCAGTTTGATCTAGCCCATTATGTCCTGCTGTGTGTTTTAGGGATAAGGTATGCTCTAAATAATTTAACATATGCTAACGCATTTGTGGTATTATTCTTAGATAGTTTTCTCTTGTCTCAGGCAAAAGACAATATCTTCATATGATTCCTTCACCAGTATTCAGCAAATCCTATATTCATCAAAATTGACACTGCAGGCTTAGCAAATTTCAAATTGATGCTAAAACTAAGTAGCTCTGAGAAATATGTAATTCAGTGTTCTAATCATATGTGGCTGGAAGATTACTAATTATTGATTTTGGTTTTGAATTTCTATTCCACCCCCTTCCCCTTGACTGGGCAATGTAATGATGCATGCTTCCCAGAATTTGCTTTTATGGATCTAATCTAACTGGAAGCACATACTTCTGAACCAAATTTAGTTGGTGGTTATAGCAATTAAACACACATTTTAAATGCTTATAAAAACACTTAAAACTTTCCATTTTGTCTCTGCATCTTCTTGACCACACATTTCTGCGAAGTAAGAACCACAAAGAGCAGGAAAATTTAATTATGTCATTTGAGAGTGAGTCATTTAAGCCTATACTTTTGGAGCATATGAGATGGGTCAGTGGTGGGATTCAAATAAATTAACAACAGGTTCTATGTCCTAATGATCATTTTATCTATACCAAAAGATATACTGAAAGGTAGTTTAATAAGTCACGCATTAAATACTGCAATAAGAACAGTAAAAAAAGTACAGACAACTAGATTATGTTTAAAGGAAGATGTTTAATATTAAATACCTGACAAACAGTTATTGAAGATATATCCATAGGTGGTCCCTGGTCTGAGCGGAGAGGGGCACCTCAAATCCCCACCCCCAAATTTCTAGATGAAGTGCCACGCCTGCTCTTATGCGTTAGTCTCTAAATTGCCATAAGCTCCTCTTTTTTTGTCGTTGTTGTCGTTTAGTCGTGTCCGACTCTTCGTGACCCCATGACCAGAGCATGCCAGGCCCTCCCATCTTCCACTGCCTCCCAGAGTTGGGTCAAATTCATGTTGGTTGCTTCAATGACACTGTCCAACCATCTCATCCTCTGTCGTCCCCTTCTCCTCTTGCCTTCACACTTTCCCAACATCAGGGGCTTTTCCAGGGAGTCTTGTCTTCTCATGAGATGGCCAAAGTATTGGAGCCTCAGCTTCAGGATCTGTCCTTCCAGTGAGCACTCAGGGTTGATTTCCTTCAGAATGGATAGGTTTGTTCTCCTTGCAGTCCAGGGGACTCTCAAGAGCCTCCTCCAGCACCACAATTCAAAGGCATCAATTCTTCGGTGGTCAGCTTTCTTTATGGTCCAGCTCTCCCTTCCATACTTCATCCCTTAGTTCTGGCTGATGATGGGAAAACTTACAGAGCACTGCTTGTGGGCCTGACATCGCCAGATGCAAACTACTCCTTTGATCACCCTCAGTCAGCATGCATCATTGTACAGGCTTATGGGCACTGTAGTCCAACACCATAATGTAAATCTGGCAAAATTGCAACAAGCAAGGTTGCCAGCGGGTGGGTGGTAGTGGTGGTGAAGGCATACTTGGCTTGGGGTGGCAGTAACTTCAAAGGAGGGGAGGTTTCACAGGGAAAAGGCAGCCCCATTTAGGCAGCCTTCTGAAAAATAGAAAAGAGTGGGCCCTGAGTGTACATATTGGGGAAGGGATTTTAAAGAAATGCTTTGCACTCTCTCTGTATGGGGCAGGGGGAAGGGGGGACAAAGTGAAAGGACACTAGTGCCACAAAACACAGGAGAGGGAACTGCTTACAGTATTTATTTTGCCCATGTATGAAATCCTGGGGGGGGGGGGAGAAAAGAAAACAAGACCTGTCTGCATGTATATATTAAGGCAGGAGTCTAGAGTGAAAACTTCCCCTGCTTGCAATGGGTGGAGGAGACCTAAGGGCAGGTGCCTCAAGGTGAGGTAGATTATGGTCTGGGAAGAGGTATGGACCTGCTGGCTGGAGTGGTGCCAGGAGGGGACAGGCAGGCAAACTTGGCCGTCAACCACACCATTGCATGCAGAGCTGCCATAAAGAGGAAGAGGGGAAACCCGGCTGGAAAAGGTCCTGGCGTGAGCCGTGGGAGGGGCACGGGCTTCCAAAGGCCGAGCTGTGTCTGTGGGGGAGAGAGAAAGTGAGGAAGGGCCGCCAGGCCAAGGAGTCAGGGAGGAGAGAAAGCAGGGAAGATGAGTGAGTAGAGAAAGGCTCTGAAGACTCTGAAGGGCTGCCTCGGAAGCCTTTCTGAGGCGTCTTGGGAGCCTGAGCCACTGTGTGTGTGTGTTGAGGGGTTGAGAAGGAGGGAAGCCTGCCTGCCTTCCTGGCCTTCCTGGGGAGGGGGGATGGACCGTGGGCCCAGGGCTCCCCAGCCCCGCCGCCGTGTGAGGGGAGCCTGGGGGAAGGCAACGGGCGGGAAGGCACCTCAGGGCAGAAGGCGATGTGAGGAAGGAAGGGACTGGGTGCAGGGCTCTTCTGATGGGAGGGCGAGGGTGAAAGGGGCGGAGGCCGGTCCCTGCTTTCTCCCCCTCATCCTCCTCAGCATCTCCCTCCATGAGGGAAGCGGGACAGAGGTGAGGAGGAGGGGGCGGCGGGAGGGGTGAGGGGGTATGAGGAAGGAGGGCACCCGTTCTTTTCTGCCAAGCCAAGAGAGGCGAGGCAAGGCAAAGAGAGGCAGGGAGGAGAGGGAGAGGAGAGGCTCTCCACAGATAGATCCCTTTCGTGATGCGGTTCTGCTTTAGCAGCCGCCGGAGTTTCCTGCAGTCTGTGCTCCAGTGCTTCATCCTATGTCCGGCCCGGTGCGAAGCCACCAACCAGGCCTGGCCCGGTGGCGGCGGTGGTGGCTATTGCTGCTGCTGCAAGCAGTGCTGCTGCTGCCGCCACCGCTGCCATTTCGGCTGCCCTCCCCGTCCTCGCCTCCTTCACCGCCTCCTCCTCCTCTACTTCTGCCCCACCCAGGTCACAGGAACCACATCCAAGCCCATTTCAGATCTGTCCAGTGGTGGGATTCAGCAGGCCAGCAAATGGTTCTGTAGAACTCATAGTGCATTCGGTACTGGTTCTGTAGAACTGGTGCGAACTGGCTGAATCCCTCCACTGAGATGGGTCCTTTGACTTTTAGAGCAACAGTTTTCAAGTTGCTTATGAAATAGCTTTTAATAGCAGAGGTAAGGTGGGGCTCTCTCCAGATTTCCCAGCCTGACCTTCACAACAGAACTGGGATGCGTGCAAGAATCTTCTGTGAACATTGTTGAATACCAGAGTTGGTTCCTTTTCCAGTTAATCCCAACAGTATGTCAGTGCCAGATGCATATACAGGCTAACTAAGCTTTGGGTTACTGTTAAGTCATTTTCTATCAATGTCAACCCTAACAGAGTTTCAAAATATATGAGATGTTCAATGAGTGATTTACCATTGCTGCACCCATCCAGTGAGTTTCCATGCCTGAGTGTGGATTTGAATCCAGATCCCCTGAGTACTAGCTCAACAGTTTAGCCCCTGTACCACACTGGCTCTCAATACCTTTATCAATAGTAAATAGACAAACACTCCATTCCCCAGCTTACAAGGGGACTCTGATCTCTTTTTTTTAACTACATGAATGGTGCACATTTCATTTGTAATGCTATATGATCTGCGGTGCCGCTTAGGTCCACGGTACAGCTTAGGGCCTTGACATGTCTTATCTGGTCTTCTTTTTACATGTTAAAGCATGAAAGCTAGTTAAAATCTCTCATTTGTTACTCACACACAGCATTTCATCATGCCCATTAGAATGCTCGTAACATTGCTTTGAATTTCTGAAACAATTTTTAGTGGTGTGTTAAAAAATTTAATCAGTGTTCATAGTAAGATAAACTGCAGTCTCAAAAATCTCAAAAATTTCATACTTTTGTGAGCTTTCCCCCAATTCGAGAACTATGTATTATAAACACATGACTGTTGAGTTGTTCCTCCCTAATATAAAATCCAGTAATATTTGTTGAGTCTTCTGATGCCATGATGTTTTACATTTCTTCTCCTCCCACCAATGATGTGTTGAGGGAATGGCATTGTGTCTGAAGATACATAAACCTGTCAGTTTCAGCTTCTTGTGAGCCTTATTCAAGCATTCAAAACTGTGTTCATCTGAAAGGGTGAGCTAGAGGAGAGCTCTAGCCTCACCCTATGCCTGTTGCTATCTCCATGTGAAGGACAGCCTGAAGAGAAACAGTCTGTTATACACGAACCCTCCCTACATGGCAGAATGCCTAATTTTGAGGATCCTCAGTCCTGAAAAGACTGCATGAGTAGCAGGAGGTTTCTTCCTCACTCTCTTTCCCTGTGGACACAACAGGCCAAGGATGGGAATAGTACTTTCTTCTTGCTCATACTTTCCAATTAACTTTTTCTGATAACACGAATTCATGTGTTGATAATCTCAGAGATTGACTACTGCAATGCTCTCTATATGGGGCTATACCTTGAAGGTGGTGCGGAAGTTCCAACAGGTGCAAAATGCGGCAGACAGGTTGATCTGGGTGATTTCGAGATATGGTCACATCTCTCTGGTCCTGGCCCATTTGCACTGGTTGACTGTATGCTTCTGTGCCAAATTCAAAGTGCTAATGGTGACGTATAAAGCCCCAAATGGTTTGGGGGCCTCATTAGTTATCGGAGGTTCCGTCCCTGAGATCTACTATCCTAACCACTTGCACCCCCCAAGCTTTTATGCTGTGGGTACTCATCCTGGGGGAAGGTCAGGAAGTCTATGACTAGCAACCATGCCTTCTCAGTGGTGGCCACCTCCTTGTGGAATGCATTGCTAATGGAGGTGTTTCAGTCCCCTTCCCTCCCAATATTTATAAAGCATATAAAACATTGCTTTTCAGAGATGCATTTCAGAACACCTTGTCTATATAACTGCTTTTGGGTTTGTTATCACCATCTTGGGTTCTTTGTGGGGTTGCTTTTAAATTATTGTGGGTCGGGTGGGTGGTGAGTTTTTTTGTGTTAATGCCGTATGTTGGAAACCTAGTGGTATGCCACTAGATGGGCAGTATAGAAATTAAACAAACAAATTCTCAATGCCTGAACATATAAATCAAATAAATGAACAGAGCAGTAGTTTCTTATATCTCCAGTCTTAAGTTCATCCAATCTTGTTTGTCCATCAGTTTGGGAGGGGTAAAATAAGCAGAAATTTCTCCTACTGTGTGCATTCCTCTCAGTTTTCACCCAATATTATGCATTTTGCAACAATTCAGCACTGTATACCTTTTAGATACTCTTTTGCCTAATATATGCATGCACATTCAAATATTTTAGTTGAAGAACTACTTTGCAAAATTCAGAGGGGTGCACTGCATTTTGATATATGTGTTGCTTCAAGAAGTGCAAACTCAGTAGGTCTACATGAAAATGTAAACCAAATGATTTCCTGCTCCATCATGTTATGACATCATAATACAGAATAATTTTATTACTCCTTGAAAAGCAAGAGAATAATACAAATGTGAGATAAGAATTTAAGACAGGCATGACATTTCTCAGTGACACCTCCATGCCACTTGAAATTTCACTGCTCAGAGAACTTTTGAAATTTCTTAGCATGCCCAGGGTTAAGTGTGAGAGAGTAGCAGTGCTAAGTACTCCCAGTTAAGATGTACCCAGCATTCTGCTGCTTTTCTTTTCTAAGTCACTATAAAGCAGATAAAGGAAGCCGGAGCCAGTCTGAAACTAGGGCACCAATTATGATTACAAAAATAAGTGCTGTTTCTCTGAAGTTTCAGCTTCTGAATCTGAAAACATTTTTGACAGCTTTAATGCAAGCAATCTAAACTATTGAAGTCTTCTAAGATGATTAACCTCTGAATAAACTGTATCTCAGCTTCAAGAAGCTTTCTTTGATCAAATCCATTCTTTTCAGACTCTTTCTCCTTCCCACCCCCTGCCATCCTTATCTAACATACATCAAATTGGATTGCTCACTTTTTCATGGGCAAAAAGTAAACACGGTGTGAATACAGCCCACAGGTTAGGGCATTTTAAATGACACTGCCTTTTTGTCTGCCTTGGTTTAGATTTCAAAGCCTCTGGAGAGCTGAAGGGGGAAATTGAAATCTCAGATGCTGTTTTGAAACATGTTTTATAGAAACAAAAAGAAGAATCCAGTTGATTTTACTACTTTGCAGAGAAAACGGGCAGCTCAGTGTCAACTGGCCTCTTGCCAACAAGCTTTTCTGAGATTACAGGAAGAACCATTACTTTCAAGGGCTAACAAAGAAAATGGGATTTTAACCTGATATAAACATTGTGAGAAACAGCAAAGTGTCCTTATAGCTTGAGCCCTGGTGGTTGAGAACTCATCAGGATATTTTGGTTCCCAACATGGTCCTCATGCTCTCACTCACATTAGAGCCATAGGAGAGAACAGGGGCTGTCCATGGTCCAAAATGCGGGGGCACCTCCTGCCTCAATGGGGTGGTGGTAGCCCCACCTGCTGGGACCAATGACTACTGGAGGGAGATAAGACTCTAAAGAGGGAAGCTGCTCTTTTCATGATTGTTGCCATATAATATAAGCTTCTCTCCTGTTCAAGTTGAAGTGGAAACATTTTGCAAGAAACTGCAGACAGCAACAGTTCTAGCTTCAAGCAGACTTATGTCAAAGGCCCTGCAGGGCAAATCCTACAAGATGGAAGCAATAGCCATTCAGCTATTTATCTCAAGCTTTTACATGTTCCCTCTGTTGGAGGGAGAAAAACTCATGCCACATAGCCTGTCCTGAGCCACCTCAATTAACCAGATGCATCCAGTGTTATGGGGAACATCATCCTGTCAGCTGCCAGACCTGCCAGCATCTACAGAATGGGAAAGGGGCTCCATTTTGTCCTCTGGTTCCAGAAACTAAGTGACTTGAGCTGGCCCTGTCTGCTGACAAGAGCTTTTTTGAGTGACTCAACATCTAAGCAGGCTAAATGCACAAAGAAGGAAAGGGACAGTAAGGAAAGGGGCAGCTACTCCGGCTCTTTTCATTGTTACTGTGACCATATGAAACAACAGCTCTAAAGGCTGGGTGAGGGAACATGGATTTGTGAAGGCTCTCCATGGAAGCAAAAACCTTCAGTCTCCTATGTTCTGGCCCACATAATGAGCATGAATTGATGAGTCAACCCCCTTCAGGTCTGTTGTTTTGCATGAAGAAAGCAGCAGTGGAAGGTGCAGGGCTAGCCTACACTCCTTTCTCAGACATTTAGCCAACACGGGCACTAAATGACTGAATAGAAAAAAATGTTGAAATGCATAGTGGTATTCCCCGGCCAAAAGGGGACATGGATGGCAAAGTTGGTAGGAAAATGAGAGGGGGCAGATGTTTGGCAAGGGTGGGCTTTGGAGCAATGATGGTGATGAGACTTAGGAAATCAAGGCAATGCATTAGGGTTGGATGATGACGGAAACAGACCATGGATCCTCTCAACCATAGAAGCACAACCAGAGTGGTTACAAGACAATGGCTCTATCCTCTGGGCATAAACTATGTGCAGAATGTAAATCTGTTACCTGTTTGAGTCAAATATGTATAAATGTAAAAGTTTAATTAAATTTTGGGATTCTGGAAAAAAATGTGAAAGGATAAGGTTAAAAATCGATAACATGACTACAGATTGCATAATTACATCTCCACTCTTCATTCCTGCCCAACCGTGCATCCCAGCATCTACTACCTAAGACAGATGTCTCACACTAATAATACAGTCGGCTCTGTTCTCAACAGTTAAACACAGGATTTCACTGTTGAAAGTCCTTGACTGATTTATTAATGTTAGCTTTTACAATGTTTTAAAAAAAGGAATTAATTCATTGAATTGTTCTTTAGTTCCTCATCATTTTTGTTTCTTTAAAAAACATCTTAAGACTGTGAAGAAAATGACATAAACTGTAGAAAATGTCCATCAAAATGCCTAAAACTGCCCTTTTAAAACAGCTTTGAAAAGTAATTAGTGATCATTATTCATCACGCCAATGAAGTGACTGTACCAACGTGTTACTTTATGTAGCTTGTAACATGTTACATCTAAGCTTTGGGATGAAACAGGAGCTGCTTGTTTTTTTAAACTTCCTCTTTTCTCAAGGTTCAAGGAAATCCAAGCTTTACAACTCTCCTTTTCTCAGTATATGGCACCCCATTAACATTAGCATTCAGCATCCTTTTCAGAGGCAAAAGGGGACAGGGATTAGGTAACATTAGCCAATGTGACTGGCAGGCAGTATGAGGTTGTTAGACTGGCCCAACTTCATATAAATGTTATGGTCTTAGGTGTTTCTTTCACTGGTCCACTATGTCACCTTGTTATCTTTCAGCTTTCCAGCTCAGTAACTCACCCTTAGAGACCCCTGAGTTAGAAAAACACATTTTCCAAGTTTCACCTCTAGCACAGAACTCCCCAGCCACAGCCTAGCTAGGAGAATGGGTGTGAAAATGTTTCATGGCTGCTGAATAATTTAAAAGTGTGTGATTTAAAGGCTTTAGCCAACTTCCAGCCAGTAAACAACAGAAGGTTCTTAGGGGTGGAGTTCTGTTTTCTTGCAAGCAGGAGAAAGTCACAAGGGTGAGAGCAATCAAGCCATCAGCTAATTAGCGTGTCAACCAATCTCATTTATTGTTCCATATCTTTGGCAGCTTGTAATCACTCACAAATGCATTATGTGAAATGCATTATGTAATGCATTTTGTAATGCATTATGCAAAAAAATCTGAAAGACCTATGAATGAAAGGTCTCTAAACAAAACAGGAGTGGTGGAGCAGTGAATAGATTAGTGCTTGCTTGATTATGGGCAACCAGTTCTATGGGCTGATTTCCATATTTCCAAACTGTGACATTCTAAAGGGCCCTGAAGACATATAAAGACTATTTTCTATCTCCCAGAAAAAGTCAAAAGAGGGTATAAAGATTTTAAAAAAGTGCACCCACGTACACACATGTAATTTATTCAGACACTATAACAGCAACCATTACAATAAATGGTTTTCAGAGGCAAATTTGAACCAACCCCCAGCTAAGGGAGGCAGATTCATAATTGTGTGTTTACTGTTGAGATCGATCCACAATGAGAAGCCTCTGTGATATGCCCTAGGGGAAAAACACAATTTCTCAACCTGCACAATATTTTAGCCTTTATTCATACCCTGTGCTTCAGCAGCAGCAGCAAGAAATACGGTACCTTATGATAAGCAATAAGACAGTCTTTAGGGTTGTCATCTAAAATGTAAGACACAACACAGAAGGAATAAAGAATGTGGAGTGAGGATGTTTGATGCTCCAATGAAGATTTTTCATCATCGCCTTTTGATCACCCTTGTGTGTCATGAGCTCAGTACCTTTACCAACTGCAGGAGATGCCATTATCCCATAGGTCTGACTTTTCCAGGAATTGGAGTTCCATAAAGTTTGGGATGAACTGAGTACAAAGAAAGTGTGCAAGCTGTTCAGCCATGGAGGAGCTGTCGAAATATTTTGAAGTGGGTGAAGTCCACAAGGCAGCCTGGGTTCTCCTACCATCTGAGGTAGGAAGAAAACAGTCACTGCTCCAATCCCATTATTCTCGTTTCACCATCCACTCCTCCGTGCCTCCTCTCCGGCCCCACAACATCCCTTCTCATCCATCTCTCTCTACTTCTCACTTCCTGACAAGGGTGGAGGCACTACCACCACACCACTGTCTCCTAACCTGCTCCAGTTTAGAGTAGTGCAGGCCACTTGGTGTCGCTGAAATTGTTTTATAAGGGTTTGGCAGTCAGTTGTGCAAGGTGAAACAACACGGGGAGAAATGTGTGGTACAGAGGGGGAAAATATGGGAAGTCTGTTGGCAGAGCATAAGGGATGGAGGCACAGTGGATCGAGGTAATGAAAGGAAGGGGCAAACCAGTGGCACCAAAGTAAGGGAGAAGGGTGGGATGCCAGGCAGCAGAGGTAGACACCCTCTGGGAGCTGTTACTCTTCTGCCTGAGGTGGCTGTCTCACTCAGCCTAATGGACAGGCAGGCTCTGAATGTCCCATAAGAGCTATAAAGTTCACCTCCTGCACACATATAAAGTACAGGCTCTACAGCTGGTGTGTGCTGTGTCTGTTTAATCGAGAGCCTCAGAAAGTTGTTTTTTTTTTTTTTTTTGGACTACACCTTATAGAAACCTCCAGCCAGCATAGCCATTTTGTGCATTCAAAAAGATTTTTAAAATACCTTTGTGAGTGCCATTTGCCCCACCACTGGTGGTGCTGGTGGCTGATGCCCCCCCCAGTAATACCTCCATGGGCTCCAGATTGTAAGGATAACCAATAACAGTTTTTGTTTGAACAAATTGAGTGGTTGATACAGGAGCTGCAGCTTTACGTAATCCCCTCCACGAACTTCCAGACTATGGCCACAGACTTTACAATTACAGGACAACTGGCTGAGGGGCACCTGGGTAGGCTGCTGTTCTTCTCCTGAAGCCTCCTGTGCTTCTCACCCTGACACTTGCTTCACCAGCACTTGCAAGGGTGTTGAAGTGGGTGCTGCTGCTCCTGTTAGTTAGCACAGACACCAAAGTCATGTCAGTGATTGTAGTCCTTCAGGTGGAACTTGCACATGGGGGGAGGGAGTGTCCTTCTTCTGCCAACCAGGCAGGTTCATGGACTTCTTTCCAGGAATTCTCCTCCCCTCACTTCCCTGAAAGCACAAAGCAACGAAACCCAACCCTCCGTTCTCTCCCCAAGCCTCTTCCTCCCTCACAGTTTCCATGACTACTTCTGTTTCTCCTGGAGCTCCCAATTAATTACACCTGTTCCTCTTCCTTTATTTCCACCAGTGCTTCTTCCTCCATCCTCTTCAAGTGCCTCCCATCAGCTGGCTCTTTCACAGAGACCTGCCCCCCCCCAACCAGGAGCTGAGGAGTCACAAGTTTTCCTGGGTTGCAGGACAAAGACAGACGACCCATCCATGGCATCGGTGGTGAGCCTCTTACAGCTGTATACTGGCATTAGTAGTCCTTCCTTCCTTCCTTCCTTCCTTCCTTCCTTCCTTCCTTCCTTCCTTCCTTCCTTCCTTCCTTCCTTCCTTCCTTCCTTCCTTCCTTCCTTCCTTCCTTCCTTCCTTCCTTCCTTCCTTCCTTCCTTCCTTCCTTAAGAAAGCCTGAAGGCCAGAGTGGCTAATGATGTAAATGGGCCCCATGTTGCATGTCCAGAATCAGGCAGTAAAGTATGGTAATGCTAATAGCTATTTTACAAGCCTTCTTTGATTATGAGAATATTGTAAGTTTTCTTTAACCTCTCTTGGAACATTGTTCCCCCTATGTACAGCTGGTTCTGCACAAGCAACCACCTTCTAGATACATTTATTATTATTATTATTATTATTATTATTATTATTATTATTATTATTATTATTATTATTATTATTATTATTGTCGTCGTCGTCGTCGTCGTCGTCATCATCATCATCATGTAAGTGATTCCAAATAATAGGTGTTGCATCAGGAATGGCATGTCATCACCGGGACTAAAATGCAAATTATGTCATTCACCCTCAAGGTTTTTCTTCATTTCAAGTCTGAATAGCCTGGCGGGACTTCTGGCTTAGCCTAGTTTCCCACTCTGTCAACATCCATTAAGGTATATTCACTCCCCCAAATTCCACTCATTGGGAGAGGAATATGTTGCAGGAAGCATCACCCTTCCTCATTCTTTGGAATCATGACATAGCCAAACTCGAATGGGTTCATGGCACAGTGATGCCATCTGCTCTGGCTGTCTGGCAAAAAATGACACAGAAGGAAGTGCTCTGTTGAAATACACTCCTGAATAAAACAACAATAATACACCAAGATTTGGGGGGATGAGACTTAATGGCAACCCTCATTAGTCTCCAACATATGCTCTTCCCACCACCTAGTCACTACAGACTAGAAATTAAGCAATCACAAAACAGAGAGCAGAGTGGGATGAAAATTAATTAAACATGTGTCTTCCATTCCATCACCATGTGCAGGGGTGCTTTAACATAGGGAAGTATCAGTAATGATTCATGCTCTAAAGTCAGAAGTGGTACAGCCCCAAAACCTGCTCCATAGTATTATTCACACTGATCAGTAGCAGAGAAATAAAAGAGAATTTTCTGTGTAGACAATAATTTTTTCTATGTTTATGTATCCTTATTCTAAGCTACAGATGGGCATATCTATAAAATTTTGTTTCTTATTTCTCCAATCTTTGATTTAATTTGTCTCAAATGTTGACAACTTTATTAAAAATCAGCATGAAGATGTTACATTCATGTTACATTTTGTACACAATCCTGATAGATATAAATATATATGTGTTATGTTAAGGAAATTACTCAGAAAAAGTGTGTATCAAGCTATATATATAAACCCGATTTACACTTTTTCTGAGTACTGTAATTCCCTTAACATAGGTCTCTCATTTACTTCATTCCAGTGAACAGTTTTGGTGCTGATGTCATGGTTGAATTTGTTGTATTCAAATAGCATTCCTCTTATCCTGGTTTCTTACAGTATGAAAAATTTCAATGCTTCTACTCTTCTATAGCTGTAAGGTTTTTTTTTAAGTCCCTGAACTTTTCATATTTAATTATTCCACTTTGTTCATGTCTATCTATGTACCACTATGTACCACTAGGGCATTTTGGCATTGGAAAGATGAACAAAAATGGCCAATTGCTTGCTGGAGTTTTGCTGCTATTATGGTCTTTGTGTCAGCAACACATTCTTTAATATGAAGCTTCAACACAGGGTTTCTTGGAGACATCCAAGATCCAAGCATTGGCATCAGCTCAATTTGATCCTCACTAAACATTCTAGCCTTCCTGTGGGAGTCTGCTGACCATTAAAGCTGAGCAAGGAGGTCACGTAGGCAGAAGAATGCATTAGTCGAATGCCTAGCTCTTTAATACAGTTAATCTATGTATGTGTCAGTTGTTGCTAGGCAGAACATACTTGATGCCTCATTGGTTGCAATGTGTTTCCTGTGTAACCTGAGTTCTGAATAAAGGGAGGTGCTGGGCGTGGCCAAGTAAGTTTGCTTTTCCTACAGGCATGACCGAGCATGTTTCGTTGTTGAATCCCTGACTGCAGTCTCCTTGTTTTTCTTCAGAGTACTCTCCCGTTTACTGATGTTAGAGCTGGACTCTGACACCTTCCTAGTATTACAATCACACGCAGTTACCAGAGTGCTGATTGCGATACTGATCACTCCCTGGTGTGTAGTAGAGTAAAATTGCGAACAAAGAGATTGTATCACACGAAAAAGGAAAGAAGACCATGGACTGACATCAGCAAGACTCAAGTGCTTGAGGAAACCCTTCCAGGCCCAGCTGATGCAAATGCACCTGAATGATGGGAAACATTTCAATAACGCTGTGTATAACACCGCCTTGTCCACATTTGGCAAGAAGACCTAAAAGACGGTCAATTGGTTTGAAGCCCATTCAGAGGAGTTGATGCCAGCCATCAAGGATAAGAGGAGAGTTCTAGCAGCATACAAAGCCTGTTCTGGCATGTACAACTTGCAAGTTCTTCGAGCTGCTTGTAGCCAAGTGCAAGAGGCTGCCAGATGTTCTGACAATTATTGGCTTCAACTCTGCTCTCAGATACAGATAGCAGCAGACACAGGTAACATCAAGGGAATGTATGATGGCATCAAGCAGGCTTTAGGTCCAATACAGAAGAAATCTGCTCCCTTGAAGTCTGCTACAGGCGTGATCATCCAGGACCGAGCACAGCAGATGGACCGCTGGGTGCAGCACTACTCTGAGCTATATTCCAGTTACCAAAGAAGAATTAAATAACATTGAGTGCCTTCCTGTCTTGGAAGTTGGACAGCAAACCAGCCTTAGCAGAAATAAAAGCGGCCTTGGATTCCCTCGCCTCCGGCAAGGCACCTAGAAAGGATAACATCCCTGTTGAAGTGCTGAAGTGCTGTAAAGAGATCATCACCACCGAACTGTATGAAGTCTTTCATATTTGCTGGAGGGAAGGTGGAGTACCACAGGACATGAAGAATGCAAACATCATCACATTGTACAAGAATAAAGGAGACAGGGGCGACTGTAATCTCTCTTCTCAGCATTGCAGGGAAGCTGCTTGCCCGTGTTTTGCTGAAGAGGCTCCAGGTGCTTGCAGACAGAGTCTATCCAGAATCACAGTGTGGATTTTGAGCTAATAGATCCACTACTGACATGATATTCTTCCTCAGACAGTTGCAGCAGAAATGCAGGGAACAACAACAGCCACTCTTTGTGGCCTTCACAGATCTCACAAAGGCCTTTGATTTGGCTAGCAGGGATGGCCTTTTTAAAATACTTCCTAAGACTGGATGTCCACCTCGACTCCTTAACATCATCAGGTCCTTTCATGAAGAATGAAAGGCACTGTAGTTTCTGGTGGCTTGACATCTGAAGCGGAGTGAAACAGGGCTGTGTCCTCGCATCAACCCTTTTTGGGATCTGTTTTTGCTGTCATGCTGAAGCACGCCTTTGGAACTGCAACAGAAGGAGTCTCTCTCCGGACTAGATTAGACAAAAAGCTCTTTAATCTCTCTAGATTGAGAGTGAGGACCAAAGTCCAATTGAAATGCATGCAGGACTTCCTCTTCACTGATGATGCAGCCATCGTTGCCCACTCTGCTGAAGACTTCCAACAACTCGTGAATCATTTTAGCAAGACCTGCCAAGACTTTGGACTAACAATCAGCCTGGAAAAAACACAAGTCATGGGCCAGGGCGTGGACTCACCTCCCTCCATTACCATCTCCATGCAAGAATTGGAGGTTGTTCATGACTTTGTGTACCTTGGCTCAACAATTTCTGATACTCTCTCCCTAGATGACAAGCTGGATGAACGCATTGGCAAAGTAGCTACCATGTTCTTTAGACTCACAAAAAGAGTGTGGCTCAATAAGTTCTGGACCCTTTATGCATGGCAGATGAGGAAGCTGAACACCTTCCATATTCGTTGCCTCCGACGGATTTTTGGTATCACCTGGCAGGACAAATTTCCTAATAGAGTAGTCCTAGAATGAGCTGGAATTTTTAGCATGTATACAACATTACTGAAACAGCAACGTCTACTTTGGCTTGGGCATGTGGTGAGAATAGCTGATTTTCAGATTCCAAAAGATCTCCTTTATGGAGAATTAGTGCAGGGAAATCGCCCCAGAGGGAGACCACAGCTGCGATACAAGGATTTATTTATTTATTTATTTATTTATTTATTTATTTATTTATTTATTTATTTATTTATTTATTTATTTATTTATATCTGGTCTGGTCGATGACTCTGGATATCTGCAAGCGGGATCTGAAGGCTTTAGGAATGGACCTCAACAGATGGGAAACCCTAATATCTGAGCGTTCAGCCAGGAGGCAGGTGTTGCATCATGGCCTCTCCCAATTTGAAGAGACCCTTGTTCAGCAGACCAAGGCAAAGAGGCAGTCACGAAAGCAACAAAACCAGGGAGCTGGACAGGGGACAGATTGTATTTGTCTTCCGTGTGGAAGGGATTGTCACTCTCGGATTGGCCTTCTCAGCCACACTAGATACTGTTCCAACTCCTCCATACAGAGCACGTTACCATAGTCTTTCGAGACTGAAGGATGCCTAACTAAATGTACCACTATGTTACATGATGCTGATGTGTACCGACATGTATACTGATGTCCTCACTTACTGCGCTTTTGTCTCGTTGATTCTGGTTTCTAGTGGCCCACGCTTTTCGTACTGCCACCATAATGAATTTTCCTCTGCTTTATTTTCCTGTTGTTTTATTTCCTTTATTTTTGTGCTCTTTTGAGGCTTTTTAGCACAATGGCAATCTTGAGCTCACTGGAAGAAGTGCAGGGTATAAATGTAACAAATAAATGGCACTCTCAGCCTAGGTGAAGAACCAACAAAAAATAATGGGAAGCTACAATAGTCATTCCCTCTGCTGTGGTTTTCATCAGTAAGCTGTGATCTTTAGTTCTATGTGGTTTTCAGCAATATTTCAGCATTGCACCAAACAACTTTAGGAATCATTTTTAAAGACACTTCATCATTACTGTGTCATTCAGGGCCCTGCAATAATGAACTGTTGTTGGGAAAGCAATTACCATATGACACCTACAGTGTTTTTGCTGTGGTTTTCCTTAGCAATGAGAAATCTTCAGTACTCTACTGTGATTCCGTTCTCCTATCCTCCAGTCTAACTAGTTCTAAGTATGTCACTCTGGAAGTGAGTGTTTGAGAAAAAAAAATCGAGATTCTGTGGATTAACTGCCTATTCCATTGCTCAACAGTCTCCCTGCTTAAGTATCCTGAGTTGGTCTCAGGGTTAAAGCTGGGTTCACCTTGGCTTGTAGTGCTAAGAGACCTCAACATTTGGACTGAATCCACTTTGTCAGCAGTGCCTCAGGCCTTCATGCCTTCCATGATGACCACATTTCGCACCCAAGTAGACACACTCTGGATCTGTTTGGTTTGTGTTTGTGTGTTTGCGCATGTGTGTATGCGTGTGTGCGCACACATGTGTGCTTGACAGGATAATGGTGCTATGGGTGTGGAGGAACTCTATGTAGTTCTGTTATCATGGACAGATCACTAGCTGGTAGTGTTTGTACTCACCTGAACCCAATACCTCTGATTAAGACATTCTGCTCCAACAAACTCTGGGTCCCAAAGGCTTCCTTAGAGCTCTTAGGAAACTTTCTATTCCTCAACAGGGGATTCTGCTGAAGCCTGGACTGGTATGGAGGAGTAGCCCAGGCAGTGGGCACAATAGTGCCTGTCTCCTCTCGTAGAGCAGAGCTAAGCTGCCCACCTGGTGTAGCTAGGGATTTGGCAGTGGTGAAGCAAGGAGGAAGGCAACTAGAGCAATGGTGGCAGAAAACCTGGACTTAGTCCAACCAAACATGCTCCAGAGATCATAAGAAGGTCTGTGCTATAGCAGTGCTAACTGTGAAGAAAGCCTTTTTCTCTGCCAGCATTGCATCTGCTCAGAGTTGTTCAGCAGAGTTGTCTTAAGTGGTCAAAGTTTTGTCATGCTCTGGCTCACAGGGTGAGAACATAGACCACTTACCAACCTGCTGTGAACAATTTGCAAGACGGTTTGCAGACAAAATTACTCAGATTCATTCTGACTGGGATGCTGTAGTTGATATAATTCCTGTAGATGTAACGTTGGGCTCTGTTTATCCAATATTTCAAGGAAGGTACTGGAGCATATGGTGGCCTCTCAGCTCCAGTGGTTCTTGAATCAGATGAATTACTTGTTCTGTCTATGCCTGGCTTTCAAACTGGTTATGGGAAACAGGCAGCTTTGGCTGCCTTGGTGCATGAACTATGCTAGGAACCGGATAAGGATACTGGTGGACATCTTAGTTGCTTATAGTATCCTTCTGGGCTGCCCCTCTGAAACCTGGGGGATTTGGGGGCAACATTTTGCAGTGGCTTTGGCCCTTCAAAGAGCACCAAGGTCACAAGACGGTGCTTGGGGATTTGATTCATTAGCAACTAGCCTATGGGGTCCTCAGGGTTCTGTCTTGTCCTCCATGCTATTCAGCATTTACACGAAACCACTGTGATAGGTACCATCAGTATGTTGATGGCATCCACCCCTATACTTCCTTTTCAACCAAATCCAGGGAAACTGTTCTGGCTCTAAACTCATGCCTGGCATCAGTAATGGGCTGGATAGGGGCAAACAGATTGAAATTTAATCCAGACAAGACAGAGATGCTCCTGACCAGCCAAAATACAGATGGGGGAATCAGGAGACATTCTGTGCTGGATGGGGGTTACGCTTCCTCTGAAAACTCAGATTTTACAGTCTAAGTCTCCCTGGTTTTGGCTGTCATATTTTGACATTGGCCAGGAGTACAAATTCACAGTTAAAGCTATTGTACCATCTGTGCCTGTTCCTGGAGATATCTAATCTGGTTGCAGTGGCACATGCCTTAGTTATATCTGGCCTGGATTTTTGCAATAACATCTATATGGGACTGCCTTTGAAGACTATTCAGAAACTTCAGCTGGTTCACAGTGCTGCAGTCAACCTGTTGACCTGAATAACACCTCTGTTTCAGCAGCTTCACTGGGTATCGATCTAGTTTCAGGTACAATTCAAAGTGCCGATTATGCCCTTCAAAACCCCTGCAAGATTATCCGAAAGACCATATTCTTCCACAGAAACCTGCCCAGGGTGTAAGACCTGTAGGAGAGATCCTTCTCTCAGTCCCACCACTTTCAGAGGCATGCTTGGCAAAGATACTGAATATGACCTTTTTGAGGGCTGCTCCCTCAGTATGAAACTCCCATTATTATTATAGAACTCCCATTATTCCATGATACTTTTCCAGCAGCACATGAAAACCTTTTGTTGAGGCAGACCTTTGGCAGCTAACTGATTGCTAAGTATGGAAGTTCTCGAGGAGGTGTTGAACTTTTCTATGGCTAACTTGTAGTTGGATTTGAAAATGTTTTTAACCAGATTCCAATTTCAATATTGAAAGGGACTTAATTATCTTTTAGTATATATAATCTAATTTTGAACTGTATTTTTAAAGAAATTATACTGTAAGCTACCTTGGATCTCAGTTTCTGGAAGAAATGTTAGATATACATCAGATACATATGAGTGCTCTCATTGCATATCCTCTTTCTTGATTTGGTGTACTGTTTCTAGAACAGCTTGGAAAGTTACCATTACAACAGGTTGAAACCATCCATAATTGCACAAGAGTAAGATAATGTTCTAGATTATTCATCTTTAAAATAAATTTCCAAGCGCTGCCAGAACGTGGTGGCCCTTGGTTGTTTCAGGTGATAACAGTCCAGTCAATGTTGTTAACTATCAAGTAAAACAACCTTCTCCCTCCTCATCTCCCCTCACGCTCACCCCTTTTCTTCTTCCCCTCACTTAACGTCACCCCCACCAACTCCTATTGGTGCATGCAAATCTCAACATAAATATTCATGAGCAGGGTGAATGCTACAGGCACTACGGTAGCAATCTTACAAACTCTTACCTGGGAGCAAGCCTCGTTTAATTCAATGAGACATCACTCTGAATAGACATGCATTGAAGTGCACCATATATTTGCCTGGCTTCTGAAGGTATTGGGGATTTTAAAAGGTGTGTGCATATAACAATGACGGCTACAGTTTCTCAGAGCTACCTCCCCTCTACAGCCTAAGGCAAAACTGTCAAAACAATAGTCACATGCACCACACTGTAAGAATTACCAAGCAACTGTTAAGTCACAATGCAAAATAGGGATGGTTTTCAACATATGGTCTGGGACCTATGGTTTGACAGATGTGGCTTGTGAAATCCATCTGCACATTTCCCCAGAAATGATCCACTGTGGTCAGTGTAAGAAAGACAGGATAATAAAATGTGTGGAGCCCTGATCTAATTAAGCATGGAAATCCTATGGCTTCTGCAAAGGATTTTCTTCACAAAAGCTGTGAATTTAATAAATGATGATGAAACAGCTGGAAATTCATTGAGAGCAATGGGCCTTTCAGCCACCTACGAAGTGAACTCGAGAGTGTTTTGCCTCCAATTGGGCAGCAATTTTAAAGGTCTAATGATGCTAATTACAAAAAGGGAATTGTAAATGTTTCATCAAAAACATTGACCTGCACTGGATTGCAGGTGCTCATTAAATCTGGAAGATTTGCTATGAATAGTCATTTACCCCCTTGCAAAATCTCAACTCTTAGGGTATTGAAAACAGGACTATAACTTTCCTAGCTAGCTAACATGGCAAGTAACTCTCTCTCTCACCCAGCTCCCTCTTAGTGCTTATAAGCTTTTCATCATTGTTCTTGCAGACCTGCTGCATTAGAAGGAGAATAAATTGTAGGCTTTACATACAGTTGATCTTTCATGCTCAAAATACTGTTTCTTGGTCAAAGCCTTTTACAGTGAAGGAAGTTAAATACTTCAGTAGTTCTGCAGTTGAAACTGGGAGTCTTGGAGAATGGAACAGTAACTACAAATGACTTTGGGTGTGTGGTGTTCATCTGTGAAATCCTAAAGAACTCAGATGTGACACTGCTGATCTTTTGACTCCAATCAGTAGCTTATCACCCAGATCATGGGAAGTAGTACTAGTTGGGGCTAGGTGTATGCTTCTTTTTAAAGAAAGCCAGTGAGGAACAAGGAAATTACAGATTTATCAATCTAAGTTTTTTCTCGGGGAAATCAATTGAGTACATTAAAATCGTTATGCACCAAAAACAAAGAAACAATAGGAATCCACTTCTAGACTTTAATCAGTGAAGCTAATTGGCTATAGGGTAGATCAGAACTTGCTCCACACATTGGGAAAGTAACTTATGGTATTTCCAACAGAAGGTTGGTATGTGGCTACTGAGTATTTCCTCATGTATCTAACAGTAGAAGCAGCCCCTTGAATAGCCTCCACTGAACACAGTTTGAGCTAATACATATTGCATCAGCTTAGGTTGTTTTCAAAGGCAATTATTCATTGAGGGTCAGGCTATCAATGGCTACTAAGAATGAAGGTTCTATATTACCTTCATTATTGGAGGCAGTATGGCTCTGAATAGTGATAATGGAATACTGACTAAATTCCTTCTTTCCATCAGTTTAGACTGTCCTGATACAAGAACAAGAATAGGTGATACTTTTACAGACCATGAATAAAAAATAAAACAATTATACACTATGTGAGCTTTTGTGGGTAAATCCCTCTTCTTCAAAGCAAGCACCAAAAATCCAAATGTTTGTGGCAAGATGAGATTTGTCAGGAAATTATTCTTCCCATTTGGCTCTTGTTTGAAACAGACATGTTTCTCCTTGGCCAAGAAAGCAGGGGTGGGGCAGAAAACTGATGTCCTTCATCTGGGAATTGGGGTATATAGTGGTGCCTCGACTTATGAATGTCCTGACTTACGGCCATTTCAAGTTATGACCAACTCCGGCTGCAAAATTTTGCTTCTATTTGCGACCGGAGCTTTCAATTACGAATATAAAAAGGCAGGGGAAAAATGGGAAATTCAAATTTCTAGCTGTAGGTGGTGATGAGGCTGCTTCTTTATAGCTCTTTCGCCCTGACAGTTAGAGAGAGTGCAATCAAAGAAGGCTTAGGACTGCCTGGCTTTTGCTTCGGAGTGAGAGTGTGTATGTTTCCAAGGAGGCTTGGGACTGACTGGTAAGGTAAGGTGCTGTTTTCTGCTTTAAAAAAACTGTTCTGGGTGTTTTTGCAGCGTGGTTTTGGGCTGGGAGGTTATGTTTCTGTGCTGTGATGGGTCTTGGGGGGTTTGTTGCTTGGTTTTTTCCTCATTTCTTATGGGTCTTGGGGTCTGGTTGCTTTTTGGAGTGTTTTTCCCCATTTCCCATGGGTCTTGGGGAGTTTGGTTGCTTTTTGTTTTTTTTTCCCCATTTCCGATGGGTCTTGTGGGGTTTGTCTGTTTTTTGTTCCCCCCTATTTCCAATGGTTCTTGGGGGGGTTGGTTGTTTTTTCCCCATTTTTCCCCCATTTCCGATGGGTCTTGGGGGATTTGGTTGCTTTTGGGGATTTTTTCCTCCATTTCCAATAGTCTTGCATGCTTCCCTGCTTTTTCCTTTGTTTTCTGTGCATTTCCAACCTGGTCCCTTTGTTCTCTTTGCATTTCCAATCTGCTCCATTTGTTTTCTGTGCATTTCCAATCAGTCTTGCATGCTTGACTGCTTTTCTTCCACCCCCCTTCAGCTGGAAGGGATTAATAGTGTTTCCAATTAGTCTTGCAGTGATTTTTTTGTGTGTGATTTTTTTTCTTCAGCTGGAACAGATTAATTGCATTTCAATGCATTCCTATGGGAAATGGTGCTTTGACTTACAACCATTTTGAGTTGCGCCCATCTTCTGGAATGCATTATAGTTGTAAGTCGAGGCACCACTGTAATTTAGCAAACTCACTAGGTATGGTCAGTTGGGTCAGATTTAACTAAAAAGAATATTATTTAGTGGTTGCAGTCTTGCTCTGCTGGCATTGAGAGTCCATGTGTCTTCTTGCTGGTATGTAGGGGTGGAAGACTCTTTCTGAATATCCTCATAGTTCCATTGAAATAAAAGTGGTGAGCCGTGTGGCCATTACAAAATGCAAATGCATGAATAGGTGATACCTGTATAGGCTATTAATATTTATGTATTTATTAGACTTCTACTCCACCCATCTAGACCAAAGGTCTACACTATGTATTTTTTTAAAATTACTGGCCTCTAAAGGTATTGTTTATTCTTGTATTTGTATTTGATAATGGCCACATGGCTCACCCTTTTATTCCACTGATACAAAAAGACATCTCACTGAAGAAATATAGAGCCCCATAGAATTCCATCCTTCCAGTTAGAGTGAGACAAAGAGCTATTTTACCACCTCAGGATCTCTATAATTTGTGCAATGTATTTCTAGTATCAATGTCTTCTCGAAGGCTTTCACGGTGGGGATCGGATGGTTGTTGTGGGTTTTTCGGGCTCTTTGCCCATACAAACAACCCATCCAGTGATTCAAATTCTTAAATGAAGTAGTCCTCATCACAGTTTTGAACAATTCATGAAATTTTGTATTGTATAATTTTGCACAAAACTCAAGCAATACAATGCGAAAATACATAACTTTGTACATTGAATCTTACTGAGTCCAGGATCCCCCCCCCCGCCCATTTTCATAGACAAGGTGAAGAACATTATGTTTCTTCACCCCTCCTGTAAGAATGAAAAAAGAAACCTGCCAGGGAAGATGAACAGGAGGGTTGGTTGTGCTTAGGTCCTGCCTGTTTGGGGCTACCCGTAAATATCTGCTTAGTCACTGTGCTAGATGTGCTTAGTCCATTGGGCTACTGGACTAGATTAGCCTTTGACTTCAGTCAGTAAGCATTCTGACATGCACTTTGGAAAAATGCTCTAATGTACATTTTGTGATGCTCATGCATTTTGAGTTAATCACACATCACAACTGTTGCACTAGAGTGTATAACTACCTGAGAATTTCTAGAGGTGCCAAGGACTTCTCCTAACTGCTGGTAGCTTGGGCAGTTTACAACCAATTGTCTTGTGCCTTAGGTCTTTAATAGCTGCTGATGTACCTGTAGCTAAAAAGTGAGGGCTGTCTTGAATGATAAATCAAAAGCTTTCTCCTCCACTGCTATTCATGACAAGTTGGCTGGACATTTTTCCAGTCATTTCATCCCCTGGATTCTGAGTCGCCAAAGTTGTGTAGCTGTGTATTAGCATAATAATGCTGTCTGGGATACTCTCAAGTCCTTCCCTTTGAAGGGAAACAGGCAGTTGATCTCTCCTTGGCAAGCAGCACAAATGCCTCAGTGGCTAGAGAGGAGAATGGAGCAAACAGTTCCAACTGGCTGGAGTCAATTTTTTTGAGAACAGATGTCAATTAGACATTAAAACCCCTCATCTGAACTGGATTTGCCTTGCGCAAGGCATCAAGGGGCTATTAAGCACCTTCCCTTCTGCTTTCCACAATCCGGAATTAGCTTCAGGGCTGAAAAAACTTCTCAAAATTCAGTCAACATTACTTCAACACCCCCTATTCTTTTTAAAAAAAAATATTGGTAGATCTCTGTGTGACTTGTATTAAATCAGCAAAGATTTCTGACTCCTGATTGCTCTACAGTATTATTGAGGTTATTAGTTGTAACTAACAACAATAGCCATAATAAGAACTCTTTCCCTGATGTAGACTGAACTGCCAAGGTGAAGAAAACTCTGAGTAACAAAAATTGGATTTTCATGTGGAAGAAATGTGAGCTCTTTTTAGTTTTGGTACTCAGAACCCTTTCCTGGGGTCAGAATAGTTTAATTCTATGCACAACGTTTGTGTCAGCCTCTGTTGATTTTCTGATGCTAATTTAAAAAATAATAATACCTGAAGAATTTAAAATCTGATCCTTTGGTGAAAACTGCATACTATGAAAGCCCCATTGCTTTTCTCTAAACAAGGCTTAATTACTTATAAGGTTATTTTTCTAGGCTGCATTTATACATTCCATTCCTCAGATTGCTTTTTCATAATGTATCATGATATGGAAATTGATTCCCTCTTCACAGAGGGTGACTGTTCTTAGGAGATGAAAAGATTTTCAGGTGGAATGCAAGGCTCCATGGTGACATCTGCAATCTCCACATGAATTGCATATTTGACTCAATTTATCTTAGCTCTGTCATTCAATGAGACCTCCATAGCTCCAAACACTTTGATCTGCACCAAAGCCCCAAAGTACCTTTGGGAGCGCTACACTGGGAACAGTGACTTCTTCACCCAGGTCTTGTTCTTTTCCAAGGTCCGCTAGAATAAACTGTCATCTCAGTGAGATAAAAATGGGCAAGATTAAAATAAAGGGAAACTGTTAACCTTTACAGGGGGGGGGGCAGAGAAGTAGTGTGGTGACTGAATTGTATGAGAAAGTTACTTTTTTGGATTACAGTGCCCTTTGGAGTTGTACTTTAGCCATTGGCTATGCTGGGATTCTAAGAGATACAGTTGACAGATGTATTTTTCCCCTAAACTCTCAGTATATGACTATTTGCCTCTGCTGCCCCAGCAATGTTCAGACTACCATGAAATTTCACCTATGGCAAGGTTTCAAGGTAGATTCAGAGGTGGGTCTAAAATAGAAACTTCACAGTAATTTTCAGGGAAGAAAAATATTTAAAATAGGACCGGCACGGGGGGGGGGAGATTAAATTGGATCCAGACATTTAGATATTTAGGTTGCTATGCTGTACCCCCTTACCTAAGGGTAAACCCAATTGAACTCCATGGGATTTTCTTGCTTTCTTCTGAAAGATGGATATAGCAGGGTAAGGAATCCTGCAGCCTCCTTCAAGGTGCTTGATTCAAGGTGGGGAGTGTAGCTCAGTAAATCCCCAAGGTGATATTGCATCTCATCAAAAAAACGGGGGAAGGAAGGGAGGGAGGGAGGGAGGAAGGAAGGAAAAGAAAAGAAAATAAAAGAAAAAGAGAGGAAATTGAAATAAATAGTGGATTTCCCCACTTAGATAAATATAACAAAAAAATTTTTTTCACGGAATGATGTGGGAATGTTTACTAACAACAGCCAACTTCCTGTAGAGAGTTCAATAGATCATTTCTGAGAAAGTTTCTCCTCAGCTAGACCAACAGAAGCATTAGGGGTACAGACAATAAGCGGCTAGTTGGATACATAAAGTAGTCCATTTTCTTAATTCAAGCAAATGAATAGTGAATAATAATAAGAACAATGTAGGATTCTACTTCTCGGAAAATCAAAGATGCCTAGTATGACTGATGAAATAGATTCAATGGAAGAATGGCTTAGGCATCACACAAAATGGTAATAACCTTCTAGTATGATGTCTGTTACTCTCAGCACCTCTTGAGCAGAGCACTCTGTGGATAGCTTTCCTCTTAAGTGAAACTTGGCCCCACAAAGAAATTGTCTCCCCGTTTGCTTCCAAAATCCTATCTACATTCTGTAATTTGTCATTCTTGACAACACCATCCTCCCAGCTGACACATCTTATTTCACAGAAACATTTCTGAGCTCACTCTTTCTTTCCAGACATTCAAATCTGATCCTATCCTTGCTGTCTGTCCTGGTCTCTGTGTTTACTGTCTTTAGAATATGTACAGGTCTAGAAAAATGTTAGATTTCTTTGCTCATCAGATTTCTGATGAATGTACCCTGAACACCCTGCTTTTCATTCCAACTGGAAGTTAAAAACATGCCAACAAAAATTAGTTTCTTCTTCAAACTGCAGTTGAGTAAAGTACTGCAGAAAAACTTGTGAAGCAAGATAACATGATAGATGCTATGGTGCAGATCTCAATTTGAAGTGCTTTTCAAAGATGCTGCCTAAACTCATCCTGCCAGTTGATTCTGAACAATTTGCCTCTCACAACCACTCACTGCTACTACCACCAGTAGTGCTTATTTATTTATGTATTTTAATATTTGTGCTTTTTAAATTATTTTGAAGTGGGATAGCAATAGATCGATATAACAAAAAGAATATAAATGCTTGACAAACCCCAGACACAATTTACACTGACAGACACATTCACATATGCTGATACAATTCAACATCAATTGATTTCAAAAGTGATTTAAAATGAATGACCTTCTTGTGGCAGAGTAAAATCCCTCACATTACAACCAAAAAACCACGGTTCCCAGGCAAACAGACTACATGTGCTTTCCTGTGTGTTTAGTCAGAATTTTTAAAATCATTTTCAAACTTGCTAAACCAAATTCAAAAACAGTTTTTCTTCCGATGTGCGACCTTAACCTTAGCATCTGAGCACACATTTTCACACGATCATACTTGACTTCCTGCTTCCATCCAACAGGTTGATAGGAAGAGACAGCTCCCCATTTTTCCTAATGGAACAGCCTCTATTGCCTTCGAACATCACTTCGCCCTCAAATTTGTTGCTTATCTTGCTAATCACATTTTAATATCTGATGAAAGATCACAATTGCCTGAGACTCTCCCAACATGAATTCAAAGGCTCACTGTCTGCTACATCTCACTGAGATCGAAGCTGCTCAGCCCTGTGATTCTTGTTGCCAATTTCTCTGCAACAAGTGCATTGAGTTAGTAGAATCAGATATTCTTCCCCATTTGTTGAGAAACCGAAGCCCTTCCTTTTCATAAGCTCTCATCTGCTGATAGGCACAATACTTGGTCCATTTAATCGTGACCTAAATCTTTTTAGCATCTTAGCTCTGGTTAGAAAGTGAATTTGCATTACCAAGGAGAAAGGGGAAAGAAGAGAAATGAAGGGCAGGGATTATTTTTTAAAGTATATGATGGAATTAGAGAGCTATTCCTTAATGCAAATGAGACCAGTTAATATACCTTCAGTCTTCTTTTCTCTCTTTTCTCTGGTGTTCATTTTCCATGAACATTGTCTGCGGTTGTTGTGAAAGGGATTTGGGGGGAGGAAATAATGCCTCACAGTCAATCTCTATTCTTTGTTCTGTAAGTGATTCTTTTAAAAATTGATGGGGGTTCTGGTTCACAGGATTAGACTGATGTAAATGACTTTTTCTTAAAATCTTGGAAAATAGGGCAACAGCTACACATGGAACGCACATAAATTCATTACAGGTTCCAATCCTGGCAGCACTGGCTGGAAAACAATTATTCCTTCCACATACACCATACCTTTTCTTCTTACAGCCACATATGATTGTGAGACATGATTTCATGGTCATTTAGTTTGAGGTAGATTGGCAATTGCTGTAAGTAAGGTATAACGTAGGAGTCAAGCTAAATATTACATTTAATACGAAGTCTGTAGATGCTGGTCTACAGGAAATAATAAACTAATAATTAATAAAGAAATAAATATTTGAAATATTGATATGCTGCCTTTTTCTTAAAGGATATAAGGTGGCTTTCAGTATTAAAAGAAACAAAGAAGATAAACAATAAATTATTACAATATTTAAAATTAAAAGTATGAAACAGATATCATCTTAAAATTCATAAACAAGAGCAATATTAAAAGTTAAGTAAAACAACAGTATAAAATAATCCCTTAAAAAAATATGTCCTTGGTCAACCAGTCATTTAAAAAAGCCTGCCTGAAGGCTTTTTTTTTTTTGTCTGCTTGCAGAAGGACAGCAAAGATGGGGCCAGCCTGGCCTCTCATGGAAGGGAATTCCAGAGTCTGGCAACAGCAAAAGCCCTCGCCTGTGTTCCTGCCAAACACACCTGTGATGGGACCAAGAGAAAGGTCTCTCCTGGTGAATGTAATACTCAGATAGAATCATAAAGAGAGATATGGTCTTTCAGATAGCTTTGAACCAAGCTGTTTAGGGCTTTATAGGTTAGAACCAGCACTCTGAATTGTGCCCTGAAGTGGGTTGGTAGCCAGTGGAGAAGCTGTACCAGGGAAGATCAATGTTTCCTGTAACCAGCTGCAGTTAACAATATGTCAATGACATTTTGGACCCACTGGAGTTTCCAAACACTTTCCAAAAGCCCCACATACAGCACATTCCAGTAATCCAGCCAGGATGTAACTAAGGCATGTGGTATCTTAGCCAGATCAGACCTCTCAAGGAACGGGTGCAGCTGAAGTACTAGGTGTGACAAACCCAGACCTACTGGGATATGTCACACAGTTACACTAAGCTGCCACCAACCATTCCCTGTAAGAAGTCACACAGACTAGGGATGGATTTTTAAACAATAAAAAGAATAAGGTTTATTTAAATACACACAGGGAAAATAAAACAATCAGGTGAATAAAATAAAGTAACGTGGCTTATTCTCACTCATACAAGCATACAGTTTGGTTCACACAGAACCCTTAACTTAAAGCACAGACCCTGAACCTATCAGTTCTGGCTAACCAACAGACACCTGAACCTATCAGGTTGGTACTCTGACACACAGTAGTACCCTGTCTGACACACAGACTCCCACAACAGCTTTTTCTTCCCAGCTGCTGCTTCGTCACAACCCAGTGTCTCTCAGTGACTCATCTCTTCACCACACAGGCATCACATATTTATACAGTACAGCCCCTCCTCCTGATGTCCCGCCTTCCACTCCCCATAGGATGGAACTTTCCCTCCAAACCCATGACAGACAGGTAACATCAGTGCTGTATGTAACACCTCCCCTCTTTATAAGTTGTTTTGTAGGGGGAAAGCTAACGTGCTTTTCACCAAAAAAACAACCTAGGTAAAATACACAACAACAGTTATACATACCATATTACACTTACTCATACTTTCTAAGTTAAACCATAGCAAATAGGCATTTAAACATTTACCATATACAATACATCCATTTACCTTTATTCATACAAACCAAATTCAAAACCAGGTACATTTAACTTTTTGTCATCATTATATACACATAGTCCATGTTCTTTCGCCGTCTTCATTCTTCAGGTCTTCTTGATAAGGCGTCAGCAACACAGTTCACTGACCCTCTGACCACCTTCACTTCAAAGTCATAGTCCTTTTTGAAGTTTCCTACTCAGGTAGGACACTGGATGCTGGTCACCATTCTCATCCTCCTGGCACAGAACTGCTCCTACGCCGCTGTTAGACGCATCGGTGTAGATGATGAACTCCCGGTCGAAGTCTGGAGCGCGCAGCACAGGATAGTTGATTAACGCCTCCTTCAACCTCTGGAACGCCGCCTCACAGTCGCTGGTCCACGGGATGCGGTCATCAGCCGTCTTCCTCGTCAGATCGGTCAGCGGAGCCGCAATCTCGCTAAACCTCGGGATGAACTTTCTGTAGTAGCCCACCAACCCAAGAAATGATTTGACTTTTTTCTTGGTGTTGGGTCTAGGCCAATCACGAACTGCTTCTATTTTGGCCTCTAGGGGTTTTATCACTCCTCCCCCTACCATGTGACCCAAGTATTTTATTTCTGGGCTACCCAGCTGACACTTGCTGGCCTTTACCGTTAGCCCTGCTGCACTTAACCTCTGCAGCACTAACTCCAGGTGTATCAGGTGATCTTCCCAGGTATTACTGAAGATCCCTATGTCGTCAATGTAGGCCACTGTAAAGTCACTGAGTCCTGCCAAGGTCTGGTCCATCAGCCTTTGGAATGTGGCTGGTGCATTTCTGAGACCAAAGCTCAGGACTCGAAACTCATAGAGACCAAAAGGGCTGCAAAAGGCAGTCTTTTCTTGATCCCTGGGATCAATTCTTAATTGCCAATATCCCTTTACCAGGTCCAATGATGAGATGAACCGACAACCCCCTATGGTTTCAATCAGGTTGTCTAGCCTGGGCATTGGGTAGGCATCAGGAGTGGTTACACGGTTTAATTTCCTGTAATCAACACAAAACCTAATGCTCCCATCAGGCTTGTCCACAAGGACTATCGGAGAGGACCAAGGACTAGAAGAGGGGACGATTATGTTCTCCCTCAGCATTTCGTCCAGCTCCTTCCGCACCTTGTCCCTATAGGGTCCCGTTACTCGGTATGGGGATACTGCCTGCGGGGGTGCATCCCCTGTGTGGATCCGATGCATCACTCCCTTCACTATCCCCGGCTTGTTGGAAAACACCTGTTGATATTTACTAAGCAGCATTTTTAGTTCTTGCTGCTGGTCTTGGGTGAGTGCAGGACTGATCTTTACCTCCTCTGGGTTGTATTTTACTTCCCCTCTACCCTCCCAGAAGGGTAATTCAGCTTCCTCACTCTCAGCTGCTTTTATCGCGAATAAAACCCTCTGCTCCCCTCTGTAGTAGGGTTTTAGGGCATTCACATGAACCACCCTCCTTGCTTGGTTCTCCTCCTGCTCTATTAGGTAGTTCAGGTCTGACATCTTGGAAATGACCCTATATGGTCCTGCCCATTTGAGCTGCAGCTTATTCTCTCTGCAGGGCCTAAGCCAAAGCACTTCCTCCCCGGGGTCAAAGTGCCTCTCTCTAGCTTTGTGGTCATACCATGTTTTCTGTCTGACCTTCTGAGCTTGCAGGTTTTCTGCTGCCAGCTCTAGATTTCTCCTTAGGTCATTCATCAAGGTGTCTATGTAAGTCACAACGTCTTGTGGGTCATCCTGGGTGATCTGCTCCCAATTTTGTTTGATCAAATCAAGGGGCCCTTTCACCCCTAAGTGTGCAGCAAACATGTCAGAGTGACCCCTTTGTAAGATCATGGGGCGATACTTTTCAGGTACCACCCGCTGACTTCTGATCCCATCTCCCCCCTCTGAGATATTCCTCAGGGTTTCTCTATATAAAATCCCCTTTCCCTCCAGAAATCTCACTGGGGTTTCAGGTGTTAGCTGGGCGTCAGTCACCTGTTCAAAACACTTTTGGAGAGTGGCGTCTGCCTTTTGCTCCTGTCCAAATCTGCTGTCTGTGGTTAAGGTTTCCACCACAGCTTCGGCACTCCCCTCTGCTTCCGTCTCTGGCTCATCATTACCCCCCTGAACTGTCCCCGTGGTGGCTTGTGAGCGTGTAATCACTAGCACCCGTTTCACATGTTCAGCCAGGTCATTTCCCACGAGCACGGCTGCTGGCAGAGTCGATGAAATCGCTATCCGCCAATCTCCACTCCAGCCTTGAAAGTTGACAGGTACCTCTGCTACTGGCAGAGAGATTACCTGCCCCTCAATCCCTGCCACCTTCATGCTCTCATTTGGGATTATAAACTCCCTAGGAATAATATCTGGATGGCACAGGGTTACCTGGGAACAAGTGTCCCGCAGCCCCCTATACTGACGGTCAAGTATTCCTACGTCCACCCCAGCTGTCTCAAACAACTGAGAATCTGTTTTCACCAGCAAGCAGCGCTTTACCTCTATAAGAGGACCATTTTCCTCAGCCTGATCAGCAGCGGTAGCTGTTCCAGACTGAGTAGCCATGGCAACTGGCTCCCTCAGTGACACTGAGCCTTGCTCTTTCTGGACACAGAACACAGCTTTTGGTTTGGTTCCACTAGACTCCTGAGGCACCATTCCTTTTAGCTGCTTCAATTTCTCACACTCTGAGATTAGATGACCCTTTCCCTGACAGAAATAACATTTCCTGGTGTATTTTGATTCTCTCTCATCTTGTTTTGGTTTTCCCTCCAAAATCTGAGGTCTTTGTTTCATGTCTGAGGGCTTCCCTTCACCATGGGCCCCTCCCCCTTGCTGGCTTTTCCCTGGTCCCTGAGAGTACTTGCTGTAGGTTTCTTTGGGTTTACCTACAGATTTCCCCTCACCCAAGGGCTTTCTTATTTGGGAAATAAAATCTGCGATCTCTGCGGCTGCTGCCACAGATTTCGGTTTCCTTTCCCTCACCTGGAATTTCAATTCCCCCTGCAGGACTGAATAGAACTGTTCCAGTGCTATCAAGTCTTTAAGCTGCTCATAGGTCTCTATCCCCTCCTGAGATAGCCATTTCCCAAGCAGCCTCACTAATTGGGCCCCCACTTGGGTAAAAGTCTGTTCTGGTTTTTTGGTGAGGGACCTGAATCTTTGTCTCAGCTGCTCTGCATTTATCCCATGTCTTGCAAACACCAGTTTCTTAAACTCTGCAAAATCTTTCATCAGTTCCTCAGGCATCTCGGCATAAACCTCAGCCAGGCTACCACTGATTAAAGATCGCATGATGGTCATCTTCTCAGTTTCCCTCACTGAGAAGTCCACAAACGCTCTTTCCACTAAGGAAAAGAACACCTCAGGACAATCTCCCTTGTGGTACACAGGGAATTTCTTCAGGTCAGCTTTAGACAGTTGGCCTCCCTCAGAATCCCTATTGTTATTATTGTTCTGGTTCATCAGTTCCAGTTTTCTTAATTCAAACGCCATTTTCTCTCTCTCCATTCTTTCTTCTCTCTCCATTCTCTCTCTCTCTAATCTTTCTTCTCTTTCCCTTTCCTCCATTTCAAATTGCCTCATCCTCAGTTCATGCTGTTGGACTATGAGCAATTTTCTGAGTTCTGGGTTCTGCTCTCCTGTGCTGTCACCTTGCACTGAGCCAAATTCATCCTCAGAACCTTGGTCAATCTGGGGGTCTTTCACTTCACTCATGTCTGCTATCTGGCTTCGAGTCAAGGGCATAATCCCCCCTCAGAACAGGCTGCTTTAAAAGTCAAGCCTCAAAATAAAACGACCACTTTTTTCCTTCTTGCCTCAGAACCAGCTCTCCCTAGAGATTGCTGCTGTTCTTCAGCACCAACTTGCAACAGTATCGAGTCAGAGCCTACCCCCCTCTGCTGGGCCTCTCAGCTGGCAAGCTAGATCACTGTTACTACGCAGTTTTGCCTCAGCTTTTTCCCGCCAAAACTAGGCTGCCTCAGAGCACCTTAATCTAAGTCTCCCCAGTTGGCACGTTCTTCCACTAGCGCACCTCCCCGTGAGGTACACCTAGAAGATTACCTACGCGCCTCAGACTGTCCCTGACTAGACCCCCCTTGCTCTGGGCACACTTGCCAAGGCTTTGCTGGACCGCTGGACAACTGGACCAGTCGTATCCCACACGCTGGACACCAATCAATGTGACAAACCCAGACCTACTGGGATATGTCACACAGTTACACTAAGCTGCCACCAACCATTCCCTGTAAGAAGTCACACAGACTAGGGATGGATTTTTAAACAATAAAAAGAATAAGGTTTATTTAAATACACACAGGGAAAATAAAACAATCAGGTGAATAAAATAAAGTAACGTGGCTTATTCTCACTCATACAAGCATACAGTTTGGTTCACACAGAACCCTTAACTTAAAGCACAGACCCTGAACCTATCAGTTCTGGCTAACCAACAGACACCTGAACCTATCAGGTTGGTACTCTGACACACAGTAGTACCCTGTCTGACACACAGACTCCCACAACAGCTTTTTCTTCCCAGCTGCTGCTTCGTCACAACCCAGTGTCTCTCAGTGACTCATCTCTTCACCACACAGGCATCACATATTTATACAGTACAGCCCCTCCTCCTGATGTCCCGCCTTCCACTCCCCATAGGATGGAACTTTCCCTCCAAACCCATGACAGACAGGTAACATCAGTGCTGTATGTAACACTAGGTTTAACTGTGTAAAGGCACTCCTGGACATTGTGGAAACATGATCCAGACTCAGAAATGAATCCAGGAGCACTCTCAAGTGGCACACCTGTGTTTTCAGAAATAGTGTAACTCTATCCAGCACAGGCTGCATCCCCGTTCCTTGATCTCCCTTTTGACTGACCAGGAGCCTCTCTGTCTTGTCTGAATTTTCAGTTTATTTTCCCTCATCCAGTCCGTTACTGTCTCCAGATACTGGTGTAGAACTGAAATAGATTTAGATGGAAAGGAGAGATAGAGTTGGGTGTCATCTGCATACTGATGATACCGAACCCCCAAACTCTCAACAACCTTTCTCAGCAATTTCATGTAGATGTTAGATAGCGTAGGAGACAAAACAGAACCTTGAGGGACACCACAGGCCAAAGGCCAGACTGTCAAACAGGAGTCCCCCAGCACCACCCTCTGAGTTCTTCCCTCCAGGAAGGATGAGGATCACCATAAAACAGTGCTATCAAGTCCTAAATATCCAAGAGATGTGGGCCAGAAGGATTCCATGGTCAATGGTATTGAAAGCTGCTGAGAGATCCAGCAGAACCAACAGGGATGCACTTCTCTTGTCTAGTTCCTGACAAAGGTTGTCCACCAAGGCAACCAAAGCAATATCAACCCACTAAACAGGCCTGAAGCCAGACTAAAGTGGATCTAGATAATCCATCTCATCCAGGAACCCCTGGAGTTGAGAAGCCACAATCTATACTCTAGCACCTTGCCCAAGAAGGGAACATTAGAGACTGGCCGGTCATTATCCAATACCATGGGATCTAAGGAGGAGCCTAAAATAAGAGAAAGGAAAACTTTAACCATTTGCCCACCATGGTCATTCTGATTCACATTACAAGTCATGCCTCCATTTTGCAAAACAGAGTTAAAAAAAACCAATAATCAACACAGTGAACCCCTTTTCTCCAGTTTTCAGAAAGACACATATTTCTGTCAAACTCTGGTGTAATTAATTTGTGTACTCCCTACCTCCACTTGTTGAAGAGGCCTCCTTTCATTGGTTTTGTGAGCTCTGAACAACAGCTTCAAAATTAAGATTGTAATACCACATTAACCTCTATGGGAAGAACTACTGATAAAGTCATGTGGTGTGTACTTGAGCAGACAGCCCAAAGTTTCATTTCAAAAAATGGGAATTCTTTATGAATAAGAGTGGGGCTTACTGGGTTTTTATCTGCATTGTACTGTACAGATACAGTTTTAAAAAAAGGCTTCTCCAGGAAAAATATTCCTCAAGGATTCATACCTTAGTGTAGCTTCACCTCTGAAGCTATCGTCGTCATCATCATCATCATCACCATCATCATCATCTAATTTCAAGACCTAATTAAGATGAAATTAAATGGTTCCAGCTGGGAACCTCTGACATGGAAATCAAATCTCCATATCTACCACCCATCAGGCCCTAAAACAAAAACACCCACTTTTCTCATGAAGAGCAAATCAACTTGGAAAGGTATGGAAAACACATGGATCATGTTAGTTCAGGCCTTGCATCATCTGGACCATTGGAAAAATTCAAACAACTCATGCTGACCAAGGAAATTTTAGGGTTTGCACCTTTGGGACAACCCCTGTCATTCTCAAGAGATAATTGTGCTAGTACTTCTGTTGACTATCACTTGAAAATTAATCAAATGCCCTAGCTTTTTCCCTTTTTATTAGAATTGGATAGTATTTTCAAATACAGTAGTTCATTATGAGGGGCTAGGCTTACCAGATTATAAAGAGTTAGGTGCAGTTTATACGTGTGTTGCTATGTACCTTTAAAATTTGATATCACCACACAAATCAAACACACCTAGCCCTTCTTGTCTCTCCATTCTGACAGTGGCAGAGAAATAGGAAGAAGCCTGTCAAGCACATCACTCTTCTTGGCAGACAGATGGCTGATGAAGAAGAGATGTGATAAATGTATGCCAGAATATTGTGCAGACCTACTCAGAAGTAAGCTAGCGAATGTTACACTCTAACCAATGACTATCATAACACACTGGCTTGTTCTCCCTTTTTTGCAAGACAGAAGATCAGAAAACAATCACAAAGAAAGAAGGATGGCAAATGGCTACTGTGCATTGTCTTTGTGCTTGACCAAAACTACGCTTGATAAGGGAAGATAAAGGAAATGAAAGCTTTCATGTAAGATTTACTCAGAATCTCATGTCTTGAAGAAAAGGCATGGAAGGTTTAGCTGTAGGTGCTCTGAACTGTAATGCTGTACAGTAAAGCCCTACTAACAGAGTAAAACAAGTCTCTGAAGCCATCGCACAATGATGATTTTGCTTTCTGGTTCCTCACATTTAGAACCATATAATGTCTGACATCTTAAAAGTTATCTCAATATGGTGCAATCTTTGTTCCTAATAAAAGTACCATTTCCCTGAAAGTAAGACCTAACCTGAAAATGAACCCTAGTATGATTTTTCAGGATGCTCATAATATAAGCCCGACCCCAAAAATAAGCCCCAGTTAAGTGAAACCCCGCCCTCCACCGCTGTGCAGCAACCAAAGATGACATGACTGTATTTGAATAAATGTAGATTGTTGTACATGAAAAAAAAAAACCATCCCCTGAAAATAAGCCCTAATGTGTTTTTTGGAGCAAACATTAATATAAGACCCTGTCTTATTTTCGGGAAAACATGGTATTGAGAGCCAATGGAATTTGCAGGATGGATTATCAGACTGTTACTCAGGATACCTGGATTCAAATTTGTGATCACTTGGGGAAACTCACTTGGGGTGGCACTGGTGAAACTGCACCTTAAATATCTCACATACCTCAGAAACTGTACTAGGATCACCGCTAAACAACACATAATAGACAATAAAATTATTACACTACTATTGTGCTTTGGCTTTTTTTTCTAATTAGCAAACAGGTTTGCCTTCATGTATTGTTTACCTAAGTGGACACCTAAAGAAAAACTAGACATATACAATCATTATTATCATTAGGTAAGTATAATTCTATGTAACATATAGATGAACTTACAGGACAGCTGATTAAAATACTGGGGGTAAGGTGACATTGACAACACGGTGACAGTAATGAAACAAAATTTATTTTTAAAAAACATAGAAACTTTATTACATGTGTGTTTGTGTCTATATAGAGCCTAGTCGTTTAGGTATCTGGCTTCAAAGCCAGAAGTTGGGAGTTTGATTCCCTGTTATTCCTCCTGGGAAAAGAGCCAGGCTATGTGGCCTTAAGCAAGCTGTACAGTCCCAGGGCACCCCCAGAAGAAGGGAAGGGTAAACCACTTCTGAGTACTCTCTACCTAGAAAATCCAGAAAAGGGTTTCCTATAAGTCAGAATTTACTTGATAGTACATGATTGTTATTATATTTAATTTATATACTGCCTTTTTTCCAGGGTTTGGACCCTAAAATACACTAAAATGGCAAACATTAAATAGAATTAAACTCGTATGGCTAAAATGACAATTAAAATTATTTTAAATCATTTAAAATAGTAGTATCAATTTAGTTTAAAAATGAACGCTAGCACATATATAGAGGAAACAGGAGGCTCTTAATAGTTATATGTCTGCCTATTTAAAAGCACTCTATCCTGCTGCCAGATAGAGTGCAGGGAGGAGGCAAATCTCATCTCTTTTGGCAAGGAATTCCAGAATCTGGTCTTGATGATCAAGAAAGCTCTCTCTTGAGTCCTCCCACTGATAGGCTTCAGAAGGTTGTGGAGCCATAACAAGGACCTTACCTGCAGAGATGGTACACTAGCTTTAACTGTGCAAATGCACCCCCTTTCACTCTAAAATCTGGTAATCTAGGTCAGGGCTAATCCAGGAGCATATTTAAAATGCAAACATCAGCCCAGGTTGAATCTCTATTCCCTAATTTGCCTTTTGATGAATTATTACCAAAAATCTTGATAGTTTATGATCAGAGGTAAGAATATCTTACATTGTTTTACATGTCACAAAGTCAGGAAACTGGATCCTTTTCTAGTCTCATCTCTGCATCTCTAGTGTTATGAAGATTATAGTACTGATTCGCCTTACAGAATTGCTGCAAGGATTACAGAGATAATATATGTGACATTCTTGAAACATTCTAAAGTACTGTTGTTGTCATCCATGAATATTTGCCTTAATTTATTCTGCTATCTTAAAGAAAAAATCCTTTGTGGAGCTATCTATTAGAAAACAATTCTAAGGCTTTTTCACCAGGATAAATAAATTTAAAAATGCATAAAATCAATCTGCATTTTAATCTTGGCATAGTCATATGCACCTGGTGCAAGGGTAATATATTACAATTCACTGTTTTGTGGATAAATGATAGCCTTTGTAGGCCTCATGCTAAGCAGGCCTGGACCCAATAAACACACTACATATATAATGGAGGGGAAAAGGCCACAACTATACAGTGGTGCCTCGCTTAGCGATGTTAATTCATTCCGAAAAAATCGCTGCTAAACAATTTCATTGCTAAGCGAAACACGGTTTCCCATTGAAATGCATTGAAAACCGGATAATCCGTTCCAATAGGAATGATTGCCGGCCTTAACAGAAAATTGCCATAGGAAACATCGCTAAGCGAAATGCGGTTCCCCAATTGAAATGCATTGAAACCTATTCAATGCATCTCAATGGGGGGAAAAATACAACAACAAATTAAAAAAGAGTCAGAACAAAGTCAAATTTGGTTAGCAAAGGGTTTATTAAGTGCACTTTATGATTTCAAACATTTTAAACAGTAAACTTTAACTTTATAAATAACAGAAAAACATTTAAAAAACAGCAAGCATGAGGCTGTTTAAACCATCGTTAAGTGAAACAGGGGACCCAAAATTTAATCGCTATGCAAAGCATGGTCCCAACCATCGCTAAGCGAAAATCGCCCATAGGGACTATCGCTAAACGAAGCACAAAAACGCTCTGAAAAATTCATTGCTAAGCGATTTTGTCGCTAAACGGAGCGCCCGTTAAGCGAGGCACCACTGTATTGGTTACAGCAGCAGCTTCCCTGGCCTAACATTGGGATGGATCCAGTTCCATCAGAAGATCCAAATTCCATACACACCCCGCCAATGCAAGCCATCAATTTCCCAGGTCTATCTGACAGACCATCCAAAAGGGCAGCCCCCTGGAAACCACATGGATGTATGCCACTCCATGGCTTCCAGCCACCCAGGGGCAAGGTCAGACTCCTGGCCCTCCAAGGTAGGGCATTCCCTGACCCTGTTTAGAGGACAATTGTCATCGTAGTTCTAGATACTAATGGGAATGGTAGTATTTAAGTAATTTAAATTAGATATAGTAAATCAATTATTTGATGCTGATCTGGTGGGGGGGGGACCTGCTTACAATCCCAGTTGCATTTAGCCCTCAAAATTCTTCATGCCCAGCAAGAGAACTTGCACTGTGTTTGCATAACACAGCATTGTGTAAAGGGACTAGCAACCTCCATCTGTTATCTCCATCTCAGTAACCATATCAAACTATATACAGTGGTGCCTTGCATTACAACGTTAATTTGTTCCAGCGAAATCGCTGTAGAATGAAAACATCGTAAAGTGAAAATTAAAAAGCCATTGAAATGCATTAAAACCTGGTTAATGTGTTCCAATCGGCTAAGAACTCACCGTCCAGTGAAGATCCTCCATAGGGGTGGCCATTTTCGGGTGCCTGTGTGGTGAAAAATGGCTCCTAAACACTGCTGGCACACCCCTCCTCCTCCTCCTCAGAGCCCCAGCCAGGCTAAGGAAACTCCTGGGTTGCTTCCTTGTCCTCTTGCTCTGCTTGGCAGAAAATCTGATGCGGCCCAGCCTCACTCAGACTCTGCCTCCAGCGGCCCCCAGGTAAATTGAGTTTGAGACCCCTGCATTATTATGTCACCCAGTTGTCTTAACTCGGCCATTCTATGTGCTTTAGACTCCCTGCCTGACCTCCTAGGCATGGCAGAACTCCCTGGCTAATGCCCTCTTCCTTTCCAGTTCACTCAACTTAGGTAAGAGAACATTATAATCAGGCCACTCTTCTTCCTCGGATGAAGAAAGTGTAGGAGTCACCCTGGCGGGGGTCCTACACCTCACGGGCTGCTTACCCCTTTTGCCACCCTGACCTCTCTTTTTCTGGAGCCATGGTAGCTAATTAGATTAAGAGTAGAAGCAAGTGCTCACTAGCAATACACAGATCTAAAACTGGTCTTATTAAATAATCCACTAATGTATTTCTTCTATAAGCAGTATTAATAATTACTTATAGCTGGTTCCAATTGCTCCTCTTTTTTTAATTGAAAAAATTAAAAAATAAATTAATTTAATTAATTATTAATTTTACTTTAAATTTTAATTTATTTTATTTATTTTTAATTTAAACTCTGTAACTGTATATAACTCTCTCTCTTATACAAACACACACACACACACACACACAGAGAGAGGGGGGGGTGCCTCGCTTAACGAGGATAATCCGTTCCAGCGAAATCGCTTACAGTGAAATCCTCGTTAAGCGAAAAAAAATCCCATTGAAACACATTGAAAACCCGTTCAATGCATTCCAATGGGCTGAATAACTCACCGTCCAGCGAAGATCCTCCATAGAGGCGGCCATTTATGCTGGTCCTTTTCAGGGTTTTCTAGGTATACTTCAGTCACCAGTGGTTTACCATTCCCAAGGCTACACAGGCTGGTACTTCTCCCAGGAGGCACAGTGGGGAACTGAACTCATGTCCTCTGGCTCTGTAGCAAGCTATTCGGCCAGCTGATGAGTAATCAAGGGTCTGGTAGTGAACATGAGTATGTTTTATTTATATATCTGGAAGCCGCCTAGAGTGGTCACAAGACCAGATGGGTGGGGTATAAATAAAATAAAATAAATAAATAATGAAAAAAGAATGAAATTCTAGTGGCCAAAAATGCATAGGTATAGCAGTTTTGATGTTAAGTAATGGAAAGGCTGCAAGGGCACTTCTAGAATTGCCAGTGCCCTCTGGGGAACTGAGAATTCCTGGTTCATAGTCTAGTGTTGAAAGAAAAGGTAGCTGCCAGAAGCCTCTCATTCCAGCAATTTAGATGACATTGACCACAACTGCCACCTAGCATCTCATCAGGGTCAATAACCACATTCATATGTGGGAACACAGGACAAAATAATAAACAACTGGCAAAACAGCTTTTTATGCCACTCGGAGGTGGGAGGAAAAGAGCATTTGCTGCTCATAGCAAACAGCTTCACTCACACATAATTCAGGCTTATAGCATTTAGGAGTTATTGAAAAAAGTGTAAAAGAGCATTTTAGTTTCATTTACTGTGCTTCATGTGGCATAAAGAATCTTTATAAAGTCACAATGAAATTCTAGGTGTAGGATAATTCTGTACCACGTACTGTGGAATACATATGGGGATTAATATTAGTCTAGCACTTAGTTTTAGAATACGTACAATTTCACCATGTCAGCTGTCACAGGTCTCTCAGACATCCCACACATGTTCCACAGAAGCTGCGTGTTTCAGGGAAAGATTACTCATCTTGAGGACATCTTGAGAAGCTTCTCAGGAACACAGGGTGTCCCCAGAAATTAGGCTTTCCAAAAGGATCCAAGCAGAGAGGATGGATTCTAACCCCATATCCCACCTGCCTGCACATGAAAGAAGAGAAATTGAAGATAATCTGCACATGAAGTCTCTCAACCCTGATTTTTCCAGATCCTCAGTCATGTGGAGAAAGTCCGTGCATAGCTAAAGCTTTCAAATCAGATATTCCCTCTCTTCCCTGGAAGACAAAGACAAGAAGGAACAGGGTTAGAACTCTCTTCCTCTTTAGGCTTTCCTCTTTTTTGAACACCCAAACAGGGCTATTTTGATAGGTTATGGAATGGAATCACCACAGACTTAACAAACCAGTTCTGAATGCCATGGTTTAAAGCACAACTGCACACAAACTGCAATTTCTTTCAGTCAAACTATTTTGGACTCAACATCATCTTATATGAAAATATGTTTTCTTGTATAAAAATAAACTGTAGTTCTCCACTGAGAAGAAAAGGAAGAACATGTTTTCTTTACCCTCTTTAATGCTGGACATCTCTTTTCTTCTTTTTCTCCATCATAGGTACACCAGAGAAGACCACCAAAGGTGCAATGGACTACAGAACAGAGATAAAGTAGCAAGCTTTCTCTGGTTCCCAATGTCACTGCACTGAATACTGTACCGATGTTTCCCTATTTACTCACCAGAATCCCCAGTAAAAACAAACAAACAAACAAACAAACAAACAAACAACTCCCTGGAGGCAAAGTATTGCATAAAAATATTGTCTATCCGTTTGGCCCTTTCTTCCAGATTCCACCAAAGTTCCACTAATATGTAAATCAGTTACAGAGAGCCTCATCAAAGATGGTAGTGGCAGCAGTGGCAGCAAAAAGAACAACACGGCAGGGAGGCAACAGGGGAAGGGGGCAGGATGGGGGGCACAAACCAGGAGGTTCATTGCATCACTCAGAAATTCATTACTTCAGGAAAGTTTGGTTTCTCCAGTTTGAACAAACCTGAACCAATCTGAAAAAATGAATTAGCGATTTTCAATGAACTTCCTGGTTTGTTAGCTTTGTGCCCATCTATAGTCCTGATCCATGATGACTACAGAATTTTGAAGTGAATTGATTTTCTTAGGTAAATGAGCCAAGGTACTAGTGTTCATGGAAAATGAATACAATACTGGAAATAACTTCCTGCTCATGACAGGCTAGAAATAGAGTGACTTTCAACTAATACTAACAAGAGAGATCCAGAATGCATAATGAAGCCAAAACTTCAAGGGTCTTGAGGCTCAAACGAGAAATCAGTGGAATCTTCAATTTGTGCTGCACAAAAATGTAATATCAGATTGTAGGTACTGATGAAAGAAACAAGCCGAAGTGAATGAAAGATTCCAACAAGCAAGATTCAAAGTTAGTGGGGGAGGGAGCAGTTGGCTGCAGCTGGGTACTCCAGTCTGGGGTGGAAAACCAGCATAACATTGCAAAACTGTCTGTTACAGGGAAACAGAGCAAGCAGTGACCAGCAAAACATGAAGGTGAACAGATGGGAGAGAATGGCACCCCATGGACCTTCTCAGCATGAAGACTGGAATGCCTTATATTGATTCTGTTCTCTGTGCCACTGTATTGAAAAATTCACCAGAATTAGTACAGCTCGTCCTCAATTGTGGCTACGCAAACAATGATTGTCTGCGTATATCCAGGGCAGATAGTGACACCAAGTCCAGAAACAGCTCACATGCTTACCTCTTTACACAATTTGTGTGATTATCACATTGTGGATGATGTATCCTCTCACTAATAATGTCCGTCCAAAAAAACCTGCATGGTGTTTCCTGGCTTATCTTCTCCCCAGTATGCATAATGTATCCTTAGATCAGGAATTATTGATTCCAAACTCAAATCAAGCCTGAACTATCTCTGGAGGCAAAAATATTTGGTGAGCTTGAGGCTGCTAAGTCTCATCCCCAGCCAGGCAAATGCCATGTAGCTGATGTTTAAGGGGCAACCACGACAGGGCTCTGCTGGCCCTCTCTCCACTGCCTCATTCACAGGAAGCCCTAGACTGCCAGGCAGCTGGGGAGAAAGGGGCCTTGACTCCTTCCCATGGAGTGCCAGTGATAAAAACCATCAGACATGCCCATGTTCTTTTCCATTGCCTTTTAAAATCTTGATCTACAGAAATCTCTTATTGAACCTTGTTTAAAGAAATTTCCTGGATCAGAGGCATTTTATTGCTTGCTTTTATTGATTTTGGAAGAGAATATGAGTACACTGCTTCACGTGGCTGAATTTTGTGCTGCTGTGGTCAAAATTCATAAAGGAAGGGTTTAATAAATGCATACTTCATTAACACCAACAATCTTCCAAGTAAGAATTATGGCGCTAGGAGATTTTTAACTAATTTGTTTTTATAGCAACAGTAATGTGAAGTTGGCACATTCTTTTGGAAAACAAATACACACATATTTACAGTTTATTTAAATTTTGCATAGTTTATCATAACAGAGCCTATCTATCATGAAAAATAAGATGGATACAAAAGATTTTGAAAAGCCATCTCTACACAATAGGCAATATGAGTGACCTTGGATTGAGTATCTTGTCCATCTGAATTTCCTGGGTGTGATTAAAATTTTGTCTCTGGAGTCCCTTACTTTCTTGCATAGCTCCACTGCATGTTTCATAACACACAGTATAAACTATAAGTAAAATATTCTGGAAGTTTCAGCAGCAGCAATACCCTAGGATTGTTTTTTTCTTTAGAGTGACAATGGCCACTATCAAACTAACCATTTTATTTTTTTATGGTATGAGATCCTGGATGGCATGAGTCTCTTGCCTTGAGCAGGAGGTTGGACTAGAAGACCTCCAAGATCCCTTCAAACCCTATGATGACTCTATGATTCTATGAAACACCTGAAACTTAAGTCTCTCCTCTTAAGACTATCATTGCTGTAGAAATATAGAGAGAGCATTATTGTTGTTAGAAGGCATTATATGGCTACTGTGACTATCAGACTTTATCAGACCTAAGCACCGTGAATTTTTTAAAGCCCAGAATGAAACTCCCTTCATTTCCAGTTAATTGTTGGGTGATGGTAAAAATTACAGTCCATGTGGAAGAAAATGGATTGAAGAAAAATGGACTAGTCCCAGAACCTATGTGAAAATTCCCTGTAGACATCTCGAACTATTTTCATGTATGGCAAAGTTGTCATGCATGTACTGTAAACTCCCAATGTGGAATTCTGCCCCAGAGCAACATTCATCACAGGCACTCGAAGGATTCCAATTCAGTACAAATCTATATTATTTTCTCATGCCTTTGAGGACAATAAATTGCTGCCAAAATCCTGCTTTTGACTTTGACTTGATGATGGGTGAAATGGGAAACAAAGAAATCTCAGGTTTAAAGAATGTGAGGGAACCCACAGTGATTGAGGTAAGATAATTTATTTACATGTACATAGGCACAATCACTTATAAGCAAGTATGCCTCATAAACAGCCACAGAACCCTTTTATAAACTCCCCTCAGAATGAAATCCACCAAGTTGTTACTAGGATCCAGGGGTGAGGCTGAGGAGCCTAACGCCGAGGGAGGCCTGGAAGGAAAAGACAAGAAATCGGGCCTTCTCGGTGGTGGCTCCTCGCCTCTGGAACAACCTACTTTCTGAGATTCACGTGGCTCCCTCGCTGGGTATCTTTAAAAATCAATTAAAAACATGGATATTTCGGCAGGCCTTCCCTCCAGTCAATTCCTGATGTTTCCCTTTCCTCCTCCCCCCATTGCTTGCCCCCATCTTGTTGAAATGTGTTCTACTATGCAAAAACTGTTTTTATATATATACATTGTGTATTTTACGCTGTAAGCCTCCTAGAGTGGTCTTAACCGACCAGATAGGCAGGATAATAAATAAATAAATAAATAAATAAATAAATAAATAAATAAATAAATAAATAAATAAATAAATAAATAAATAGTCTTAAGGAAAGCTATGCACATAACACTGCTGTCACAGGCAAAAACATTTGCTTGTTGCTATGCAAAAGATAACTAAACTGCCCAAGTGAAAAATGTCAACATACAAAATAACAGAAATCAAAGTACCAGTTCAACTATCTCACAACACAGAGATGCTTTACACATTCAGAAATATGTACTCAAGTGCATGAGGTTCTGTCTTCCATCCTCTCACATCTCCTTAATGCTTGCTTATGCATATCATGTCCTACATCAAGTACAGCGAAGTCCATTTGAGGCTTGCATGGTCCATTAAGAGGAGGAGGAAGTTTCTTAACTGATATGTTGAGCAATATGTTTTGTGAGAGAGCTGTTCCACCAGATATCAAGGTCCTAAGGGCTTTATAAGTTATGATCATCAGCACATTCAATTCTTACCAGTTTCGTGTTTGGGAAGATTTTTCCCAAATTATTTATTCATTCATTCTCATTTGGAGTCCACTTTTCTCCCAGTGAGGGGACCCAAGGCAGCTCACAATGTTAAAACAACTTATAATAAAAACACAATAAATTACAGATTAAAAACAATTAAACTGCAACAATAATTAACAATCTTTTAAGTAACTAAAAATATTTAAAACTGAAAGGAAACTTTAGAAAGAAAAAGAACAAAACAAAACAGCTTCCAGGGACCCATAGCCTGCCTGCCTGAAGAGATGAGTTTTCAACTGCTAGCTGTTACATTCTCATACCCACTGCAAAACATGGGCATACAGATGTGAACAGATGCCGTAAGTATTAGCCTCTCTTCTCAGACAGTTTTAAGTCCTGGAACTGTGTGGCATCAAAACCAGTGAAGAACAGATCAACATGGAAATGCCATTTTGAACAACAGCCAGGTGTATATAGCATTTTCAGTTATTTCAGTGTGAGAAAACTTGTCTTCTTCACACATTTAGAAGGACGTCCATCTTCCTGTCTGGATACTTCACTCAATAAATACTGGGTCATCTAGACATCTTGTATAGAAAATAACACAAGATCCATCCAGCAATTCTTTGCTCCCTGGGCCTTCATCTGAAAATATATTGCACAAAGTATGCATGATGGATGAGGTGAAGTCCACAAACAGTGTTCTGAACAAAAACAGTTGTTGCTGTCATGTGCCATCAAGGCATTCTGTTTTGAACAAAATACAAGCAAGGTTGTATGACGTCTGCCTGCCAGTTTAATTCTGGAAACAGCTGCCAGATGTCTAAGATACACCAAGACAGTTCCAGAGAAGATCAGCAAGGTTTCATGAGCTGAAGACCAGAATTGTCCACCCATTTTTCCCTTTCTGAGGAGAACACATCCTGCAGCAGATCCTGAAGGCAAAGAACACAAAAAAGTGCAATGTGTGTTGATAACTTTTTTGTGCTTTTCTCCCTCTACTTTCTTGTTGTTCCAAACTGATTTTCCCCACAACAAACTAGGATATACAATGTTGCAATATGACGTCAAGTTCCTTTGAAATCTCCATTGGGTATTCAAGATATATGAGATGTTCAAGGAGAAGTTTGCAATTACCTCCTGCCAGTAAATTTCTGTGGTGAAACAGGCCTTTGAGCCTGTGGTAGATTAACTGGCAGTTTTGCACAGTCTTATAAACTTGGGAGCTGTCAGAGGTCCTGGATTATTAGCAGGTTCCCATGGAGCCCTGTCATTAAATCCCTATCTTCTGGTCAACACCACCAGCATCTCAGGCAGTGGTGCAGCTTTGATAGATGTGAACAGGCAACAGGGGGTACCACAACATAGGGAATAGACCTATGGCTTTGTCAAGGAGGAAAAATGGCAGTTTATAGCTAGGGTAAAGAAAGGCCATATAATCCAAAGAATACAGGGTTTGTTCATTTTTTCTTGTACTGGTTGCCAGTCAGAATACAGAACAAGGCAGAATGGGCTCTTCGTCCTAGAAACCAGCAGATGTAACAGATTATAATACTCCTAGGGGTAGTTCCTTAAGATTCATGATTCATACCTTTTCCAACCAGTGAAAAGTTTAGGGTATTATTTGTAGAATTCCTTTTTTTGTGGGAAGAAAAGCTAAAATATTCTTTTTTAATTAGGGTATTTATAATTATATACAAGGAGAGTGCATGTATGCAGATGTACACATCCATAGGTTATTCCAGATCCACAAATTCATTAGTCCAGGTCCAGCAGGGTTAACAACCAATTAAAAAGAAATGGCCCTGCTTAGCTTTGTTTTTGTTTTCAGTAAACTGCTGGTTTCCTGATCTCTCTCTCTCTCATGTATACTGGTGCCTCCCTATAAAAATGGTATTTAGCTATCAGGACTTAAAATGTCTTCTTATCTGGTGTTAAAGATAGATTAAGCATTCTTCAGTCTCAAGAGACTATGGAAACGTGCTCTGTATGGAGGACTTAAAGATAAAGTGCATCCTAATCACCCATTAGCAATGATTGTCTCGTTAGTGATCAGAAAAGTTGAAAATGTATTACATAACCAGTGTAGCTTATGCTAATAGTGGGGGCAGCAGGGCGGGGAAGCAGAGAGAACATGGTCATAGACCCAAGGACTTTTTAATAGGGTCTTCTCAGTTATGGCGACTAACTCATAATGTTTCCACCTAAAGGAGATCAGCTGCCCTGTTTCCCTTAACGGCATGTATCAACAGCCAAACACACATTCCTGTATTGGAAGGCTTTCCCTTTGTTTTTAGGGAGATCAATAGCTATGCATTTCTGTAGCTTGGAAGTATTGGGCTTTAGCCCTGCTTGGTCATAAGCACCCCTATGAACTACAACTGAAGTATTTGCGCAAGTTAGAAAAGCCTTTAATTCCATACACCAATGGTGTCAAAGAAAGTTATGCAGCAGATCTGGATACACTGGGCCATCTTGTCTGTGCAAAACCATGGATGGCAGCTGGGACCCTAAACATGATTGTTTGCATGTTGGCATCCCTACAGCCCCCTGAAAGCAAGATCCGCACTTCATTCCATAAAGGTGAAGCTGCACTCTTGGAGGGTACACACCAGTCATTCTTGGGACTAATCACCCCGATATGGACTTCAAACCTACATCCCGATTTGGGAAATCTGCCACAAAGTGCCAATTACTATGTTGAATCTATGTTGGTGTTGCTTATGTTTTTTGGTTTTGTATTCATTGATCCTTTTTTATATTATTAATAACTTAAATACTGTCTTTTGATTGTTCTAAGCCGCCCTGGGTCCATTTAAAGGAGAAAAGTGGGTTTGAAATATTTTAAATAAATAAAGATTTAAGCGAACAAAACTGAGCAATGCATGTTAAAAAGCAAATGGCCCCAAGGTATACATCTTTAGTGGAAATATTAAAATATAATTAACTCCGTTATAATATCAAAACACCATTGAAATATTGTATATTAAAAATACAACAAATTGGGCATACAAAGTGCCATGTGTGTGCATGTTTGGCATGTTTAAACTATCTAGGCTTCATGCTTGCAGAAGCTTAGCCCTGATGGACAGATGGACATACTGGGGCCAAAGCAGGCCTGCAGGTGAACATTAAGAAGTAATCATGATTACAGAAAAACTACACAACTAACATTGACAATGAAGAAACTGAAAAAAATGTTGGCTCAATCATAAATTCAAAGGGAGATTGAAGCCAAGTAAAAATGTAGAGGATGCAGAGGCAAAAGAAAGAATGCCCATCATTAGTAAAATTGTGGAAGGAAAACTGCATCTCCAGGATGAACAGGAACAATGGAAGTGGAATAGAGGAATATCAAAGTATGCTTGGAAAGAGAAGCATGCAGTCTTCTGGAAGGAAAGAGGGGCTTCAGCGGCTGTGCAGGAGGGAAAGATCTTGATGTATGGAAGTGAGTGAGAAGGAACTGCTGTAGAGCCCCCACACACACAATGGAGCCTCAATGTGCAGATCACTCAATTCCTAAGAAGAAAAAGTTATAAAAATAAGAAGTTGCGTCTCAGAGAAATATCTGAAATAATGGTGCACTGGTAACTGCCATTAATCAAGTATGGGGTCAGCCAGAGCTTACCAGAGAGGGAGAAGTCATCAGGTCAGAAGAAGACCAACCCATACAGCACAGCAAGGAACACCATCATTCTTAAAACACAGGTAGTATGGAAGGAACTGAAAGAGTGCAACTGTGTGCATCCTTAGGAACAAAACTACGTCTATTTAAACAGCTGAAAATGTGGAATTGAAAGAAGCTGACACTCTGGAAGAAAAAAGTACAAAGATAAACTTAAAGTCTACCCATGCAAGGCATGGCAGCATCCAACTCATCAAAAGCAAGTGGGATATAAGGAGCAGAGCTTGAAGGAAGAAGGACCAGAAAAAAAAAGGAAGAATGAGACCCTTTGATGAATCTGCCAAACAAAATCAATAGGGCCTTCTGTCTGGAAGGAAATTATTTTAAAATCTAACATCAGGAACAAGGATAGGACATTATGACAGAATTTGGTTTAACTAAGCATTATTTTAGTGCACACCCATATTAGTAGTACTAGTAGTATTCCCTTTTTTATCCTGTTATTATCATCCTATTGTTATCTTATTATCCTATTAAAATGGGATGATAATAATATTTTTAGAGCAATCATATGCTAACCACAGGTCTATATTAATAAAAATAATTTGGGATTTATGTTTATTGTTAAGATGCAACTCTGTTTGGCTTTTGGGGATCCATAGTAGAAGATTGCAAACTTTGCAATATTGATTTACATGGATTTACAGTTGAGTAAAGATGCGCAAAACCTGAATGTCTAGAATTGAAGCTCCTTGGGTGTTTGATTTGGGAACATTTTTAACAGCAATTCAGTATCTCTGATCAAGCATTCAGCCTAAAAATGGACAGGGGTCAAAGGAGCAATTTAAAGCCCCATTCCTAGAATCCCAATGGCCCCAGCTTCCTCTTCAGATTGCAAAGATGCACATATTGTCTGAAGGTCTGAAAGGTGTCTCAAAGGACAGGAGTAGAACTAGGCCAAATACAAGCTTACCACTTAGAAGGCAATATAACATTTTCTCTTCAGAGATGCCTTTCCTTTAAAGTTGTCATGTCTGAACAATCACACTTGCAAATAAAGCTCATACTTCCTTCCTGATGACTGAGCATGAAACGAAAGCAAGCTAATTTGCAGCTTATGGAGCTGAGGAGTCCTCATACCTAGGTAAACAGGCATTGCTGAGGCGTATGTTCTGTGATGCTTATGCCTATTTCGGAACCTTGAGCTGTCACCAGGGGAAGTCACACCGGATGAGATATTAAACTGCTACATTCCATGAGTAAACTGGGTGTGTGTGTGGGGGGGAGAAGACCTAATTTTCTTCATTCACTCCAAAAACTTTAGGCATTTTCTGCTTTTTTTCTGTTAGCTGTAAGGATTAGGGAATGGCTTCTCCCTGTTGCTGGTGTGTCTGTTGAACATCTTTCTTGTTTGTTTGTTTGTTTGTTTGTTAGTATTATTGCCCCATTAGTGCTATTCTGAATAGCTTACAACATGACAAAATAAAACACCACAAGAACATTGAAATTATAAACAAAAACATGCAGAGAAATAAAACAAATTATGACAAGAGGCGTATTATCCCAGTAAAAGTCAGATCATGAATAATGCACTCAGGGTGAATTTGTACAACCTAATTGCTAAAACATCTCTTACACCACAAAATACCTTCTTCTGCTGACTATCATTCACAAAGTGACACAATGCAGGGGAAAATCCCAGAAACCGGCTCCGTTTTCATCAGTTAACCATTTCTCACCTAAACACAAATTAAGGGCTGTTTTTCAACAGGTGTGAATGGTAGTGAGAAGAAGTAGTTGACCATCTTGACTGCTGCCATTGGTGCTGTCAACATTCACACTGCCTTTTGCTATATAAAGCTTGGCATCCTTTTTCCTGCTGGCAACATGGGCACAATATTGTGCAGCAATATTGGGCCATTTCCTGGCTTTTTAAATTGTGGGTATAGAAGCACAATTTTCCACATTCATAAACCAGAGATGTTTTTAAGAGTTAAATTTATTAATGCAAAAGTTTTCCTGTCAATTCACACGATCTCCCTCCACTCAAAATTAATTTCTACCTGTCCCCTGCTGTGTAAAACATTTCCACTGTTAATTAGTTTATTTGTTTTATCAAGAGAGAACTAATTGTATTCTCCCCATAAACCAATGGAGACAACTTTCATTAATAATTTCAAAATGGTGTTATTTAATTAATCACCTTCAGGAATTTATATCAAATGAAGAAACACATTTTATGAAATAATTTTCCTGACTGCTTCATCTTGGCTGCCTGCTGAGAAGAATAAAGAAATAATGAAAGTCAGTTTAAAACTTCATTCTTATCTCACTTTCATAATTTGTGCAGAAGTCCTTAGTTCTGTTACATGTTTCACATCAAAAGTGCACCTTTAAAAAGGGTATTCTAATGTAATGAGATGTTATTTGATAAAACAAATTGTGTTGTAAAATGGCAGGAAGCGCTAAATTAACTCTTGCTACTGATCTGCTGGAAAAAAGTAGCAATATGGAAGGTGGATTGGGAATGGGAAATTCACTTCCCAAGCCTGTTATATATTGAATCCAAACATGATGAAGGTTCAGGTCTGCTTCAAAATGAACCAGTCTCAGGGTGCGAGCTAAATGTTTAGGGAATTACTGTGCTTCTCCAAGTCTAAATACAGTGTCCATCAGTCCCAGCCAGTGCTACTCAATAGTGAGGGTGCTGGGAGTTGCAGTCTGACATCTCTGAAGGGAGCCAAAGAGCATGATTTCCCTCTGCTTTCCTTTGTTCTTATGGCACATTTCAGGAGGCCTGACAGAGAAGCCAAGAAGGCTGGAAAAGTGTCAGGCTGCTTTCCACTGTTGTGGTCTCTGGAGATCTTGGAACCAGGCACGTTAATTTATTGGCAGCACTGCGTTTCTGTCTAGCAAGGAGCATTATGCAGCTATAAACTGAACTTGGAGGCACATGGGAGAAGCCAACCTGAGTGAATTCTAATCCATCCTGTAGGAAGTATACAACTTCTTTAAAGATCACAGAAGCTAGATCCATTCTCGTTGGTACGTCAGTCGGATAATTTAACGATCTCTTTGAAGATGTGAACTGTGAACAATTGGGGTTGGTTTCTCACTGGGGAAACACAGGAACATAATAGATAGTGTGGGGAAGTGGAATTGGACTAACAAAAATTGTTTGTGTTTCAAGGAAATGTCTCAACAAGAGAATGAACAAACAGAGAGCCTGCAAAATTTGCTGTTAATGTACAGTTCTCACAGAATGTGTGTTACGTGACTTGCAAAAATAAGGCTATGGAATTCAGAATGATGAAAGAAGGGAGGTGGAGGAAATAACTCTTTCATACTCTAAACAAAGTGGTCTAAGAAATTATTTGTTTTCATATGCAGGTTGTTCTAACATACAATTGTTTTTCCCCCTTCATGCATGTTTGTGCTGATAAACAGAACAAGACAAGAATGCCTTATGAATGATGAGGTATCTTTGAGACATTTGCCAAAACATACTGCATATTCTGGAAATTAAAAAAACTAATAAATATAAAGGAATAAAGAAAATTAAATGCTGGAGCCATTCATAACTGAGCAATGGTAACTTTGGGGTCTCCTGCTGATAACTTTATTGGCTCCAGGTTGCTGGTGAGATTGTTTTTTTTTTATTGAATTGGTTGCTTTCCACAGTGGTTCTCTATCACGGTCCTCCTGCACCCCAGAGAACTGAGTTGCCTGCTTTAGTCCCCTGGATACAGTCAATTTGGTATTGGCCTCAGTTCCCATCACTGAGACCGGTGGAGCCCTTGCAGTAAGTGAACTCAAGGCTTGGTGCCTTTCAAAGATAGCTGATAGAGGCAGCTGGCAAGCACTGGCAGTCCTCTTGCTCTTCAGCAAGCCTCCTTCTCCTCCTTCCACACTGGTATTTGCACTGCTAGTGTCTTAGTTGAATGGGGTTTGGTACCACAGGACCCGTCGGGGACTTTGGGTGCCATGGAGCTGGTGAGGCTGGATACTTCTCTAGCACTGGAGTGATGGATGCCGCTCTTCCCCAGCCATGGTCCTTGACACCAGGAAGCTGCTTGCAGACTCTTGCCAGAAATCCGTCTTTTATATTTTTGTAAATGTTTTCAAGATGCAATGTCAGAAGTGGCCATGAAAGAGAATTGGAGACTACTTTTTTTTTATTCTTCTGCATACTTATAAGAACAATGGACCATATTTCGAGTGAAGCCGTTGTTATGATACCAATCATTTGGCACGGCCAAAATGCAGAGTTTGCTGTCATGTGCTGTCAAATCTTCTCAGAGTTACAGAAATTGCATGTGTGAGTAAACTCTACTCAAGTCTTGAAGCCATAGCTTCCTTTATTGGGTATACCAGTCTCATGTAGGACTTCCTCTTTTCTTACTGCCTTCCTTTCATTAAGTTATTAAATACTGCAATATTTGACAAAGAAATAGAAGTACACAATGTTTCACCCAAGGTTCAGGAACATTCTCATTGAAACAACAAGGAGCATGTTCACCTTGAGATAACTCCAGACCATAAAGAAAATTCTTGCCATGTGCCCTGAAATTCATGTTCCCAGATCTTCAAATTGTGGGAGTGGGCTACTTCAGTTACGGTAAACAGAAGTGGTGGTGTTAGATCTGTTCAATAATGGATACTGAAGGTTATTGCTATAAACAGAGTCAGCTTTTTCTGCACAATCACACAGAGAAAGGCAATAAATATGTCCCATTAATAAATAAACAATATTAATAAATTAGAACTGCACTCAAATTTAGGGTGCGTTTCTTTGCAGATAGCTGTAGATATGTTGACATATCCAGTAATAACAGCTTGATAACTGTCTGTATCATACTTACAACCACTCATGCATTAGACTCTTCTGCAAATACATGACAGCAATATGCTCTTTCATCACCATGATCTTTAAGCAGACATATCTCTCTGTCTGGACAATTTGCATTTGGCCCAGGATTTACAGTGAATGCTACAGAAGCATTTGATTGCTCCCCCCCCCTGCTGTTTGTACACTTCATTTTCATTCCAGAAATATTATTTGTTTTCTTTCCTGCTCTACAAAGAACCGGCTGACCATTTGCAGTTTCACTCCTTTGGCATAGCATTCCAGTAGTTTGTAGCAGGCTAGAAAGCTGTTTCAGAGCCATGCTATGCTATCCCAAGCAGCTGCTGACATCATAGTGATCAACTCTTATTGGACCCAAATCAGTTCAAAATCCTCCAGAACATTTAACAAACCATACATACTTGTAACATGATATTGTGACCTTGTTTGATTTGCCACTTGTACTGACAGCAGCCTCTCTCTCAATGGACTAGGACTGAAAAATGTATGAAGTGGTGAAGGCAACTCAACATATGGATGACATTTTTCGTTGAAGCTCCATGCTTCATGGAATATTCCTCTGGGTCTTAATGAGAACTACATAGCACAGGGACTAGCATAATGAAGTGCCTGCAGGACAGACCCACCCCATAATGGTAAAGCTGGTGTTTGTGATGCTTTTTCCATAAATCCCTTTGTCTGTGTGATTGAGTAAGCACAAGTGGAAAATTTCTATGCAACAGTGAACCCACCTATTCATCTACGTTTCTTTCTGAATACTGCAAACTAGAGAACTAAGAAAGAATCTTTAGCAGTCAGAGGAAAGGCTTGAAGTTCTTCAAGCTTTTCCAGTGTGTCTTTCCTCACCCTACAGAAAAATGTGAAACAAGGCAATAGAGCACAACAGAAAGCATTTCCCGTCAAACACTTAGAGGCATAGGGGAAATTGGCTTTTTGCTTTTCAAGGAAAAAGAAGTAATTTTGTCAAATCAGGAAACTAAGGTCAAAAATCATCAAGGCTCAGCACAGTTTTTTATTACTAATGGGAGAAGCTTAATTGAAAAATACCATAATGCAGTCCACAACCCTTATGTTAGCACAAGGGTACATACATTATTAGATAATTTTCTTCTGAATTGGCCTACAGAGATTGATGTTGAAATGTTTCATTTAAATATTTGCCAAAATAATCAAACTGAACAGGTTAGGGACGAAGTTATGTCTTCGAATCAAACACTAGATGGTTAAGGGAGGAGTGACAGTAGAGTTCAGAAAAACATAGAAAAACTGGAGGTCTTGGTCTGAGAAGATCTGGAGAGTAATCTTTCTCCACTACTTTGGTTTCCAGGAACTGAGCATTGCTGCTAGGAGAAATAAATGACACAGGTACTCTTAGATATTTGTATGTATGTGTACAGAGTGCTGGTCCCTCTTTTTTTGTTAGCTAGGTATGCATGATACCTGTTTAACTAGCGTGTTGATTGCTTTGTTCTCACAGCTTCTTCTTGTTTCCATGTTTTTAATGGTAATTAATATGTCCATGCTGTTTCTAAGTTTAGAACAATATAGAATCAACTGAAGCACTGTTAGGCAATCATAGTACTTCTGTTCCATTTTCATTTTATTAGCAGCCACAAAGTGTTCTTGTTTGGAAACATGTTTGGACATATGGCATAAGAGTCAGATGAGTGGCATCACATGGACTCCTGTATCCACCGGTTTCTACACTAGCTACCTCCTTTATGAGTAAAATTAATGACAGGATAGAAACTCTTTTCTGACAATGAAAGTCTTCTGTATAGGTTTTCAAGTTCTCTGGTATAATCAATCTCTTGTGCAAGAGAGATTTGAGCCCTGTTCAAGCATTTAGAAAATAGTTAATCTGAACATGTGAGAAAGGAGAGGGCTCTAGACCTGCATTCTCTACACTGAGAGTTTGAGGAGGGAAGCCACTGTTAATGCATGGAACTTTTGCATTTAAACTTGGAAAAATCAGATTGTCTGTTAACTTCAAAAGTTCCACATGGAGCCAAAGCTTTTTTCTTCAGACTGTTGGGTCTCCTGTGAAGGAGATGGGGCTAAAATTCTCTCCTTCCTCCTATGTTCAGACTGACTCATTTCTGTAGTTAGTGTGGGGTTAGTGCGGGGTAACAAAGTGCTGGATTCACACTGTAAAATGAGGAAGATGTGGGACTGGGAAGATCCATGTTCATTTCTCCATTCAGCCATTTCAGGCTGACTTAGCCAGTCATCCTCAGTCAGCTCAGCTTGCCTGACAGGCTGCTTTAAGGCTAAAATGCACAAAGTCAAAACTACACATGCTGAAGAAGGCTAGGGCAAGAGTTAAAGCATGGGATGATAAGTTGGAGGGGGTCATAATTTCCAAAAAACACACACTGTAGTCTGCCAGAATTCTGGAGCATTTCAGTAACAAGTTATGATAGAGGGTGAAGTTTAATGGGAAATAAAATGGAGCTGTAAAAAGGCAAGTTGGAGATGGTACACAGGAGTAGTGACCCGTGGCACTAAAGATGAAATTACCAAAAAAAAAAAAAGAAAAAAAAAAGAAGCATTAGAAGTTTTCAGTATCAAGGCATTTTAAAAGGTCATTTAATATAACACCACACTGCAGTTTCTTCCAAAATGCTTTCATAAATGCACATTAATACTCCAGAGGACATATATTAATCAAAGCTGAAAGCTCTGACAACTCAACAACTTCAAAATTTGGAGATGAGCGGAAAAGACATCCTTCACTTGTTGATGCTTTTCTATGGGACAAGCTTCAATTGAAAGACAAATGACTCTTAGGAAAGAAATGCATGAACACGCATTAGCATGATTTTTGGACATATTTTCCCAGTAGTAGATTTAGTCCTGTCTGTTTAGTCTTGTCTAACTAGGATATCAGGATACCACAGTAGATGTATGTTAAGATTTTTTTCAGCAAGTGTCTTTAATAATTATAATTTTAAAATTTGCTTTTTATAAGCAGTTAATCAAATCAGTAGTACACAGTAGTATATCAATAGTTTACAAACCCACCAGGTAGGTGGGGCTCGTTAGCCTTGGAAGGCAGCCCATCCACTGCCTTGTGGCTATATCCATTGATGGAAAAGGCTTCAGGAGTAAATCGTGAGGCAAAATCCGGAGTCAGAGATCCAGAGGCAGTTCATGATGTTCTGGCAACTTTTGCAATGTCGCTGGAACCAGTTATATTGGCTCTTGCCATTCCATTGGACTCTTTCAGTGGCCTGAAGAGTGGGGCTTTGCTGCTTGGATAATAGCCTATCCTCCATATTATTTTACCCAGGCTTCGTGCTCTGGAGAGGACACTCCAGCTACCATAATCTCTCTAGACTGAAAGATGCCTACACACACAGTATACAGAACTTGTCCCTTTATTTTCAGTTTTCTAATGTGCCTCCCTGTTTTTTCAAAAGTATACAGAAAAGTCAGTAGAGAATCTTGAATGTTATCTTCATATACATGATTCCCATTATTCCCCAAAATGGATGCACAAACAGACAAACAATGGACTGCCACATGTATGTTAACAAGTCGTGGTTCACTTGTGCATTGGAATGTACAGCTCATTGAAGGTCAACTCACGTGTAATCAGTCTTGATAAAAGCTAATTAATTTGCAACCTTCAGAGTGAAGCAAGCTCATGTTAGGGTAAATAGACATTTTAAAAACTTTTAAGAGCACCAGATTAAGGTATAGTTGATATAATGATGGATTAGAATAATAAAATAATAAAGTTGGAAGGGGGCATTGAGTCAAACATCCTGCTCAGTGCAGGAAGGACTTAGGAAGCATGAGCTCAAATCCCTACTCAGCCATGGAAGCTCACTGGGAGTCTGGAACTCTTAAAACCACTCTCTCTTACCTTGAAAGCCCTATCAGGGTTGATATAAGTCAGTTCTGGCTTGATGGCATGTAAATACAATATAACAGAAACATACACCTATATATGCATTACCATACACTAATCATCTCCAACCTGATACCCTCTCGATATATTGGATGAAAACCCCCATATTCTTTAGCAGCACAACATCATTGGGGATGATCAGGGTTGTACTCTGACATATTAGAAGGCATTAGGTTAGGGCTCATTAATGCAAACATTTGGCCTGTTTTGACCCTCTTTTCTCTGACATACCCCAGCATTTGTATATGAAATTAGCAATTGTTGACATTGAAAAATTGCTCACTTGAACAAGAAGTGTACAGAAAGAAGAGAAATCAAAGAAACTGAACAGAAAACCAGAAAACAAAATTGCACCAGAAAGATTTGGAACACTTGCACCTATATAACCATGATATTTATATTGACAAGCAATCCTAATAAATTTCTGCATGAATACACAGAATTACTGCTGGGCTTTTCAGTTTTATTTTTGTTTGCGTGTTAAAGAAACACTTTTTAAAAAGAGGAGCTATATATGTTATTTATTTATTTATTTACCTTGCAAAACTGCGTCTCCCATTTAGTGTCTTATGTTGTGCATGTGAAACAAATATGCCAACGTACAGATGGATTTCCCTCGTGTCTTAATAGTCTAAAGGATAGGCACCAAAACTGAATGTTGATGATATTGTCAGACTTCAAAGAATATCAAAGAAGAGAAAGAATGCAATGACATTAATGAGCTTAGTGTTCCCAAAACTCAACAGTTGAAAAGGATCAACTAAAATATACATGAATAAATATTTAGGGCAGCTCCTTCTCCTCCCTTTTTTTCTTTGTGTGCTTGCTTTTAAACATATCAAGATGTGAGCATACATATTTAAAATGCTTCACAGAATGAAAGCATTTATTGGCACCTCCATTTACTGAGCAGGCTGATTATGAATTCAAGTTCTTGGACTCCTAAAAGTGGCTTTCACCACAGGCTGGGGTTAATGCAGAGGTCTGCATCATTTTTGAAGGGGAAAAAATTACAAATATAAAATTAGATTTTAATGAGCATCATGTCCTGAATTTATTTGGTCTCCTTTGCCACATTTGCATTAGCTTCCAAATCCAATCTAGAGCAAAAATGATGAGAAAATGTAGCGCTCGCAAAGCCTGAAGCATATAGATAAAAGGGAGAGGATGAGAAGTTGAAGCCCTCTATTTATCCCAAGGTAGAAATTTCCAGGTAATGAGAGCAAATATATCCAAACCATCTGCAGATCATGGTGGCTAGTGGCTGTTGTGTGTGTGGTGTTTTTTTTAAACAGATTAGGCATGGGTTCCAAAGGCACATTACTTCTACTTGTAAGGGAAAGTAATTACAATTGCATATTTAATAGAAATGGACAGCATATCGAGTTTTCAGAGCTGAGCTGGGAGCCTGAGGGTAGAAATAGCAGGTGACAAATAGCAGTCCTCACACAGCATGGCTTCAGTGACCATCCCCTTTCATAGTGCTCTCTGAATTATTTTTTTTCAGGTGGAAAGAGTGGACTGACCCGCAGGGTTTAAAAAAAGAAATTAAGCACCAAAGAAGATCTTTCCCTTCATTCTCGTTTTTCAATGAATATTTAAACATTCCTCTCCCCAACCACACACATATACACGTGATATTTTTCCTTTTGATTGTCATTTCTGGACAAGCAATGCAACAGTTCAGTTCACTAGAAGCAGAGATAACTAATGTCTAAGATGTGTGTGTGTGTGTATGTGTGTGTGTGTGTGTGCGCGTGCGCGTGCGCGCCCTGACAGTTCAGGACATCCTTGTCCACATGCCACTCTGTCTGGAAGCCAGCGAGATGGAATCCACAGGCAAATCCTAAGTGCATGTGTGTGTTAGAGGTCAAGAGAAAGTGCAGAGAAGCATCCTGTGGTTAGAGTATGCCTGACCCCAAAATTTGGGGCTCAGGCATAACCCCTGCTTGGACTACAAGCAACCTCTGAGACACAGAAAGAAAAATCGTACCTGAACACTGTGGTGAATGAAGAACCACAAATACCAGTTGGAAGAATGGGACATCTGAATTGGTTACATTTTTTAATATCACCATTTTGGAAAAACATGGAGACAGTGGTAAAGCAAAGAATAAGAAATGTAAGTAATGATAATAAACGGTCAGTGGGGTTCAATACATTTATTCTGATGTCAATAAAACAAAGGTGAAACTAAATGTCTGTCAACAAATATGCTACTGTATCTATTATAAGTTTGTAGGGAGATTTGTACAGTGGGGTCTTGACTTGAGAACTTAATCCGTATTGGAAGGCGGTTCTCAAGTCAAAAAGTTCTCAGGTCAAATCTGCATTTCCCATAGGAATGCATTGAAAACCATTTGATCCGTCTCTGCTCTTTTCCATCCATAGAAACTAATGGGAAGCTGATATTCTGCCTTCGACCACTAGAGGGGGATATTTGTTTCTTTTTTTCTTAGGTCAAGAAAGGTTCAGGGAAGGCAGGGAAAATACAGTCCAGGCAGTACCAGGCAGTCTGAAGACTCCCAATCCACTCTCTAAACGCTGGGAGGAGTGAGGAAGCAGACAGGCACCCTTTTCACTGGCCAACAGTTAACTGAAAGTTCAAATTTTGCACTTTCCCTGCCTCCCACGTGGTTTTTTTCAGTTCTTAACTCAAATCTAAGTATGTAAGTCAAGTCAATATTTTCCTATGAGAGTGGTTCTTAAGTCAAAATGTTCTTAACTTGAGCCGTTCTTAAGTCAAGACCCCACTGTAGTAGCCATGGTAGCAGTTTCCACAAGATTTGTTGACAATATGTAGGGAGAAACTGGGAGCATTTATTCCCATATTCCAGTGATGGCGAACCTATGGCACGTGTGCCACAGCTAGCACATGGAGCCCTTTCTTCTGGCACACGAGCCATAGGTCCCTACTCCCCCCACTCCCCTCACTTTTTTTGAGGAGGAAATGCCTCCCCTCCTGCTTGAACCACCAGCCATCATTGCTTAATTCCTTCCTGTTTCAGCTTGAAATTCACTTCGTCAATTACTTTCTTTGCAACTAAAGTGTGTTGCAGAAGAACAGTAAAAACAGTAAAAAGCAAAATCAAAAGAGGGGGGAGGAAACAAAAACTGTAACTATAGAACTGAATGTCAGATCAGCACCAGAATTGGCATGGATATAGCAGAAAGTCTGCTCTTGCTCTGTGCCAAATTTGGGGATATTTGAGCAGATAGATTCTTTTTTTAAGCCACCTCTTACACATGCAAGCGATTTTACAGCTTTTAGAAAAGAGATGAAAAACGTTGATAAGGCAACATTTCCATGTTTTGGGAATAAAACATCTGTTTCAACATTTTTTTCTTCATTCACAGGATTTGAGGCAATTGTGGATCTAATTCAGACCCTTAAATTACTGCTTTTTAATCCCTAAAACTTCTGAAACAGTTGCCTTTTAAATAACTTCTATATCTTTTTTTAAAATATAATAATATACAGCAGCGCGCTCATTTAAGCTGTGGAATTACTGTTTTTTCCCTTTGTGGCTTTTAATTTTACCCAGTTTATGAGTAAGTTTACCAGTTTACTTATAAGTTTCTCCAGTTTACAGATGCACATGATTTCATATGATTTTTTGTTATCCTCCCTAAACCAATGTCAGATCACCCACAGACTACACCACAGAAATCATGGTTCCCTCAGTGCATGGCTTTGCGGTGGTGCAAAAGAAGGTATCTGAAGCACAGATCCCCATGGATCCACATGACATTTCTGCAGGGTCACCCCCAAACCACTGTCCAGTCATAGGCCCCAGTTGTGCCCATAGCTTACACCACAGAAATCATGGTCCCCCCAGCGCATAGCTTTGCAATGGTGTAAAAACATGGATCCAATATATGTATCCTCATGGCTCCACATGATTTATCTAGAGATCATAACCAAACCACTATCTAATCACAGGATCCATCTGTGCCCTCAGGCTACACCACAGAAATCATAGGTCCCTCACAACATGGCTTTACAGTGGTGCAAAAACACCACTCCAAGCTAGGGACAATACCAATGCCAATACCAATACTAATAACAATAACAATAGCAACCGTAAAACTGCAGAACTGGAAAGGACTCTATGGTTCATCAAGTCCAGTCCCTGATAAGAAGGCACAATTGTGAACTGACTTCCCTACCTCTGGCTTCACAGAGACCTAAACCACTGAGCTATCCAACAGTTCTTGGATCCATATGATTTTTACATAAGATTATCCCCAAACTTCTATCCAATCATAGGGCCTATCTGTGCCCACAGACTACACCACAGAACTCATGGGTCCCCCAGTGCATGGCTTTGCAGTGGTGCAGAACTTGGATCTGATGCACGAATCCTCATAGATCCACATGATTTTTAACTAGCATGATCCCCAAACCATTGTCCAGTTATAGGCCCCATTTGTGCTCATAGATTAAAACACAGAAATCATAACTCCAGATACATTTTGTTTGGTCAGAATGTTATGCAATGCAAATAGTTCAGTCATTTAGAATGTTCACATTTCTATTATATGTGCATGGTACGACAGACCCAGGCTACTCATTTTTGCCCGAATGAGAGTGCAGGCTTGACTTGATTGAACACTTGATTGAGCATCTACTTTTCTGCTGTCTTTACTACCTCTACCAACATCACATTTCAAATGACTTGATTTTTGTCCCTATCTTTCTTCACTATCTTCCTCTCACATAGTATGCATGACTTCAACCTTGGTTTCCAGTGAGATTCTTTGCTAACTCCAATTTCTTCCACTTTTCTTAATTTCTAAAAATAAAGGGACATCTTTTGGAAAACATGTACACAATGCATATATAGAGGTTTTGGTCCAATACAGCTTTTCTTCCTCAACTTGCCTAACTCAGAGAAAGGGATATGAAATTGGAAGGTAGCTTTCCGGTCTGTATTTGGCACTTCATTGGTGTGGCACCACAGGTGGCATGCATCTGCTTCCTCCTTGCCAGCTCCCTCATCACCACCTGGAGTGTGCTGCTTTTCTCCTTCTCTTCACCCAAGCATCCAGTTGCAGCAGGAACATGAACTTCCCTTCTCCAGCTCCTCTAGCAGCCACCTTCTCAATGGCAGCACTGCTGGAATCCCTGCCCCACCTCCTCATCTGAGTGGGCAGCTGCTGGAGGAGGTGGAGAAGGGAGGTCTGTGCTCCTTCTGTGACTGGATGATCCTGCAAAGAGCAGGAGAAAAGCAGTGCATGCTGGCTGCTGAGTGGAGAAACCAGCAGGGGTGGTTGAAGTGAATGTGCAGCACCTGTGGTGTCACGCAGAAGAAATGGTACAAACTGAGGCTTGTGCCCATCTCTAGTGTGCATGTTTCTCTATTGTATGTGTTGGACCTACTCAGTCCTTTGCTTCACCACTTCATTGAGTCCAAAACAGCCCCTCAAAATATTTTGGCAAAGAGAGACTATATCCACATCCAAGCTGTTCTCACTTTTGTTTTCTCCCAGTAACCACAGTACATCTTCTGGAATCCTCTACCATTGGGTAATTCTATATGAGGGAAATTTCTGGTTGGATTTGTGGGTAGCACATTATATTTGAATTCCCATTTTTAAAAGCCAGGAAATTCAATTGTTCAAAAATCCTCCCGTTTATGCATGTGGGATATTGTGCTTCTGTACCCATGATTCCAAAAGCCAGGAAATAGCCCAATATTGCTGCAAAATATTGTGCCAGCCTTGCCAACAGGAAAAAGGATGCCAGGCCCTACCCCTGCCATCTTCACCATATAATTTACAGTACCCTCTTAGCTGAAAATCTACTAACAATAACAACCTTATAGTCATTCTGTGTTTTCTGTTTCATCAATTTAAAAAATCAGTGTGAAAAACAGCAGTATTCTTGCATGAAGAGCAAATCAATTGGGTCAAATATTTTGTTTCCAGCTCCAAATATTTTGATTCCACCCAACGTAGCCAGTGGTAGAGAATTACAGGTATTATAACTCCAATACACATGGAAAGCCAAAAGCCCCCCACTTCTGAACTGTCTAATAAATACAACGCTAATCTTTGTGCCAGCGACATGGGCCATGAAAGATCTCATAACTTCATGACATACAGTACTTGTAAGGATGTTTCAAGTCACATGACCCCTGGGAAGAAATAGTTGATGCTTAAGCCAAAGAAAGATGAATGGTACCTGCTTATGGGTATTCTTGGGAAACACAAAATTTCCGATTCTTTTTTTCACATCTCCCAGAAATGTGAAGGCAAAATTACATTTAAATGGAATATTTCATCCCTTGTAGATTTTATCACTAGAGAGTGAGAATTTGAGAGAAAGGCCTCCTGGAAGATCTTAAAAAGCAGATGGAGTTGGATGTCATCAGCACACTGGTGGTACCAGACTACAAAATTCTGGACAGCCTCTTTCAGGTTTTTCATGTATATGTGAAATAGTATGGGAAATCGTGGAACCCTGGGATATTCCACAGGTCAAGGTATTGAACAGGCGTCCTCCAGCACCATTACCATTCAAAGTGTCACCATCCAAAGCAAAATCCCAGAAGGTGACTCCTTTTCTTCATCAGTTCACCACTTCTCATCCAAACCCAAACAACTGTCAGGGCTGTTTTTTCAACAAGTGTGAATGGTATTGAGCAGAAGAGGGTATCCTGTAGACTATCTTGACTGCTGCCATTGGAGTTATCAATATGCAGGCTGCCTTTTACTAGTGAAGCTTGGCATCCTTTTTCCTGCTGGCAGCACAGGCATGATACTTGGCAGCAATATTGGGCTATTTCCAAATCATACATAGACCAGGCCTCTCCTATTAGAGCAGGACTGTTCAAGGCTTAACAGACCAGGACTGTAGCCCAGACAAGGAATAAGATGTGATGGAATCCAGAGGGCTGGTGTACCTGGATTGTAAGTAGATCCACCTCACCCCTTCAGAAGGCCCTGTCTAGCTGAGACCCAGTATACTAGATATCTGGGCCAGATAAGGAGGCACCAGCATTCTGCTGGAGATCTAATGTACCTGGATCATGGATAAATCAGGCCTTCCTTGTGAGAGGGCATGTCTACCTGAGGCTCAGTAGACCAGGCCTCTGGGCTAGATGGCTGCAATCTTATTGTACTATTCTGCCGGTAGGCAGATGGAGTAACATCCACTCACTTCCAACCAGCAACTAAAGAGTCCCTGCTACATTTCTTAGGGGCATATGTGCCTGCTGGTTTGCCCTGCACTTGAAAATCCCAGCAGGGACTCTTATTGCCAGCTGAAAGTAAATCAATTTTACATTTTTTTTGCCTTCCACCTGTGTAAAGAACAAACAGGAATTCTGCTATGGTATGTTAAGCAATGGGTTTGCATATTACTTTTGTTGCTGTAACTCCAACAATGCTGCTGATCCCCTATGGAGGAGGGGACGGGCTGGCAAGATGTTCAGTGCTGTAATTACTTTTCGTATTACTTTAACATCATGAATTAAAAATTGATTTGGAGACACATTTTGTGATGCTTGTCCTGGATATCAAAATTGCTCATTATGGTTCTGATTTAAACAGTAACACCTCTCCCTCCCTCTCTCTCTCTCTCTCTCTCTCTCTGTGTGTGTGTGTGTGTGTGTGTGTGTGTGTGTGTGTGTGTGTGTGCGTGTGTGTGTGTACGTGTGTGAAGACTGATGCAAGCTTGCCAGTGTGTGATCATTACTCTTGATCACACACTGGCAAGATGTAAAAATGTATTTTTCTTTATGCAATAGATGGGGAAAGACAATAAAGGGGTGAGTGTTATGAAAATGTTTTGATTTTTTTTCCAAGATTCAAAATGCACAAAACAATATTTATTGATTAATATTGGTTATGCCACATTTTTCCAACAAAAAAGTGACCCTCAGAGTGGCTAGCAGTAATAAAATTCAAATAAAAAACTGGTCTAATTAAACTGCAAAAGTAGATTGAAAGCAAATCACTAAAATAGAAATTGCAGCATCCAACTACCTGAAATTGCTTAATCAGTGACCTTAAATTCTAAAGACCCATTGGAAAATAGAAATAAAAATAAACATTCTTTGCCTGCCAACAGAAGGACAATGAAGTCAACCTATCCTTCCTTGGCAGGGAGTTCTAAAGTCTAAAAAGTAGTATGATGTAGCACAAGGACATTGTACAAAGGAGAAATTAATAGATCTTGCCTTAGCGCAAAGATACAAAGAGGTAACACATAAATGGCATGTCTGAGGCCTTTGGCACACAAGGCAGAATTGTAATCAGATTGCGGCTTAGAATGTGGGCACCATTCTTGACTGCATAGGTTGCAAGTTTAAACCACAAATGGTTTATAAGTCCTGTACTGTACATGAGTAATACAGCAAGTTAATAAATGGACAGACAGATACAGATAGGAACAAATGCAACTGGAGACAAAGCCATAGAATAATCTATATATATTAATTAGTATTTTTATGAATCTGTATTTTATGAAACCATATTTTTAGGGTGGGTTCTTATTGCATGTTATAATTGGCGGCTGACTGTCAACAAAGATTGAACTTCGAGCGTTGAACTCACAACTCTAAACTCTCCTTGTGAATCGCAGTGTCGACTGCAGCTGATTAAACAGCATTTGCTGTTACAAATTGTTCAGAATCTTATTGGTGTTTGCATAACATGGTGTAGTTAATAGGAGCTAATTGACAAGGTGCCAGAGTGCTTCCTGTTCATATGTCTGGTCGTGCACCTGGAATGTGCCCTAGCACCAGTAGATCTTTTCTCAACTTGTCACATAAATTGCCTTATAATAAAAGATATGAAAGATCATCTGTTTGTCCTGAACCACTTAAGCAAGAGATAGGATACATGGCAAATTACTCGACATTAACCTTCGAATTGAACCCAAAAAGCTGAAAAAGTAGGCCTTTTAAAGATTTCTTGATTTCAATATCAAGTCAGATTTTTTTTCTCTCCCATTTCTTGCTAATACTACTTTTTGCATATTTTACCCAGCAGAGATCTAGACATCTTGAAAGCTTCCCCCAGTTTTGTGCGTATTTGGTAGGTGTTAACAACGGCATCACCTGTTTATGGATTTTGGAAGTTTTCTCCAAGGTATTTTCTGTGAGATATCCTGCAATGACTCTAATGTTTGTGTTATGTTCTATAGTTTGGATGTGATTTAACAAAGCTTAGACACTGACAAGCAGGCTGGTTGTGGGAAAGCAAACCATGTTTCCATTCCACAGCCAGCCTGCATGAAGGGATGAGTATAAATGGGTAAATAGTCATCCCTTCACATTCATCAGGGTTTCCTGCCCTTACAAATAACAAAGGGATGAATATACCACAAATCAGAGATATTTCACAAATATTGAGATTCATTTTTTTTATTCGTCCCCATGTCTAGACCCAAGTTTCTAATGATAAAACTCTAGCTATTTGACCTATTTACAAAACATGTACAATAGACAATTCTCTGCATACAGAAAACTAGATATACAGGAGAAGCAGTTTTCAAATCTTAACTTTTCTCTTGAACTGCTCATTCAGCATGTGCAGGGATTTTTCTTTCAGCATGAGGAAGCGTTCACACAGAAATTACACCCACCACCCATCAGAAACATTAATGAATTATTTTACTACTTAATCTGCTATTCTTGTGAGCTGAACCTTTGTCTCTGTCGAAATGGAACCCTTGCCAATGCATTGAAAAAAAAGGAGTCAGGTTGCATCCACTACCTACATGTGTTGTGTATAAACAGTTCTATGTACATAATAATATATACACAAAGAGCTCTTCACTGTTGGGATTGGGGAAAGTGGTCATGGGACAAATAGGATCCCTCCTTATATGAAGAGTTAACTATGCAGAGTCTGTTTTCATATGGCCTGACCTCATGGCTGGTTGGGATATGACCTGTCTGTGCCCCATTCCAATTCTCTAGAGTATGTTTTTACCGAGTTTATTTTTGATTTTGGTATTCTGACCATCTGTGTAATATAGGGAGGGCACCTGACAGGGCTTCCTAACCATTTATCGTTTAGCATTGTAAGGACAGTTCTTTTTCTATTCTTAAGTATTCTGACTTATTTTTAATCTCCCCATTTACTAAGGCAACCCTAAGACAAGGTGAAAAAGAAATGTTCCTTCACACCATTTGATCAACAGTAAAGATACCCAGGCTTTGAAACCACCTCACACTCAAGGGTGAATCTTTCTCTTCATCCTGAGCATCTCATCCTGAGATTTAGTTCCCAATCTATAGAGACCCAGGGAAACAGCAAGACTGAGACTCTAGACAGTGCCTTGAGATAGGGCAATTTAAAAAACAAAAGGGCTAAAATACAGCTCTCCTCTGGAAAAAAATGTTGTAAGGAATATATATGGAATGTGTTTTCAGCGGCAAGTGCAGTAGACATGAGAAGGCATACTGACACATTTTCTTCAATTTGTGAAATTCTACACTCATTACTCAGTCTAGCTTGAAGTTCTGCAAAACAATACTTAATTATAACAATTTGCATTCACTTCAGCTAATTTAATAAGTATTTAAAACATTGTATTATCCTCATTTAAGGGTTGTTTAAATGCTGGATATAATTTAATCATTTTAAAATTGGAGTTCTTTAAATGATCTCTTTATGAAATTATCTTGCCAATTTTTATAGCATTCAGCTATGAAATGGCCCAGGAATTTCAATAAAGTGTTAGCATGTCAGTTGTTGAAGTGTCTAAAAAAGATCTTGTGTAGTCTCAGGATCTAGAGGGCAGGATTAGTTCTAATGTGCCAAAGTTTGGGTACCTTGAAAACACTTTGTTAATCCAAGATAGAGAGCAATCTGAAAAAAATCTCAGTTTTTTTTTCATTTATCTGAATCTTCCCCCACATTTTCTTCTTGCCCTTGCTTTATGTCAGATTTCAGGAACAGATTTCGCCCTAACACTTTGAATTCTGTACACTTTAAAAACATATTTTCCTCATGTATGGTTTTTCTATTTGTTTATTTCTGAGATTTATGTACCACCCCATTAGTGCATAACCCTCTTTTGGGTGGTGTACATATAAAAAATAGGACAAAAAGCAAAATGACATAATCAAACATAATAACAGGCAAGAAGCTACACGTAGGACGGGATATGGAGAGACAGAATGGCAAAGGTATCAGATAAGGGTGCATTTTATCCCCTTATCTGTTCAGTCTGTACACAGAATAGATCATACGGAAAAACGGACTAGATTTAGCTGAAGGAGGAGTGGAAACTGGCAAAACCAACCTCAGTAATTTAACATATGTAAATAACACCATCTTAGTGGCAGAAAGCAGCAATGACTTGAAAGGGCTTTTAGGGAAACTGAAAGATGAAACTGCCAAAGCAGGACAACACTTGAACATTAAGAAGACCACAGTCATGATTACAGAAGAACTACATAACTTTAACATTGACAATGAAGAAATTGAAATAGCCAGAGATTTTGTATACCTTGATTCAATCATCAGTCCAAATTGTAGTCAAGAAATCAGACGGATACTTGCAAGGGCAGCAATGAAGGAACTAGAAAAGATAGCCAAGTGTAAATATGTGTCATTGGATACAAAGACCAAGATCATTTGCACAATCATATTTCCAATCATATATAGGTGTGTGTGTGTGTGTGTGTGTGTGTGTGTGTGTGTGTGTGTGTGTGTGTAAGCCACCTAGAGTGGTCATCTGACCAATAAATAAATAAATAAATAAATAAATAAAAGATGTGGACAGTGAAGAAAGAAAAAAACTGAAAGAAAACTGATGATTGAAAGAAGAAGAAGAAAAAGATTTGTTTGAAATGTGGTGCCAGAGAAGAGCTTTGCAGATACTCTGGACTGCCAGAAAGACAAATGTGTTGACTCTAGACCAAATCAAGCCTGAACTACCTCTGGAGGCAAACACGTCAAAATGGAGATTGTCCTACTTTGGGCACATCGTGAGAAGACAGAATTGTCTAGAAAACACAATAATGCTGGTAAAGGTGGAAGGCAGCAGGAAAAGCAATAAGATGATCTGACTCCCTAAACCAGGGGTGTCCAACCTTTCAGTTTCCCTGGGCCACATTAGAAGATGAAAATTTGGTTTGGGCCGCATTGGGGGGGGGCAGCCCTAGCCATCCTCCGCAGCCTCGCTTCAAGCGCGCTTACCAGCAGCTGCGATCTCAGACAGCAGAGGCTGCCAGCTTCGACTCCGGTGGCTTTATGGGGCCGGGAGGGGGTCCACCTATTGACTGGGACAGCGCAATGCGGTCACGCAGCCCCACTGTCCCCTCCCCTCCCACTCCTTCCTTCCTTCCCTCTCTCCCCCTCTACTGTTGTGACATGCCCCAGCCACATTCTGGCCACAAGCGCCGGCAGTGTAACGTGAAACTTTGGAATTTCTTTTAAAATAAAAAATTGCACTGGGCCGCATTACGAGCTGACCTGGGCCGCATGCGGCCCTTGGGCAGTGGGTTGGACAAGCCTGCCCTAAAGGAAACCACAGGCTTTTGTTTACAAGGGTGTTTTGGAGATCAGTCATTCATAGGGCTGGCGTAATTTAATGGCCACTTGATGGCACATAATAACAACAAGGTATTTAAGTGTCTTCCATTTTAAATGTGACCGTTTTTATATGTTCACTTTATTTCTGTGAAACACCATGTAAGCATTCCAAATATGGAAGTTCTCGGAGAAAGGTGAATTTCCTCTCATAAAGCGCTCTCTCTCTCTCTCTCTCTCTGTGTGTGTGTGTGTGTGTGTGTGTCTGCACATGCATGTGCCATTTGCAAAAAGGGCTACCTTTAGTTAAGACTGTTGACTTCAGCCATATTCTTTCAGAACCCTTCCTAGCTGGCTGGATAGCTCAGTGGTTTAGGTATCTAGCTGCAGAGCCAAAAGTTTAAGAGTTAATTCTCCACTGTGCATCCCAGAGCCTGTTGTGGCCTTGGGCAACCCGCACAGTCCCAGGATGCTCCCAGAAGAAGGGAAAGGTAAACCACTTTTTAGAACTTTTGACCTTGAAAACCCTGAAAAGGGTCGCCATGAGTCAGAATTGACCTGGTGGCACACAATTATTTTTAAAACTACTGTTTTTTATAGCAATTTCTCCCCATCTGTGGAATGTTCATAACCAAGGTGCTAGTTTCTTACTAATGCTTTTGAATTAGTATTTATTTATTTATTTATTTATTTATTTATTTATTTATTTATTTATTTATTTATTTATTTATTTGATTTATACCCCACCCATCTGCTCTAAAAGACCACTCTAGGCGGGGTATGTCCACTCTATAGTATACTTATATGGTATGTGGATTTCCAGTGACTCATTTATTGTTTTCTCATATAGAAACAAATTATGCTTTAAACTTGCAAAAGAAAAGTTACTACCACCAACACTGAGAAAAGTGTTTTAAAATGTACCCTGTCCCTTCCATGTAAACATTCTGAGGCCAGTAAAGCTAATGGGTTACATTAGTTTAGATCAAAATACACTGAATTAATAGAGATGGAAGTCAGACTAGGAATATAAAGAGTTGCTTTTACCACATCATACCATTTACACATCTAGCTTACATTGTCTCCTCTGACTGCCAGCAGCTACCCAACATCTCAGGCAGGGGTCTTTCCTATCACATCCTTCCTGATCCATTCAACTGGATATGCTGCTGATTGAACCTGAGGGTGGCATTTTCCTTATCATGTCAATTTATGAAAATGTCGGAGGGAAAAACAGTTGGAGAAATCCAGCAATCTTATTTCAGAACACTTGTGCGAAGGAGTGTTCACAAACTGTTGACATTTACTTTGCCATAGGTAACCCTTTTGATTAGGACTAGGCTAGGGTTTGGATTAACAATATCAGTTCATTATATTTGCGAAGGCTTTCACAGCCGGGATCTAATGGTTGTTCTGGATTTTTCGGGCTCTTTGGCCGTGTTCTGAAGGTTGTTCTTCCTGATGTTTCACCAGTCTCTGTGGCCGGCATCAGTTCATCTTTCTTTACTATAAATTGGTGCAAACATTACATTGTGTGATCAGCTAATCCAAGTAAGTAACAGAGAACACTTTAAAGGTTTGTGTAATCTTTTCTTTACTATGAGTATGGCCATCCTTAGAGATGTTTTTAAAAGGGGAAGGAGAAAGAATTCATGGCATTGTTGTGTATGGGGAAAAATGCCCCGGCCCACACAAGGGGGCTTTTTGAGAAAAATAAAATAAACATTTGGGGGAAGTGGGGGCTAAAGTAAAGAAATAGTGGGAGAGGCACAGAAATACCCTTGGCAGTTGCCTGTAGCCTGGCCCTGCTGTGAGGTATTTTTACTAATGTTACTGATACCAGCCCAGAATATTCATGACGTAAGAGAGCAAAAACCAAAAAAACTTTGCAATATTTATGCTTCGAAGTAGAACAGCTTGTGCTGACATCCCCGTTTTTCTATCACTTCCAACTCCCTTTGCAGCATCTTTCTGCTGATGCCATTCATTGGGTCTGAGTCATTATCTTTGATCTCCTGGATGCCTCCTTCATTATCCAGCCCTGGAAACTTTTCATTGGCTCCAGTTCAGGCATCCGTAAGAGCTGCTGAAATCTGTTCCTGTCATGTCCATTGTATTTCCCCAGGTTAGCAAAATCTGATTTGGCTTTCTGTCAAGAACATACAGTAGGAGGAAGAAAGAAATGACCCACATCAGTCCTGTTCCCTGTGGTCCTCTTAAACTTCACAAACCCAAGAATTGTGGTGTAGGCTCTACTCTTGCACTACAAGCACCTTCTTGTTATTAAATTACTAATCCAACTCTTGAAAGGAAAAGGCAAACTTTAAAAAAAAAACTTCAGTGACTCTCAGGAGAAGAAATGAATTTGCACATCCCACAGTTTTTCAAGGATTCAGAAATATTCTTTCTGTTATACTCACAGCATAGCATTATGGGACTTAAAAAGAGAGAAACGAAAGACCCAGTTTGGTCACATGACTGATTACAATGGAAAAATGTTGGTATTTTTGGATAGCCACTAGAGATGGGGCTTTTCGTGTTCATACGAATACAAATATCCCCATGCAGCTGGAGTTAGTGAGAGTCCAGCCCCTGGAGCTGGACCGTCCACTTATGCATCCAGCAGTGACGGCAGCCCCTCTCTTCCTTCCAATCTCTCCAGAGCACTGCCCGGCTAGTCACTTGGCTAGTCACTGCAGAGAGACTCATCCTTCCTCCCACTGCCAGGAGTGGCTAGCCAATTGGAAATGAGAGCAGTGCTCGGGAGTGATTGGAAGGATGAGCAGGGCCACTGGTGGTGACGGACGTGTGAGTGGACAGTCCGGCCTGAGGGGCTGGACCCTCATTAACTCCAGGTGCACGGGGATATTCGTATTTGTATATGAATACCCCCATCTCTAATAGCCACCAAAATTTCCAACCTCAGAAGTGCTTTGTTACTAATTATTTCATTTAATTTCCTTGAATGGAAATGAATATTCTTGCATGCATAATAAAAGGTGAAATATCTCTTACATTTAATGCCTTTTGGGCTCAGAGCCTGTCCACACAACATAAATGTTATGCCACTCTAACTGTAATGGTGTCCATTGGAGAATCCAGGCAACCGTAGCTGTTGAGGTGCTGAGAAATCGCTGTTGGAGTTCCCCTCACAGATTGATAGGTCCCAGGTTTCCCTGGTTAAGCAAATGGGTGTTCAATCTATTGAAATTTGGACGTGCATTCAGGTTGCGTAGGGATGCATGACACAACAAAATGGATTCTTATTTTGCGTTTGAGCAAGAAAAAAAGTGTAGCACTTAGTACTATGGAAGTGGTATTGCTCCAAGATATTTTCTGCTTGAACAGAATTCAAAGCGTCTCCCTTGCTGGCACACTGTTGACAACACCTCAAAAAAATCTTCAGACATGCATCCTGTCCCCGTTTCCTTGGTGCTTCTGAAACAGGTTGCTTCCCTTTGCTGCATGGCAAGGCTGGTGTCATGGGGAAGAAAAGCTATTCAACAGTGTCCTGAACAAAAAGCCAGATGGACTGACACATAAATATGTATGTTTGCATGTTTTAGATAACCTCTGTTTTTAAAATTAACATAAGAATAGGGAAGAGTCAACTTTTTAGTTACTTGCTACAAAGTCAGCAGGATTGTGAGAGCCGTACAGAGGCACCAGTTTACAGGAGGTTTTAGTAAGTGCTATGTCAGGTGGAAGAGGGTACTATTCCAGAGTAAGACTGGATCCAAAGATATAAAATATCTTCTATGTCAATGCTTCCCAATCATGGGTCCCCAGGTGTTCCTGCACGGCAACTCCCAGAGATTGCGGCCAGTGCCACTAGTGGTGAAGGCTTCAAAGTTTTAGTCCAAGAACATCTAGGGACCCAAGGTTGGGAACCATTGGTTCATACAAAGGAAAGCCACCCTCAAGATTAGAATTTTAGTTTCTGTTTCAGTTGCCAGAATTTCCTCTCCTGAGCAGTCAAGTTGACGTTTGTTTTGTTTCATTTTGCTTTTTTTAAAAAAAGTTTTAGTTCTTTGGCCCGTAGTGGAAAGCATCAGCTGGCAAATTACTTGCTTTGAGCAGGCTTCTCTCTTGCTCAGTCCTAACTTTACTTTATATTTCCACTGAAAGCTAAATAATTTATTCTACATTGGTTCATTAAAATCTGACTTAAATGTATGAAATCCCTGGCTTTCTCTTTGAGTACAGTACATGAAAAGATATGGGCTTGTGTTGTATGGAAGAGACTTTCTTCTGCTGTAGATCGCGTTTTTCCTTATATTACATGATTGAACTCATATTTGAAAAAAAAATCTATAATTGTCTGTTCCATTAATGTTTTTTCCTGTAATGTTAATAGCATTATAATTTACCTATGCTAAATCCTGCTGCTAAAATCCTGCAGTAATGTAGATTACATTCATTTGATACAAATTACTACCCCTGTTACTCCTCAAAACCTTCAGTAATCTCTGCTGTTTTTGTTAATAAAAGCTATTAGTGCATAAAAGAAAGCAATTCATTTCAATTCTTTTATGTTTACCATGAAAAAAGACATGATTAATTGGCATTAAGGATAATGAATCAAAATTATTTGAAGAAATCTAACATTTTCTAGGCATTTCACATTAAATAATTTTCACTACACTACTACATCTTTCAGCTTCTTTGGGGATTTGTTATTCATTAATTTGCACACATATAACTACACAAGGATATAACTCTGTTTAATGTTAACTAAGTCTATAAAACCAATACATTAATAACCAAGCTGTCTCTTTACATAGCAGGTATTGTATCTGTATTTTCAATGCAAGTGTGAAATACATATACTTTTGGTAATAACTCCACGTCTACATCTGTTTTGGGGAGAATTCAGGTAATTTTCTTAAGCAAAATAAGAGGGTATATTTAGTGATCAAGAGGTTATGTTGCTATATAGCCTGAGATATCAAACTTTCATCTTACCCTGCCTTTTCTCTGTCTTCTGCGCAATTAAGGAATAAACTCAATATCCGGACAAGGCAGAAATGACGAAAAGAGAATTAACATATAGGGCAGCATAAAAATTCTTGCTGCTTGAAGTGGAGCAACATGTGGTACTTTCCACAACCAAGTCAAGGTGAAAAACAGAGATAGCATGTGAGACAGAACATGCTACATAAATACGACTCCCCCATTAAAAATGCACTAGTAACAAGATGAATAATTACTAATGTGTTGTGCTTGCAGGACACCCAGCATTTGCTGCCTGAGGTGCCCACCTCACCTGGTCTAATCCAATAATTCTTCTTCTAGGTAGTAAAACAGGAACACAATATGAACTAATCAAGGCCAGTCACCTGCTCGCTGTGATGGAGGGCACTGCTCCTTTGGCATCGGGCTCGGCAGCATCTCCAGCTTGCTGTTACAGAAGCCAGAGATCACTCCTATTAGTTTGCAGTCCAGTACCTCATTGTGCTTCCACATTGAGGTTCTGGATTCTCCCTTCAACAAGCTTGGGAAAAGCCCAACCATTTCTACCAAATATAGTTACGCATACTAGGATTCTAGCCTAACTAACTAGCAAGTTGTTGCCCTTCCATTGCCTGAATCAGCTGCTTGTGGTGATTTGGGAAGGTTTGGAAAAGTTAACTTTTTTGGACCACATCTCCCCAAATCTCCCAGATAGTATGGTCAGAGGCCTCACTAGGTGGGGATTGTGGCAGTTTTTGTCCAAACGTAAGTTTTTCAAACTCTGATTCTTCTGAAAGTGGTTTTCCAAGAAAACTAGTTACCAAACAGTCATGTTTCTATGAGATAAACTTCTCTCTCTCTCTCCCTCTGTGTGTGTGTGTGTGTGTGTGCATGCGTGCGTGCGTGCGTGCATGCGTGCACACACACACACACACAGACAGAGAGAGAGAGAGAGAGAGAGAGAGAGAGAGAGAGCTTTCTGTTTTCTTCCACTATATGGATAGTGGATAGTTTTTGCTTGCTAAAAATACTCTTCTCAGATGTGCTTCTCCCTCTGGTCTTTTCTTCACCACCTTTCTCTGCCCAGTATTCTGCAGATTGTAGTCCCTCAATCTGCTATTTCTCATTGCACAAATGGAAGGTTGCCCCTGCTGACCTCCAAGAGGAGATTTGTTGTTGTTGTTGTTGTTTAGTTGTGTCCAAACTCTTTGTGACCCCGTGGACCAGAGCATGCCAGGCCCTCCCGTCTTCCACTGCCTCTCGGAGTTGGGTCAAATTCATGTTGGTCACTTCGATGACACTGCCCAACCATCTCGTCCTCTGTCGTTCCCTTCTCTTCTTACACTTATATGAATGTAATCCCCCAAGAGGGGATTACCACTCATATAAAGAGTTGTGTTTCTTGTTGTGTAAGCTCCAGAGAAGTGCCTCCATCTTGAGCTTTGCACATGTGGAACAGAGAAGAGGATTCTTATGTGCATTTTCTCTCTCTAACAAACCTAAACATCGCATTAATAGCATTTTGGAGGATGGAATGTGACATTTCAGAATATTTCAAAACCATAACCTGTCTAGAAGACAATATTGCCTGCATTGTATGGGAATAAGCACAAAGCTGGATAAAAGACATGCAGCGTTTTTTGAGACAGGCCCACAGAAAAGCAAGCACACCTCATTTGACACTGAATAATGTGTTTAATGGCCAAAAGGAATACAAAACCCCAAGAACGAAAACACTCTGCAAGCCGTGGATTGCTAACCAGATGGTAAATGACAATGTGTGTTTTATCAGCAACCTGCCATTGACTGACTGGAGGCCAATAAAATGTACTTGGAGTATTCTAGGGGGAAAGGAAGGCACCATGCCAGGGAAAATGGCCAAAGTAAGCATCATCACAGTTGAGAAAATGGTAAGAGAAAAACACAGGAAACACAGGAAATATATATATATATATACACACAGAGGAAATATATATATATATATATATATATATATATATATATATATATATATATATATATATATATATATATATATATATAATATATATATATATATATATATATATATATATATATATATATATATATATATATATATATATATATATATATATATATATATATATATACATATATACATATATATATATATACATATATACATATACATATATATATATATATATATATATACATATATATATATATATATATATATATATATATATATATATATATATATATATATATATATATATATATATATATATATATATATATATATATATATATATATATATATATATATATATATATATATATATACACATGAATAAAGTGCAGCTAAACTTCCAGGTGTCCCCCCCGCACATAATATAGTTTGAATTTTAAGCTTTTAGAATAGAACACAAACATTTGAGCACAACCTCTTTTTTGTGCTGTTTATTCATTCTAATTCCTATACAGAACTTAGAAAAGTTACTTCTCCAGATGACAGTTTCCACTGTCCTCCAGATAGCACATCTTGCTGGCACAGTGGCTAGCAAATTCCTGGAGTCAGAGCCCACAAAAATCAAAAGAAAGAAAGAAAGAAAGAAAGAAAGAAAGAAAGAAAGAAAGAAAGAAAGAAAGAAAGAAAGAAAGAAAAAGCAGAACTAGGAAGGAATCTAGCACTCTCAGTACCACTATACAGCAAGTGGGTATCATAATGACAAATCAGATGAACAGGATGTAACATGAAGTATATTATATTCTCAATCCTTTTTCTTTTCTTTTTGGCCATGACCATTAACACAATGTGAAAGAAAATATAGACCAAATCAAGACTGTATACATCACATAACAAATCTTTCAAGGTGGTATGAGGGGAATGGTTTCCAGTCTGTGCCTCCCCTCTAATGTGCCCCCCAGGGGGGGCATATGGCCCCTGTTGAGAATGGCTGATCTAAGCCACCCAAGCAACCTCTTCTGTGCCTGGAAAGGACAGCAAACAGTCCTCACCAGCCCAACCAAAAAGCTGTGATGAAGAAACAACATAAAGATGAGGTTAAAAATTGAATATCCAGGTATTAAACAGAAGGGAGGAGTATTCCCAAAAAAGATCTGAAATACAGCATTTGAAAATGTGAATATATAGGCAGTGCAACCACTGTTTACCATCCTTCAACCCATCCAATCTTCTGGCCAGTTAAGTAGTGAGCTATTTATTGTTTAAATCTTCTTGATTATAATTTTAAACTTTTTGTCAGCAATTTTGGGCTTCCTTTTAGAATGATAGTAAAATATTTACATAATTATATATTGAACAGAGAATATAAGTTGAATAGGAACATGAAAATAAATGGCCTGTAGTAAGAGAGAGATAAATAAACAAGTTAACATTATGATAATCCACTTGAAGTAAAATCAAAGTATACTAAATATGAACTAAATCAATAAAAAGAAAAAACACATTTTAAAAAGATAAAGAGATTACTAATGATTTGCTTTAGGAATAGAAGAAAGGCTAGAAGAAAAGAAAAATGTTGAATGAAATGCTTAAATTCCAAACAGAAGGAAAAATACCGATCCCCTCAGTGAATGAAGATAAACAATAGGAATAGGTAAACAAGGAGAAAATCTTATCTAAATCAGTCAACAACCATGAACAACTAGATAATAAGCAAGCAGAAAGATTAGAAAATAAAGAAAATAAAGAAAAATAATCAGTGATAGTACAGAAAAAATATAGTTGAATAGTATCCACAGAAAAATAGAGATCACTGTAGAAGGAAAGGATGAGAGAATAAATTAAGATACAAAATAAGCAGGAAGGTATTAGAAATATTTTTTTAAAAAAAATCTATGGAAACTTCTTCCCAAAGATACCATATGGATAGGACATAATGTAAGTACAACAATGTACTTGTGAGTACAATTCCAGCTATTATGATGGAATCCTTAATGAAAGCCATGAACAGATAACTCCTCACTCCTGTAAAATTATTTTTTTAATCTACAGCACACCAGTTCCTAAATCGATTGGGGGCGGGGAAGCAAAGTGCAACCATCTAGATAGTGTTGGACTGCATCTTTCTCATCAGCCCCATCCAGAATAGGTAATGGTGAAGAATAATGAGAGCTGTTGTCCGGGCAACTCTGAATGGGTGGACTTTGGCCATCCATATCCTAAATGCCAAAATGTGTGCAAAGAAAGGAGGTTTCCGACTCATTGTTGTAGAACCATCTGTAGCAAAGAGACTTAGGGCAAGATTTTTGGCATTGTTTCTTATGTGGTTCAATACATCTGATCCCAGACTGAATCCTGATTTGTGATTAGATACAGGATAATCTTCTCATGCTAGAAACAGTCATACATAAAATAGGCATCTACAGAAGGGATCTTCTCTTCATCATGCTTTGGACAGAATCTGAGTTATGACAAGTGACAATGTCAACTGCACTTGAGCAGTAAAACACCGATCATTGAGGAAAATCAGCCTTCTAAACATGGCTGTATTTGTTTATTTTATAGTTTTGTTTAGTTTGTGACATCTAAATGAGAAAATCAATAAAAACATTAAAAGAGAAAGAAAACAAGAAAAAAGAAAAAGTTTACTGACACAAAGTTACAGTCAGACACACACACACACACATGCTCACACACACACACACACACACACACAGAGAGAGAGAGAGAGAGAGAGAGAGAGAGAGAGAGAGAGAAGGAGGGAGGGAGAGGGAGAGGGAGAGAGGGAGAGGAACCAAAAACTGCAGGATGAAAAATAAAGCAAGAAAATGATCAATAGTGCTGAATACTTAGGAAATGTCAAGAACAAGAAAATTACATTTTCAAAACAATACTGTTTTTATAGCATTTGTCATTTCAATTTTAAAAAGGAATGAAAACCAGAAAGAGAGTTACTATTAAGGCAATAAAAATGGATGATAATGGAGGGGGGGGGGGGCTTCCAAGAATTTCTCAGAAGTAGGGAAACCATACCAAACTTTAACTCAGTGAGAAATGTTCTAGTAAAAAGGGAAAGATTGAAAATAATATAGAAAGGAGAAAAATAGAAGAGTGGAAGGGCAGCTTGCCTTTTAAAACAAGATAAAGAATATGAAGTTAAGAACTAATAGACTTGGAATAGGTCAGAAAAGAAGAAAAATTGTGAAGAGAAATGGGAAAATAAAGAAGCAGGGAGAGGACAAGAAACAATCAGGAAACAATCAAATGGTGGCAAATACAGTACTAATAAAAAGGCAGATTGATTGAAAAGAATTATTAAATCAAGCCTTCTCTGTCTCTTTTATATATATAGCAAAGTACAGACATAAACAACAGTAGCATAAGATTGCTTAGAAAAAATTACAATAAATAAAAACATAGCTTGGTAATGAACAGAACCAGAGACTTTACCAAATCTATGCCATCTAAAATGAGCCACTTGCAGAAACGCACAGTTTGCAAAGGCAGTATAATTGACATGAAACTGACAGGAATAACTGTGAGGAAACAAAGAGGTAAGGCACAATGATGAGTTTTAGACCATTTAACTATCTAGCTGCCTCAAACTGCAGAAGGGTCTGCTTTGTTGTTGTTGTTTAGTCATTAAGTCTTGTCTGACTCTTTGTGACCCCATGGACCAGAGCACGCCAGGCCCTCCTGTCTTCCACTGCCTCCCGGAGTTTGGTCAAATTCACGTTGGTAGTTTCAATGACACTGTCCAACCGTCTCCTCCTCTGTCGTCCCCTTCTCCTCTTGCCTTCACACTTTCCCAACATCAGGGTCTTTCCAGGGAGTCTTCTCTTCTCATGAGATGGCCAAAGTACTGGAGCCTCAGCTTCAGGATCTGTCCTTCCAGTGAGCACTCAGGGTTGATTTCCTTTAGAATGGATAGGTTTGTTCTCCTTGCAGTCCAGGGGACTCTCAAGAGCCTCCTCCAGCATCACAATTCAAAAGCATCAATTCTTCAGCGGTCAGCTTTCTTTATGGTCCAGCTCTTACTTCCGTACATCACTACAGGAAAAACCATAGTTTGACTATTCAGACTTTTGTTGGCAAGGTGATGTCTCTGCTTTTTAAGATGCTGTTGAGGTTTGTCATCGCTTTTCTCCCAAGAAGCAGGTGTCTTTTAATTTCATGGCTGCTGTCACTATCTGCAGTGATCATGGAGCCCAAGAAAGTAAAATCTGTCACTACCTCCATATCTTCCCCTTCTATTTGCCAGGAGGTGATGGGACCAGTGGCCATGATCTTAGTTTTTTTGATGTTGAGCTTCAGACCATTTTGCATTCTCCTCTTTCACCCTCATTACAAGGTTCCTTAATTCCTCCTCACTTTCTGCCATCAGAGTGTTATCATCTGCATATCAGAAGTTGTTGATATTTCTTCTGGCAATCTTAATTCCAGTTTGGGATTCCTCCAGTCCAGCCTTTCGCATGATGTATTCTGCATATAAGTTACATAAGCAGGGGGACAATATACAGCCTTGTCATACTCCTTTCCCAATTTTGAACCAATCAGTTTTTTCATATCCAATTCTAATTGTTGCTTCCTGTCCCATGTATAGGTTTCTCGGGAGATAGATAAGGTGGTCAGGCATTCCCATTTCTTTAAGGACTTGCCATAGTTTGCTGTGGTCCACACAGTCAAAGGCTTTTGCATAGTCAATGAAGCAGAAGTAGATGTTTTTCTGGAACTCTCTGGCTTTCTCCATAATCCAGCGCATGTTAGCAATTTGGTCTCGAGTTCCTCTGCCCCTTTGAAATCCAGCTTGTACTTCTGGGAGTTCTTGGTCCACATACTGCTGAAGCCTACCTTGTAGGATTTTGAGTATAACCTTACTAGCGTGTGAAATGAGTGCAATTGTACGGTAGTTGGAGCATTCTTTGGCACTGCCCTTCTTTGGGATTGGGATGTAGATTGATCTTTTCCAGTCTTCTGGCCACTGTTGAGTTTTCCAAACTTGCTGGCATATTGAGTGTAGCACCTTAACAGTGTCATCTTTTAAGATTTTAAATAGTTCGACTGGAATGCCATCACCTCCACTGGCCTTGTTGTTTAACCATCTAACTGCCTCAAACTGCCGAAGGGCCTGCTTTAGTGTGGATTGAAGGAAAGAAGTGGTTGGTTGTCCTGACCTCTTTTCCTGCCCTTTAATCCTACCGACGAGTTATCACCAAGTGGCAGTCAGGAGGCCTCAGAGGGCCTGTTTCTCATGATTGTAAGAAAGATGTTTTGCATGTTGCCCTCAGAAGGGATGCGACAGGTCAGCCCCTGAATCCCAAGATTTGAGATGTTACCTCTTGACATCTCCAGCCATCTACTAGTGCCTTTGGAGCTCACCAGTGCTGCCCCTGCTTTTCCACATTACTTGTGACCACAAGGAGCAGTGGTGAAGGTATAACTAGGAAGCAGAAGAGGACAATAACAGGGAATAAGAAGCAAGAAAGAACAAGAGAAGCAGCAATAGAGAATAGAGATGGTCAAGAAATGAACCATGAACCAAAAAGCGTGGAAACAAGTCTGGTTCGTGATTCATTTCATAACCCAGTTCAGGAATCCAGTGTGCCAAAGAAAAATGAAATGCCAAACTATTTTCCATTTGGAAATTCATTTGCATGAGTGTGCTGACTCCACTTCCACTGACCTGACACTTCCATCTGCATGCTGCTGCCGCCGCTGCTGCTCCATTTGTTTGGTAATTTTAAAAAGTACTCAGAGAACCTATTGAAAAATAGCCCTGACAATTGTTTTGTGGAAAATGGCTAACTGGTGAAAAATGGAGTCAGCTTTTGGGATTTTCTGTTGCTTGGTGTTTCTTTGTGAATAATAGTGAACACAGGAGAGGATCCTGTAGAGCAGGGGTCTCAAACTCAATTTACCTGGGGGCCGCTGGAGGCAGAGTCTGGGTGAGGCTGGGCCACATCAGATTTTTTTTTTAAAAAAAAACCCTCACAGAATCACCTTGCCAAAGGAGAAAAGCCCCCATCGGTACCTGTGAAATTAAACAGAATGGTCCCCCCACAGGTGCGTGTGCATGCACACACACAAACACACACACACAGAAGTCCAGCAACCTTCCTCTGAGGGCCCCCCTCAAAAAAGGCGCACTCAGCAGCAGCAGCTACCCCCACCACGACAGAGGAGCAAACTTTGCGAGGTGAGCCCAGGAAGCCTCCAGAGCCAAGGTGGCTGAAGCAGGACGAAGAGGAGGAGGAAGAGGAGGAAGCACCGCTGAGGCGGCTGCTGGCCGGGCTGGTGCTGGGGGTACCAAGAGAGAAAGAGAGCCAGAGAGCCGCTTCCCTGGAAGAGGTGGCGGCGGTGGCAGATGCTGTTGGTGGTGCTGTTGGAGGCGCTCTTTGAGGACAGGACAGGAGCGAGCTCCACTCTCAGGCATCGCCCGGCGGTGGCTTGGGCGCTCGGGGAAAAGGGCTGGCAGTGCACCTCGCTCGCCGGCTCTCCGAATGTTTGAGACCTCTGCTGTAGAGCATCTTAATTGCTGCCATTGGTGTAATCAACATGCAGACTGTACTTTGTGTTATTGCAATTTGTTTGCCACCCAGAGTAGTGCTATATATATATAGATATATACTGTATATGGAGACCGCACTACTGTGGGTGGGAAACAAATTGCAATAACGCAAAGTACGCAAGAGATCTTATAAAACTTCATGTAAACAACAAGCAAGGAACATAATATCTAAAACTAAAATTAATAAAAGATAATACAGTATTAACAATACAATAGTTATAAATATCAAATATAATGATATTAGGTGACAAAAGCAGGGCGTTTTCATAAGTATAAAAAACACCCCAAATATTCAAGCAAGATTACTCTGGACTAAGGCCATTAAAAAACTTGTGAAATAAGCCAGGTTTTAACTTCTCTCCTAAAACCAAGGAGGGATGGGGCTAATTGCCCCTCAGAGGGAAGCAAGTTCCAAAGCAATGTGGTATTGCAGAGAAGGTCCAGTTTGAGTGACAGTTTGCTATGTAAAGTTTGGCATCCTTTCCCCCCCTGGTAAGACAGACACAATATTGTACAGCAATATTGGCCATTTCCTGGTATTTTGAACTGTGTATTGTTAAAACAAGAGTGGCAAACTGTTTTGTCCAACAGGCTGACTTTCAATTTAGGAAGAATACCAAGGGAATACATTCCATCACTTGGTGGAGGATGAGGTTGGGGCCAGATGAAATCCCTACAAACTGTTTCCCCAGCAACATAAATAGTGCCTGTCTCACAAATTGCACAGCTCAGTTGCAGTCAACAATGTATAAGATGTGTAACTTCGACTCACACAAACACCTCACAAAATGCTTGTTTTCCCATGCAACAGCTTGCAAAGTACACATCTGAATTCTATGCAACAGATTGGAAAGTGCATGTCTCAGCTCTCTACAAAGTTATTTAGAAGTTATATGCCTTTTATTGTTTCTGAATATTGGTCAGAGGGAATATCTGAGAAAACTATGGTCAGGATGGGGAAATCCTGGGGGGAGGCTCCCCTTCACAGTCTTAAAGTGCCATGGTTGTGAGGAAAAGTGTTGTCCATGATGAATAACTAAGTAGGTTAGCAAGAAATGTTTTGCAGGCAAAAAAAGGGGAGGGCAGAGGCATAGAATGAGCTTCTGAGTTGACATTAATCCATTCTTCCCTTCTCCTCCTAATTTTTCATAATTTCTGACAGCACTACTAATAACATGTGAGGATAATTGATGGATCGGGTTGACATTTTGGACCTTTAAGGGCTTTTAAAGGGCCTCTAGTCAAATATGCTTAATTTAAAAGTACAAAGTTGGAGAAGACTGAGATAAGATATCCAATTCTGACCTAAGGTGTCATATCTAAATGCCCAGTTTTTGTTTTCTTTGCTGTTGTTGTATATGTTCAGTCATTTTGCAAGTTGGACAGAGCCTCTGAGATTGAGTAGACTGAACATGAATAGGAATCAAGCTATCAGCCACATATAAATACAACACATAAATATGCATTAGCCAAACATAGTTTTTGTTTCGTGGACTGGATAAGAAGATTGACAGCACTATGGAGATGTCTTTACATGAGAACATGATCAGGTGGCTATAGGATGGTATTCTGTGAGTATCAGTCATTGATTTGCAACTGTTTATTGTGCTCCATAATCACATTTGTTTCCTAGCTACTCAGCAGAAATCTTTACTTGTTTTTATTAGAATATAAGAATCTTCCAGCTGGATCACACCAAAGTCCTACCTAGCTCAGCATTCATTTCTCATAGTTACCAATTAAATGGCTAGGAGAAGCCCATCAGCAGGACAGGAATCAAATAAGCTTCTCCTGCTCAGGTTCCCTAGCAAGTGGAATTCCAATGTATACTGCCCTAATAGTAGCCATGATAGCTTTCTCATCTTTGAATTTGTCTTTGAAACCTGGCAGAGTTGTTGGCTGTCACTGCATCTTATGGCAGCACATTCCATGGTTTGACTACATACTGTGTGCAGGAGTACCTCCTTTTACCTACCTTGAATCCCTTACTAACCTCCTGCCTCCTGCCCTATGAGAGCTAGAGGTCAGAATCCTACTGGGGATTTATGCCACTGTTAGGTGTCATTGCAGAAATCACTGTGATTAATTGCTGCTAATTAATGAGTTGCTGCTTGCATTCCTGGTCATGCATCAAACTGGTACACATCCAAGAATGCAAGCAGCATTCCCTGTTGTTTATGTAAGCTACACTAATGCTGGAATAAATCTGTAGGAGGATTTTGGCCAGAGAAAAGGTTATCTACCATGCATAATTGTATATATCGCTACCCTTACTACTCTAATTTGTGTTTTCCCCAACAAAAAAGGTATCTGCTGGATGTCTTATACTGTGAGCCCAAGATAGTGCTACATTATGCTTGGAGATGGGGGTGGAATGAGAAAGTCTTTGGCTGAATGTATTGGCAAGATCATTAGAATGAATCTATTCTGCTTGCCCATTTTAACACATGCCTGGGTTCTTCCTGGTTTCACTGTACTTCTAGCTGAGCCACATTCTCTTGTTTTTGTTTTCTTTTCATTTATAATACTAAGTTTCCATTCTCTCACAATTAAATTCTCTGATCAGATTCTGTAACTTTCCTTTCATCTTCTTTATCTTCTGTTGACTGAGTTTTGAATCTTGGCTGCCCATTATGGTTACACCTGTGTTTGGTTCTTTCTCACCCACCACCTGAGATAATGTTTACTGAAAGTGCTAGAGAAAAATACTGCTGCTGTCTGTTTTTTCTAAGCTATGGGGAAATACTTTCAATGTCTTACAAAATTGTATGTTAGTTCCCTGAGGATACATAGCAAAATCTCACCCTTTCTAGAGGACTGTTACTGTATTACTTTCTTTAGAGAATACCTGGGTTTTTTAAAATTCTTTAAAGAAAATATCTCTTTTCAGCCTGTTTTTGTGACCTTTTCCTCCAAATCCACCCCACCTATGAATGTACACAATATTTCATTTTGTTGCTGGTAAGTCTATTCTATACAAAGCGGCTTTTTTTAACCTTTCGAAAGTCCTTTTTGAGGACTGATATTTCAGCCCCTGCAACCTAGATTCTTTCTAAATTAAAACAGGTGAGGTTACTTATTCTCTTTCATTTGTATAAGCTATTTTAAATATGGGTTTGCTTGAGGTTCTCTGTTTCTGAATAGGATCGTAAAACAGTTTTACTTTTAAAAAATCATAACTCAAAAACCTTTTGACCAAACTTCCCCAAATTTGGTACAAAGCAAGAGTAGACTGTCTTCTACATATGTGCCACATGTGGTGCTGATCTGAAGCCCTGATTATTTAGAGTTGCCTTGTAGAATGTTGATATGCACTTATTATGCAGTTATAATATTAATTTGTGAGAAGTAGGGCTTAGCTAAATTCAATATGCAGTCTGAGAACCAGATTTGCAAAAAAATAAAAAAAGTATCTTGGCATGTGGAAAGTAGGATTAGAGGTGGACTGAAAGAAAAGTACAGTGGTGCCTTGCTAAACGATTGCCTTGTGGGACGAAAAACCTGCAAGACAATTGGTTTTTGCGATCACTATGGTGCCTCGCAAGACTTTTTTTTATATGACGGTGCTTCACAAGACCTTTTTTTTGAGACCGATGCTTCGCAAGATGTTTTTTTTTTGAGACCGATGCATAAGGAAGCTCGCAAGACGATTTTTTCACAAGACGACGATTTTCGCGGAACGAATTAAAATAGTCTTGCGAGGCACCACTGTATTCCCTTTATATGATTCAAAACAATGGTTTATTAGCTCTTCTCTTAGTTCTGACACATATATGCATACCATTTCATTTCTCCATACTTAATTACAGAATGCTTAATGACTAGCAGCTGAGAGATGGTCTAGACATTATAGTCATCATGGGAATGATTTTCCATCTCCCTAGACAGATAGTTTATTAGCTACCTCCTTATGAACATCTTAGTGAGTTCCTTTGCTACAGATATTAGTGGTGATTTCTGAAAACAGTGGAGTGAGATCTGATGGTTTATGATGCCCAGAAACAGGGAATTGACAAGTGTAATTTTTAGATGCATCCACAAGTGATATGTCTTCATTGAAAAGTTATCCTGATTAAGAACTGAAGGGATTTTTAAAAATAATTTTTAAAGAAAACACAGTTTTTCACACATACAAGTCAGGTCTGTAGAGTGAGTGCTGTTAATCTTTACTAACATAATAGAGAAACAATGCAGTAGAATAACCAAGTGATTTTTCCTCCTTGTATATAGTGAAACACCTACACTGATAGTGATTTTTGAATCCTGTAAATATTTTCATTTTATTCTTCACCACCCTCAGTCATCTATTGTTTCAAAGAGGTCTGTTTCACCATTTCAGAATAAAGAATCCTTCTGGCAATGCACTTTATTTCCTGCTAGCAAGCTTGAGAATTTGCCTTCTTGCAGCTTGCGGTGGAAAAAGACAATGACACAGTCCTGGCTGGTGTACAGAGATGGGACATATTGCTAGATGTTTCATCATTTTAACAGCTACATGTCTCACCATCTGATACCTTGTCCAAATATATTGGTGTAATTACTCAAGGAAGTTGGGGTTTTCTGTGCCACAAATACCTAACAAGATTCATCATTAGAAAAGAACGTGAGCTGTTTTGCAGCCTTTTTTTGAATATTATGTATCCTTCACTGGATGTTGCCGGTCTGCAGTTACAGTGGTGCCTCACAAGAAAATTTTAATTTGTTCCACGAAAATTGTCGTCTTGTGAAAAAAATCGTGTTGCGAGGTTCCTTATGCATCGGTCTAAAAAAAAGTCTTGCAAAGCATCTGTCTCAAAAAAAAGTCTTGTGAAGCATTGGTTTTAAAAAAAGTCTTGTGAAGCACAGTCATAGAAAAAAGTCTTGCGAGGCTCCATAGTGATCGCAAAAACCAATCGTCTTGCGGGTTTTTTGTCCCACTAGGCAATCATCTAGTGAGGCTGTATCCTAGCTCCATTGCTTTTCAATTTATACATCAATGATATGGTAGCCAAATTAACTGGACTGCAATTTTTCCCTGTAAGAGTGGGTGGAAAGTCCATTTCAATTTTACTCTATGCAGACGATACCTTGCTAATATCCCACACACAAATAGGTCTTAGAAGATTATTAAAACAATTTAGTAATTATTGCAAGGAGAACTCTCTTAAAATTAACTATGAGAAAACCAAAATTATGGTTTTCAATAGAAGACCTAAAGTACATAAATGGATAATGGATGGGAGAATATTGGAACAAGTAACCCACTTTAAATATTTAGGCGTGATGTTTTACCAGTCAGGTTCCTGGACATTTCAGATTGATTTTACAAAGCAGAAATTCGAAAAAGCCATGTTTGGCATACTTAGATTCTGCAGAACTAGAGGGGGATATTTGATCCCTCCCACTCGAGAAATTTATAAAACCAAGTTACTCCTCCAGATTCTGTACGGTGCTGAAATATGGGGAATTGGAAACCTATACCCACTAGAAGTAACCCAAAACAGATTTGCCCGACTATTGTTGGCAGTACCCCCCTCAACTCCCTCAGCGTTAGTTAAACCAGAATTATCAATAATGTCAATAATGACACTAGTCAACAAATCAATAGTTAACTATTGGCTAAAAATTTTGTTTACCACTCAGTCAGAATATTTAACATCATCATATGGGGAAATGAATACTGGAACGTGGAAATCCTACGTACTGCAACTAGTAGCCAAACTTGGATTTTCAGAAGAGTATGTAAGGCACCTTGGTCTGTCCGCAGCAAAAAGCTTATTAAAGCAGAGATTATTTGATCTCTGTTACCAAACAGATATAGGTTCGCTAAGCACTCTAAAAACGCCCCCGTTCTATAAGATTATTTCATCTCCACCTATAAATCTTCCTTCTTATTTTGCAGATTCAATGAGCTTCGACTATAGAAAAGCCTTCACTCAGGCACGTCTTGATATGCTGCCACTTGCTAGCTTAAAAGGGCGTTACACACAAACTCCATACTATGGGAGAGTTTGTTCTTGTGACCAAAAATCAGTTGAGGACTTAGTACATGTCTTGTTTTACTGTCCCCTATTCGTGACCCACCGTGAAAGGCTTTTGAAGCCTATTCTGGAAAAATATCCTGGAAGACCTGTCCAGAAAATGCTCAGTATCCTACTTTCAGACAGAGATAAATTTATTACATTTCGAATGGCAAGGTTTATATCTATACTTATGAAAATGAAAATGAAACTCGTAGCCCCCACTATTACTAATCAAGCTGTTATTTAGGTTCATGTACCCTTTGGGGGCCCCTTTCTGCAATAGATGCTTGTTATTGGCACCAGATATTGTCTTTCAACTGCCATCACTTAGTTTTCCCTATCGTATTTTTTAAGATGTTAGAGGTTTTTAGCTGTGATAGAAATTTAACCCGGTTTTAGTTCCCTTCCTCATGCTACAGTGTATTGAATTGTACTGTATTATGTTGTTTTTATTTGATGTACTTTGCAACAGCCTGTGTGCTACGCAATAAACTTATATGTGTGTGTGTGTAATTTGTGAACAAACAGGGCAGTGATGGGCATGTCTGTTCATTATAATATACAGTATTCAGCTCTCCCCTTCAGTATTTATTTATTTTTATTTATTTAAAATATTTCTATCCTGCCTTTCTCCCCAAAAGCACCCAAGGCAGCCACTTGCATTTCTGGTGTCTGCTGCAGGTGAAAGTGAAGCTAGGAGAGAGCACAATCAGTTTGAAAGCAAAATATAACATACAATAGGAAACTCGATAAAAGGAAAAGATCTACAATGCAATTCAATGGACTTCAGCTGGGTAAAGAGCAATGTATAGATTCCTGTTGTGCCTTTGTTTTCTGTCATGTAAACTCCAATATTGTTACATTCTCACAAGTCAGTTCTGAACTGTGGCAACCTGGATAGAATTTTTGAGGCATATGAAATGTCCAAGGAGTGGTTTATCATTACTAAACCCTAGTGAGATTCCTTGACCCAGTATGGATTTCTGCACTCCATCCAAGGTACCCTGCTGGCTCTTCAAATCAAGCTCTACTGGGGATCAAAACCAAGAATGACTGCACAAAGTCGCCCATCTAATAAAATAAAATGAAAACTGCTCTGTTCCCTCTAATTTCTGAAAGCAGACAAGCCTGTCTTTGCTATAATCATCAGAGGGAGATTATGAAAGCAGTGCAGCAAGAGGGAATTTAGGAACAGAGTTTTGTTTTGTTTTTTTACATAGTGCTCTCAAAGATGACACCTGGGCAGAAATGAAAGTTGTCTCCTGACAACTTTTGCCTCAAAATGTCTACACATCACTCACTTCATTAAAACACTTTCTGCTCTACACATTAAAAGCTACAGCATATATAATGTAGTGCCAAAGTCAATCAGCTGTGAGGTAGTTGGCCCACATCAACCTCTGAATTTTTCAGGGAATTTAAGCTGATTTCCCCTCGTCTTATGCATATCTCTTCTTTCAGGAAACTCAGCGTTCTGGCAATCAGGATTTAGGCTAGTTCAGTACCTCATTTCATTCAAGGAGTATTAACTTGAAAGTGAAGTATGAATCCCAAACTTGCAGAGAATCAGCAAAGCAAAGTTGCTCACCAATGTGATGTCAAATGATTGTCTGCCTCTCCTTACCCACTGACTATCTGACACCAATATCCATGCCAGTGTCCCATTCCAGTTGTGATTCTTGCAGCAAAATGTCAGAAACTAAATTTGCTGTTATCAAACCGTCAATGTTACAGCAAAATCTATGTTGGAAAAGTAAATGTAAATTACTGGATCTCATAAACACTGTAATTTAATAGTATACTGATGAGCAGAATTTGCACTTCCTTGTTGCAGAATTGTTGTGGGTCAGAGAAAAACACAACATTTCCATGCTTCTTGATCATTGGATGAGCTTCCTTCCACACACACACTTTCCTGAAGCTTGGCAATAGTCTTTTGTTATCCACTGTGGTCTCCTTACTCTGATACCAAAGGATCATAATCTTTAATCAAAAGTGTTTTCTTCTAAATCTGGTACAGCAGAACATATCAAATATTGCAATATCAACGTTGCAAATAATTAATTGAATACCTTGGGTATCTGTTCTTGCTTTTGCACTGGCATAAAACACAATTGTTTAAAATTCAAGTTTAATGTGGAAGTTAACTTTCAATAAGATATTCTTCTTCACTTCAGCTTTTCAGGTCTTCTTGCCAAGTTTTAAAGTGTCTAATCAATACACAGTGGCAGTGGTACACAACCTGTAATAAATACCTCTGTGGATCCAATCAAGCCCTGCAAAATATTTTACTTTAATGGTTTCTGTATTGTGTCTTTAGAAAGCCTAAGTATTTATAATTCAGAAGCTGACTCATAAGGACTTATTATTAATTTACACTGCAGAAAAAGAACACTGATGGTGTCAAGTTTATTCTTAGCAATTTGCAGGTTTTCCTGCTCGCCATTGAAGGAATGTGCTGACAAACATTAGAGCTGTTTACAAGTAAAACAAACATGGCGGGGTCTGTATTGCACCCAAACAGTTATTCCCGTTTCCCTTTGTAGGATGTTCTGATAGACAAGCAATGTTACTTGCTAGTGCAGTAAATGTTGCTGAGCTGACTTTGCAGATGTAACCTAGATTTCAGATTGGCAAGTTCAGCTCAGTTCCTCAAAGATGAAATTTTTTTACCCTGTCATCTCAAAATCTGATTACAAAGCTGATCTAAAAAAAAATGTTGCAGCCAAAATTTTGCAGCAAACTTGTCACACATCTTTATACCACCATTCTAAAACATAGCACATCATGGCATAGGCTATGTATATTAGAGATTTGAAGAAATTGTGACAAATTGTTCTTAAAGAAACATGGAGAGAAAAACATGAGTTAAGGAGAAAAGAAAACGAGATGGGCTCTGTGTCATGTAATCAACCTTTTCTACAATTTGATTAATTTTCCCTTTCTAAAACACAGCACGCCCAGAGGAAGTGGGGGGGGAGCCAACCACAGAAGGACTGGCTGATTTAAAAAAAATGTAAATAACCTAGCCAAAGACTCTAAGCCCTTGCAACAAGGCAGCAGCTTTTGTAATTTAGCATCACATTTCATATAATTTGTGTAAAAATTATTTTTGCTTATACAATGTTGAGAAAAACAGCAAATGTCTTGCCAACTTGTGGGTGGGCAGAGAAAAAAAGCCCTGCAGTATCTCACTCTCACAAGCAAGAATGGGACAAGTGAGTATTGTATGTGCAGTACGTATATCACCATAGTCCGTAACACCTAGAAATGTTCTTGTTTCCCTTACTAGGCCATTTGGCAAGCTGTGTCATAACACCGGAAATTGCAAATCAAACTTTACTTCAGCCTACGATTGGGGAACAGGATTGATTCCCCATCTGCTCCACAGTCTTCTAGAACTGAGGTGGTATCAGACAGGGTATTGCCTCCTTAGAGCTTGGACACCAGCCCAGTTCTGCCAGCAGCTAGTTTAACCTGCATTACGCCTTCCCCAGTTGAGGAAGATGAGACAAAAGTAAACTTTGGGTTGCACTGTGGAGTATAAGGAGTACTCCACATACTGCATAGCTCAACTGGGAAATGGCTTCAGTTATGCCACATTCAGTTATACCCTTTTGGAAGGGTAGAGCTAGGTATGGTTAAGAATGATGTTTCAGTTCATTTTTATATGAGTTGTTCTTTTAAAAATCCCATATTCTTGCATATTCATTTTCTACTTCTGTGCATGTTTTACCACCACTTATTTAGCGTTCACAACATCCAGGAAAATGTTGTCCCAAATCTTTCTGTTAATCTTTTAAAAATGTATTCAACCCTCAGTTTCAGTGATATATAACTCACTAACATCTAGAGCGTGGACCGAGAACTCCCAGAAGTACAAGCTGGATTCCGAAGAGGCAGAGGAACTCGAGACCAAATTGCTAACTTGCGCTGGATTATGGAGAAAGCCAGAGAGTTCCAGAAAAATATCTACTTCTGCTTCATTGACTATGCGAAAGCCTTTGACTGTGTGGACCACAACAAACTATGGCAAGTTCTTAAAGAAATGGGAGTGCCTGACCACTTTATCTGTCTCCTGAGAAACCTATATGTGGGACAGGAAGCAACAGTTAGAACTGGTCATGGAACAACTGAGTGGTTCAAAATTGGGAAAGGAGTACGACAAGGCTGTATATTGTCCCCCAGCTTATTTAACTTATATGCAGAATACATCATGCGGAAGGCTGGACTGGAGGAATCCCAAGCCGGAATTAAGATTGCCGGAAGAAATATCAACAACCTCCGATATGCAGATGACACCACTCTGATGGCAGAAAGTGAGGAGGAATTAAAGAACCTTGTAATGAGGGTGAAAGAGGAGAGTGCAAAAAATGGTCTGAAACTCAACATCAAAAAAACTAAGATCATGGCCACTGGTCCCATCACCTCCTGGGAAATAGAAGGGGAAGATATGGAGGCAGTGTCAAATTTTATCTTCCTGGGCTCCATGATCACTGCAGATGGAGACAGCAGCCCTGAAATTAAAAGACGCCTTTGTCTTGGGAGGAAAGCGATGACAAATCTTGACAGCATCTTGAAAAGCAGAGACATCACCTTGCCAACAAAAGTCCGAATAGTCAAAGCTATGGTTTTTCCTGTTGTGATGTATGGAAGTGAGAGCTGGACCATAAAGAAAGCAGACCGCCAAAGAATTGATGCCTTTGAATTGTGGTGCTGGAGGAGGCTCTTGAGAATCCCCTGGACTGCAAGGAGAACAAACCTATCAGTTCTGAAGGAAATCAACCCTGAGTGCTCACTGGAAGGACAGATCCTGAAGCTGAGGCTCCAGTACTTTGGCCATCTCATGAGAAGAAAAGAGTCCTTGGAAAAAACCTTGATGTTAGGAAGGTGTGATGGCAAGAGGAGAAGGGGACGACCGAGGATGAGATGGCTGGACAGTGTCTGCGAAGCAACCAACATGAACCTGACACAACTCCGGGAGGCAGTAGAAGACAGGAGGGCCTGGCGTGCTCTGGTCCATGGGGTCACGAAGAGTCGGACACGACTAAACGACTAAACACACAACATCTAGAGCAGGTATATAACCCAGAGGGGGACTAAATTTTGAGGTGCTGATTATCATCAGACGTAGATCTTTGGATTTGCCAGGGGCATTCTCCAGAGTTTAAGTCTTCTGGGATATCAGTAATATATATATTCCTTTTTGAACACTGGAAAGAGAAGAATATATATATATCAAGGCCATAACTGCCATTCTTCTATTTCCAGTGTTCAAAAAGGAATGCCAGTACTTATGTAGCCAAAACAGGATTAGGCTGTTTCCTTCCTCCTGTTTAGAAAGACCATGGGAGTGACCGACATGATTGAAACAGATCAGCCTTCTACAGTGAGAAGAAATTATATAATTAATTAAGAGCTCTTTAAATGTAATTAAGAGCCCTTGTATCTAAATTAATCATGATTTACTTCCTCAGAAAAGCACTTCAATCAAGAAAGTGTTGAAGTTAAGGGGACAGAATTTTATCTTTCAAAATTCTCCAAAGAGCAAAGTTGCATTCTTAGTAACTCATTTTCCATTGCAACTAACTTTTTGTCTTTAAATACACATCTCTTAGAGGCTCAGAGGTAAGGCTTCTGATTACTACAGTTTTCAAAGGGGGTTGATACGAGGTAGCATAAATATACCAGGAACCTTTCAGACAAACAACTGACTGCTTAGTTCAAGTCCATACATGAAATTATCAGGATCACATTTCCCTTCTTCTCTTCTAGTGTTCTTATTTCTTCCTTCTGTCCTTCTCTCAAGCTTCTGTTTGTTGGAATCAAACTATGTACTACTTTTAAAATGGGATCCCTCTGCCTTAATGAAAAGCAAGCACAGAGAACCCAATCTGGATCAGGACCAGGGTCTGAACTACACCTTTGGAGCATCATCTAGAAAGTATTTTTTCCAACTTGATCTAAGAAAAAAAGGAAGAACTATGGTTATGTTTTGATGGCATTCTTCTATGTGCTTTTAGGAGGGAAATCAGATGGTTTGTGTTGTCCCTCTTGTAAATTCAGTGTCGGCACAAAACACGGTCCAGATCTCTGTTAATTCATGTGCAAAACCCATTACAGTATTATTAGTGGGCTAGGTAAGGTATAAAATAGATTAAGGTCAGATGGGTGAGGAAGAGTCAGAAAGTCTGAGAACAAGAATGATAAAAGCAGGGCCAACCTAAGACATTCTGCCATGAGTAGTTTGCCGTTCAAGAAAGTGGGAAGTGCCTTACCCCTCACTGTGTTGAGTGAGGCACCTCTTTCAGTCCATAAGCCATTGGAATAGTTTACTTGCAGCAAAGGACAAAATCCCCACCTACCCATTCCACATACAGAAGCCAACTAACTGACTATTAAATTTTATTTCAACACTGAAAACACGATTATGTCCTTCACTGCTGCACCTGCAGGCAGCAAACTAGTTTGCGGGTCTTAGGAAAGTTTATATGGCACTCATGGCTCTGCTCTCCAAGTAAACACAATGGCTGAAGAGCTCAAGAAGAATGGCTAGGATCCTGCTAGTGTCTCCCAGCATCTGCTGTCCAAACTAGTAGACAGATAGGACCTGGCTGTTGGCATTCTCTGGTAAATTCTCTCTCCCTCCTGCTCACAGACCAAAAGAAACATAATAATTCTTTATATTGAAACTGCCACCTGCACCATGACCTACTCTGACTGTTGGTTACTCTCTTCTCCAAGCCTCAGCAGAGGCCTGCTCTTATTTATTTGATGCTGAAACAAGAGCAAGGTCCCAACCAGTAGAGCTGAAGTTGAAGCAACCAGATCAGAAGGAGAAGGTCCAACATAACCTAAATAAGCAAAGTCAACAACGGTGACTAAAAATGTGTGAGTTGTCTGTGATGGAGCCATTGCCCTCAATCCCACATTTTAGTCCACTTTGCTAGACTGAAACTGACAGGAAGGGCTGTGCAGAAATGGGAACAGTTGTTCTCAGACTAAGAGTTTGGAACCCAGGATCCCATAGCAGAGGTTCTGGGACTTGTAGTCCAAAAAAAGTAACTTTTTCTGATGTAGCCACTGTGGCTAACAACACCATAAGCCCTGTAAGTAGCACAAAGTTCTACGAGATATACAGCTGTAGCCCATGACCTTGGGGTGACATTGTCCTGTTGCGGTGGCCCTTGGAAATGTTACTGTTCAGACTATAGCTCCCAGAATCCCCCAGCATGGCCATTCAGCTGGGAGATTCTGGGAGCTTTCATCCAAAACCCACTAACATTTCCATACACCCCTTCTTGCTCATCTCTATGTTTAGCATGGAGGCTTATACAATTGTGCTCTAAGGTACTTTGAACTGGAAGAATGCAATTTATTCTCATTAGTGTGTTGAGTACATTCTTGTGAATATCTGAAAACACAGATGAATCTTCTTTAAGTCCCCCTTTCTGGAGGGTGCTCTTTGTCTCTCTCCCATTAGAAAGTAAACAGTGATGCTGGCAGACTGCATTTCTTATATGCCTTGTGTACACAGCTTGTCAGTCCCAAATCATATAGAAAGTACATTCTTTATTCTATTGCAACCTATGTGGGAATAGAAAATGAGACAAGGAAACAAGAACTTTTCTCTTTTTTCTGAAGAGAAATGCCTCTCGTTAATTCAAATTACCTAGTTCTCAAAGAATATGCCACACACAAGTCATTATCCATTTTCATTGGGAAACAGTATTAATGTATCTGGATTTATGTTCCATTGGTAGAAAAAGGGTCAGAGATGTATTTTAGCTGGAAGTGAATAACAAGCAGAAGATTTAGGCAGTGAGAATGCTATGAATATTTAAGTTTTTGCCTTTGAACATAAGTGCTTTTGGCTGCTCATCTTTCTTTAGTTGCCTTACAGTATATGACGGGTTGGTACGAATTCATCTTTATTAACTTAAGAAGGTGTTTATTTGTTTTTCATTTTATTACAACAGGATGGTTGGCCATGGAATGGAGCAATCCTAGTAGTGGTTTATTATGTTTCCGGTCCTATAAGAATGTGGATTGTTGTGATAATCTGAAGAAAAAAAACCCATAACAATAGATCAGATTAAGGCAGACCTGTTGTTGGATCCAAGGGACACAGCTGGCATTCCAAAGTACATTGTCATGTATCAATTGTTGCTGTTTGCTACATCTGTGCCAAATTTGGAGTTGCTCTGAGGTCCAGTTTCAAAATCATAATTTTTTTGTTTGGTATTACCCCATTTTTAAAGTTGCCTTATGGAATTCTGATTTGCCCTGTTGTGCAATATGTACTCCTGCACTCTCATGCAGCAATAATATTTTATCTATCCTTGACTAGGTTAAGTATTTCCTTGAGAAAAAGGTATCATCTCATTCCTTTGAGTTTAATTATATCCTCCTTTTTTACTCAATTGGCAGACATTTTCCTGATTTTTGATGTTGTATCCCTTTTTCCATTTAAAAGACAGTATATCTTTTTAATTATTTCTCCTCATGCAAACTGTCTAATATTTCATAAGAGGTTTTGCATTAATGCTGCTTGCCCTTCATTAGGAGTATAGTATGAACCAATAATTATCAATCTATGTCCTAATTTTCCTCTTGCAAGTACATATCTCTCATCAGAACCATCCAGCTAATCTAGCACTTCAAATTTTGAATTCTTCATAAAAAATTATAGCTATCTCCCTAGATTTACTTGCTCCACTTGCACTGAATTGTTCTCTCAAATATGGATGCTTAATAATTATCTTGCCCTTGTTTTCTATGGTGTGTTTCTTGTAACAATAAAACATCAGCACTCAAACTAGGTATAGTCTTCATAATTCTATAACGTTTAGCTGGTGAACCCAATCCACTGGCATTAAAAGAAATTACATTTAAATTATATAACATTTCAGCCATTAAGCTTGGTATCTGTGCTATTAATCTTATTCACACGAAGAATATTAAAGAATATTAAGTATTCATATTGTATCCTTAGAGAACAGGATTGTCTGCATAATCTCCCCCTTTCCCTCTCCCAAACTCTTACCTCATCCCTTACTTTCCCCTCTTTCCTTTCAGAGCAGAATAGATTCAAATTCCACAGATTAGTCCACCCCTTTTCTTATTAATTGGCACTTACATTCTTAAAATTCCCAATGTGGAACAGAGTAATGGACTAGGACTCTGGAGAACAGGGTTTGAATCCCCACTTGGCCATGGAAATTCACTAGGGGAGTGAAACTGATAAAACCACTCCTCAAATATTTAACTTACCTCAAAAGCCCTGTTAGGGTCATTATAAGTCAGTTCTGACTTGACAGCACAGAAGACACACACACATGGTCTCAATAACTGAAACAGTAGTAGAAAGAAGATAAATTATTTTCTTTACTTACAGCTATGAACAGCAACTGACAAACATGACTGTTTTCACCAACAAAACTCAACAACCTAAAGAGAGGAGAAAAACAACACAGAGCAGAGAGGTGGGGCTCTCTTTGAATTCAGAGGAAGGAGAGAACTATTAGTTTGTGCTGGGGAGATTGTCAGTCACCCTAGCCCATAAACACCCCTCCCAGCCAAACCTACTAAAGGGAGCATGTAAGGCTGTAAAAACTCCAACACTTTACTCCTTGGAATCTGTTTCACATTTATTCCTCTGCTGCACTCTGTTAGGAGTCAGCAAACAGAATGCCCCTTCCAGCTCTCACACCTGCTAGCTCTGTGGTTTAGGTTGGTATCTCCTTGACAAGGGCTAGAGTCACCTCTCTGCTTTTGTCTCGGTCTCCACTTTTCTTTTGTTTCTTCCTCCACAAGAGCCTTTCATTATTACCCTTCTGTTCAATTTTCCCCCCTCTGTAAAATGTAGAGGCAACAAGAGATTCACTTCTGTTTCTCAGTTTTAAACCCACCGTAAAACATTTTCAATAAAGCAAGATAGCACACCTTTGGTTGCTTTTGTTGGAGAGTACACAAGCAGCAGTACAGGAGCATTTTTAATTTGTGGACTCAGCAGATTGAGACTCTGAATTATTACCTGAGTACATTTTCCCCATTGTGAAGGAATCACATCCACACTTTCCAAGACGATAAGTTTGTGTTTATTAGAAAAATACACTTGGGATCAGAAAGTGGTAGAAATCCTACTCCTAGCTAAGTTGGGAATGTCAGGAGTCATGGGTTCGCCTCTTGGAGGGACAAGCAATCTAAGCTGGAAAGGAGGCCAATACAGGTCAGACCAGGTAAAGGACAGTCTCAGAAATCTGAGGAGATCATCTCTGTCCACTCTTCCCCATCCAAAGACAGGCATCTTCTCAAGTATAAGCTGAGCTGCATCCAGCCACTATCAACAGTTTACAGAGGAACCACCTTTCCTGGAGCCTTCACAGAATGTGATTAAACTTCCTTTTCAAAAACAAATAAACAAAAACATTTTGGTGGTGCTGGTGATGAGGGATCACAAATATAGGTAGAATATGCTCATGGACTATATGTTAACATAGTTAACATAGTTAACTATTGACGTCATATTAGACTATAGGTTGTTGGGTTTTTTAAATAAAATGTGCTACTTGTTCTCATTTGCTATGTAAGCCAGATCATCTAGAAATGTGTAGATGAGTGATGATGTCATTCAAAGTCCCAGGTATAGTCAGAGAAAGGCCAATGGCTCCTGCTTACACTCTGAGTAACATTTCCACCCCATACTGCAATACAATATGGGCAAATTCCTCCCCAGCATTATGTGCCCCATATTTTACCTCATCCCTAGGAAATAAGTCATCCTGCATGATGAAGAAAGTGTCTGTGTTGATTACATACTCCACAGACAGCCTGCTGTTTTGAAGCCCTACACTCTAGCAGTTTAACGCTGTAATGTTCTGAAATATTAATAATAATTCTTTGAATACGGCCAGGGAATGAGATACTCCTGACATGATGTATGTTAAAGATGATCCTTACAATTTATGAAAAAAAAATCCATAAATAAATTATTTAAATTGGGTCGGCTCAATGAATAATTCAGGGAGGAATGGCATACTTTGGCATATGTGTGACAGTTATTTTAAAGGTTTTTTTTAATATTAAAAAGTGGTAGCAGCTTAGAGACTTTTGTTGATGCATTAACATCTGAATTGGCAGCTCATGATTTAAAAAATGTTTCTGATACCTAGGTGGGTTCCTCAGTAACACACCTATTGAGGAAATTCAAGAGGTTATGATGGAAAGATCAGCACAATCAGCACAAAAGAGAAAATGTTCAACCTCCTCACATGATTACTTAGGTTACATTTTAGCACATCAAATTTCAAAACAGAGCTGGAGAACTTGGGCTTCTCTAGATGTTGATGAACTAATTTCCCATCATCCAATATATTAATGATGTCTGAGGGCTGGAGGCTGGTGGGTACTAGGACCCTACAATAATATTTATGAAAGAAATCAAGAAAAAAATCCCTGTTTTTTTTTATATTTGTAACCAAATTTCTCTGTATGATTTTCTCCCTGAAAATCTTGTGTGAACTCTGACACATTTCTCAAAAGGTTTGTGGCCAAGATGGAAAATCACAAGAACAGAACAAGAAATTTCATGTATGCCCACCATACTCCTAACTGCTCTGCTCTAAGCCAGGGGGTTGTTTTATCTAATCTAATCTTCTCAACTGGCATTAATGCTTTAGTATGCTCAGTAAAGTTATTGCAAAAATGTGTACCATGCTTCTTGGGCTGGAGTGCAGAATCTTTATATATGTAGGAATGTGTATTTTCAGTGCAAAAATGTTCTTACACTTGTAAGAGGCTGGGATATTTCCTGGTGCTCTTGGTGATAATGCTCTTGCTTTGTTTGTATGGACCTTTAGTGGCTGGAAACACACAATGGTTGTTTGAGTCTTTTTGAATGATCACCCAATTGTTCTGTGCTAGCTATGCATGCATGTGCTCTGTTTCTCAAAGGGGAAGAACTTGCCACAGCTAATTAAAGCTAATGGAGAAGGTGCCAAACTCTTATCAGTCACATGCCTCATCAAGCACCCACACCTCCCACATACCGTGGCACCTTGTCAGTTAGCTTCAATTAACTACTCAATTAGCTACTCAGTTCCTCCATAAACACCAATAGGATTCTCACGTTTTCTGTCGAGAAGCAAGAAAACCTCATGAATCTTGAAAATTCCTTGGATAGGTACCCTATTATATCAAAACATTCTGATTCAAAAAGAATGAATTATTCAGTGAGTGTTCTTCACATCTCTTTCTTTTCTTCTCTAGGTGTTTTGGACTAAGATTTTCACAGCTCCTTACCTTCACAGGCTTGGTGAAGCTGACCGAAATTGTAAACCAAAGCATTTGTTTTATTATCCCTGCTCCTAGAGGATTTGATGGCAGGGATTAAAATAGGTCAGAATTAGAATAACGTGCCACCTTAATTAGATCTCAACTGCTCTTCAAGGCTGCAATTCTCTACACACTTACCTGGGAATAAGTTCCATTGAACTCAAAAAGGCTTGCTTTCTGATCAGACATATTAAGGTGACAGTGTAACCCAGGAACTGTTGGCAGTTACTGTTTACATGGATTTTGAATATTTTCTTTGGAGCACCAGATTCCAAAAGCAAAAAAGACTCAGGGGTGTCACTGAATACCTGCTGAGAGAAAACGTGTAGTGAATGGACCATGGTATTGCATCCTGTCATACTTCACAGATGTGCTTCTCAGTGTCTTCATTAGGACAGGGAAACAGGGTACAATGTTCAGTTGGACAGTTTGTACTTCCCACCACAACAGTCCATAGGGGAGCTTAATTATATTCACTACCCCCCCCCATTGCTCTCAATCGTCAGATGGGCTCCAGTTCTGCTTATTGGTCTAGTTCACATCACTGACCCCAGCCAGCTAACAGTAGGGCCAGTAATGCTGGGCTGATTGATGAAAGTCTCAAAGCCCCAGTACTTCATTCCCAGTACTACACACATATGGCCCAGTACTTCATCCCAGAGAATATGCTGCTTCCTCCACCAGCACCACTTCTGAGCCATGGTGGGCCAGGTGTGCTGGGGCTCATTTGAGTGCTTGTGCTGACACTGATGGGATGACAATCAGTGCTATTCCACCACATCCTTTATTTGTGGAAAAGCAAATCTACTCCTGAAGCAACAGTGGCCAATCTGCACTGAGAATGCAGTGGACAGGGGGACAGTGTGTCCCTGTTGGTTCTGTTGGACCTCTCAGCAGCTTTCAATACCATCAACCATGGCATCCTTCTGGGCTGCCTCTCTGGGATGGGACTAGGAGGCACTGTCTTTCAGTGGCTCCAATCCTTCCTGGAGAGGAGGGCCCAGAAGGTGGTGCTGGGGGATTCCTGTTTGACACTCTGGCCATTGGCCTGTGCTGTACCTCAGGGTTCTGTTTTGTCCCGTATGCTATTTAACATTTACATGAAACTGCTGGGTGAGGTGGTCTGAAATGTGGAGGTTCGGTGTCACCAGTATGCTGATGACATTCCAACTTTATCTCTCCTTTCCATCTAAACCCAAAGGCATCTGTTTCAGTTCTAAATCATTGTCTGGTATCAGTAATGGACTGGATGAGAGTGAAAAAAATTAAACTTAATCCATACAAGACAGAGATCCTCCTGGTCAGTCAAAAAGCAGATCAAGGAATAGGATTGCACTCCCCTCTGCTGGATAACACTCCCCTCTGAAAACACAGGTGCACACCTTGGGAGTGGTCCTGGATTCACGTCAGAGTCTGGATGCCCAGGTTTTGGCGGTGACCAGGAGTGCCTTTGAACAGTTACAACTAGTGTACCACCTACGTCCATTCCTTGAGAGGTCTGATTTGGGCATTGTGACACATGCCTTAGTTACATCATGGCTGGATTACTGTAACGTGCTCTACCTGGAGCCACCTCTGGAAAGTGTTCAGAAACTTGAGAGAGTCCAAAATGCCACAGCTAGATTGTTAACTGGGACAGGTTACAGGGAACATATAAATCCACTAATACAGCAGCTCCACTGGCTGTCAATCAATTTCTGGGTACAATTCAAAGCGCTGTTTTTAACCTATCTAAAAGGCCGCATTTCCCTCTGTGAGCCTGCCTGGGCATTAAGATCATCAGGGGAGATCTTTCTCTCGGTTCCACCACCCTCACAGGAACGCTTGGTGAGTACCTTCTCTGTTGCTGCTCCCAGACTCTGGAACTCCCTCCCACAGAAAGCCAGGCTGGCCCAATCTTTGCTGTCCTTCCGCAAGCAGACAAAGACTTTTCTCTTCAGGCAGGCTTTTCCTTAGTGACTGACAGTCTGAGCAGTTTTTAAAAAAAAATTGGATTGTTGAGCTCTGTTGCTTTTAAATGTGTTTTTAATTTTGATTCTATTTACCATTTTAATATGATCCTGGTTTAATTCTTTTATAATATTTGTATATTGACTGTTTTTTACTTTTAAATATTGTCCTTTTAATATTGTAATGTATTTACATCTTTTAGAGAGAAAGCTGTAAATAAATAAATAAATAAATAGATAAATAGATAGATAAATAAATAAATAAATAAATAAATGAGTGAGTGAGTGAGTGAGTGAGTGAGAGAGAGAGAGATTGAGAGAGAGAGAGAGAGAGAGAGAGACGGGGCTCCTCAGAGACCTCTGCCAAGTCCTCCAATTCTGAGTCTATTGAGTCCGACAAGTCCTCCCCCCTCCCTCTTCCTTTAAACCTGGCTCCTGCCATCCCATCATGGCTCCAGCCCCACCATTCAGGTGTGGCTCATCCACTTTTGGACTCCCACTCCCACCTTCTGGCCCTCAGACCAGACTGCCATTGGAATTTCTGGGATGTTTGCCAGGGGGCACAGGTCCAAAGTGAAAACCTGCCGGAGACAGTCACAGTGACCTCCTTCGTTGATCGCTGTGGAAAGGGTAGAGTGCTGGAGTAGATGGACCTTTGGGCTAGGGAAGAATGTGCAATGAATCGGATTGCTCTCTAAGCCTTGGTGGACTTGTATCTCTGCCCATCATCTGGGCAGCCCAGGGAATGGATGCAATTTGTCCTTCAGAATGTATATATGTATATAGACACTTGTTACTAGGTTTTATTATGTATGTTATTTTATTCTGTTTTATTACTCATGTAACCTGCCCCGAGTAGACTTTATCTAGAGAGGCAGGGTATAAGTTCAATAAAAGTAAAAAGTAAAGTAAAGAATCCAGATGTTGAAAATAGCTTTGGGATGCCTGTGAAAAATTGCACACATTTGAAAATGGGCCTCTTAAAAAAAATCTACACACACATTTGAAATGCATTAAAAACATGGTTTAAACATATTGTCATCAATGGAGAAAGTGCATTCAAGCAGTGTGTACAGTTTAAAACGTACACAATCATGTGTACTTTTGGAAAAAAATATAAACAGAGGAATGAAACTTATCAAGACTAAAAATACTATTAGGACAGCAGAACTGGGCATACATTTGATATAAAGTTGGGCTACAATACAGAACACACTTTGGGTTGTGTCTGGAAGGGCTCCTCTTTTCTTGGGCAGCTACATAATGGTCTTCCTCTCACATGACCTGATAGTGCCAACATATTGAATGGTGCTGAAAAATGAGATGCTGCAGGCATCTGCACATTCACCAATGAGGTCTTACATAAACTCAACAGATATCTGATGGGTCAGGCAAATAAATGAACTAATGTTGTGTGTCTTGCATAATATATTGAAACCGTTTCAGCCTTTACAAGTGCATGTGTGCACAATCCCTTTGAAGTTGTTCCAGTGAAGAGGTCTTTTAAGCACTGAAATGAGTAAGTGGAATACATTGGGGCACCAATCTGTCTCCCAGCTTTAACCCCAAGTTGATTGTTAAATCAATGTTTTACTTATTAAATCACTTTCACCAGTATTGGTTTCCTGTTTGCATCAAAGCTTCATTTGCTGTCATTTTTGCCCCATTAATCTGCACTGCTATCGTATGAATAATTTCCCTCCCCTCATCCCATATATTGCAGTATTTACTCCCTTGTTTTAGGAATTTTATTATGGAAATAATTTATCTGTTGTCCCTAGGTCGTCAATTAACTCTGAGTGCTACTACACTTTTAAATTTAAGAATATAATTTATTTTCTGGATCTAGGCATGCAAAATGTGTGAAACAAAATGAGAAACAAATTCCTCAGGTGCTTCTGTCAGCATTTTTCTGATTATCAGTGTAATCTGGCTGGCAATGAATCGTTGCCATTAACCTTGTTAATGCTTCTTGCACTCAAAACAATGCATCTCTGCATCAGTCTTTGACACACCATTAGGTATAGGAGAAAGGAATACAAAACACTGCAAGGTGATTTTAAAATTTATGACTTTCATGCAAGCACTTATTAAAAGTTCCCCAACATATCTCATTCAGGTTTTGCATTACAGTGTTGCTGTTGCAGTGTTAAATAGCTACTATACCATAATTAAGTGGTGATCCCTTAATCTGACTGCTAGCAAAGACAATTGGTCTCTGCACTGTCTGAGATGGATGGACATTTCTGTTTGTGTTTTGAGAAAAACTAACTAAAGTTTGTGGGAAAAGCACATAGATTTGACCATCTGGTCTTTGAGTGAGTACTTGTCAAAAGTCTTGCTCTGAATGTTTGGGTATTCAACCAGTTTGAGTTACCAGTACTTTTTTATGACAGGCTTCTGATCTTTAACTGTTACCTAGCAGATACAACACCATCTTCTTCCTGTGATGTTTCTCACCTCTGGCAGAAAGCTGAACAAGCTCTTTTTCCTCCTCAGGGCCTCTGTAATTTGTGTGAAAGTGGTGTTTCCCTTTAAGACACATATACAGCACTGGCTGCTTCCTAAGTAAAATACAAACAATCCATTCGGTGCTTCACATTCTTATATAAAACAGTGATCATCCTAGTTTTGCATACGTAGTTACACAACTCGGTGTAAAAAAGAAATATTGTGAAGAGGAATTTGTTTGACTATAGTAATAAAAATGCAAAGCTTTTAGCTAAAATAGCTCAGACTAAAAGATCAAAAATACAATTGGAGTGATTAAAGATGAAACAGGAAAGAATTGTAGTCTATTGAAGGAAAAATTAAAGATACTACAAGAATTCTATCAAAATGTATATAAAGCTAATAGTACATTGAAAGAAGATATACAAAATTATATTAAAGAAAATGTTAAGAGTAAACTATTACTCTTAGAATGATAAAAGAGAATTAGAAAAAGAGATAAAGGATGAAGAAATTATAGAGATTATTAATAAACTAAAAAATTGTAAAACCTCAGGCTTTGATGGAATGGAATCACAATGTGATAAAGCTTTTAAGTCAATACTGATCCCTAAGTTAAAAATACTTTATAATGAGATATTGGAAGGAGAGAAAATACCAGACTCTTGGAAACATTCATTAATTGCTCTTATTCCAAAACCTAATAAAGATTTAACAGACCCAAGTTCATATAGACCTATTTCATTATTAAACCAAGATGCAAAGATATTCAATGCAATACTGGCGAATAGAATGAACAAATTTATTACAAAACATATTAAAGAGGATCTGAATGGGTTTTTAAAGGGAAGACAAATGGAAAATTTAACAAGGAGGGTTTTGAATATTATATATAATATAGGAAAAGATAAATCAAAGGTGGGTATTTAATCATTAGATATTTTCAAGGCATTTGATTGTGTAGAATGGCCAACATTAAAGATTCTTTTAAAGAGCTGGGGTTTTGGAAATAAATTTAGGGGGATAATAGATCAATTATATGCAGAGAATACTTCTGCAGTAATAGTTAATGATGGGATGACAGAACAGATAACTCTAGGCTGAGGCACTAAACAAGGTTGCCCTCTTTCTTCAGTTCTGTTTTGTTTGATTATTGAAATGCTAGCAAATGTAATAAGGAATGGCGATTTAATTGAAGGTATGGGTGAAAATAATAAAATAAAGATTAATTTGTTTGCTGATGATTCCCTATTGACAGTGAAAAATCTGTTGGAAAGAATCTGTTTGGAAAAATTTGGAAGAATAACTGGATTATGCATAAATTGGCAAAAATCTGAAATAATGTTGTTTAATCATAATAAATTAGAACAGGAAAGATTTGCTGATAAATATGACTTTAAGATATGTAAATCAGTTAAATATTTAGGTATAGACTTAGTAAAATACATTCAAAAATAAAAGAACATTATAATAAATTAAAAAGAAATTACAGTGAATACAATAATTTAAAACTTTCTTGATCTGGAAGGATTGCACTGATAAAAATGAAAATTTTACCATTTTTAAATTATTATTTAGAATGTTACCAATACAGTTAACAGAGAATGATTTTAAATTTTGGCAAGAAATGATTAACAAACATTGTAATGAAGGGAAGAGAGCCAGAATAAATAAAAATATTGGTATAAAACAAAAAAGGTGGTATAGATTTACCAAATATAAAGAATTATTATTTGGCTAATCAGTTAAGGTTTATTGGAGAAATTATATATAACCCATAAAGGTTAATTTGGCGGAAAATGGAACAATCAGAATTACAGGTAGATATTGAAAAATTCCTATTTGGTATGGTCAAGAAATATAAAATAAGTGAAATTAATAACACATTTTTAAAGACAATGTTAAACATATGGTATAAATATAGAAAGAATTTATGTCCGGTTACTCTCCACTAGGATTAGTGACTGAAATGGAGAATTTTCCTGTGAATTTTTTCTCATGTTATATAACATCAAGAACTTTCTTGATGGAGAAGCGCAGAGAGGACGAGGCGACAGCAGCAGTAGCCCCACCAGGTGACCCGCAAAGGGGGGGGGGAAGAGAGAGAGACCTAAAAGCAGAAGCCCCGGTGGTGGCAAACCCCTGAGGGAGAAGACTGCCGGGCAGGGAGAAGGCTCCCCTTCTGGACGCGTGAGCACTTCGGGGGCAGGCGGGACCCAGCCCCTATGAGGTGGGGAAGGAAGCCTCACACTTGGCAAGTAGGTGCCGCTGCTGCTGCTCCGGCTCCTTAAACTTTCATATTAAGGCAGGGGCCACAAACTATCTTCCCGCTACAACTGTATCCTAAGGAATCTACTTTTTTTCTTAATAAAACAAATATAATTCTCCAACAGGGGACTCATCTCTTGAAACAGCACGGCTAGAACTAAATCCAGTGTGAATTTGAGAAAGTCAATAGTTGCTACTGTAAATTGAAAAGTCCTGCTTTGCAAGGCTGGTATGTATTCTAAGGAAACACATAACCTATGGCTTATTGCTTCAGAAGCAATTCAAAGGTTATCTAAGGTTCAGGCTTGTCTATGGGACTTATGCTATGCACTTCTGAGGCCTAAAGGACCTCAGGCGATAAAAGGACTTACCTCAGGCAATAAAGGTGGTAGCTCTGTGCCCAGAGGGACTCCCTGACCATGATCATTGTCTCTTTAGGGGGAGGTGATCCTTACAGGTGAAATGTCCTGAAAAATCTCAATCTACACTTCAAAGACAGATGTCCACCACAATGGACAGACAAGCTGACTGTTCCACTTATTTAAATCTAAATAATCAATAGCTTGAATGTTAATAATGGCATTACCATTTTGAAAGTTCATTAGCAATGTAATTGTCACTGTCTTTTCCCCATCTCATTCAATCCCTATGTCACCATCATATACTCTGTATATAAAGCTATGACCATACTATGCTTCATATGTCTGAACAAGTGGGTCATAGTTGAAGATAACTCACACTGAAATAAGTCCCTTAGTCTTTAAAGTGCCAGAACATTTTTGTTTTTATTTTCATTTGGGTTTGGGTTTTGTTATGCGTTCAGCAATGTCAGTGAAAGTTCACCATGGCAATGTTCAGCTATGATGGATGTTCCCAGTGTGGAACTGTTTCTGCATTAATAGCCTTTGAACTGTAGGCCATCACCTGTAGTAATAGCATGGTTATTAAATGATAGATTTTCTAGGAGGCAACTACAGGAAGAATTGAAGAGCGACCCCCAGGAAAAAGATGAGACAAAGAGATACTCCAACTGTCATTTTGCTATCAACTCAGTTTTGCATTAATGGAGATGGACAGCAATCTTTCCACCTCTGAATTATTAAAGTGGGGAGGAAAAACCCACACACGCCTCAGGGCTTTTGCTTAAAACAAACGTTAAATCAGGTTGCTTTCAGTAACTGAGTGACCCCCCCACCCCCATTCCCCCTGTGGTTAAAAGAAGATCAGCTGTGGGTTATTTTTTCTTGGAAAGCTTTGTCAAGTAGACTTACATTTCAGCAATAAGTGAAGTGTATATTTATGTGCACACGCAGACAAAAAACATTTTACATCTTTTAATCATCAAGACAGCTTCAAAATAATCAAAAAAATAATACCAAGGCAGATAATTTGTTCAGAGCGAAAAACAGAACTGAAAGGGGAGCAAGTTTTAAAACAAATATATCTTGGTCATTTTAATGTCCCAATGATTCCACCAGGAATCTCTTTCATAGCTTTGCGTGTCTTATAGCCCTTATGTGATTTATCAAACTACCTTTTCTCCACATGGGAATGATTAGCTCATTTGTACTCTGCAGGGAGTGTGGATCCCACAGCGATGAAGTCAACTGAGACATTAAAGAAATGAGGAGATCTGCACATTTACATGGTATTTTAATCAACAAAATAGAATCATTTTCAGTTGCAATGAGGACCAATTAAGGAAATTAACACATGGCTTCCACAGACAGTGTGGCTGTGGCAGCAGGAAGCTGATCATGCTGGCTGGTTGGCTTAATTAGATAGACAGGCAATTAATACTTGCTTTTTGCAAAGCCAGTAATGGTGGGGGTGGAGATGATGACACTGGAGTGGGGCTGATGATACTGGAATGGGGCTGCATACATATTAAAGCCACAAACTCTTCTTGAATTTCTTGGATGGAGGTGTAAGTGCCCGAGGCTGACAGTACCAACTTCCTTTCTTCTTGGTCATGGCCACAGCAACAAAAATGTGAGAAAATTTTTTACAAGACGATTATCAAAAGTCATAAATACATGAGAATGGAGAAAATGACTCCAAAGTTTTCAGTATTAACTATGAGTAGCGAAATGCCAACAGGTGATGTCATTCCTGCCTGTCCATCACAAAAGCTCAAGAGGGAGGAGCCAAGGATAGGGGAGGAGGGGCGGAGTTTGAGAGACAGTTGTGGGTTGTGAAATGGCAGTTAGGGTTTAGGAGAGAGAAGGAGAGGGTTAGTGAATTGAGCTGAGAGTGTTAGGAGAGGGAATTGAGAAGGTTAGGATGTATTGAACAAGAAGGAATTAAGTTATAAATACTATAAGAGAGATATTGATCAAAAGTATATAGTAGTTTGGAATAAAAGTGATTGCATACATAATCCAAGCCGTGTCAATACTAAAACAGTTCATACGTGATTTACCTTTATGATTTACTTGACAATAAAAGAATACTTGTTAATTAAACCTCTGATTCCTAAGTTCAATAACCCTTAGTGTTGGCAGCACACGTGTATAACATAATTGGTATTTGGGGAATACCTGGTGGCAGCGTGAAGGAAAAAGGGTGTGATCCCTTGTGAGGGCCAAATAATTAGGGGCAACAAGGTCGATCGCCACACTATGAAAGATAAAATTCCTCTTACATCTTTTCCTTTTATGAATGTTATTCTGCTAATTCTACTGTGATTTCATGTTTCTTCAGATTTTTTATGCAAAGGCTGTTTACTTTGAACTTACTGCTTTTTTGTTTTTTGTTTTTGTTTTTTTGCTTTGAATGTTATGTGTCCTCTGAAATGATCCCCAAAGTTCTAGTGCCTTTCAGGTTTTGTTTCCCATTTAAATAACTCTACATGTTTTATTTTTAAAGTAGGCAAAACCATCTAATTTAATAAAAGACAGCGTCTGCACCTATGAAAAATTAAGGAGCATTACCACATGTATTCCTGCTTCTTTGTTTGGCAGTAATGGTGGTAATGTAGGGGCCATTTGCTAGGCTTTTTTTTTTGTTTCCTTCCACTCTACTTTATTTATTATTTTTTATTATATGCTATATAATCTCTACTTTATTTATTATTTTTTTATTATATGCTATATAATCTAACATTCTCTCTGCATCTTTTGTTACCCATTACTAACCATCAGAGTGGGATAGATAATTTTTCAATGCTTGACCAGCTCCTTTTGGAGAAGATTGTGCAGAAACACAGGTCTTCCTGACCTTCTCCACCCATACTTAATATACATTTAATACATCTTAGCTCAAGACTCCTGCCAGCCTACTATAGTGCAATCAGGTGGCACATAGTCCTTCTTGCCCTCCTCTGTCTACATCTGGCAAAGGAAAACATTGTGAGACAACAGACGAACCCCTGTACAGTGGACCCTCGACTTACAGACAGCTCGACTTACAGACTTTTCGAGTTACAGACTTCTCTGGCTGCAAAATTTAGGTTCAACTTGCAGCCAGAGAATTGACCTACAGACCAGAAAAAAACCAAAATGGAACAAAAATAGAACAAAAATGGCCGGTTACAGGATTAATCAGTTTTCAATGCATTGTAGGTCAATGGAGACTCAACCTACAGACTTTTCGACCTGCAGCCACCGTCCCAATACAGATTAATTCCGTAAGTAGAGGGTCCACTGTAGTTCTTCCTCCCTCACTGTATATTGGTATACAGACAGAAGCAGTCCTAAGAGCCAAAATATCAGAGTGGTAGAATCGAACAAGAATTCTGCTGGATCAAGCCAAGCATTCATCTTGCACATCTTTTTTCCTGCAAGCTATACTTGGGCTATGGGTGGGTTTGAATATGTTTATGAGTAATTTGGTGAGAAAGGCCAAATTACTCATAAATATGTTTGAACTTACTTATGGGTTCAAATGTAGCTTGCAGAGAAAATGGGAAATGTCAAAGAAATCCTCCCCTATATTAGTATGCCAGTACTTTTTAGTGAGAAACTAGAGCAATCGTTTCACTTAGAACTGCAGTTTTAAGAAACATGGTTTCGCCAAATTTTTCATTGTTTATGTGTTTCATGTTTACATTGCACATAGTTGTTGATTTAAGTCAATAAAAAAGGAACACCCAACATAGCACTGAAATGGTATCAGTATATTCGCAGTTAAACTGGCAACTGCTTCTAAGGATGTTTCAATCCTTAAAAGCTCCTGCAACTTGCATTTTGTGGAATAAGTTCCATTACTTGTGTTAAAACTATGCTAGCATTAAGCATTATTTGTGCAAAATAATTGTTCTTGCTCTCCTTCCAAACACCACAAAATACTGTACCTCATAATCTTCTAGGGCAAGGAGAATAATTCTGTGGTTCTTCATTGCTAGAACTACCGTGTCTATGTGGGCATAACATTGTGGGTTTCTTTGTGGATAGACAAACTTCTGCTAACAATTCCTATGCAGCTCTGAAGAAAAAGAGGAGAATCAGAGTTCAGACTTGCTCTAGGTAAGTATCATGGACACATAAACTAAGCTTCTCAAGTATTTTGATCGGAAGAGGCAGATTGTCGTGTCTATTTATTTGCATAGGCTCCGTATGTGTATCATAGGGAATCCCACATGGCTCAGATTTGTAAATACAGAACTCCAGATTATATGGACCAGACACCAGATGTTTATGTTTATTTCAGTGTAAAGGAGTAGAAGAAGAAGGTGGTGATGGTGGTTTTGCTTTTGGTTTTTAAACACTTTGGGGAAGAAATCAACAACTGACATATTGATTAGCATCTGGATGTATAATCAGTCAAAGATGTGAGGTTCGATTTAATCAACTAACATTTTATTATAACCAGCTACATGCCATAATAACCATCAATGTGCATTTTACTCTTCAAATTTTGGATGAAATTATTCAAATGGCAGCAATTAAAATATACCAGTTTCAGGCTTGATTCATTGGAAAAACAAAATAATTATGCAAGATTGCCACAGGTCTTTGGGTCTATAAATAGGATCTAGAATGTGTTCTGCATAGCTAATGAAATGAATCTTAATTGCTCTGTGATGCTACCCAGGTAGGCTGGGCACAGTGTTCTGCATGGAAAACAGACATCATAAATAGACTTCGGGGAATCACCTTTTTAGCATTATAAAGAGTACCTTTAGAATGTGAATGTCTCCATAACTCTTTAAAATCTCAAACTGAGCCTTAGGAATAATCTACTGCTCCCACTTGACTTTGAAAATCTGTTTACTTCTTTTGCTGTGGTGCTTCTGAAAAAAAAGTAAAAACTTTGAAAAAGGCAGTCTTTTCTCATAGTAGCAGTTGCAAAAAAAAATCATGGAAGAAGCTTTTCTTTGCCATTGGGAGAAGCTACTGGTAGGCAGCTTGCTTAACAATGACTTTAAATTTCCACATAACGTAAGAGACAAAATGAATAGGAGGTGCTCTTACTTTTTTCCCTATGTGAGGCAATTTTATCATCTCAAGAACAGCAGCACTGACTAGAGGAGAAAGTTTCCAAATCCTGGGTTGTTGGTCTTTTTCTTTTACCTTGCCTTTGTTCCAGAAAGGTAATAATATTCCTTTTGAGTCTTCCTTTCCACATCTTATGCTAACTTAATGCCTGGACCAGTGTATCTACCCAAGAGAGAAAGCGTCAGTGAGTGATAATACACAAGCAAAGAGAATATTTGGTATTACAAATCTCACCATACAACAATGGCAAATGTTTTCCTTTGAACTGGTCTGTTGAAGACTGTTTTGCATGCCTGCTCTTTAGACAAAGAGCAAACAGAGAGAGACAAGATTCAAACTATGCTATGAAATGTACTCTTTGTGTGTGGGGTTCTCAGGTTGTCACTTTTATGTAATATATTGCAAGTAGTCCAGCATATATTTTTCTGGAACGCCCCTGGTGCAAAATATGAGGGGTCGTCCTCAGAAAGGGTCTTACTATACCCTGCTGGATTCTCTCTTTCCCCTCCAGCAATGAGATGACTGCCCTGGCACTCTGATTTGCAAAGTAGGAACTTGCTCACTTTCCAAAAAGAAAGCACAAAATAAAGCATACTGTAATGCCTGATTTGGAGATAAGGAAAATTTAAATGCTGAGACAGACATATTTAACAGTTTGAGGGAGCACCATTTCTGAATATATGGCTATTTAACCCCGGGGTTATTGTGAAGATAAAACAGAATTGCACTTTGTCATGAGTTCCTCGGATAAAAAGCAGGATATAAATAATAATAGTGATAACAATAACAACAAATTGTATTCTTTCCACTTTCCTACAGTAGTAAGGCACACTAAACTCAATGGAATCTTATGCTAGGCTGCACTGACATTCCTCTGAGACCAGCAGCCACATAGAGCCTTGGAGTTACTTTCCAACCAGACTTTCAGTTGCAGACTCCAGATGTTTCATTTCTAGAATAGAAAAGGACATGTCTGAGGCCCATCTGGAAAAAAAAAACAGACCTGCTTGTTAATTCTCCCAAACTCATGGTGTTTGGCCAGGGCTGGCCCTACTGTTAGGCAGAGGGAGGCAGCTGCTCTGGAGTATCATGAAAGGTCAGGAAATTGAAAGGCATTTACTATTACTGTTGTGGTTTTATTTTTATTTATTTTTTTTCATTGTCAAAGAAGGGGAGAAGTACTTGCAAGATTTTCTGTTTCAGGTGCCAAAAGAATTTGATTGGCCATGCACCAAGTTGGGGGAGGGCCTCAGAAAGGTGCCATTTGTCTGCTCTGCTTTAGGAATCACAATGTTTTCAGATAGCTCTGGGCTGAGGGATTCCCTACAGGTAGGTAGGGGTGGTATTCTACATCTGCTTAGAGGCCTTTGGATCACACCATGCTTTCCAATGCTATGCAACATAGATTGATATTGAACTGGAACACTGACATACATTAAGTCCTGCCTCTACGTTTAAGAGAAGTTTTGTCACCCAGAGCAAATTACAATATCCAGAATTCTAAGGTTAAAACTATGTTGCCTAATGAGTTATACAACCAATAATTTGTTTAGAATATGTCATGAGTGAGCCTCAAATGCTATTTCTTGCTCACTGCCAGAAATAGTTGAAATACCTTTTAGATTAAAAATGTACACAAAACAAAATGATGATCTTTTTTAATGTGCCCTAGTTTATTTGAGAATAGTGGTATACTGACATATGTGAATTACAGCTGAAGATTTTGCTGTTTCCTTTGAAGCTTTGTCAATGACATGAGAGATTCCATTTTCTTCCTAAACCGGAGGAGAAAGGGGCTGTAGACATTTGGATTCGCTCCTATACATCACTTGTCATTGCACATTATCTCCCAGTAACAGCTGGTGACAGAGACATTTTGCCTTGAGGAAAGTTCTTTCAACCCTCTTTCATCTGTTTCAGTTCATTTACCTCCCAGATAAAAGACTGCTTTGGTGGGTCTGTTTGCAACATCTTCTCCAAATCATAATTTCTTCCACTCTGCCAGGGATAGAGAGCATGCCTTCGCTCCCCACCTCCTTTTTAAAAGAAACAAAGTCTTTTAAAACAGCTAAAAATCATGGATCCTGAAGTATAATCCCATCATCCTTCATTGCCAGCAGAAAGATTCCAGATGGATGGATGGATAAATGGATAGAGTGTACATGCAAAATTTCGAGAAGCGCTGTTATCTTTTCAACTGATTTTAAAACCTAGTTTGTTTGCTTTTTTAATTGCCTGGCTCCATAATTTTTATCCTATGCCCTTTGTTAAATCTTTCTTCACATATTTACCAATAAAAAAAGGCTACATAAATACATTCCCAAAAAGCCCTTCGAAATGTAAATCTTTAACACTTGCTTCCTCGTCCATCTGTGGGGGTCACCCAGGTTGTGGCTGCAATGATGAACTTCCATTTATGCTCCATTTAAGGCAGAAGAACCTGTGTGGGCTTGGTAATATAAGAGGATTAAAACTCTTCATTTCAGTGCTTTAGCTCTCAGTAAAAAAGAGAGGTATTCACTTCATCTGATATTATTTTATTTTATTTTTTACTGTGGCTCCCAGGATACCCAAAGTGTGTCAGATACTCCAAAACAGGCAAAATATCTGTCTCTGGTGTGAAATTCTCAAGGAAGGAAGGAAGGAAGGAAGGAAGGAAGGAAGGAAGGAAGGAAGGAAGGAAGGAAGGAAGGAAGGAAGGAAGGAAGGAAGGAAGGAAGGAAGGAAGGAAGGAAGGAGCTGTTGCTGTTAAAGGAGGCTTGGTAGTGTACACAGTAGTCAAACTCTATGCATGGCTAGCTTAATTTATTTTCACTTCTTTTACTGCCCATAAGCCTAGTTTGTAACATAGACAGGTTAGGGGTGAGTGGAAGCTGATAATGAGCATGCACTGGGCTGTACATTTTTAAATACACTTCCATAAATCAACAGTTTTGCCAATTTAGGCACAGCTACTAAAAAAGTAAACTTATTTTGCAAGACATCTTTCTGAAAACATTGCTAGTTTCTAATACAGTGGTGCCTCACTTAGCGATTGCTCCGTTGAGCGATGAAATCGCTTAGCGATGGCCCCTATGGCTAAAATTCATTTTGCGATGATCGTGGGGAAGCGATCATGACAAAGCGAACTTTTTTAAACAGGCGATCGGCGGTTCCAAAATGGCCGCCGCAAAAACAAAATGGCACCCAAAATGGCCACAACTATGGAAGAATTTCACTTTAAGGTAAGTTTTTAGCCCATAGGAACGTATTAAACGTGTTTTAATATGGTCCTATGGGCTTTTTAATATCGCTTAGCGATTAAATCACTTAGCGATGTTTTTTTCCAGAACGGATTAACATCGCTAAGTGAGGCACCACTGTACTGTGATTCTAGTGCATATGTGCTCTGGAATAACAACAAGTTCAATAGCACTTACTCACTGAAAGTATATATAAAATATATTCGCGAAGGCTTTCACAGTTGGGATCTAATGGCTGTTGTGGGTTTTTCGGGCTCTTTGGCCATATTCTGAAAGTTGTTCTTCCTGATGTTTTGCCAGTTTCTGTGGCCGGCATCTTCAGAGGACTGGAGTAGGAACTCTGTCCATGTATAATATAGTATAAAATATGTATAAAATACCCATCTATTATTTGACTAATTTAATGATATACAGTGGTGCCTCGCATAGCGAGGTTAATCCGTTCTGGGTTAACCTTCGCTATGGCGAAACATCACTGTACGGAACGTAAAAGCCCATTGGAACGCATTAAACTTAGTTTAATGCGTTCCAATAGGCTGCAAAACTCACCGGTCAGCGAGGTTGCTCCATTGCGGCAGCCATTTTCGTGCCCTCGGTAAGCGAAGGGAGGGCGCGAAAACGCTGCACGCGGCCATTTCGGGGCTTTCGGCGGCCATTTTGGAGCCGCCGAACAGCTGATCCGCGGCATCACTTTGCGAAGATCGGTAAGCGAAACGCTTACCGATCTTCGCAAAACGATTTTTGCCCATAGGGGCCATCGGTATGCGATCGCGTTTGCGATCTCTAAAACCTAATCGCTATGCGATTTTGTCGTTCTGCGGTGCGCTCGTCAAGCGAGGCACCACTGTATGATCATCATAAACTCAATACTCCAGTAGATGCTGTACACCCTATAGGTTTGGAAGTGGTATAACCAGCTAAATGTAGTGCATGGGCAAGATACAAAAGGTTAGGTTGCTGTTCTGTGTCCACAATAGAACTTTTTCATCTCATCTTTTTTATGACAGTCCATGTACTCCAGAGCAGCCGCCTCTATAACTCTTCAGAGTAGGAATCAGAGTAGCATGAAGGGCTATGGCCACAAAGCAAACTCAGTAATCTGCCATTCTGTGCGAAGAAATGCTTTCCAGTTGTACACAGGCCGTTTGGACTCTGGTGGGTTTCCCTTACTTTTTCTTTCTCTTTTTCTTTAACTACAGCATGTATCTGTATATACGAACACCTTTTCCTGTTCAAAGTTAGTAGTTCATTTTCATCTTTCTTATAATTCTTAGGAGGAATGTATTTATTTTTCTTTTATTTCCAAACTTAAGAATTCTGCATTCTGGGAGTTCCATCTGGCCGATGGACATCTCCATTTTGCTTTCTTGGTGGCAGGCAGTGCCGGGAGGCCTCATCACCCAGGATAGGCTGAGCTCAGGCCTGGTTCCCTGTTGGAAAAGGAGATAGGACACTGACGGTGGATTGTGAGTGAAGGTAGGTGCAGTCTATGTAGAAAAATGAGTGTTATTTTGCAAAAATCTCAATATACCCATTCAAAACATTTATAAAAATTTTAAAAAGATAAGTTATATAATAATAATAATTTATTGTCATTGTAAGTATATACACATACAACGAAATTCACAGACACCCAGAGACCAGACACATGCACACACATAAAATTCCCCAAACACTCCCCACCCACTAAAAGTCCCCCACTAAAAATACAAACATCAACACCGCAGGCCAAGTAACACAGTCCAACTAATTATTCACTACTGATGGTCTTTAGGCTCATTATTAATTGCAGTTATAGCTCTGGGATAAAAACTATTCAGAAAACGTGTGGTCCGAGTCTTAATTGTTCTATATCTTCTGCCAGATGGTAACAGTTCAAAAAAGTTATAAGCAGGATGGGAAGAGTCTCTCAGGATGCTGTGTGACTTCCTCAGACAGCGGGATGTGAAGATGTCATACAGGGTTGGGTAGCTGGGGCCCGATGATATTCTGGGCAATTTTAATGGTTCTCTGTAGAGCTTTTTTGTCCGCTACAGAGCTACTCCCAAACCATGCCAGAATGCCATAGGTTAGGACACTCTCAATGGTGCTACAATAGTATGACAGAAGTAAATGCTGAGATAAATTTAACTTGCCGAGCATTCTCAGGAAATACAGCCTCTTCTGTGCCTTCTTCATTAGCATGTTGGCATTTATAGTCCATGAGAGGTCCTCTGAGATGTAAGTACACAGAAATTTAAAACTACCAACTCTCTCCACTTCTTCACCTTATGAAAATAAGTTTATGAAAAGTTTTATCTCCCAGGTCAAATCAACACATGTGTATATAAAGAACAACTTAGCATAACTGCAGCCATCTTGCCTCTGTAATTTGCTTTGTAACTTGGTTAGAGATAAGAGACCTGGGAGTCTAACCGAATGGAACCAGGAGGGATGAGCTCAGCCACTTGCAAACCCACCCTTTCCTCCTCCTTCTCCACTCCCCTTTGCCGCCCATTTCTTGTCGAAACTTATAAAATGTATAATCTGTAATAAGGGGGTGGCACTCTTCTCCGCATGTTTGGTGAGTGAAGTTGTGTTCATTATTTTACTTACTTTCAGCTGAAAATAAATATATATTGTATCTTCTTGTCTCTGATTAATTGACTAATACATTAGAGAGAGGTTTATGGCCAGGAATTAGCCCTGGCACTCTTCAGAGAGCTTAAAGTGAATGGATAGGAAACCATCCACCCCAGTTTTTGAAAACAGTTCATATTTAATGTAGAATCTTAGGTGGTGGTTTGCACTGATTGGTTAGTGACCTCAGCAACTCAACTCTCTCACCTTCTCTCTGAAGCAGTTTTGCAAATCTTTAAATCTGTCCGTCCGTCCGTCTGTCCGTCCGTCTGTCCGTCCGTCCGTCCGTCCGTCCGTCCGTCCGTCCGTCCGTATGTATGTATGTATGTATGTATGTATGTATGTATGTATGTATGTATGTATGTATGTATGTATGTATGTATGTATGTATGTATGTATGTATGTATGTATGTATGTATGTGTGCCCCTTCATGGATTGCTGCCTTGTCGTGGTGAAGGGGCTTGAGTAATTCAGAGAAACTATGGGCTATGCCGTGCAGGGACACCCAAGACGGACAGGTCATAGTGGAGATTTCTGATTAAACGTGATCTACCTGGACTGGGTAGGTGGGGCTTGTCAGCCTTAGAAGGCAGTCCATCTAGGAGAAGGAAAACTCCAGTTTCAAACCTCCACTGCCTTGTGGCTATATCCACTGATGGAAAAGCTTCAGGAGTAAACCCCGAGGCAAAATCCGGAGCCAGAGTTCCGGAGGCAGTTCGTGTCATTCTGGCAACTCCTGCGACGTCACTGCCAGTTGTATTGGCTCTTGCCTTTCCATTGAACTATTTCAGCGATGTGGAGAGGGGGGATTTGCTGCTTGGGTAACAGCCTATCCTCCATATTATTCTACGCAGGCTTTGGGCTCTGGAGAGGACACTCATACAGAGCGTGTTACCATGGTCTTTCGAGACTGAAGGATGCTTAAGAAGAAGATATGTATATGGGGGGGGGGGTAATAGTCAACACAACTAAATGAGTAGAAGGCCAAAACAGATGGATAAATCTTGGTTTGATCTGATGTTACATCAGTGTACAAGGCTAGTTGTGAAGTCAGCTTGAAGTCAGACTCATTCTACTCATGAAGGGATCGGTGATTATCATTGTTTCAAACATTACTTCTGTCCCCCTTGATGAGCAGCCCATGGATGCATACAGTGTAAACAAACCCATCTTACTTATTTCTGAATTAGGACATACCTATGACATGCAAGGAAGCCACAAAGGACCTGTGAATTATTCCCAGTGTTATTGGAAAAACCCGTAGCTTATGCAAACTGGCTGGTTGCTTGTAACTATAGATAACTACTCCCTATGCACTGCCCTCCCAGTGTCTAATAGGAATGCTAGCTCAATTATGTTGAAAAAGAACAAAGTTCATGGAGGAAACAGCATAGAAGAGTATTCAGTCATTTGTGGTAAAATAGAAAAAGTATGCCTATTATACTAGCAAGAGAAAAGAATATGATGGCAAGAAAAGGAGGTTTGAGAAGACAAAGCATTTGAGGGCTAAATGGGAATACAAAATTAACAGACATTAATGTGATTCAAATACTTGATTTTAATCTCAATACAATGGAACCTTTCCAGAGAAGTTTCTAGAGTAACTGATTATTGAAAAAAAAAAAACAAATTGTAGGAATATATTTAATCCTTGATGCACAGCGGAAGAACAGGGAGTGAGAGTTAGAATTTAGCATCAAGTTTCCCAAAAGATTCACCCATCTGCAATAGCCAACACAATAATCACTCAGACAGCATTTCGAGGTGGAAAGGAATAATATATGTTTACTCATTCTTTTCTGCCACCTTCAGAAGGGATCAGGGGTCAAAGGAAGAAGAAGAATTAAAGATAGTAGAAAATGTGGACATAGCCCATGTGGAGAGTTCATTTCTTAATGGAAGATTTTATTCTGCCCTCTGTCCTCTTGGTCATGCTGGAAGCATCTGACCCAAACAAAGAGAGTAAAGCATGTTAATTAGCATGAGGAGAGGAAGTGTATTCTTGAGCCTAGGGGAAAAGTTTGTTAATTGGTTAGTGTCAAAGAATTGACACATTAGGCTGGGAAAGCATCCCTTCTACTAACACCCCATGTTAGAATGGGCTTTGTATGCAAGGCTGCTTAAATTTCCCAATACTGATAAGGGTAGATTCTGTTGCAGAGTTTTGAATTTCTGGTAATATACTATTTGCTACACAGCAGAATTACAGAAATCCACAGAGAATAGCTGTAAGTTCCCCGGAGCCCACATACAAACGCAGAATTAACTGGCACTCAAAGTCACAATAACTCATTCTGAGACATTTGCAGGAAAACGAAAAAACAAAATTTCAGATAGGTGAATTCTAGTAAAAAAACACAAAACAAACCCAAACCTGTGATGCCGTAAGGTCTATTCTTTATAGAGGGGTGAAAATGGAGAATGGATATAAGTGGAAATGGAGAGCAAATGCAGAAAGATTGAGCAAAGTGGAGCTCATCTTTTCATAAACACAAAAAACTGTGTCCTTGTGTCTTTTGCCAGAGTTAACACACATTCCCTGTGATGCTAAGCATAGCCAATAGTTATAGCAGATCTTCAATTTTCCAGTGTACTTCCCTTTTATGACACATCTCTGCTCTCCAGTGTGCAATGTTTTCTGCATGATGATTCCCCTTTATAGACAAATCAAGAGCTGAATGGAAAAACAAACTACAGATTCAGACACATGGACAAAACTCTACTAGCAGTATTTCGCCTTTGTTACTAAAACAGTCCTATAATTGTTGCATATGCCACTCATAAAAATCCTGCATTTAGTGGTGTACGGCAACTGCACAGTACCAAATAAATATCTTTAATAACATTATAGATTCTCTCTGAATGGATGATACAATAATAAAATATTGATTCCAAAAAGATAAGTGTCCATATAACTGGCAAAAGTGGTTTATTGATTGCTAACAGGCAGGAGAGTATGAGGCATGGTGAAACTCTTGGGGGAGGTACCAATGGAATGCTTCAAAAATGCTGAATTCAATAGATCCCCTCCCAAAATTAACAGAAATTCTGGAATAGTGCTGCTCTTGCATCAGTAATTAGGCACACAATTATCTACATGTCTCTCCTTAGACTGTCCCCAGGAAAATGTTTCTTGGATACTGTGAATGTTTCCAGTTTGTTATGTATGAAAAGTGAACGTTCTGCTTGAGAAGAAGCCCATTCTCTCAAGGGACTCAAGACAAAGGCCTTCTCCATTGGCTGCTCCCACATTCTTTTAAGGCAGAGGTCTCTAAACTATGGCCCACAAGCCACATCTTTTATCCAGCCCGAGCATGCGAAGAGGAGGGAAGGGGGACCCAAGTGATCCCCCACCGCCACTGTCTTTGCAAAGACAGCAGGGGTAGGGGATCGCTTGGTTCCCCCTTCCCTCCCCCAGTCCTCAAAAATGTGTGTGGCCCTCATACTGAAAAGTTTGGAGACCCCTGTTTTAATAGGAAAGGTTGTGAATTCTATCCTTCTTTCAGAGTATATGAAAGCACCATGGAGGCTAATACATTTTATTTGGCATAAGCTTTTGCTGCCTGCATCCCACTTCATCAGATGAATGGAGTGATGTGTCAGTACGAGGCAGATTATCATTATAAAAATTGCTTGAGTTGATTGGGGTGTGTGTGTTATAAACAGTAAGCTTAGAGAGACCTAAAATACAAAAAGGACAAACAGTAATAATTACCTTAATGGTGGCCATTAATGAACAGTAATTTGTAGTAGAGATGGGGGTATTTGTATTCTTATACGAATACCCCCGTACAGGGGGCGATAACCAGGGTCCAGCTCCATGGGGCTGGACGGTCCACTCACAATTCCACCACTGTTGCGAGCTCTGGGATCCTTCCTATCACTCTGGAGCTTGCAATCTGTGAGCCACTCTTCAGCCTGGCAGAGAGGCTTGTTGTCCCGCCTCCTCCAAGGAGTGGTGAGCCAATTGTGAGCTCCGGAGTTATATCCTGTTTCCCCGAAAATAAGACCTAACCTGAAAACAAGACCTAGTATGATTTTTCAGGATGCTCGTAATATAAGCCCTACCCCCAAAATAAGCCCTAGTTAAGTGAAACCCCGCCCTCCACCATTGTGCAGCAATCAGAAGAAGATGACATGACTGCATTTGAATAAATGTAGATTGCCGTACATGAAAAAAATAAAACATCCCCTGAATATAAGTCCTACTGCATTTTTGGAGCAGAAATTAATATAATATATAATTATCTTATTTTCGGGAAAACACGGTAGGAAAGATCCCGGAGCTTGTGGCAGCAGCAGAATTGTGAGTGGACAGTCTGGCCCCATGGGGCTGGACCCTCATTGTTGCCACCTGTGAGGGGTATTTGTATACAAATACGAATACCCCCTTCTCTAATTTGTAGTAACATGTTTCACATGTTCCTAATCAGGCCACAAAACAAGTAATAATAATTATGTCCCATCGAGTCAATTCTGACTTGCACCAACCCTTTTCAGGGTTTTCCACATAGAGAATACAGAGAACTAGTTTACCATTTCCTTCTTCTGGGGGTACCCTGAGATTGTGCAGCTTGCCCAAGGCTACAGAAGTCTGCTGTACTCATAGGAGGGACAGGGGAATTGAACTCCCAACCTCTGGCTGTGCAGCAGATACCTAACTGAGCTTAATAAATTTTTCAGCTTTTCATGTTGGAATTTATCATCAATTTTTTTTCAAAAACAGCCATCTTGAGGTTTGAGACAGAGTGCCTTGAGAAACTGAAGTATTTTTCTTTTCTTTTCTTTTAAAAAGACATTTTTGCCTCCATTTATTCTTATGGATAGAGACTAGGTCACATCTCCTATGTAAAATATATTTGGGCAGTAGTTCCCAACCTTAGGTAACCCAGGTGTTTTTGGACTGCAATTATTGGAAGTCTTCACCACCAACTGTTCTGGCCAGCGTTTCTGGGAATTGAAGCCTAAGAATACCTGGGTTACCCAAGGTTGGGAACCACTGTGGTAGAGTATTGGCAAAATGATGGCACACATCACATTGGAAGATCTCGAGATGAATGAAGCATTGATGTTGTGGATGGTTATGTTGTCAGAGGAGACACAGGAATGTCGTTGGCGTTTAGGTATGTGTGAGATATCGCCGCCGGTGCCCCTGGTGGACCATCAGCTCTCACCCAATGCACCCTGAAGGGTTCATCAAAGGCACCTCCTTTTGGGCCCTGGGCAGGCACTGAGGCCAGTTGGCCAGCTCAGGACCAGCAGAGGAAATCAGCTGATGAGGACTACTTGGGTGGGGACAGGACTCATCTCCTAGTTGGTAGGGATAAAAGTAATGGGGGCACTGCAAGAAGAAGAGGATTCTGGGAACTCAGAGAAGACCAAGGAGAAAATAGCTGGGTTGAAGGAAGAGGTCCCCTGAAGGGATAATGTATAGGAGCAGGAGGAGGTTCTGCTTGGGGAAGGGGACTTTGACTATGCCCTTATTAAAGACTCCTGGACCATTGTCTTGGTAGAGCTGAGGATTCTGCATGGCCATGGATGAGACATGAGTCTCAAATTCATACTCCAGCAGCCTTGACCAAGTAACCAGTGCTATTTGGGTTGGGGGTTGGTTGGTCAATGGGATGTGATCATCCCCAATGCAGGAGCAGTGCCAGAGATGCAAGTGTCAAAAGGCAAGGCAGCAGCATCTCCAGGAGGGCTCACGAAGCTCTGTAGCACTCTGGCAGTCCATCAGTACAAGCCATCTTTGAAGGGAGTGACCTGTTCAGCCTGAACAAGGGGACTGTGGATGGTGTCAGTCCCAGTGAAGTCAACCAGGGATGTCAGAAGGACGGAGAGACCCCTGGGGTAGTAAAGGGAATTAAGCTAGGAAACAGACCTGGGAGGCTGTCTTGGACACTGCTAACCCCCACAACAAAGTCTACATTGCACTTTGATCTGACTCATGAGCCTTTGGATATCACTGCTGCAGACCATAGCCCCACCATCTCAGCCCAGGCAAGGGGTAGTGGGGTGCACTTTGATCTTGCCTTTTTCTTTCATACAGGCTTTACAAAAGCAGTATTTGTTTTGGAGCTAGACTCTTTGAAGACTGCTACAGGTTAAAGAAAGTAACGGAGGAGGAATGGCCCCACATGGTCAAACACACCCCAGCCAATTGCAGCCCTGCTACGTCAAGGATAACATGAGTTATAATCCAACACTTCTGACAGCCCTACATTTGTGGAAGGCTCCATTGCAGTATAGGCACCTGCAAGATGACAGCTAGGAAAATGCTTTTAGCTTTCTTTTCAAGTCACTGAGTTGCACAAACGTCTTTGTTAATTTTCGAGAATAGCAGTATAGCTTGCTATTAGCTATATCAATATAGTTTGCCAATATCAGTCTAGGTAGTGAGCTGTCTAGCTATCTCTCCATCTGTCTAGCTATCTCTCCATACGGTTCATAGAGATATAATTTTTTCATGCTCATATTTTGATAGAATTTGAACTCAGCAGCTTCAATATTTAATGACAGAGGGACCTCTTGGGAGCCAAAGTAGTGCATGAAAAAAGAATTCTTGTGCTGCCCTGGGATTTGTCTGTTGAAAGGACTCCAGTTGGTAGAATACAAAGTCACCCTCATGCCAGCAAGGGATGAGGAAAAGAGGACTGGGGTTTTTTTTTTGGGGTGGGGGGTTGTGAGTGTGATAAATCTAGTTTCTGCTAGAGAAGGGATGAAGTGATGGTGGGCAGACCTAGATGTGTTAATGATTGTTTGGTTTATGTATTATGGACTATATCATAAAGATGTCAAGATGTGAAATTTTGTGTGTATACTAAAATAATCAAAGGGAGTGTCGGAAAAAAATAGCTCTGAAAATGGAAGTGCTTTTAAAATTGAGGTTTGAACAATAGTTTGTCATCGTCATTATAAAAGAAATAGCCAGATCTCCAGCCAAGCATGGTCACTCTGCATAATGTTCCTGACAGCTGAACAAGTTTATGTTGCAATGTGTGAATATGGAGATGGCGTATATAATTCGTACTCTTTACAGTTATATATATAAAAATGTTGAAATAAAGCTTGTAGAATTAGACAAGATGACGATGCCTGTAATCATTGCAACAATGAAAAGACATACCTTGATATTCAGATGAATACAAACAATTATGATAGGAATTAATTATTTGGTTTAATTCTGGAATTAAGTTTTTCCACAAGTTAAGAATTAACTCTTAATTGAGATAAATGTCAGCTGTGAGTTTTGATTTTGCCAAGGTGGTCCATAAAGTTGTGCAGTGTTATTAGGTACATGCTTATGTGACAGAATCCCTGACCTGACAAAGACATTTTCTGTAATCCAAGCAAATATTAAATATTTGACAACTACGGTAACATTAAAAATCCATATTCATGCAAACAGCACAGAGTCTATTCATACACCCAAGTACGTTTTTGAATCAGGTATAAAACTGTGGAGGGTTGAGAAACCATTTTTTAACTCCCCTGTTCTCTTGTAGACCATACCAACCTCTTCCAGTGAAACCAGAAGTGACTGGAAACTCATTTTCTGTTTAACAAAAACAGCTTCAGGGCTTTAAAAAGTGGGGACCCATACTTTACTTTAAAGGAGAATCATGGCCCCAGAGGCTTATAGATATACAATTCTTTCTTTTGCTTCTGAACACTTTTTTTTTCTTGTAGAGGGGCTGCAGAAATTATTCCTGCCCCTTCTTTTAGAATTCTGGCCTATTTCTCAGTGCCATCACTTTGTTTTTTCCATAGACAATGCTGTAAAATTCTGTTGTGTAGTTCTCTGTGTGCAGCTTTGACAACAACATCATCTCCACAGAACATGTAGAGCTGTGCAACAGGATTTCACCCCCCCCCAGTTTTAAAAAAATCAGCCAATTGATGTAGTATCATTGGACAGCTTCCAAGGTATAAACTGTTTCCCACCCCTAATATGTTTATCCACATATCTAATGCACAGTGATCTGGTGAAGCAAGTACTGTCATTATTCATTATTCTAATAATATTCTTTATTTTGTATATGCATTCTTTTGAATTGCTCTCTTATTTTTAAAAATTGTGTATTTTTACTGAAAATAATTTGCAAGAAAATAGCTTTGAATTTGTGTGAATATAAAAGAAGTCATAATGAATGTCCTTTATTTGATTCTACTAAAGAATTTCAGCATTCATATACAGTACGTTTTGGCTTGTGAAAAAACTTTCTGGATTCAGATTACAATCATGCTTTTTCAAAAAGTTGAAAATATCCACAAGGAAAAAAAAATCCCAATTCCAGATTTTGTGAAAAATTCTCATTAATGGTCTCAAATGGTTTGACTGTCAACTTAAAGACATATCGATAAAAGCACTAAATTTTGTGAAGAAAAAATAATAATACAGTGGCCGTTTACCTAATAGCAGCTGGTCAATCAGAACTGTTAAATACAGTGCCTCAAAACAAGTGATGCTTTGCCTAAAGCAGCAGAGTAACCAGTCTCTTGTGAGTTAACATTTGGGAGCAAGATGAACTCACTGAAGCATAAAGCTTCCTCAGAGGCAGGTGAGGTTGTCGTGTTTTTCCCCAATGAGCTAAGAATATGCCAGTATTTACTTCTGACTCATTCAGATGCATACATTAGATCAGATAATTTGTGATTCAATCCCTCATCTCTGTTTTGCAGCAAGGACATATTATGTTTTCTTGAACAGATTTGAATACCTATGTCCCGTTGCAATCATAAACCATATTTTGTTGTCCTTAATTAGGCATCATTGCAAAGAAAATAACATCAGGGCAATAAACACAAGTGTTTGGTTGTAAATTCAGTACAATTGCTTCTCTCTTCAGTCTCTTGCTGTATCTGAGAATCTATGAAATCTTCTTTACGCATAAATATTTGTGATGGGTGAACTCCCTTTGGCATGCCTTGATTTTCCACTCAGTTTTTCCAGTCTTTCATTGGAAGTATGGAGTCAGAGGAGTTTTTCAAGTAGGAAATTGCAACGAGTGAATTGATTAGGCCATCCCTGCAGATGTCCACACAGTTTGTTGGACTTGAACTCTCAGGAGTCCCAGCTATCATGGTGAATAGTGAGGGAGTCTGGGAGTTGTAGCCCAATAGGTTGGAAACAACTGGATTAGGCAACGGTTCTCCTTTAACTTTTTCTGAAATTTCTCTATGAACCCCAGGACTTCTCCACCAGCTTCCTTCTCCCACCCCTCTCTGGCAGTGGGGCAAGAGCAAGTCAACAAAGATATCCCCCCCTCCACACCCCTTTTCCTCCATGTCTTTCTGGAATTCTTTGCTGCCACCCCCTTTCTTTCTAGCACCTATGCTGCAGTAGCATTCTAGATGCAAGAAAGCCTGGGGGGATGTACTCCTGGGTCCTGTGCAACTTGGATAATACATTTCTAACATCATGGGGCTGGAGGAAGAAAGAGAAGCAGTAAGAACTTACTGCCATCTCTGCTGCTTCCCTGCTGCCTGATGTGTTTGGGAAAATGGAATGGGTGATGGTGAATAAGGTAAAGGTAAAGGTTCCCCTTGACAATTTTTGTTCAACTCTAGGGGGTGGTGCTCATCCCCGTTTCCAAGCCATAGAGCCACCGTTTGTCTGAAGACAATCTTCCGTGGTCACATGGCCAGTGCGACTTAGACACGGAACGCTGTTACCTTCCCACCAAGGTGGTCCCTATTTATCTACTTGCATTTGCATGCTTTCAAGCCACTGGGTTGGCAGGAGCTGGGACAAGTGATGGGCGCTCACTCCATCACGTGGATTCGATCTTACAGCTGAAGATCTACAGACCTTACAGCACAGAGGCTTCTGCAGCTTAACCCGCAGCGCCACCACGTCCCTGGTGAATAAAGCTGGGCACAAATGACTGTTCAGAATTCTCCTCCCTATTTAAGGGCAGAGACTTTAAAGGTGTATGTGAAAGGACAGTGTCATGTCTAGCTCCAGGAAAAATACAAAGTTAGTTTTGCACTAGAATGTCTCCAAAGGTTTACTTTTGCACATAGTACACTTTCTGTAAACATGGGAGAAATCTCCAGCACAGGTGGTGTTCACTCATTGCTAGTGGTGGTTGTAACTGGAAAGTTCTGCAAAGACCTTCTGTTTATAGCAAAGTAAGAAAAAGGAGGATCTCAGAATGTTTTGATATTTCACAGAAAAGTATCTTCTCAAAAATTTTGACTCGTCACAAATCTTCTTTAGGGTTCAGCACTTTCCTCAGAATCTTCCAAATTATATATTTATAGGGATCACCACATATATGTACATTTTGCCTGTACTGCAGACACTTCTAATATAGCTGCTTCCTTGTAAGTGCTATAAGGGATGTGTGAAAGGACAGTGTTTTGTCTAGCTTCAGGAAAAATATGGAGCTAGTGTTGCATCATGTCTCCAAATGTTTGTTTTTCCATCAGTGAAGCTTCCAATCTACCTCATTTTCAGGGCCATTTAACATTTCTTTTGGTTATGTTTTTGAACCTACTGTCCCATTGCAACATGGCCAGAAATGCTGCTTTTGTTTTTGGATTGGTTTGGTTTGGTTTTCTTCCTCTTATGCATCTCTTCTTCACTGCAGTTTCCCTGGCTGCTGATCTGAAAAAGCCCTGGGGAGTGTTAGCTTATGATGTCTTCCCCTAGATTTTAATTAAAGTGAAGAGAGCTGGGGAGGCTGACGGCTGCCAGAGAAGTGAATAAATACACTCCTAGTGACACAAAAAAGAGAGCAGAGGCAGTGTTGGGTGTACCAAAATGTGTTGCCAATGCTATAATATTTACCACAGATATGAAGCAAAGAACTCCACTCTTTCCACTCATTATCTGCCAACTCCTTCCTTCACCTACCTACAAGTGACCAAACTCCATCCTACCCATCTCTTTACTTTGCTGCTGAAGAGTAGTCTGTAGTTCTAGTGAAACCTCACACCCAAATTGTGGTGTGAAGCACATTGGACCAAAAGCCACCAGACCTACTGTTGGAAGACCTCTGTGGAAATGGAAAACAGCAGTAAGCCAGGTTCCAGGAGAATGACAAAATGTAGTTTCCCTACTATGTTGGGGCAGGTGGAATTTGGAGCCTTATATGGGCTTTGAGAGGGATCAGGCGCCATCAAGGCTCTAGTTTTAACTCATATTGGCTTAGAATAAGCTGTGCTACTTCCTAGTTTGTATGTGTATGGACAGGAAGCTATTGGCTATTTTAGGAACCTGAAAGTCTCATCATGATAATTTGACAGGTTCAATAGCTAACAGAGTCAAACACACAATGAATCACTGAAATACTGAACAATAGAAATGTTATTAGCACTTATATATCCCTAGACATTCATGACAATTATGTAGGGATACAGCAAAGGATTAATAGAATGAAGTTCATTCTTTTTGGTTGTTGTGGGTTTTTTCGGGCTCTTTGGCCGTGTTCTGAAGGTTGTTCTTCCTGACGTTTTGCCAGTCTCTGTGGCTGGCATCTTCAGAGGGCTGAAGTAGGAACTCTGTCCATGCTCTGTTGCTGTTTGTTGGATAGTTGAGTATTTATAGCTGTGGGAACAGCTTTTGTCCTTTTCAGGAGATAGGGTGATCAGTGTGTTTTTGTTGTGATAAGGGGGGGAGAGATTATCTGTCACTGTGATTGATGGGTGTTGTTGGCTGGTCTTTTTTGTGCAATGATCCCTGGTCTTTGTGGCTGGGTAGAGTTTGTTGACCTTTTGCAGGCTGTATTATTCAGTACTGGAAGCAAGGCCTTGTTTAGTTTTAGGCCTTCTTCTTTTTTGTTGAAGTTTTGTTGATGTTTATGGATTTCAATAGCTTCCCTGTGCAGTCTAACATAAAGATTGCTGGTGTTGTCCAGTACTTCAGTATTTTGAAATAGAATTTCATGTCCAGCTTGTTTGGGGGCATATTCAGCTATGTTTCATGTCTTCCTCTTGGGGACCTCATGGGATAGCTGCAATGAAAACAAAGCCCAAATATGAGTTTCTCTGCTGCAAGAAGCACAAACATAATAGAGAAACTCATACCCATCAAGGAAATGCTGTTGAAACATTGATGTTGCAAAAATTTAAAAAGAGAAGAAAGAAAAAAAGGGCCCCCAGAGATATAAACAATTCAGAGGGAAATATTCCAGTACCAAAGTGTAGCCAGTCATATCACATCAAATTTGGGAAATGTTACAGAAATTCAAAAATATATCAGAACTCATACCCCAGGATATATGTCACATGACCGCAATGCACAACTGCTCAGGGAGTAAAAGATGTGGAAAAATAGAGGGACATGTTGCTCGTGTAACCACGGCTTGGCCTTGATAATTGCAGTTTAAGGACTTCAAGAATTCTGGTTTTCACCAAAAGGTTTGTTACACACAGATGGTAGACAGACAGGCACAATACTGCACAGGTTAAGACCCACAAATATCTAGGCATAGGTTTTCAGACACTTGGGCTGTAGCTAGCTAATTTTGACCATGTCACTGAAAATGCTCAAAGAATGTTACCACCATTTTGAGTTTCTTGTTCTCAAAAGGGGGCTCTTACATACCATCTGTTGCGAGGCAACTTACTGGCTCAAATTATGTAGGGGGCAAGACTATGTCCTATATACATAAGGACTTTGTGACCTTGAGGCAGTACCATCTGAATTTCTGCAAACAATTTTTGCCATCTCACACTATTCCTAATGCCCTAATGTCAGTATAGAAGCTAGAAAGGTCACAATTGAAGCAGGTGCTAGGTTTCAGATATTCAGTCTCTGGGTCAAGCTAAACCTTCTTGTATTAGCACCTCTAATTTCAATAGACAACCACCCCTTAGTCTAAGCAAGAGCATTGGAAAGTAAACTGTTGTCCTATAGGTTATTGCCTCTGACCCTGTTACATCTTGCATTTCTAAAAGCTAAGGAGGCTATTAGACAACAGATGTGGGATGCAATCCTCCAACTCACTGGTTCTTAACCTTGGGTTACTCAGGAGTTTTGGACTGCAACTCCCAGAATCTTTCACCACCAACTGTGCTGGCTGGGGTTTCTGGGAGTTGCAGTTCAAAAACATCCGAGTAACAAAGGTTAAGAGCCACTGCTCCAACTCAACAGAGTGTTACCTTTGCCCCAACAGATTGTCTTTATAATTTAGAATTTGCTAGACTCTGGAGAGCTTTCACCATGGCCCATTTCTACACTTTGCCATCAGCCTTTTTAAAGAGAAGATATTTGCATATTCCTTCTGACCAACATGTTTGTCCCTGCAAATTTCACATGGCAGAAACTATGGAATATGGCTTGTAGTGTTGTGCATTTTGTTAAGTCTGTTCATTTCCCTAATTTTGTCACATTATCCAAGCAGACTCAACAAATGTTGTATTTTCCCCCGCCCCAACTCATGAAGTGAAATTACAGCCAAGGTAATATTTTTATGCAGCTCGGGTAGGACTTAACACAATTATAATTTGAATTTCAATTTGCTTTGCTTTGACTGTAAATATTATATGATTTGTCATTGTGTTTTATTCTTGTGTATCTAACATGTATTAACTATGCTTGTAATAACAGATCCAAAGAATTCTGGGACTTGGACTTAAAAAAAAAAGCACATACCTATTTATAGCACAAGCTGAACAATAGGAACATCTCCTACTGAATTGCAAACAGGTTACTTCTTCTGAAGCAGCATGTTGAAAAAAGCACAACAGTGTGACTAAGTCTTTTTCACTCTTTCCTCTTTACTCAACACTGTGGTGCCCAGTAGGCCATATTGACAAGTAAGTGGCTCGACAGCCTGTTCGTAAACGTGAGGAGCAATTCCTAACTGTTGTAATGCAGAAACTTGATTTTGCAAAGCAAAATGGTGCTCACTCTCAAGGGGATGTGTATAGGATTTCAGCCTTTGATTGTTAAAAGCCTGCTGAATTCCTTGATGAACCGTTAAGTGCAAGTGCAAAGTGGTATTTTCGCAACTTCACAGACTGAATCAGAAAGGGTAGAAATTGTTTTACGTCTTGTTACAATAGGGAGGCACTACAGAATGGCATTAAGGATATATTTTGCAAGGCCTACTGACAATAAATCTTATTTCACAGCTACATTTTGACCAAGCCTCACTGAACATAAGTGCTGAATCAATTATGCTCAGAGACATAAATACAGAATGGCACAAGCATTCAGAGATGTTCAAGAGACAGGATGTTACTTTAACACTTTAGCTTTCCATTCCTGTGTGATCATAGAAATCTATGCTCTCTCTTCCGGCCAACATCTGGCATGGGATAGTTTCTGAATGGCATGTTGTTTGGATATGCTCAAATAACTCCTGGCTCTTTCGGCTTCTCTGAGAGCGTCTGAGTAGGAAGAAACCAAAATATTGGCTTTTATCTGTGCAGAAACAGGCCAACTTGTATTAATTTTATGGAAGTGCTGGGCACATTTACTCTGAAGGAAGACTCACTGTGTCCAACAGAGCTTCCTTCCTTCTTGGCAAATAAGGTTGGTTCTGATTTACCTTCTAAGTCTCTCAAAGTCCTGGATTATGTCTCCTTTTGCTACACATAGACCTTGATGGACAAATGTGGATTTTAATCTTCTCAGCAATAGTGGGTACAAGCCAGGGAAGAAATACTAAATCCTTCTCCTAACTCACTTTTTAGCAATGTCATAACAGAATGACATTTTAAAGTAAGGCGAATAAATATAAAGGTGAAATAAATAGAAAGATAGTGACTTTTTTGCTCTATTTTGTGTACCATCATTTCATTTAAAAGTTTTTTTCCCCAAAAAGCATCAGACCAAAACATTGCTTTCTGCAGTCTGTCTTGTAGTACAAACCAGTACATATTGAGATCCACTTCCAGAAAAAGAAAGGGCTGGGAGGTGAGTTTGGTGCCATAAAAAGTGTCTTTGGGAGCCACCACATATTCTTGCTTGGCATATAGAAGACTGATTACGTATCTGTATTCAGCTAAAGCAATTTTCCATGTGAACATAGCTTTTGTTTAGGCAGGAGTCCTTCTCTACATTTCTTCTGAATGCCCAGTGGTGTCATCAGGACAGGGCTTTTGGGCAGACATTCAGGACCCAACGAAGATCAGTTCCACCTTGGCCCCATGCAGCAGAGAGCTGGCTTACTGCATTTTGAAGAAAGTGATGTATGGCACAGGACCATCTAAACACTACAATGACCCAATGGAAGGCTAGACGCTTTTTAAAAAAATGAACCACGCTCCTTGCTTGGACTTTCAGCCTCGGCTAGGAGTCAGATACCTTATTCTAGCTCAGATTTGCTTAACATGTGAGCCACTGATCCCTTTTCTTGCTTGCTGAAGGGCAACTTATAAACTATGAAGGTGGGCTTCAGATGCAACCTCCAAACCCATAGCATATGAAACTGACCTACTAGAAGCACCCCTTGTGGCACCTGGTTTGACCTGAGAGCCTCTGGAATGCTTCACAGGCACCCACTCAGCCAGGCAGTGATCAAACAAGAAAGAAGGAGTATTTGAACTCTAGAGGAGACATTTTTAACTGTCAGATAGGCTTCTGCTGTGAAGGTTTTAGGCAGGTAGAACAGATCTCAGGATTTCCTCAGGGAGAGGAGAAAGAACTAGATGGAGCTTACGGCTCCAATGCTTTTCAATGAGGGAAATAAAAATTCATGAAAAATTAACGAAGACTCAGAACAAAGCCAAACTAAGTGTGCATAGGTTTCACAAGGTGGACTAACTATTCCAACCATTTAAAACAGGTTTCAAACATTTTAAGACACTTCTAAATGAGCAAAAATGGACATCGTTAAGTGAAATTCCCCCATAGAGAACATCGTTAAACGATGTGGAAAATTCCTCAAAGAAACCCATCGCAAAGCGAATACATCGTTAAACGAAGCAATCGCTAAGCGAGGCACTACTGTATTTGGATGTGATAGCTCAGTGAGTTAAATATCTGATTGCAGAGCCAGAGGTTGGGAGTTCAGTTCCCCACTGTGCTTCCAATAAAAGCCAGCCTGCATGGCCTTGGGCAAGCTGCACAGGCCCAGGATGCCAGGAAGAAGGGAATGATAAACTACTTCTGAGTACTCCCCACCTGGAAAACCCTGAAAAGGTTTCAGGGTTCACTTGATGGCACACAGAATTCACTTGATGGCACACAATAATAATAATAATAATAATAATAATAATAATAATAATAATAATAATAATAATAATAATAATAATAATAATAATAATAATAATAATAATAATAATAATAATAATAATAATAATAATAATAATAATAATAATAATAATAATAATAATAATAATAATAATAACAATAATAGTTGTTGTTGTTGTTGTTGTTGTTATTGTTATTGTTATTTTGTTGTTGTTGTTGTTGTTATTTTATTTTATTTTATTTTATTTTTACCTTATCTTTATAAAATATTGGAAATGGATCTCTATGAAGAGTGCATGTTTCACTTGTTCTTCTCATTGATGATACAAATGCCATCTTAATGGTCAATATTCTTATATCTGCAGATGCCGTTTGTTCAAATCATCATGCCATCAGTGAACTTAAAATTAAAGATAAAGACCACGAAGGAGGTGGCCTTTTTATATAGGGTTAGAAGTTATTTAAGCTCTTTAGAAATCTGTTCACTATTGGGTGACTAAATAAAGTTCCAGAATAAGTAAATAAATAAATGTTGACTCATTGTGTCTGTTTAAACACATTTCATAGAGAGTGGTGCCCCAGTCTTTCTCTTGAGAAACTTTCTTTCATTTTCCCTTCTGACATCTCACGAGCATATCAGTTTAAGACTTTCTCCATCTGGCTGTTATACTGCCTGAGACAGTTCCCATTCATATGCTTTTTAGTGGTTTTTTGTTTTGTTTTTTAAACATTTTATTCATATCTAAACATACAAAACTTAAAGACATTTTAAAAAATCTAACAAATAACTAACAAAAAACCCACAACTAAACATCCTCCCTTCCCCTGTGGATCAGAGATTTCACCATCATCTTGTCATCAGAGTATCTTCAGGGGATTCTGGTGAGCACTGGTTCACTATTGACTAATTTTCTCCCTAAGTTCCTGTCTTTTTTTGGGCCCAATTATATATCAGCTTCCAGTTTTGCTTCATAAAATCTTTTGGTTGGTCTCATAGTGCCTCTGAAAGCGTGTCTAGTTCTGCAGTGTCCAATAGCTTCTTTAATAACTCTTCCATCGTTGGTGTCTCTACATTCTTCCATTTTGAGGCCCAAGAGTAACCTAGCTGCTGTGAATATATACAGTAGACTATATTTTATTTTCTTGTCAATAATTTCTGGCCTTATATTCAATAATAACAGTTCAGGTTCAAAAATCTCTTTTGCCATTTCCCAAACCTGTATCCAAAATTCTTTTGCTCTTTCACATGACCACCACATATGATGATAAGTCCCTGGATTTTTTTATTTTTTATTTTTTATTTTTTACATTTCCAACAAACATTGGTGATCCTTTTTGGCATTTTTGCCAATCTTACAGGGGTAAAATACCATCTATAAAACATTTTAAGGATATTTTCTCTAAGATTCACTGGCTTGATCATTTTATGATTCTCTTTCCACATCTTTGTCCATTCATCAATATCAATATTATACTCCAAATTTTGTGCCCATTTTGCCATCGTCTCCTTCACCCTCTCATCCTCTAAGTCATATTCTAATAAGTACGTATACATTTTTTTACATTATTTTCTCATTAGTGTAAATCCATAATTCATCCACCTGGACTTCCCCCTCAAAAAAGCCCATAATTTTGTCCTTTTCATATCTTGATTCTAATTTCAACATTGACCACCAATCTGTAGCTAGACCCAATTTCTCTAGATCTTGTTTATCTTTTATATTCTGGTCTTTGGTTAATCAGTCTTTATATGTAACACTCCCTTCTGATTCAATACTTTCAAAGTTAATGTTACTATAGTGCTACCCATATTGGAATTTTCTTGTAGGTTTATACCATTCATCTGTTTTCTTTATTCAGTCGCTCAGATCATATGCCATCTGATCTTCTTGCCTGCAATATTGATTGCTACTGAGTATATGTTTCCCTATGCCCCATTCCTAAATCTCAGCAGTCAATAGTAGTAACTGGGAATTCATGCCCTCCTGTTTATTTAGGCAGTACATAGCTGTTGTGTTTGTTAATATCCTGTCGACTATTTTTATTTTTGTCATTCTAAAGTTCTGATTGCCTTCTAAATTGTTAACACCTCCAAACTGTTGATGTGCATTCAGCTTCTTTTCTGGACCAAAAAGATTGTATTGTGTTGCCGTTGCAGTGGGCTCCGCAGCCTTTTAAACTTGCATCTGTTGTCACCTTTATTGATGGCTGTGGACTCTTGAATGGTGTCCCAATATTCAGACAATTTTTCATCTATCCACCAACACAGTTGTTTCATAAGCATTCATCTCTGACTGTCTTGTAAATTGCTGAAGCTCGCCAAAAACCATACTCGCAATGGTGTCATTCTTAGCCTTCTGTGAGGGAGCACCCCTGTCGTTGATGCCATAAGGCCTAACAGCTTTTGAACCCACAGTGCTGTAATCATTTTGTTTTTGAGAATATCACCAACCAAAGTCATTATTTTGTGCATCCTGGCTTTTGAAAAAAAAAAAAAGAAGCTCTTGCTGTGTTGGCATTCAATGCCACACTGATATCATCAGTTGTTCTTGTGGGTTTCAAAGTGGATTTATCTAAGTTCCCTTTAAGCCTCAGCCTGGATAGAACAGCTAATGTCTTCTCAACTTGAATTCGAAACTGTATTTAAATATCTGCTACCAGAAGCCAGCTGTCAATATACCTTGAATCCTCAGGTAAGCTACTACTGGAGCCATGCACTTTGTGAAAAGTCTTGAAGGTGTAGACAGGCTGAAAGGGAGCATATTGAATTTGAATAAAATAAAGGAATCTGTTTAAAGTTTTCAAAACTTTGCTGCTATGTTCGGATACTAAACTCCATCTTTTTTTTACTGTGGTCTTCTACTGCATTATCAACTTTAATTCTCTGTCAAATGTCAGATCTTCTATTACTGTATGAGTATCTTCTGTGAGTTCTGCAGGCCTTCAAGATGCTGCTGCAGCCATTGATTTTGCAGCACAGTCAGCTGGATGTATTTGTCAGGGCTATGATCTTTCTGTCATCAGACAAGGATGATATTAGTGGTCAAATCCTATCTCATATAATTTGCTGATATAGTGCCACTGCAGCCTGAAAGTTCATAATTCATCATAATCCTAATGCTGTTGTTTAGTACATGCATCTTCCTATCAAGTCCAACTTTCTCCCTTATCTTTTTATGGGTGTTCTATGTATTCTTTTTGTCTTTGATTACATCACTTCTCCTATTATGGAGCTGGGCATTAGATGTTTAAACAAAATGTTTACTCCTTCATCTTGTACTTTCTATAATTTTTCATAATTTCTTGATGTCGGAAGTACTGAAAATGGTTTCAACCAGAATTGTTTTTACCAAATCTGTCAACACTGCCAGAAATGATATTTAGTGTGTTTGAGGAGTGTTGTATTCTTCCAGACATTCAATCTGTTATTGGTTGAGTTGTTTTCTTTCTTCTACATTCAGTGATTTAGCCATTCTTAACATTAAATCCCAATAAGTCCTAATATCCTCATACAGTGAAAATGGAGCTGCTTAAAGGCTGTTGCCTGTAGGCTCCGCTGACTCAGAGTTTTGCTGTCGACTCCTTTGTTCTCTCTGTAAGGCAAATTAGCCTTCCTTTGTTCCGTGCTCACCCACATGGAGCGAAGCCTCCAGCTTCTGCATCTGAAGATGTTGTGAATGGGGATGATAACCCAAGTGAAAATTCTGTTCTGTTCATCAGAATCAGCTGAATATTCTTGTTGTTGTGCTTGCAATGATGGACCTTGAGATTACTGCAGTGATTGTGATGCAAAACTATATTTTAAGGCGGAGACTTGGTTGAGGCTTGTTGCTGAATCATTTGTATTTGAGTTGCATTAGCATTCTGCATTTGTGGAATGAACAACTGCCATCATGGTAATGCCTACATGGTGCACAATGGTGTCACCACATATGAAATCACAGTCAGTAATGATTTTGTTTGAACTGATGACTGTGTGGATGGCAATGGCTTTGATGCCGTAGGATCCTCAGGTGGTTTTGATATTGTAGCCTTGGGTCAATGCTGAGATGTATACTTATGCAATGAATCTTTGTAGTAATTGGAAGGTGATGATATCACAGATCTACAGTGAGATCTTCTTCATGTCACAGAACCCAACATCACCTTCAGTATATCTATGGTACGGCCAGGTCTTTCAGACAAGTATCCTTTAGCTTTAGGTTACTTTTGATGTCTTTGGGTGCTTTTGAAGTGACTCTGACTCACTTCTCTGAAATTCTCCATTTGATTATGGTGTTGTACAGATGATGTCATTGTCTGCCATTTCCTGAATCATTGGCAATGTCTTCTCCAGAGATTTTCTAGGTGAAGCAGGGTGAATCACTATAAGACAGGCTACTTTGTTGTCCTCTCTGATTTTGTTTTCTTTTTTGTGGCTTTGAAGCTTTCTGTGTCAATGCTTTTTGAAGCTTTCAATGTCGATGGTAAGTTTTTTTTTAAGGTAAGTCACAGTACAGGTCTGAGGAAAAGCTACTTTTCGCACCATGGATGAAAACAAACTGGAAAATGGCCATTCAGAGATAGTAGGATAATTGCTCAGTAGGAGATGGAGAGGGAGATTAAAGCTGTAGAATTCTAGAATGTTTCTGAAGGTCACTGCTCTCTGCAGATGCAGCCCCATTCTTGTGAGTTACAGAGACCACAAAGAAGTGCTTAAATCTTTCCCAAACAACTGTTATCAGTTGCAGTTCCACTCACAATTAAGTTCTCCCCTTAGTAGGCTTCCACATAGATGTCTGCAAACATTCAGAATCTTATGAGAATGGAGAGAAGCAGTGAGATGAGGTAGGAGTGATAGCTGAAGAAGGGAGTAAGTGCCCTTTCCAAGTTGGTATCTTCCTACTGACAGTTATATATCCTCCCAATGCTGCTTTGCAGACTACAAGCAAAGATTGTTTCTTCATTGTCCACATCACACATAGCCAGGTTCTGAACTGAAACCCACCACACCTACCACAGTATCCACATGGGAAGAGATTGTCCTATGGATGGAGTAGGCAGCCTTTCATTCCCTCCCTGTTTGCTGGGGGAAATATTCAGTGTTATGTCTTGTGGGGCTCATTGGCACTAGTTCCCTGTGGCACCAGGGTGCTAAGGTGAAGAAAAAAACCAAAAGCATTGAAGCGTTTCAAGGATATGAAGCAATCCTGTAATAAATGTACCATTGCCTCAAAGGGAACGAAAAGAAAAATTAGGTATCCTGTACTTTTGGCCACTAGATACATAACCTAACAGTAACCATAAGCCTGTATATGTTCTTTATCACAGAGATCATGATAGCAGGTAGTGGCAATCCTTCATGATTTCATAACCCCTAGATTTCTACATTTGTGACGTGATTGGAGCCTTTAGCTCTTTAGAACCTAAGCTATGAAGGATGTAAATGCTCAGTTCTGCCCAAATCTTTTGAGAGTAGTTCGACTTGCACCGCAGTGATTTCAGTTTTATTCATTCTATAGAAATGCATAAAAATTAGTCTCAAACCTCTCCATATTTCATCATTTCTTGTAGTAAAGGGGGAAAAACTTTTATTGAATAAAGACGAGCCAAGATAGGGTGTATATCTCTAAGCCAAAAACTCCACCCTCTTCTATGGAGCTGATGTTCTGTCCAACCTGGCCATTGTGTTCCTTGCCATACAGCCCCCCCCCCCCAGACCCTGTATCTGGAACTGCCGAGCTTTCCTTCTATAGGTTGCCCACAACTGATCAGATATTCTGTTTGTCAGTGTACATGAATTAGTTGTTTCTAGGCTGAATTTCTATGCTGTCAGACAGTTCCCCTCAGAAAAAGAAGAAAGAAAGAAAGAAAGAAAGAAAGAAAGAAAGAAAGAAAGAAAGAAAGAAAGAAAGAAAGAAAGAAAGAAAGAAAGAAAGAAAGAAAGAAAGAAAGTCCAGAACAGAGCACCTTCTTTAGGAGCCCTGATGCTCTCAGAACCAAGCATCCCAAAACTGAGAGCTCTTCCATCTCCAGTTTTGACTTATTTTTGTCTTTGACCAGTGTGAACTTTGTTAGGAAGTGTATACTTTTTCATTGTGAAATATTGACTGAAAGTTCCTGATCTGGCTTCTTCTCTGAAGATAAGGATATTAAGGGCTGCTTTAATGGCGGTACGTTTAATTCTTCAAAAGGAGAAAGCTTCTTTGCTGCATCAGTCAATCAGCAATGAACTGCTTTAGAAGTGATTTTCTTCAAATGTGGAAAGAAAAGAATTAAATTCCTTTGTGATACCTGGATCTCTTATCATTGTATAATTAACTATCATGTTCTCCTACCCCTATATGCATTCAGACGTCTCTCTCACATAGCCTGCACTAGTGGCAAACGTTGTAAGTATTCCGAACTACTTTTGTCATTTTTGCCAGCGGCACTTACTCTCTGTTGAGTGCTTCAACTGCCAAAAATTCCCTCTAGACATCCAAGGTGATGACCACATACTGGGAGTTGCTAGAAAAAAGCTCAAAATGTGTTTGGCCAGTTCTGGACACAACACTTCCAGAAAGATGCTGGCAAACTGGGACAGGTTGAGAGGAGGACAATAAGGAAACCAAGGGGAAACCAAGCCCTGTGAGGGAATACTGAAAGAACTGGGCATGTTTAGCTTTGAAAAAAGAAGACTGATGGGAGATACAGTGTGTGATGTTCACCTCCTTGACGCATCTACTTTTCGTGCCCTCACAAAGGTTCCAGTTGTGTTTTCCTTTCACTGCCACCAGTGGATTCCCTCAATCCACAAAATAAATGACGTTTGATCAGACACCTATATGATGAATGCAAACAAAACTTATTTATTAAAGTGAAGTCAATTTAATAATCACAGAAGTTCTTCAGATGTACATACTATTCTCTTGCCATATAATTTCCACCTTCTCTATCTATTTATCTTAACCAGTCTCTAACTCAATTTCTCTCTTCTGCTTCTGCCTCTCTCTCACCCCCGACTGTTACATACAGCACTGATGTTACCTGTCTGTCATGGGTTTGGAGGGAAAGTTCCATCCTATGGGGAGTGGAAGGCGGGACATCAGGAGGAGGGGCTGTACTGTATATATATGTGGAGCGTGTGTGGAGAAGCTGGAGGAGAAGCTGGAGAAGAGCTGAGAGAAGAAGCTTGAGTGGGAGTCTGTGTGTCAGACAGGGTACTACTGTGTGTCAGTCAGTACCAACCTGATAGGTTCAGGTGTCTGTATGGTTAGCCAGGACTGATAGGTTCAGGGTCTGTGCTTCAAGTTAAGCGTTCTGTGTGAACCAAACTGTGTGTATGTATGATTGAGACTAAGCCACGTTACTGTATCTTATTCATTTGATCATTTTATTTTCCCTGTGTGTTGTGTAAATAAACCTTATTCCTTTATTTGTTAAAAATCCATCCCTGGTCTGTGTGACTTCTTATAGGGAATGGTTGGTGGCAGCTTAGTGAAACTGTGGCATATCCCAGTAGGTCTGGGTTTGTCACATTGATTGGTGTCCAGCGTGTGGGATACGACTGGTCCAGTTGTCCAGTGTTACAGCAAAGCCTTGGCAAGTGTGCCCAGAGCAAGGGGGGTCTAGTCAGGGACAATCTGAGGCGCGTAGGTAATCTTCTAGGTGTACCTCACGGGGAGGTGCGCTAGTGGAAGAACGTGCCAACTGGGGAGACTAGATTAGGGAGCTCTGAGGCAGCCTGTTTTGGCGGGAAAAAAGCTGAGGCAAAACTGTGAAGTAGCAGTGATTTAGCCTGCCTGCTGAGAGGCCTAGCAGAGGGGGGTAGACTCTGGCTCGCAACTGTTGCACGTTAGTGCTGAAGAACAGCAGTAATCTATAGAAAGCTGGTTCTGAGGCAAGAGGGAAAAAAAAGTGGTCGCTTTATTTTGAGGCTTGACTTTTGAAAGCAGCCTGCTCTGAGGGGGGATTATGCCCTTGACTCGAAGCCAAATGGCAGAAATGGGTGAAGTGAAAGACCCCCAGGTAGACCAAGGTTCTGAGGATGAATTTGGCTCAGTGCAAGGTGACAGCACGGGAGAACAGAACCCAGAACTCAGAAAATTGCTCATAGCCCAACAGCATGAACTGAGGATGAGGCAATTTGAAGTGGAGGAAAGATTAGAGAGAGAAAAAATGCAGGAAAGGGAAAGGCAAAGACAATTTGAATTAGAGAGAATGGAAAAAGAAGAAAGATTAGAGAGAGAGAAAATTGCTCTGGAAAAGGAAAGGATGGCGTTTGAGTTAAGAAAATTGGAAATGATGAACCAGAACAATAATAACAATAGGGATTCTGAGGGAGGCCAATTGTCTAAAGCTGACCTGAAGAAATTCCCTGTGTACCACAAGGGAGATTGTCCTGAAGTGTTCTTTTCCCTAGTGGAAAGAGCGTTTGTGGACTTCTCAGTAAGGGAAACTGAGAAGATGACCATCATGCGATCTTTAATCAGTGGCAGCCTTGCAGAAGTCTATGCAGAGATGCCAGAGGAACTGATGAAAGATTTTGCAGAGTTTAAAAAACTGGTGTTTGCCAGACATGGGATAAATGCGGAACAGCTGAGGCAAAGATTCAGGTCAATCACCAAGAAACCAGAGCAGACTTTTACCCAAGTGGGGGCCCAATTGGTGAGGCTGCTAGAGAAATGGCTATCTCAGGAGGGGACAGAGACCTTTCAGCAGCTCAAAGACTTGATAGCGCTGGAACAGTTCTATTCAGTCCTGCATGGGGAACTGAAATTCCAGGTGAGGGAAAGGAAACCAAAATCTGTGGCAGAAGCAGCCGAGATCGCAGATTTTATTTACCAGATAAGAAAGCCCTTAGGTGAGGAGAAATCTGTAGGAAAACCCAAAGAAACCTACAGCAAGTACTCTCAGGGACCAGGGAAAAGCCAGCAAGGGGCAGGGGCCCATGGTGAAGGGAAGCCCTCAGACATGAAACCAAGACCTCAGATTTTGGAGGGAAAACCAAAACAAGATGAGAAAGACTCAAAATATAGCAGAAAATGTTATTTCTGTCAGGGAAAAGGCCATCTAATCTCAGAGTGTGAGAAATTAAAGCAGCTAAAAGGAATTGTGCCTCAGGATTCGAGTGGAACCAAGCCAAAAGCTGTGTTCTGTGTCCAGAAAGAGCAAAGCTCCTTGTCACTGAGGGAGCCTGTTGCCATGGCTACTCAATCTGGAACAGTTACATCTGCTGATCAGGCTGAGGAAAATGGTCCTCTTGTGGAGGTCAGGCGCTGCTTGCTCGTGAGAACAGATTCTCAGTTGTTTGAAACAGCAGGGGTGGACGTAGGAATACTTGACCATCAGTATCGGGGGCTGAGGGACACTTGTTCCCAGGTGACCCTGTGCCATCCAGATATTATTCCTAGGGAATATATAATCCCAAATGAGAGCATGAAGGTGGCAGGGATTGAGGGGCAGGTGATCTCACTGCCAGTAGCTGAGGTACCTATGAACTTTCAAGGCTGGAGGGGAGTTTGGCGGCTAGCGATTTCATCGACTCTGCCAGCAGCCGTGCTCGTGGGAAATGACCTGGCTGAACATGTGAAACGGGTGCTAGTGATTACACGTTCACAAGCCACCACAGGGACAGTTCAGGGGGGTACTGATGAGCCCGAGACGGAAGCAGAGGGGAGTGCCGAAGCTGTGGTGGAAACCTTAACCACAGACAGCCGATTTGGCCAAGAGCAAAAGGCAGACGCCACTCTCCAAAAGTGTTTTGAACAGGTGACTGACGCCCAGCTAACACCTGAAACCCCAGTGAGATTTCTAGAGAAAAAGGGGATTTTGTATAGAGAGACCCTGAGGAATATCTCAAAAGGGGGAGATGGGATCCGAAGTCAGCTAGTGGTACCTGAAAAGTATCGCCCCATGATCTTACAAAGGGGGCACTCTGACATGTTTGCTGCACACTTAGGGGTGAACAAAACACAGCAGAGAATCACAGAATTTTTACTGGCCTGACATAGGGAAGCAGATCAGGGAGTTCTGTAAACAATGTGATGTGTGTCAAAGGCAGGGGAATAGCCGCGACAGGACCAAAGCAAAGTTGTGCCCTTTGCCTGTGACTGACACTCCGTTCAAATGCATAGGGGTGGATATTGTGGGACCTTTGCCCAAGGCCACAAAGAGGGGGAACAGGTTCATTCTCACCATTGTGGACCATGCCACGAGGTACCCTGAAGCCATTCCCTTGACTAACATTGAAACTAACACAGTGGCAGATGCCTTGGTGGGGTATATGTCCAGGATGGGATTTGCCTCAGAAATAATCACAGATTTGGGCGCATCGTTCACATCGAAGCTCATGAAACGGTTATGGCAAATCTGTGGAATTAAGCACAAGGAAACCACTGCCTATCACCCTGAAAGTAATGGGTTAACTGAGAAGTTCAATGGGACTCTAATGCGCATGATTAGGGCTTACTTGGCAGAGAATCCAAACAATTGGGACCAGAAGCTGCAATCCCTTTTGTTTGCTTATCGATCAGTGCCACAAGCCAGTACCGGGTTCAGTCCGTTTGAACTTTTATTTGGGAGAAGGGTGAAAGGGCCCCTTGATTTGATCAAACAAAATTGGGAGCAGATCACCCAGGATGACCCACAAGATGTTGTGACATATATAGACTCTTTAAGGAATGACCTAAAGAGAAACCTAGAGCTAGCAGCAGAGACCCTGCAAGCTCAAAAGGTCAGAAAGAAAGCTTGGGATGACCAGAAAGCCAGGGAGAGGCACTTTGACCTAGGGGAGGAAGTGCTTTGGCCTAGGCTCTGCAAAGAGAACAAACTGCAGCTGGGTAGCCCAGAAATAAAATACTTGGGTCACATAGTAGGGGGAGGAGTGATAAAACCCCTCGAGGCCAAGATAGAAGCAGTTCGTGATTGGCCTAGACCCAACACCAAGAAAAAGGTCAAATCATTTCTTGGGTTGGTGGGCTACTACAGAAAGTTCATCCCGAGGTTTAGCGAGATTGCGGCTCCGCTGACCGATCTGACGAGGAAGACGGCTGATGACCGCATCCCGTGGACCAGCGACTGTGAGGAGGCGTTCCAGAGGTTGAAGCAGGCGCTCATCAACTATCCAGTGCTGCGTGCTCCAGACTTCGACCGGGAGTTCATCATCTACACCGATGCGTCTAACAGCGGGGTAGGAGCAGTTCTTTGCCAGGAGGATGAGAATGGTGATCAGCATCCAGTGTCCTACCTGAGTAGGAAACTCCAGAAAGGTGAGAGACATTTGGCAACCATGGAAAAGGAGTGCCTGGCCATAGTCTACGCGATCCAGAAGGCCAAGCCTTACATCTGGGGAAGACGTTTTATTCTGTGTACTGACCATTCACCACTGCAATGGTTAAAGACAATGAAAACCCACAATAGTAAACTTATGAGGTGGGCTTTAAACCTGCAAGACTATGACTTTGAAGTGAAGGTGGTCAGAGGGTCAGTGAACTGTGTTGCTGACGCCTTGTCAAGAAGACCTGAAGAATGAAGACGGCGAAAGAAACATGGACTATGTATATATTTTGATGACAAAAAGTCAAATGTGTCTGTTTATTAAACATGTTGGTTTGTATGAATAAAGGTAACTTGATGTATTGTTAATGGTAAATGTTTAAATGCCTAATAGAGTGTAAGTACAAGTAAGTATGGTATTGTATGTTATTATATGACTGTTTTTGTTTGTTTTGGGTCCAGGTTGTTTTTTGGTGAAAAGCACCTTAGCTTTCCCCCTACAAAACAACTTATAAAGAGGGGAGGTGTTACATACAGCACTGATGTTACCTGTCTGTCATGGGTTTGGAGGGAAAGTTCCATCCTATGGGGAGTGGAAGGCGGGACATCAGGAGGAGGGGCTGTACTGTATATATATGTGGAGCGTGTGTGGAGAAGCTGGAGGAGAAGCTGGAGAAGAGCTGAGAGAAGAAGCTTGAGTGGGAGTCTGTGTGTCAGACAGGGTACTACTGTGTGTCAGTCAGTACCAACCTGATAGGTTCAGGTGTCTGTATGGTTAGCCAGGACTGATAGGTTCAGGGTCTGTGCTTCAAGTTAAGCGTTCTGTGTGAACCAAACTGTGTGTATGTATGATTGAGACTAAGCCACGTTACTGTATCTTATTCATTTGATCATTTTATTTTCCCTGTGTGTTGTGTAAATAAACCTTATTCCTTTATTTGTTAAAAATCCATCCCTGGTCTGTGTGACTTCTTATAGGGAATGGTTGGTGGCAGCTTAGTGAAACTGTGGCATATCCCAGTAGGTCTGGGTTTGTCACATTGATTGACTCTTGACTGACTAACTTCTCCTCTCTCGGCTCCACCTCTCCATCACATTTGCATAGATTATGAATAATATATGACTTATACCTAACAAAGGGTGAGTGCTACACAGTGTAATATCACTTTTCAAATATTTGAAAAGCTGTCATAAAGAGGAGGGACAGGATCTGTTTTTGATCATCCCAAAGTGCAGGACACACAACAATGGGCTCAAGTTACAGGAAGCCAGATTTTGGTTGAATGTTAGGAAAAACTTCCTAACTGTTAGAGCAGTATGACAGTGGAACCAGTTACCTCGGTAGTTGGTGAGTGCTCCAAGACTGGAGGCATTCAGTATAAATTTAGATATCCTTTGATTTGTATTCCTGCATTGAGGACTGTTGGAATCGATGGCCTTCTAGGGCCCTTCCAACTTCATTATTCTATGATTCTATGTGTGTATATACAAACACACCCAACTATTTTTCTTCCCCACAAATCACATGCTTTTAACATCTACTAGAGTATTATGTATTATCAAATGGGTCTATGGTATAGTTGTATGCGTGTTTATCCAAAAATAAATTTTACAACATTCAATGCAGGTTACTCCAAAGTAAATGTACTGGAATGAGATTCAGAGGATCACTTAATGTAGATTCAAGATTACACATGTTACACATCTTTTATTTCTTTCTTTGTTTGTTTTAAATTTTATTAAATTACAATATTCCTTATTAGGAAGAGATATAATACATAAATATTAAGAGAGCAACGTGACTTTTGTAGGATAAAAAAATCAAACACCTATCCAAGAGAAATAAGAAAAATATATTTTGTAGTTATTACTGAAATCAAAGGAATGCATTAGTCATTATTAACTTGTTCCATTGATTTCAGCGGGTCTGCTCTAAGCTTGAGAAAATCTAGATAATACCCGAGGTTGTATTAATAAGGTGAGTCTTGATATTATTACCTCAAAACAAATCAACAAGAGTTGGGGGGGGGTAGCAGTATCCCTTGAAGTCCAAGTTCAAAAGTGATTTAGAAAATGTTTCCTCACTTCAAAAAGCCTAGCTGGAATTCTTTCATCTAGCCAAATTTCCATTTTGTGTGATATTTAATTTTAGCTGTAATGTCAGCATTCATCAGTATCTGTTCAGGGTTGGTACTTGATCTGGTAAAATGGATCATATAAAAAAATTAACTCTGTCTATGTCAGACTGTGAATCCAGGTAGGCTGCAGTCCTATGTCCACTTACCAGTCCCACAGATCACAGTGGAATTTACATCTGAATAAGCAAGTAGAGTATTTGGTGCTAGGAATAGCTAACTGGTGCATTGTGCTGGCAACATATGTTACATTGTGCTAGTAACATATAATCTGACCAACATGGCTTCTTTACGATGCAAAGTAGGATGTAGAATTGAGCTAAAATTTCTGAACAATAAATAAAGCTTCTGACACAATTTCTGAAAACGTTCTTTTGGGGGCTTTCCTTAAACTGTTCTTAGACAGCCATGTATTCTCCTTTAATTTCTCAGAGGGCATTCCTCTATTAGAAGACCTCAACCAGGTTCAAGTCTGATTAAAGACAAATAATTAGAAGGCATCTTGGAAGCAGACATGAACAGTTACTCTTTGATAGCACACTGACCTGTGGTGAGAACTACAGCATTTCTACTTAAATTATAGTCATTATTTCTTAACTTGCATTTGTATATATAAATCAGCGTAAGAAAGTCTCTCTCCTCTTCTGAGCTCCATTTTGGTGATGCATTTGCTTTATTACAACAGTGTATAAAGGGCAATTCTGTTGAAGAATTTAATACCTCACTGAATGTTTAATATCTAACTAAATACCTTCTCCACGTTTTGGCACAGAGGACCAGGGTATAGAATTTCTTGTGCAACTGTGGATGTTAGTTTTGATACCTGTTAACGTTATCTTAATGGCATTGAAGGAAGCCGTGGATATGACCCTTACTCTTTCCAGTGCTCCTTTCTCAACTTTCCTCATGTATCAGGACAAACTGATAGCATAGTTTCATACAGCATCAATGAGGAAAAATAAAATAAATTCAGAATAGAATTTTCTAGGGAAATTGTGAAAATTCTCTTTTTTATGTTCTGCCAAAAGTATTGACAAATTCTCTCCCATCCTCCCTCACTCAAGCATTCAGAAAATGTTTGGTGAAATGTTCCTCTTCCCACTTTCATGACCTTCAAATAATGAACAGATTTTTGGCAAGATATTTCTACTCGGCCCTAAGCAGTTCTTCTTCCAACAGGAGTAGCTGCTAGGTAAAATGAGGCAACTGATTCAGGCAGATTTTGGGTATCATTAAAAAAAATCGGCAAATTATTAATTTAAATGGTTTATTGTTGAGAAGGAATATGTGGGACTTTCTAATCCAAGTGTCATAGTAACTTGACTGGCTTTGGTCTTATGCCCTTTGGCATTTCTTTGGATATACAACAGTCCACTGCACAAATGGCTGAACTCCTGGTGCTTGTATAAGGAATTTATTTATTTTATTTATTTATTCTATTTATATCCCACCTATCCAGTCAATATGACCACTCTTCCATTCACACAAAGGGGGCATGGGAAGTATCTCATACCCCCTTTGTGTGAATGGAAATCCCATTGCCTTGAATTGGAGTTAAATTTTGCATTACAATCAGCTGTGTTAGAGCTCTTAGCAGGACATTGACTAAGGAAAAGACACTCCATTTGTTACTCTTGGGGTGAGCCTACTTCTGAAGCCTTCCCTACTGAGGTTCTTTGTTGGGTGAGGCCAAGGCCCAAACTCTTTACTTTCACATGTGTTACCACCAAGGGATGACCAAACTCCACCTTGGGAATAGACACTGCAAAGTCAAAGATGCTTCCCTCTTTTCCTGGCATAAATCCATATTCTGTATGCAAAATGCATGTGCAATGATTTGGGATTCTGAATGAGAATGGAAATGAGTCAGTAACAAGAAGGAGGGGGGGGTCATTAATCTTGAATTCATAAAATTGAGTGTGAGGGAGATTTCAGAGGAAAAGATTGGCTTTCTCCCCTGCTGTTTTGCAGGAGAGCCTCCTCAAAACTACCAGCTCTATTTTAGCTGGAGTAAGAATGAATGATTAAAACTTGTCAAAAAAAACCCCCACCAAAAACCCCTACAAAATCGCTGACATAATAAGCCAAGATTGATATGAAAAGGTTTTTTTTCCCCTCCTTTCCTGTTCCAGAGTATTGAAGTACTTCATCCATTTTTATGGATTGATTTTCAACTGAAAAATTTGTAGTTCAAAAGACTGGAAAGCTTTTAAAAATCACTGACAACTCATACAAGGGGAGGAGTGAATCTTCTTCCCACTTACTTCTAAGAGGTATGTGTGCTATTCCAGCTGCACAGCTGTTTTGCCTTGTAAAAACCTCTATAAATTACAACTCAAAATGCTCAGCTTTCAAAATTGCCATGACCTCTCCCGCTCCATAAGCGTACAAATAATACATATAGCATTTTCTTCTCCACAAATCAGTTCTTTTCCCCTTATTTATTTAATGCTGCCTTTCCCCAGAGTGTTAAGGGTGGGAGGATAAGGAGAGGAGTGCTTTAATTGGTGCTGGAAACGCAAGAATCCCATGCACAATTTTGTGACTAGATTTAAGATGTGTGGGTCAGTAACCATTATATTTTCATTGGAACTTTAGGCTGGATGTTGGTGAGAGTTGGGAAACATGATTTCTTCAAGACATTCAGCAAGTCAAAATGGTCTTTGAGGCAGACTGGAACAAAGAGCCTACACTGCAAACAGTGGATTAAAGCTGTAAACACAAATGTTTGTCAAAGCAGACCCCAGAGAGAGTTTCTTGTATATTTTCAGTCTCTTAGCCAAACCAGTATATTTGTTATTGTGGATGGTTATAGATGGTATGTCAGTAATCATCTTGCCTTCTTATAGGTAACACACATTCACATCAGCGAACCTAGCATTCTCAAGATTCCTAATCACAGTCTTTGTAACTCTGTTATTTGTAAAAGACAGAGCCTCCTTCAGACTTTTGTATGTAAAGCAGGAAGATTTGTGATACTGCCTAGGTTGTGGTGCCCACCCCCACCTACCCTTTAGCCCAAGAGGTGAGGCAGTGAACACCTACATAGGGGTATGGATATATGTGATTAGACAGATAAATAGGATAGATGACACACTTATTACAAAATCCTTTACTGAGAAAGTTCAAAGCAATTGACTTCCCATCAATAGTTGTTGAGGAAGATTGATGCACATGTGTAGATCCTGAAATACTTGCAGAGTATATTTAGGTTGCTAAAGAAGACTCAAAATGCATTTAAGGAATACAGTAATTGTATATAGGTGTTTTCTTTCATTATATTAAGTGCCACAGTATCACTGACTAATCTGCTAGTTAGGTCATTAAATATATTTTTCATATATTACCTTAATTTAGGAGACAAGTTACTGTAGTTCTCTGAATGCAACTGTAAACTACTGTATTAAGAGCCCCCACCTTTTATTTCCAAAAATGATGACTATGTCGTGCCTGAACTCCCAGTGTGCAGTTAGTGGGATCACAACCTCTCTATACAGTATACTGTTGGAAGAATGACATTTTTCTCCCTGGGTCGGAAAAAGGCTGGCTTATTCAAGCTGCAAATAACCAATTGAAACAAAGCAGAAAACATTACAGATCATCTGCATGATATCCTGTCTCCAATAACAACTCCTTTATTCTTGTCCGGATATCAACCATGCATGTCCCAATGATCTTCTTCCCAGTAGCATCCTACTTTGTGCTGGATTATTAAAATTAAAGGTGGATGCCATTTAGAATATAATGCTTCTTAATCTTGTACAACTGATATTCTAACTACCTAATGAAAGATAAGCAACATCATCATGGCACTGTTGACTTCTAGAAAAAAAAAAACAAGTAGCTGCATCAAAGATATCTGGCTTCCTGGCTTCCAGACTCTTCCAGAAGTTCCATTTTGCCCATCAGCTGAGTCATTTGTGCCTTAGCTATTATTCTAAACCACTGAAGCTGGTACTCCATTATTTTCTTTTCAAACTTCAAATACAGTGGTGCCTCGCATTACGAGCGCTCCATTTGATGATGAAATCGCTTTACATCTATGTTTTTGTAATCACAAAAGCGATCGCAAAACAATGTTCCCTATGGGGGAATTTCCCTTTGTGATGATCGGTCCCCTGTTTCGGTAACCGATCATCGCAAAGCGATGATTTTCGCACAGCTGATGGGTGGTTTCAAAATGGACGTGGGTTAAAAAAATGGCTGCCTGCTGTTTTCTGGCATGGATTCCTCGCTGCACGGGCAGTGAAAATGGCCACACTATGGAGGATCTTCGCTGGACGGTGAGTTTGAAGCCCCTAGGAATGCATTAATTGGGTTTTAATGTGTTTCTATGGGCTTTTTAAAATTGCATGATGACGTTTTCATTTTACAGTGATTTTCACGGAACGAATTAACGTCGTCATGCGAGGCACCACCCTACTTGCAGTTTTGCTCTCTCTTACAGACTCCTGAGTTTAGGAAAACCACTATGGGAAAACATAGGAACACGTCAGTGTGACTCACTGGAGTGTCTGATAGCAAAGAGATATTGGGTATGACCTTAGAACCTTGAGAAGTCAATGGCTTAAGCCCATGAGCCTGATCTCAGCCTGCTCTTTTTTTCTTCTAGCTCAAAAGTTACTATTTAAACAAATTACCTGGTGTATTGCAGGTGAATCCATACTGGGCCAATTTTCACTGACTTCTAAGTTCCTTGCTTTCCCTATTCATAATCATGGCATTGCATTTTTACCAAAACTCTCAGTTCTTACCATCTAGAGACTGTGGTTTTTAAGACCTTCTGAAATAACATCAAATGAAATGTAGATTTTCTTTCAGTGTTGAGATAAGCTAATATAAAAATGAAAGTGAATGCAACAGAGAGCGCGGGGCTTCTACTATAACCAAGAATTCAAATGGTAATGGCTAAGGTTCATTTTCTACATGGAAACACAACTCATGGTATCACATTGTTAATGATTCAGCTCCTCATTATGTGTAGGTGAACGGGGAAGGAGAGTTGAAAACCATTGGTGGTTGAATTCCACGCTTAATGCTTCAGTGTGAGCTTGCATGTCTGTACTGGTCATCACAGAACCTCCCATTGTGCATTGCTCATTCTATAAATGGAAGTACACCGCTTAAACAGTGCAAAAAAGGCAGTGTCCTCTGGTCCTAAGTCAGACAGCCCGTATCCTCAAATAATATCAATTTACATCTGCTTTGTCTCGCCCAAACTACAGTCTGTCCTCATGTATAGACTGTAAGATTGCCTAATTATTTTCTGGGAGTAAGAAAATTCTGCCACCTCCCCTCTCTTGCTTTTACTATTTTTATCATTTATCAAATGATCCTCTATCAAGAAGAAAATGAACCCTTTAGTTCCCATGGCAACATATCCATCACAATTTACCCAACAAAAGGATTTGAGACCTGGCTCTTTTAATCTCCTACAGCCCAGCTCCTCAGTCTCACAGATTTATGAAACCTTATGGTAGGAGCAATGAGCAATTATTGGGGGCTGGATTTGTTGGTTAAACCACTTCCAGAAAGCCATACTTAACATATCTTCACCACAGATGGCTATGCACATTCATGGTGAGACTGCACAGCACATAGCCTGGGGCAGGGACACAGCAGGTAGAATTAACATGAGCTTTCGTTGTATGGTGAGATGGCGGCTAGATAACAGACAATTAAGGGACATGAAAAAGTTCTCATTTATTAGATTGGTTTATACAGTGGGTGAGGAATCATAAAGCAAGGGCCTTTATCTTTCAAAAGTGCTCCTAAAAGTTTTATTTTAAAAAGAGAGAGATCTAGTGAGAATTAGAAATGCTATTCCCCAAGAAGCAGGAATTAAGTCTTTTGTCACCTTAATTTGGGTTAGGAAATTTCAGTTTGTGTAGGTGGTGTTGTATTGTAGTGGTGTTACGTATTTACACCTATTTTTGGATTTTATTTCAGGGCTTTATTGATTTATACGTTGCAGTTAGTGGGTTCATTGTCTGCTGGACTTTACAAGACTGGGTTTTGGGAGGCAGTAACAATCGTATTTCTGAACTTCAGGAGTAAAGGCACTTGGTAGCACACTTTTCTGATAAGCTTCTTTTCTGATAAGCCCTTGAAGATGTAGAGAACTAGAGAAACTTGCATAAATATTTGCATATGATATCCAGTTTAGGATAAATTTGCTTTTTTTTGTTGCTTTTTTAAATATCTTTTCAAAATATGCAAATCCTTGCAAACTTTCTAATTGTGTTGGCAATATTAACTTAGAATAAACCTGACAGAATGCAGACACTTAGTACATTGACCTTATGCCCAACCTGTATGCAGTTGGAAGTAAACACAAATATTGTAAAATAGCAATAAGTCACCAGTGACTTCTTTCTCAAGGAGACCAAACAAGATATGTACTAAGTTCTTGGAGCATTTTACCTCTGAGATAAGCAGGGTGCACATAACCATGTCAAAGGTTTCACGGGGAAGCATGTAAATATCAAAGGCAAAGAAAGCAATGTGTTGGATGTATTTTAAGGCAATATGAGTGTTTCTTCTGTGGTGAGTATTCTATATCATTACACAGGTTATATTCACTTCATGTTATATTCACCAGTATGCATGTGAGGAACAGTTCACAATTACTTCCAGGACGGTTTTGTACAGAAGTCAATAGCAAAGTTTTGTTTGTCTGGAATGACCTCTAAACTTCAGAAGATGTAACAAAGTTTTCAGTATGAATAATCTTGAGCTCTTTATGTAATGATTTTGCTTTTGAGAGGGAGGAGATAATTGAGGTAACTCACAATACTCAATGAAAAAATAATGAAAAACCCAATGAAACAAAATTATGAACTTGTTCATAAGCAGCAAGCCAAACACATGGAAGATACAGGAGAGCACTTTATGCAGCATTACATCAAAGAAGGAAAAGGAAAAAAATATATAATTTGAGATTAACAACTGACATTGTGTTGGAGTGCCCCTGTCACATAATGGAACGATCAATAGAGATGCAGCTTGTCTCCTGGCAGAGTTTTCCACAATCAGAGCTCACCAGAAAAGTTGGGGGGGGGGGGAACAACATACAAAGTGTCTTCTTCAGCCTGCCACAGGAACTAATAAAGTGAAACAAAGTCCTCTCTGCACTGTTTGCACAGAGGGTGATGAAGCAGAGGGAGGGGGGAGTGTGCCAGGGCTTTCACCACTACCACCTCTGGCCTCCATATGTTGTGTTGACAATGGGATGGTGTATCTATACAAGTGCAACTGTTTATGTGGATAAAGTAGAACCATATTCTCACCTTCAGCTCAGTGTGCAAGGTCAAGCCTGGACATGAGCCACTGACTACATGGAAATTGGAAGAAGGCCATTTTGCACAATGCCAACTCCTCTTCATAAATTCTGTTGACAGAAAGAGAGGAAGAGGTGACAAGAAGATGGCTAAATATTTAGCTATATTTTTTTCAAGTTCTCATTTCTATGTTGAAACTTGATCATCAGTGTGATGTTGTACCTGTAACCTTGGGAGGAAAGCTGAGCAGCTGAGAGGTTAGCACAGCCATATATTTGTGAAGTTCCCTTTTTATGTTGAAACTTAACAACCAGTGAGTTCTAGTGGTGTGAGATTGGGACTTTGGAGTTTTCCCATCCTCCCTGAGCCATGAACCTCATTGGGTGACCAGAGACCAGTCACTTTCTCTCAGCTTGACCTACTTCTCAATGTTTTGAAAATCACATGGGGAGGAGGAGAGCCATGTGTGCCAGCTAGAGCTTTTTAACGAAAAGATAAAATAGAAAAGTAATTAAAAAAATATAAAATTTGTCTTTTTCACTCTCTTTTTAAAAGAGAGAATATACTATATTGCTCCTGTCGTGTTTTAGTGTCTGGTCTTTTGGGTGGACCATTAACAGGGCAGGAGAGGGAACAGCTGACAACCACAATCAGCAGTGTTCCTTCATTTGAAGGACAAAGGACACTCGTTTGATGACCAAGAGGTACTCATTTTGGAACAGAAGATAGGTGGTTTGAGAAAGGGGCCAGGGAAGCCATACATGAACATATAGAAAATCCCTCACTCATCATGGATGGAGGCCTTAGATACAATCTGTCTCCTATTTATCATGCTGCCCTTTCATCTGTCCCCAGAAAGATCAGGACTGCACACCAGAAAAGAGTACTGATAACATCTGTTAACAACCTATGGCAATGGGTGGAGAAAGACTGCGAAGTGGGATTTTCATTCACTCCCACCGCCCATCCTTTGTCCATCTAAAGAGCCTATTCAGACCAGGAGGAAGTGAAACCAAAGTGGAGAATATATCAGGGGTCTCCTACCAACTCTCCTCAGACTGAAGAAGCTACTTGGATGAGTAGTGAAACATTTCAGCCTAATAACAAAGATGTCCAGTTGCCATGACTTAACTTCCAGATAACACTGCAATTCTACTGAAAGAACAACCAAGCTGGATTCATCCATCCAATGTAAAAAAAGTAAATTCACCAGAACCAGAGTGGATTTCTAATTCCCTATCAGACCTCGATCTGGGAATTAGCATAATAATCTCACTAGGCAGTGAGCCAAGCACATCCCAGCCATCCTTGAAGGTGTAAAAGCATTCACACTTCTCCATTGGTTGCCAGAGCGAGGTCGCTATTGCTGACTCCCGTTGAGCAAAATGATTTGGACTTTTGCTTTTCTTATTTGCTAGATTTTATTGCACAACATCAACCAAGCTAGGGAAACATTTGTTGACAAGTGGAATTGGAATCTTTTAATTCATCTCCATCAAGCTTGGGCACAAACTTTTAATTTGACTGTTGGATATGCCAATATCTACATACTACTTAGGATCAAGCAAAGGGCAGGTAGACAGTTCCTGCATCCCTTAATGCATGTTCCATTCAGAATGCTACTTGGATGAATCCAGTGGAAAAAATGGTTGTAGACGTTATACAGTGGTGCCCCACATGACAACGATAATCTGTTCCAGGAAAATCGCCTTTCCCCATTGGAATGCATTGAAACCCAGTTTAATGCGTTCCAATGGGGAAATTACCTAGTTGTCCAGCAAAGATCCTCCATAGGGAAGCCATTTTGAGAGTGTTGATCAGCTGTTAAAATGGCTGTCCTGTGAAGCATGGGTCTGGAAAACGCAGGGCAGCCATTTTAGGAACCCGACTATCACCTGTGAAAATCGTCTTGTGAACGAACGGTTCATGAAGCACGGACCTAATCGTCATCAAATGAAAATTCCCCATAGGAAACATCGTTTTGTGATCGCTATAGCAATCGCAAAAAAGACATTGTCCTGCGGATTCCTCATTTAGCGGGTTCATCATCATGCGGGGCACCACTGTATTGGAGCTCCCTAATCATCCACCATTTTCTATTCCAGACTGGGGATGGCCTATGCAAATACATCCAAATGCAAGTTTTCCAATATGTATACGTTTTAAAGGGGTTTCTAATGGGGTGGTCCATGTGCCGATATCACAGTGTCAATATGTACTTGGGCTTAATTAATGAACTGCCTATTTAACTATACTGGAAATTATTAGAGTATTGGAATTATTAGTAGAGAGCTATACAAATGCAATGGTATAGGCATACATTTTTGGACACAAGAGGTTTCTCTTGGGAATATCAATTTAAAGTTTAAAGCTAATGGAAATACATTTTATTGTCAGTATGACAGATCTTGTGTAACAGAACTTTTCTGATCCAAAACAATGGGAAAAATTGTTCCATCAAAGTATAGTATCTCATCAGTGGGTTGGAGTTTTGTCCTTTTGGCTGCCCTCTTTAAGAATACTTGGGATATGTTTTATTTATGGAAATACAACATTGAAGAACCTCCAGTTAAATATTATTGGTACCTGCACATTATGTTACAGAGTACCTGGAGTTCTGTTACTGAGAAAAAACCTTTATACCATTATCCCAGAATTTGGGAAGTTTGTTGAAGTAACAAGAGTAGTCCATGATGTATTAATTGGCACAAATGATAATTGATGGAGAAATATATTTAGAGCCATAATTCCCAAAATACGAGTTTCTGAATTAGAAAAAAGCTTTTAAAAGTATATCTGCATCTCTTGAAATTTTGAGAATGGAACTGCTGAAGCCTGATTAGCATTGCAGACTGAGATTGATTCTGTGGCTCAGATAGCAATACAGGATAGTCGGGTACTTGATATAATCTTAATGCAACAAGGCAGAGTCTGTGTTTTAGTTAATTCTTGGTTTTGCACATCTGTAAATAAACCTGGAACCACTGCTACTAATGTTCAAATAATGCAGCATGAACTCCACCACTTACACCAGGTGGCAGAATCCCCGGATAGAATTGATTGCTGGTTATGGATACCAAATGTAAAAGGGTGGTTTGGAGAAATCATAAAGCCTCTTTTTAAAGTACTCATTTTTGGATTAGCTATATTTATAAAAGGCTATGTCTGTATTTCCTGTCGTTTGTATTTCCTGTTGTTGTCAATGTGTATCTTTATTGCATTGCACTTAGCAAAGAACTTATTTTCCAAAATATCCTCCAGAAATTAAAAGGGTATGTACAACTGATCATGAATGCATGGTGACAAATGGATGGATTTTCACTGAAGACAGATTTAAAAATAAAATAAAATGAGGGAATGAGGGGGGAGAGGGAGAGAATGTAGAATGTGGAAATGACCCTATTTGGACATCAGATCAGATACTGACAGTTATATTCATTGGGGCAAGTCAACGAGAGACATTAAAACAAATAAAAATTTCTTGATCATGTAGTCTAAACAGCCTATCAGAAGAAAGCTGTCTTTGTTGTTGTTTCACTAGATGTGTTGTATTATCCATTCCTGTTACTGCTCAGTCTGTACTTTGGAAAGTTCCACTTGGAACTATAAAAGAGCAAGTGTTGTATTATTCAGTGAGAACTAATCAACACGGTGTGTTTCTCCTGTGTTCAAGAGCAATAAAATTTTATTGTTCTATTACTGAGATTCACTCTTGTGTTCTGTTTTGCACCCCCCAGCCAGAAACCTGGTACAAACTGGGCTGAAGGATTTATTTTCCCCCATCATAGTGTGCATGTATATTTAATTCTTTTTTTAAAAAAACCACTCCAGTTTATGAATGTGGAATATTGTGCTTTTATATCCATGATTAAAAACACCAAGAAATGGTCCAATATTGCTGCACAATATCGTGCCCACATTGCCAGCAGAAAAAAGCACGCCAAGCTTCACGTAGCAAAAGGCAGCTTGAATGTTGACAAAACCAACAGCAGCAGTCGAGATGGTCTGCAGGATACTCTCTTGCACTCACTACCATCTACACTTGAAAAAACAGCCCTGACAATTGATGTGTATTTGGGTGAGAGTTAGTTAATTGATGAAAAAAGAAATCAGCTTCTGGAATTTTCCCTTGTATAGTCTTTGCGAATGGAAGTGAGCACTCTTTTGTAGAGAGTGTTCTACAAAACAGATTTGAGTTCAGCCAAAGTTACTGCACTGAAAGGCAATAGCATGTTTCTTTCTTTCAAAATAATTGGGCAAAGTAGTGGCTGTTGTATTTTGCCATTTGGTACCCATTTACACATTAGTTGATGTGGTTTCCCAGTTTTTGTTCTGCCTTTAAAAAAAAATCTAGCCATGTAAAAAGCTCAGTTTTACATGGTTAGATTTTTTTAAAAGGCAAAAACTGGGAATCCACATCAACTAATGCGTAAATGGGCACCAAAGGGCATGGCTAGAATCCAGGTAATACCCAGCCAACTGGGCAAAATCACAACAGCATCTTCCGTTCTTGTTTTCTTACTGATTCAACCTCCCTCTTGATACTTCCCTCCATAAGACAGCAGAAATTCACATTCACATTCATGCATTCATTCATTCTGCCTCAGCCTCCTTCTGTGAACACACATTTGGAGTCAGAACAGACAAGGTCCACTAGGCAGTTGGGTTACAGAGAATTTGGACCTGTGCCGATCCACCATTTAAATATTTGGTTCTTCATTGTCACACTCAAAGACAAATATAAAATTTGAAGCAAATATCAAGGCTTCTTTTTCATCAGGCAATACCAAGATTTTAGCAGCCTTCTTACTTCTGAGGAGCCTGCTACTGTGTACACAAAGTGGTATTGCATACCACAATAGTTTCTGGTTAATTCAAATCAATTCAGTTTTTTAAACCTAAAATCCAGCCTCTATTAGTATCCATGCAAAGTTTGGCATTAGTATCCATTCCAAGTTTCAAGATTGTCTCATCTTAGGGTTTCCAAGGTAAGAAATGTTTAGCAGTGGTACTATGCAGTACTAACAGAAGTCAGCTTCAGTTTTACTGCTGCTGTCTGTTAGAGATCCTCTACATCCTACCTTCGGCTACAGCTACTGCCCAGTAGCTGCCCTTCAAGAGTTTCTTCACCTCCATCACCATTAGAATTATCCATTCTCTTCTGTTGGTGCTGTTGTTATTCCTGATGAGGGTAGATGCATCTTAACCTGTGTCTCAACTCTGATCATTCTGCCTTGGGTGACCATGTGAGGAGTCCAAACTAATAACAGAATCCATACTCCTGATGTCATTGCTCTTGGCTTCTCTGATGCGGTCAAACCACCCTCACCAAGTTAAAGTATGCATTCAAGAGCTGAACATTAAGAAGACAAAAATCATGACTACAGAAAAACTAAACAACTTTTATGATGACTATTAAGGAATTGACACTTATAAATGTTTTGTATACTTTGACTCAATCGTCAAGCAAACTGGATACTGCAGCAAAGAAATCACAGAAGACTGAGACTCAGAAGGGCAGCAATTAAGGAACAAGAAAAGTTCATTTAGTTAAAGGATCCACACTATTGTATTCCCATATATACTATGTATATGTGTCAAAGCTGGACAGTGAAGAAAACTGTCAGGGGAAAAAATGATTAATTTAAAATGTGATGTTGGAGAAGAGCTGACGGATACCCTGGACTGCCAGAAAGATGAACAACTAGATCCTAGATCCAATCAACTTCAAACTTTCTCTAGAAGCAAAAATTGGCAAAACTGAAGTCATTGTACTTTGGGGCATATCATGAGAAGGTAAGACCTGTGGGAAAAGAAAATGTCAGAAAAAAATTGATGGCAGCAAGAAAAAAGATCAAATGTGAGATGGATTGATTTGAGTATACCAGAGCAGGGCTATTAAGGATAGGGCATTTTGGAGGTTACTCATTCTTTAAGTCACCATACGTCAGAGGCGATTGCATGTAACAACAAGCTGCAGATGTCTAGGTTTCACCTTCTTGAAACTATGATGAAGACAGACCCATGTGCAGGATTTATTCTCCTTTATTATTACAAATAAAATGAACCTTTTTATTACTAGCTTCCCATCATAATTCTAAGGGGGGAAAGTACACATTCTATCAGAAGCTCCAGAACACTGACATGACAACTAATGATGCTACCCTAAACAGGGAATAAGTAAAACATACATGTTGCATCATCATGTGATCTGCATGCTGGAATCTCCCCTTTCCTCTGGTTTTTAATCTCTCACCAGATATTCTTGATTGTCATCTTCATGGAGCAAGAAGAATGTGAGGGGGCATTTAATATTGATAAGATAATTAACTTTACCTGGACAACAGAATCAGCCTGAAGCAGTGTTTTAGGTAAGACTACTTCAAAATTGTCCTTGGAAATTGCATTCATCATCTGCAGCTTTTGTGGACATTTCGCCAGCAAGATGTCCAAGTAAAATTCTTCAAAATTTCCTGTTCATTTTTTTTTTTTAGGAAAAACTCAGTGGTACTCTGGCAACCTAGAATTGAGCTTAAGCCAAGAAAGCCTTTAGAAAGTGAAAAAATTGGGCCAAGTTTTCAAATCAAGGATATTCAGACTGATGGAACTGATGATTAATAGCCATGTTGAAAGAGCAGTCTTTCCCTTCCATCTATGTGACTAGTCATCGGACCGCAGCAACATGGGAAGTGCGTGAGGTTCCATGACCTGCACAGTTGAGTGGCTCTTGGCTCATTTGCAAAGCTAATGTGTCTTGCAGATCTGTAAGAACCACAATGTTATGCGTGAATTTCATTTACTCAAGAGAAGTTTTTAATGACAGTGAAGTTGTGTCCTGTTAAGACTGCCAAGTAACTGAGCACAAACAGCTTCACGGTTATTTCAGTGGTCCAAAAGCAGACACAAGGCTTCTAAGGGAACATTAGATATGCATTCGGAATGCGGAGAGGATATCAAAATACCGAGAAAAGTGCTTGCAACACCAATTCTGGGAGCAATAGCTGATATTAGGAGAGCATTCCAAGTAATCTTTTGCTAGTTACTTTAAACCACACTACTAAGAGTCTGCTAATATCACAGCAAATTATGTATGCTGTTCTACAATGACTGGAGGGAGAGATAACAAATATCTGGAATTATCAAGTATAGAAGAGGTTGCTTGGAAGCTTTCAAAAGAACTGCATAATTTCAAGGAGCTATGGGGTTCTTTTGAAACTCTTCAAAGTCTCTAATGAAAAGATCAGTAATGACATATAAAATTCCTTGAAACTGAGTGTTTCTTGGGGCCTTTTCATATGGAAGGGCAAGAAGGGGGCAGAAGTTTACAAAATTATGAATAGCATGGGGACAACAAAGAGAATTAGATCACTGTAATGGGATACTTGGGGAATAACAGGTAAGACATGTGGAAGGACAATTCCTTGGTTCCATAAACAATCACAAATTTCTGGGCAAAGTTGGGTTGAGCTATGCTCTCTTCAGAGGTACCTCATTTTTTAATCCTGCATGCCTGCCCACCTAAGCCATTAATACCTGCCTGTCTAGCTGGGTCATATATGACTTTGGCTGGGCCTATATTTGTCACTCTGCCCATCTAGTGGGACTCTGAGTTCCAGTGAAAACCAATACCATAACCCTAACAGACTGCTTGCAATGGAGAGAATGAGCAGTTAGGCTGCAACTCCTACACCCACCAGAATAAATCCCCATTGAATTGAATGGACCTCTGAACTGACAGGAATGGGTTGGTACTGGGAACACATATATGTCTCTAACCTATAGTCCAAATAAGGAACCATGCTACTGCTAAATCTGTTTCATATTCAACAAATGCCACCATTAAGTCAGACTCATCAACCACCCCTAAATTTGATTCGCTCTGTTCTCCAAGGTCTAGGATTCTGAAGGTGGGATCTTTCTTCGAGACATCCTAAATAAATTGTTGTCAGCTTTTGGAAGTATAACCTATGGAAGTACAGCACGGCTTGAAGAATAAAATCCATCATGAGCAGTGATGCAAGATAGAAATCTGTCCATTTTTATTAAGAACATAAAGGATACTCCATTTAAATTGCGCAGTTTCAAGGTTGTAATTGCCCCTAATTGTGATGACATAAAATATATCTACAGTAGTTCTTTAGGTGTGCCAAATCAGTGGATGAACTTTTTATACTTTCCTTCATTTTATTTCTTAAAATGTAAACAAAATTAAAAGACATTTATAGTATCAAATGGTTTATCTTCAGATATTTCCAGACATTGTCATAAAAGATTTTCCAGTAATGTAATGCTAAAACTACATTAATTTATGGGCAACACCCTGCTTTGCCAGGTGCTTTTCCATGATGCTCAGCAATTTTCTATGCTTTCCTTCAATGTTTTCCAAAAATTTTATTTCATATCTAGCTTAGAAGATTTTGATATACTCAACATCCTCCTGATTTCTCCCATATCATTTAGTTATTATAGGGATTCAGGCTGGTACATTTTGTAAGAAGTGTTCTGTCAGACATGTAGTAGAAGATTCCAGTCACCAGAGGAGTGAGGCAGGGCTGTATTTTAGCCCCATTTTTATTTAATCTTTTTTTAGCAGATTTACACCCTCAGTTGTCACCAGCTGAAAAATCTGCCCCGTTTTTAAATAAGGTGTCAGTACCCCTTCTATTATACGCAGATGATGCCGTCCTTCTTTCTATATCCAGCTCGGGCTTAAGACAACTTCTCTTCTTATTTAATTCATATTGTTCTCACAACGATCTCGTTATCAATATAGAGAAAACCAAAACTATGGTATTCTCAAAATCTTGGAAGCCTCTTCAGTGGAAAATCAACAATCAGACCATTGAACAAGTCAGAACCTTTAAATACCTAGGCATATAATTCCACTTCCAACTCAAGTGGCATACACATAGAAACCTGGCGATAGCTTCTGTCTCACATCTTCTCGGAGCAATAAATAAATTCCATCATAATTCTGGGAATCAGTTTGTTCCAGCAGCCACTCATATTTTTCAGGCTAAACTGATTAATCGCCTACTCTATGGCGTCCCAATCTGGATCAATGCCATGAACAATAAAGTTGATTTACTAGCTGCTGCCTTCTATAGACGGATTCTAGGGATTCCCAATTCAATCAAATTATCTACTATAGCCCTAGAGCTAGGCCTGCATCTTCCTTCAACGATGGCGTGGGCTCTTACTTTCAAATTCTGGCTGCGCCTCTTTTTTAAAATAAACCCAGATGCTCTCCTTGTTCACCCTCTCAAAGATACTTACCAATCCATATGGTTTTCACAATGTGAATCCAAACTCATGACTATTGGCTTATCCTCAAACTCTCTATTTAACAGTAATTTTAATCAAGCACTCTTCCTTATCAAGGAGAGACTATGGGAGTCTGAGTACCTTCAGCTGGTTTCTAATGTGAATCAGACATGCTCCCCAATTCATTTCGGTATTTTTCCCTCCTTTGGTTATGGATATTCTTACTTCCAGTCCTTGGTGAACCCCTCTATTAGGAGGGCCTTTATGTTAGCCCGACTGAATATCTTCCCTTCAGAGGTGCTTAAAGGACGATATACCCGGGTACCTTTTGAACAAAGAATTTGCAATTTCTGCGGTTTAGAACCAGATTCAGTCACACACATCCTTTGTCACTGCCCTGAGTTTAAAGATATGCATGCTTGTCTATTAGGTTCAATAATTTCAAATTTTTCTGGCCCTCCTCAGTTACTCACAGTTTTCCTTCTTAATGACTATTCACAAAAAATTACAGCCTTAGTAGCCGAGTTTCTTACAAAGGTTCTCTCTGCCCAGGGCTCTAAAAATTAACTAGACTACTCCAAAGTATCTCCTATTGTGTTTTTTGCTGTTGTTGGTTTTTTAAGCCGTGTAACTACCATTATGTGTTTCTCTATTTGCTATTAATTTCCCAGTATAAGTTTTTTTTTAAGTTTCCTATGCCAATAAAGGTTACCGAATTGACATGTAGTAATGTAGCCATGAATCAGTTAAACGTTCATGTAATCAATCATTATTTTTTTTGTACAGAATGCTGCTTGTTTTGATCTGTGAAGAGCTAAGTAAACAGAACCTTTTCTTTTTCTCTTACCAGTATCTCTGAGTTACTGAGACAGTAAGTGCCAGTTTGAGGAACAGTAACCAATAAGGAACTTCACATCTCCCCACCAGTCTTTCCTACTGTGGGAAGACTTGAAGCTACTTCTGCTCTTTAGGACCCTGATTTTTTTCCCGCTCCATAGTTAGAGGGTTTTAAAATCAAAAATCTCACACTCTGCCAAGAGTAGCCTCATTCAAGCCTATTCCTAATTGTCTCAGCTCCTTTCTTCTTCTCATTTTTAAAAACATTATGGCCAGTGAGTGTCAAAAAGACATGTGCCTGGTTACAGATGCTCATTTTACTATATTTGTCTTTAAAATATATTATTCTTTTCTACAGTTAAAGGGTGCTTATTCCTACATAAACATACCATCTGGATTGTAAAGCAAATTCCATTTTATTCTTGGTCTGTGTTATGATTTAAGCGAGTTTAAAATACAAAATAGCACATGCTCCACATTTTTTTTTCTCATTGCTAGCCAGCCAGGCAAACAGGGTTACTTCACTGTTTTGTTTAGTTTGCTTTAGTCTATCAGGATTGGGAAGGCAGTTCTACCGCAGGAAACAGTTGGGAGCAGGAATGGAGGAGACATGAAATGCTAGTTTTTCTGGGTTGGTACTGCAGTGATACTCACCTTTCCTTCATAGCTGATCTGGGTGCACTCTCATATAAACAGGACTAGTACTGCCACCTTAATCACTTGCAGTGAAAAATTGCATGTTTACTTAGAAGTAAACTCTATCCCATGGGGTTTAATGGCACAGGATCCCTGATCAGTGTGCATGTAGGACAACAACTTAAGAGGCCATTACTGTACACCATAATACAAAGGCAAAATACATCTGTCCCCCTGGGAAGAATATGGTTTAACAGGAATTCAAAGGTTCTGCCATAAACACATCCCATAACAGTGGCCCTTTAGCAAACCATCTTTTCCACACTGAGTGAGTGGGGAGCACTTTACCTTGGAATCCACGGGGGAGGGGGACAGTTAGAATATTATAATTATATATCTTGAAAATGTGAACTCCGCTTTTTTGTAATATTGGGATAATGTTGTGGGAAACTTCTCCTTAAAGGTTGTAGCTGCATTTTGTTCCAGTGACGTGCAAACACTCCTGACAAGAAGTGGCAGCTGCCAGCAGGCAGGGTAGCCCCTTATTCTGCCCTTTTGCTTAGAGGTAAAGCATAAGATCAAAGGGTTATTTTAGTCAATCCTAGTTGTGATTAGGTAACTAGCATCCTATCTTTCTCTCTCATAACATACTATATAATCATGCTAAGTAAATAAAAGAGCTCTCAGGGCATTGCTGTCGACTCCTTTGTTCTCTCTCTAAGGCAATTAGCCTTCCTTTGTTCCGTGATCACCCACAATTGGCGCCCGAACAGAAACAGCTCACCTCTCCCAGCAAGGGCTCCAGAGACATCTTCGCATCCTCTTTTGGATCCTGGTGAGTATTAGCTCAAGATGGGAAACACTTTCACAGCTCTTCAAAATCAACATAATAACTTAATTTAGTTGCTCCATAAAGAAGGTCACCATGGTGTATCTGCCTCAATAGAAGATTTAGTGAGAGAAATAGGTACTTATTGTCCCTGGTATCCGGCAGGGGGCAGTTTTAAGCTTTCGGATTGGGAAAAAATTGGGAATAGACTGCACAAAGACCCTGTTGCTCCAGTTAAAGTCCTCCACACATGGCATCTTTGCGGGGTTGCAATTTCAAAGATCACGAACCCTTTGTTAGCCCAGTCTTTAGCTAAATTTCTAAGAGTCCCTCAGATTTGTATTGTTTATGCAAGAATGGAAAGACACCAATGCTATTCTGGCAATGGATAATTTACAAAACTGCCCCTCTTGAGCTACTGCCTCTCCATCACAGAAGCTCTAGAGGGAGGAGCCAAGGATAGGGCAGGAAGGACAGAGTTAGGGAGACAGTTAGGGAGTCAGAGACAGTTGGAGATGTGGAATGGCAGTTAGAGTTAGGGTTTAGAAGAGAGAAGGAGAGGGTTAGGGATTTGAGCTGAGAGTGTTAGGAGAGGGAATTGAGGTAAAAGATATTGAACAAGCAAGAATGAAGTTACTAGTACTACCAGAGAGATATTGATTGAAAGTATACAGCAGTTTGGAATAAAAGTGGTTGCCTACACGATCCAATACATGTTAATACCTGAAACAGTTCATATGTGATTTACCTTTATGGTTTGTTTGACAATAAAACAATACTTAATTAAATCTCTGATTCTTAAGTTCTATAACCCTTAGTTTTGGCAGCACACGGGTGTAATAATTGGTATTAGGAGAATACCTGGTGGCAGTGTGAAGGAAGAATGGTGCGATCCTTTGTGAGGGCCAACTAAATAGGGGCAACAAAGGTAGATCGCCACACTTTTTCTCCTTTTTTTCTTTTTTTATATTTTATTTTTAACATAGGGTTAAAAGTTGGGCTCCATTGTTTCCTATGGGGGAGAAAAAAATTCACAATAAATTAACGAAGACTCAGAAACTATTTTAAATGCCTGGATATGTTAGAGCACCTTGTGAAACCTGTGCAAAGTTAGTTTGGCTTCAGTCTGAGTCTTCGTTAATTTTTTGTGAATTTTTTTCTCCCCCATAGGAAAGCATGGAGCTGTCAAATTTTGACAGCGGTCAAAAGTTGGTGGGGGAAAAAATTCAGCAAAAATTAATGAAAAGTCAGATCAAAGCCAAATTAAGTTTGCACCCGTTTCAGAAGGTGCACTAACGATTCCAAGCATTTAAAACAGTTTTTGAACCTTTTAAGACACACTTAAATTTGCAAAAATGGACATCGCAAAACCATTGAAATGCATTGAATAGGCTTCAATGCATTCCAATGGAGGAAACATTGTATCGCTTAACGATGTTTCCTATGGGTTTTTTTGCTTAAGGACGGCAATCCGTGCCTATTGGAATGGATTAACCGGTTTTCAATGTATCTCTAAGGGAAAACACGTTTCGCTTAATGATATTTTCCCATAGCGATGGGTTTTTTGGCACCAATTAACATCGTTAAGCGAGGCACCACTGTATATCCAGAAACCATAAAGGAATGAATTATTTCCAAACTCTTCTCAGGCCTCAGTGCTACAAAAGCAGCACCTAGAGGGTGTCACAATGAACATCAGTGTGTGTCATTTTTATCTTGACAAGGAAATCTACAATTTTTACAAGTCCCTTGATTTCCATTTAGCTGCTATTAATAAGCAGTCTTCAGCCTAGCAGCTGGTATTCCTCATTCCCCCGTGATTGCGTTCAAGTGATAAATTGTTTAACCTTGATGGAACCTACAATGCCTCAGCTACACATGAAATAATAAATTAATGAGTTTCATTTCTTCAATTAATGCTGGTTATTGCTTCGGTGGTGTCCTTAGGTACAGTGTGGGTCAAATTTTCTAATGGTGCTGACAGAATTACATGGATCGCTTTGTGCAATGCTCTTGATAGCACTCTAAGCATTATGCTTTAGATATTACACCTAGAGAAAGACGGAGCCAAAAAAGAGAAGATTGGCAGTATATGTATTCCTAATTTCCTTTAAAATACCATTTACTACAAAAATTGTTCAGTCATTTTCCATAAAAGTGTTGTTTATTTCAGTCATAGGTGATGATCTTATTTATCCAACATGACATGTTTTACAGGAATTCACATAAACAAGAATTTATGAAAATGCACAAAATCTCTACAAGAAGTAAAACTGATTGCTTAAGTTCCACAAATGTCCTATTCTTCTTGGTATGCACTATACCACAGGATCCCAACCTGTGGGTGATGACCCCCCAAAGGAGTCACAAAGTGTTTTCCTGGGGGTTTGCCAGGCTTAAACAAATCAGAGATTTCTATCAATATGTCTATGATGAAATTAACAAATTACTAGTTGCTTCGCATTCTCAACAAGGGTTAAAAGCACTGAGTTGGGTTACTAGATAGGAAGGAAGAGAGATGGGTAGTCAGTATGGCGTGTACAATTTTAAAAAGTTCCTCTGCATCTCTCTTTTTTTCTTTATCTGGAGCAAACCGTAGTTTCTCATCCCTTATGGAGGGCTGCTTCTCCCTTCCTGGATCTGGGGATTCCCTTCCCAGTTGTGTCTATGGGTGATGTTGATTAGTCTGTCCCAGCTGGACTGAAGGGGAGACTAGGGAAATCTGGGGGGCACAGTTGAAGCAGGCAGAACCCAAATCACAAGCCCAAGCAAGCAGAGGGGACAGGAGTCCCCCCATCAGACAGTAGATATTTGGTGGTGGTGTTATGTAGTGTCAAATTGCTGCCAGTTTTGGGAGGGCCCTATGAATTATTGCTCCCCCATCCCCAGAAACCTGGGTTGTCAAAATAGTCAAAAACTCTACTGCAGTCCTGTAAAATACAGGCCATCATTACTCTAGTGCAGAGGTCCCCAACCCCCAGTCCATGGCCCAGTGCTGGTCTGTGGCCTGAACCGGACCGGGCCGCGAAGACAGACCTCCCGCCCCTCTGCACACAGTCACCCCCGCACAGCCTCTTTGTGCCTGTGTGCACGCTCCAGTGTGCCCATGTGAGTGCCGTGCTGCCGATCACGCATGCGCATGAAAGTGCCCGCACCCGCACAAGTGCCGTGCTGCCATTCGCACATGTGCACAAGTGCGCAAGTGCCCACAAGTGTGCAGGTGCCCACACTAGTGCCACACAGCCATTTGTGCAGGTGCACAAGCATGAACACACCCACACAAATGTTGCATTGCTGTTTGCGCATGCACACGAGTGAGCGCACAAGTGAGTGCTCATGCACGAGAGAGAGAACACACTCATTCATGCATGTGCACGAGCGTGGAGGTGCCCTGCCTTCCCCAGCCAGTCCACGGGGTGAAAAAGTTGGGGACCCCTGCTCTAGTGCAGTGATTCTGAACCTATGGCACATGTGCGACAGCTGGCACACAGAGCCCTCTCTGTGGGCACATGAGCCATAATTCGCTAGATCGCTACCTCTGCAGCCAAACCTGAGGAGGTGGCTGCAGCTGCTGTGCTACCATTTTCCCGAAAATAAGACCTAACCTGAAAATAAGGCCTAGTATGATTTTTCAAGATGCTCATAAGTCCTGCCCCCCAAAATAAGCCCCAGTTAAGTGAAACCCTGCCCTCCACCCTTGTGCAGCAACCAGAAGATGACATGACTGTATTTGAATAAATGTAGATTGTCATACATGGGGGAAAAATAAAACATCCCCTGAAAATAAAAGCCCTACTGAGTTTTTGGAGCAAAAACTAATAGAAGACCCTGTTGTTGTTTTTTCAGGGAAACACGGTAGTGCCCCCAACAGGTGGCAGGCCAGGATCCAGAGTAGCTGGTGCTCAAAAAAGTTTGGAAAACACTGTACTATACAAGACGTTATTTGTTTGGGGGAATTATTTTGTCAATCTAACAGCAATTCCTTTAAGAAAAACATTCACAGCTCTGCACTTTCAGAGTATGCCATCAGCCTTTCTGGAGGGGAGATATGATAATGTCCTGCTTCATCAAAGTCTGGTTTTTGTGTATCAGGAGAGGCTAAATATGTTTTCCATTATTTATTAAGTTGCCCTTTATATGGTACCTAAGGTGGTGTGGTGGATAGGGTTCAAATCTCTACTTGTCCATGGAAATTCACTGGAGGAGTGTCAATGGTAAAACTGCTCCTTAAATACTCATTTACCTCAAAAGTCCTATTAGAGTCACTATAAGTTGGTCCCAATTTGATGGCACCTAACTACTTATATGAGCAACCCAGAAGTCAAATTCTGGTGCCATTCTTAGACCTTTGTATGACACACCCTCCTTGGCTCAGCTTTGAAGGCTGCTTTTGGCCAGGGATATGACCTCTGCTTACCAAGTAGCAATATTTGCCTTGGCAGCAAAGAAGAAATGTGTCAAGCATCAAAAGTCTTAAGGAAGGAGGGAAGCTATGTCACTTTATATTTATATGTAAATATGTGGTGCCAGTGCCATATACGTTTTGTGTTGTTTTGATATATTGTGATGATCTATGGTTTTAAGCAGTAAAGCATGTTTACAGTGAGGAAAATGTGTACTGTATTGTAACCTTTATTGTGTGAAGACAACCTATGTCAAGAGGATCTACTGTGGATCATATTTTTGTTTGTTTGTTTTTTTGGATGCTAAGTTTTGATGCTTTCTACGAGAACTGCAAATTTGATATTATTATTATAGAATCATGAAAGCATATCTTCAGACCAGCAGGATGTACAGTGCGATATAGTTTTCCCTGGGCATAAAATCTAAGGAATGGCAGAGAAGGGCAAATGGAGAATTACTGTATATTACTCTATATGTCAAAAGGGGCACAGAGTCTAATAAAGCAGAAAATGTAAGATAAACTCCTCCACATAATTGTTGTGGATAGAAATAGTAGGCCCCACTATGATTTACTACAAGGACACACAATTGTCTGCCTAACCGAAATTACAAGAGTTATACTGAGATGGAGGGAGAAATCAGAGTGACAGCCAAAGGAGAAATACTATAATTAAAGATGCTACTGAAGCCTGCTGAGCTCATAATGCCTGAAAGTAAAAACGAGCATTGTAAATATCTGGATCTTTTCCAGATCTGACTTTAAAAATCAGAGGTGGAGGAATATTTGATATGTGACCTCCCTCCCTTCCTATCAAGCAAGCCCATACCTCTTAAAATGGGTAAACAACATGCTGCATGTGGGCTCAAGTCAATTTTTTCATCCTACCACCCTTCTCAAAACCACGGCTGAATTTCAATAGCAAACCACCACCCCCTTCCCAAACCAACATGTCATCACTTTTTTTAAAGCAGCCATTCTCAACGGGGGCCCTAGCACATTTGAAGGGGGCCATAGGCTGGAAACAATTGGTCACGCACGACATTATAAGGTTTGTTATGTGACTTATACAATCCTGATTTGGTCTATTATTTTTTTCATATTGTGTTTATGACTATAGCCAAAAACTGGAGCTTTTTTTTTTTTTTTTTTTTTTTTTGAGAATTGCTCCAGAGACCCTTCTGTTAGGGGAAGCACCTGCCCAGGTAGGCAGGAAGATACCTTGTCTAGATGGGATTGCACTCCCCATGAAAGTCCATGCTCACAATTTGGGAGATCTCCTGGACTTGGTACTCTCAATGAAGCAACAAATAACTGTCATAGCCAGGACTTCCCCCCATCTCTGATTGATCACCCATTGTGCCCTTATCTGGACAGACAATCTCTAACAACGCTGGTACATGCATTGGTAATCTTAAGAATAGATTGCTCTAATGTTATCTGTATGGGGTTGCTCTTGAAGATGGTACAGAAATGTCAGCAAGTCCAATATGCAGTGGCCAAGCTGATTTGGGTGCTAAATAAATTTGATCATCTTACTCCAGTCCTGGTTCACCTATATTGGCTCCGTTTGGTTCTGTGTCCAATTCAAGGTGCTTGTTTTAACATGATCAGGAAGTGAGAGCTGGACCATAAAGAAGGCTGACCGCTGAAGAATTGATGCTTTTGAATTATGGTGCTGGAGGAGACTCTTGAGAGTCCCCTGGACTGCAAGGAGAACAAACCTATCCATTTTGAAGGAAGTCAACCCGGAGTGCTCACTGGAAGGACAGATCCTGAAGCTGAGGCTCCAATACTTTGGCCATTTCATGAGAAGACTCCCTGGAAAAGACCCTGGTGTTGGGAAAGTGTGAAAGCAAGAGGAGAAGGAGATGAAAGAGGATGAGATGGTTGGACAGTGTCACCAAAGCTACCAACATGAATTTGACCGAACTCTGGGAGGCAGTGGAAGACAGGAGGGCCTGGTGTGCTCTGGTCCATGGGATCACGAAGAGTCAGGTGTGACTAGACAACTAAACAACAACAAAGTTTTAACCTATCTGGCCCTAAATGGTTTGGGACCTCAATACCTGTTGGAATGTCTCCTCAAAATTTTTTACCAGTTTCTCTTGTTTCTACGAGGCATCACATCTGAGAATGGCCATGCCAAGAGAGGATAGAAGACTGTCAATTAGGAACTGCATTTTCTCAGTAGCGGTCCCATCCTTATGAAATAAACTTTTACTGGAGGTGCCTTTAAAAACATAATTTCATAGGCAGGGATTTAGTAATCCTGTAACACTTTGCACTTCAATCTTTTTCTTTTTCAGGTCATATGATTTTTCATTATTATTAGTGTTAATTCTAATATTATTTTTGACAGAAATTGATGGGAAGGGAGGGAGGATGAGGTTTTGTGTTTTGCTGTGTACACTGCCCAGAGTAGTGTGCTTAACTAACTGGGTGGTATGGGTGGTATAGAAACCGAATGCAAATAAGTAAGTAAGTAAGTAAGTAAGTAAGTAAGTAAGTAAGTAAGTAAGTAAGTAAGTAAGTAAGTAAGTAAGTAAGTAAGTAAGTAAGTAAGTAAGTTAGTTAGTTAGTTAGTTAGTTAGTTAGTTAGTTAGTTAGTTAGTTTAGTTAGTTAGTTTAGTTAGTTAGTTAGCTAGTTAGCTAGTTAGTTAGTTAGTTAGTTAGTTAGTTAGTTAGTTAGTTAGTTAGTTAGTTGCTGTTGTTGAGGTCTACGTTCCTTTGAAAATAATTTCCGTAGGACTGCTTGCTTACGATCAGATAGCGTGGCTAAAGGTATGCAGGGTCACTCCTTCTATTTATTTATTTCTGCTAACCCTATTCCCTCTGCCATCCAATCCCCATCTTCACCTACCCACATTTACAAAGGTTAAGAAAATCTACCTTTGTGATTGGCTGTTCACACGACTCCTAATAGTTGAAAGCCAAAAAATAGTTGAAGTTCCAGCAGTGGAAGTCCTAAAAAAGTAACTTTTCCAAACTGTGGTTAAGATACCATGCAATGTAACTCCAGTCTCTAATAAAAATAAACCCTCAAAAACAGGCAGTGAATAAGGAATTAAAGTGCATGCGCTCAGAGTTCTATACCTCCAGATTGTTCCACAACTGGAAAGGCTCCCTGTTTATGGGACAGGGTGTCTTCATTGGATCTAAGCTAGGGAGTCTACCATATTGAGACTATAATTCACTTTTCTTAGAGTTACGTCTGCCTCTCTGCCCTCTGGTTGTGTAGATAAATTCACACCTAAATCAATAGATGTGTACCTGAACCTTCGGGTGCTGAATTTTTTTGCCTTTCTCTTGATTCTGGCATGCTTGAAAAAGAGGGCTTTGTGGTGCCCCTCCCTGCTTTTTTTCTCTTCGTAGGAAAATTAGCTTTTTGTGAAGAGAGATATTTGGCAGTTGCTCCTGCACAAATAACTTTTAGCTGAGAGAGGGTGTGGTTGGGTGGGGTTTGTTACCATTGAGTTTTAGTTCTTTTTAATTTGTCGTGTTTAATTCCTCCATTTTATGTTAAACACACCTCTCCCATTTTGTGGGGATAAGGTGGATTATAAATCTAATAAATACTTACTTAAACATTGCCCACCATTCCTGATCTGGCTTACTCTAGCTAGAATAAGCCCCTTTACCACTGGAAATCATGGCTTCACCTGCTGAAGGTTCTACTTGAAATCACAATACCAAAGAATCCAGGACTTTTATAAATCCAGAAGTTTATTAGCCTTCTCGTCACTCAGTTCTGGATCGTCATGCCTGCTTCTGCCAAAGCAGAGATTTGCACTACAAGTTTTTTCAAGGCTCCTTTCCCTGCATTTCAACTTACTCAAGAATTATTTATGAGAATCTCAGGAAAGGTATCTAAAGATTGTGTGTTGGGATAGTGGCTGAAATTTTGCTACTTACTTCAGTCAGCTGCTGCTAGAGTAGGCCCACTGAATCCATGGCAATTTGGTGAGTCAACTCCTCTGTAAATTCCTTTGATTCAGTGGGCCTACTCTAGTGGTGACTCTAAGCACCCAGATGTCATTCATTGTCTAGTTAGCTGTTTCTGCTGCTTCAGCCATGTGATTTTGATATTATATCTCCCAGAAAGCAGCCATTCTTTTTCATTCTGGCTTTAGACAAACAGCTTTAAAGCTCATTTATTTTCTGTTTTCCTTCTTTCACCCTTTTCTCTTCTGTCCTATCTACAACATGCAGTTTGCTTAACCTCAATCTTTATAGATATCAAGATATTAAACCAATTGGCCACTTTAGTGTATTTCAACTAACCAGCTTCAGCTTAGCTCTTCAGGCCTCACTGCCAATGCTTGATAAAGTGTGATTTACCAGCTAATTTCCCCCATATTACAGTATGACACATGGATTTATATAATGTTTGATTAGTCTTTTGTCATAGTTAATCATGGTGCATAGAATTGTCCATGGCCATGGTGACTCACTGGGGGAGTGAACTGAGAAAAACCACACCTTAAAAATCTCAATTACCTTGAAAGCCCTATAAGTCAATTTTGGCTTGATGCTGCAGAACAGATATAGAGAATTCATATAATTTTTGTATTGATGCCTTTTGCAGCCAAGCTGTTTTTCAAACAATAATCACTATGTCCGTTTTGGACCCTTGTGTCTTGACTGGCCAATGACTAGAAACAAGAAATACTGATTGATTGGTTGGTTGACTGCTTCTTGTGTGTTAGATGAAATTCCACTGAGAAATAAACCTGAAGTAAATATGAGTTACTGAAATGAATCTGCTAAAGTACACTACTTCTTGATATTAAAAGATCCCTTATCCATCTGTACCTCAGAATGGGAGATGGCCAATGACTAATATGCAATTTCTGTTAAATAGACAAAATCAAATCAAGATAGTCTGGTTAGGAAGCTCAGTCTGCTAAAGTGTTGTGATGACAATTATCTTTTAAAATTCGATAAGTAAGAGACTTCCCCAATCACTGCTAGTCATCTACTTTGCACATGCATTGCATTCAGAATAGGTTCAATCTACAGTTGAAAGGATCATAAGAAAGATCTATGCTGTAAAATCCTGCAGTGGTGGTCAACACTAAGCTAACTGTATTGGGGTTCTAACTCAACATTAGCCAGTTTCATTTGTTTATATAAAATGCTCTTATAGTAACTGCAGTAGGACTGGGAAAATGTGATATCTGAAACCATAGAATGCTGTTGCTCAACTGAGAGTCAGTTCAGATGATACTGAGCAAGAAGAGCCAATGGTCTGGAGGAGGCCCTTTCCTGTCCTCTTGAATTCCACTATTTTACAATCCTGAACTTCATATTGTTCATATATTTCCAACAATTTCAGCCTAAGACGATTGTAAATAAATCTATTTTGGGCCACTAAAACAATTTCATCAATATCAGAATTTATGCAAGTGGATCTAAATCCATTTGTTAGTGAACTTGAGTAGATCCAGTTGAATCAATAGAATTTACATAAATCTTGACTTGCCAAGTTCCCATTAATTTGATAGGTCTGATCTAGACTAAAAAATGGATTTAGTCCATGGTATTTCTTTTGCTTGAAGGTTGCCCTGCTTTTTGCCTCCTCGCTCCTACTCCCAGCAACCTGACTCACAAATACTTAACAGATGTTGTTTCCTATCATTGGTTTATCTTCTGGCCAGAAAAAGCTTCTCCTGCTTAATAGGTGCACACTAGCCGGCTGTTACAGCCACAGGAGCAAGTTCCATTAAAAGTTGACAGCCCTTCCCAGCTTTCTCTTTTCTTATCACATTAACAGTCTTAGTTGCTGACTGCCTGTTCCCATTTATGGCCTAATAGTGCTGTGCACTGGGAACCCCAAGTTGCTTTCAGCCACCTGGGGCCAAAGAAACAGGGCCTGCATGATGATCTTCCCCATTTAACATGAAGCATCACCGAACCAGAAAATGAAAGACAAGAAAGCTCAGGGAGCCATTGGTACTCAAGGGACTTTATACTTCATCTCAGGCCAGCTATGAAAAGAATAGCTGGATCCTGCTGATATGGAAATGGTCATTCCACAGTTGCATCTCTTTTGTAATCAGGACCCTTCCTTATTAAAAGAAAAGGGCTTGTTGTTTGTCAGGGACAAAAGTCACAGGGAGGGAAGGTACGCTGGAATTCAGGAAGCAAGGCAGAGCACTAGAAGTTTTTAACATTAGTTGCCTTTACTTCTCATTAGTATATTAGTGAAAACAGGTTTCTTGGAAATCCTTGCATTCAGAACATTGATGTTTAATTTCTGTGTGACAGCACCCTTAAGGGCGAAGATGGCAGCTTCCATCATGGGGTTGTGGAACCTTTGACTCACCGGATGTTTGGACCTCCAGCTCCCATAATCCTTTACCACTGGCTATGGAGGCTGGAGTTTCTGGGAACTAAGTCCAAAACATTTGAAAGATGGGAGATTCTATAGGGTGCTGTACTCAAATTTTAAATTATCTCTCTTGCAAGATTCCAGTATACATACTGAGAGTTATATACTTCCTGTAACTGGCCCTGGGCAGCAGGGTAGCAACATCATTTTGGACCAGCTGAACCTTTTGAACACTCTTCGAAACCAGCCTCACATGTTACAGTAATCCCAGTAGGATTTTATTAAGGCATGTGCCGCTGTAGCCAGAAGAGGCTCCAATAACAGTGCAGATGTTCTTTGAGCCATTGATAAAACCTGGGCATCCAAGCTCAGGACTGAACCAAAGCTATCCCTGAATTTTCAGAGGGAGTGTAATGCCATCCGGGGGGCTTAAAAATGGGGTTCCTGGTATATCAACATTTATTGGGCCAATGGTTTTTAACCAGTTAAGTCCACCATGCAAATACAAAGTAGATTGTTGAGATTAGCAGGGACAGAAGAAATTTTCCAACTACTGTATATACAGTGGTGCCTCGCTAGACGATTGCCTTGTGGGACGAAAAACCCGCAAGACAATTGGCTTTTGCGATCACTATGGTGCCTTGCAAGACATTTTTTTCTATGACCGTGGCTTCGCAAAACTTTTTTTTTAGACCGATGCTTTGCAAGACTTTTTTTTTAAGACCGATGCATACGGAACCTCACAAGATAATTTTTTCACAAGACAACAATTTTCGTGGAACGAGTTAAAATCGTCTTGTGAGGCACCACTGTAATTGAGTACAATGAAGTTATCTTTATGAAGGTTTTTGAAACCTATATTTCATTAGGCACTCTTATGGCCATTTTTCTCCTTCCTCTCTATGAATAGTAGAGCTGTATGAAATAGTCCAGAAGGATATTTCTAAGATTCTCAATAATTTCTCTCCAAGAACTAAACTGGCTCCCTCATAATGTGGCCGTTCAAAAAAGCATCATTCATTTTTTTTACTTATTTAATTTACCTTCCCAAACAACAGAACTACCATGAGAAAGCATTATTCTCCCTTTTTCACAGAAGAGCTTGCAAGCAGCTAGCATATTCAAAGTGCAGCAGCATCTTCTGAACCTCAGCCAATTTTTGCTTCCTGTTACCAATGAAACAGTGTTCTAATTATAAAGACTTGTGTTTAGTGCAATAGGCTGGACAGTAGGTGTGGCGAGTCAGCAGTGTTGGCTTCAGCTGTGAAATATGTACAAAAACCTAGATGATGGAAAGCCAAAGTACAAGATGTGGAACTCCAGTACCAATCCAGTTCGAATGAGGTTTTTAAAGCTTTTACTCAGTTACTATGGCAATTTGCAGAGGAAACCTAGGGTTTTTTGAAAGGCCATAGAAAGCAATACAGTACATTATTCCTTAAAGGAACATACATTTCAGGAACCAGATGACAGTATTTAGTTGGATGAGTTTATTGCTTGCCACAAATAAACTTCTCTCTATAGTTATAGATTTATTGAACAATATACATAGTTATGTATATATAAAAGTAAATACAAATGTTTCAATGGGTAAGTTTTGCCTTCCCAACCAAGATGGGAGTACTTTAAATCGATTGTCTTTGTCACTGGGGCAACACTGGTGAAATTTTTCAGTCCAAGGTCAATGCAATCTTCTTTGCTTGGTTAGTTCTCTCCTGAGCTCACCTGATAGACCTGGCATGAAAACAAAGCTGTGATTTTGTGAACTCTCTCAAGGTTTGTGGTGGTCATAGCAACAGGGAAACCAAGATGCTGTAACTTATACATCAAAAAGTCTGATTTTTGTAACAAATAATACTTAATACTATTAACACCTGCCTTATCATTTGATACTTTACTAAAGGTTCCACCAGAGTTTCTTGTTTTTCTATGATTTTGGTTAGATTAAAGAAAACCAGTGAACTCCATAATTGTGTGGGTCTTCCTAGTCTGAATCTGTGCCTCCCCAGTTGTATTGACCTACACCTCGGGTAATTCTTGGAATTATTATTGATCTCATCTGGAAGGTATGAGGCTGGGGAAAACTGCTTTAGTACAATGCTCTAAAGTAGGAACTAGGAAATCCTGGTCTTTCCATGGTACGAGTTGCATCTCCCATCATCCCTAATGAATGCCAATGGCTGTGGATAATGGGACATCTAGTTTGACAATATCTGGCCAGCTATAGATTTTCCACCTTTGCTGCAAGCATGAGACAGAATTCTGACAGGAGGAGACATTCAGAGAATTCCTCTTTTACAAAACATGGATTCAATGTAATAATTAGTGTGATTTAGTGATGAATTTCTAGTAAGAGACATAACACATATTCAGTATCCTGCAATGTGCTAGGGCCCAAGGATCTCTACAGGACTTTTCTCAACCACGGATTTATACTAGTAATTAAGGGCAATATACAGACTTATGAGAGAGAGCCCATTGTTTTGACTGCCTCCAGCATATAAGTATTTGTAAATAGATGTATTTTAGACATGGGGACAGATATAAAAATGAATCACGCTTTTCATTGAATTTCACTGATTCTTTGGATATTCCTCCCTTCATATTTGCCAGTTCCAAAGACCCCAATGAATACAAAGGGATGGATATAGCCATTTTATATTCATCCATTCATAGCGGAGTCCCTCTCTGCTTATGACCACGCAGATCTGCTGTTTCTTGGGGGTATGGGCAGAGATGGAAGGCTGGCTGCTATCTGCAAAGATGATACAGAGGGCTTTGCTTCAGGCAGCCAGGCTTGCCCTGTCTGTCTATGGCCTGCTGAACAGCTGATCTGTGGGTGCCTAGACAGACAGGGCAAGCCTGGCTGACTGAAGGGAAGCCCCACAACCTGTTTGCAATGGAACAGAAGGCCTAGCTTCCATCCTGGCAGAGGAGGTGGCAGCAAAGGAGGAGGAAAGTTGGACAAGGTAGAAAGACTCAGCCTTTTTTTTTAATATCTAGGAGTTGTCTTTAAAAAAAAAAAACCCTGACGAACTGACAAACCGTTTCTTGGTTTGTCAGTTCACTGTGGAGAAATTAATTTTGGCAATTTTCCCCCATGTCCAATATATTTCTTTGTCTTGTCTTGCCTTGTATTGTTTGTGACACTTTCGAAATGATTCATTGTGGGTATACAGATTATTTGGCAGCCTCTGTTCTTATTTATTTATTTATTTATTTTCCTAAAAGAGGACCCAAGATGGTTTCATCATTAAAAGACAATATTTAAAGCTAAAAACAATATGCAAATATCAGAAAGGAATAAACAAATACCACTCTGAGAAATGCTAAACAAAAGTAATACTAAAAACACATTCAAAGCAGTAATGCATAACAATCCATTTACAGCTCTCATTCAGGCATCCCAGTCACTGAGGGAAAGGTTGCCTAAAGAGAAAGGTCTTTGTTTGCTTGTCGGAGGACAGCAAAGATGGGGCCACTCTGACCTCCTGTGGGAGGGAGTTCCAAAGTCTGGGAGCGGTAACACAGAAGGCCCACTCCTGTATCCCTAAAAAAAATTCATCTGTGACGGTGGTGGGACTGAAAGAAAGACCTCTCCTGATGATCTTAACACTTTAACAGACTCATTATCGGATACATGGTCCTTCAGTTTGGACCCAAGCTGTTTAGCGCTTTATAGGGTAGAACCAACATTTTTAATTTTGCCCGGAAACAGACAAGCAGCCAGTGGAGCTGCTGTAACAGGGGAGTTTCTGTAACCAGCTCCAGTCGCAATCTGACTGTTGCGCTTTGGACCTGCTGAAGTTTCCTGGCACTTTTCATAGGCAACCCCATGCAGAATGCATCGCAGTAATCCAGCCAGGATGCAAACAAGGCATGTGTCACTGTGGCCTGATCAGACCTTTCCAGGAACTGGAAGTGAAAAGCAGTGGTGGTGCCAAAGAACGTTGCAATGCAGAGCAGGCTACTTGGCATAATGATTGGGGATGGTAGGAATGGTAATCTAAAATGTCTGGCAGGCAAAACATCTGGCAAGCAACTGATGTGACAGTATGTAATAAATTTGGGTGGTTGCTGAGCAGATGTAGAAAACTTTTCCTACCTGTTGCCATGTGGGAGGACATTAAGCCTAGAAAGCTAAAAGAGGAGGAAATGTAAGGCCAGAGATGGGAAGAAAAGTGAGGGAAAAAAGGAAAATCAGAATATTAAAATCAAGCTAGACAAGTAAATTGTAGGATTCTGAAAGGGCAAGGGAAAGATTGAAAGACAAGCTGTCCAAACACCCGCTTGCAATATGCAGAAGCCTGTTTATTTATAACACCAAAAGGAAGAGAACTGCTCTTCTTTGAACAGAAGAAAATTCTAATTTCCATGGGTGTTTATGAGGAACTTTCCATGCTATGCAGAACAGAACTAGTGAGACTCTTTGACATCATCCAAATAGATCTTAATGGAGTGAGAGAGGATAAGGTCATAAAGTATATGCACACTATGAATATTACGGGACTCCCTTCTGAGTAAATATGTACTGGATTGCACTGGGTGTACCTTTTGGCAAATTTTCCAGCATAAATCAGCATGACAAACAAAAAGGGATTGTGAGGAAATCACCTATAACAGTAAAATAAGGTTGGAATGTGAAGCATGCAGAGGACAGGGAAAGCCACCAGAATACTCAAGATCACTAAGAGGAACAATAACTGAATGGCTGAAGCTTTGTGATGTAGACTGATCTTTTCCAATCCTCTGACCACTGCTGAGTTTTCCAAACTTGATGGCATATTGAGTGTAGCGCCTTAACAGCATCATCTTTTAAGATTTTAAATAGTTCCACTGGAATGCCATCACCTACACTGGCCTTGTTGTTAGCCATGCTTTCTAATCCCCACTTGACTTCACTCTCCAGGATGTCTGGCTCAAGGTCAGCAACCACACTATCTGGGTTGTCTGGGATGTCCAGATTTTTCTGGTATAATTCCTCTGTGTATTCTTGCCACCTCTTCTTGATGTCTTCTGCTTATGTAAGGTCCCTACCATTTTTGTCCTTTATCATGTCCATCTTTGAACAAAATGTTCCCTTAATATCTCCAATTTTCTTGAACAGATCTCTGGTTTTACCCTTTCTATTATTTTCCTCTATTTCTTTGCACTGTTCATTTGAGAAGTCCCTCTTGTCTCTCCTTGCTATTTTTTGGAAGTTTGCATTCAATTTTCTGTAGCTTTCCCTTTCTCCCTTGCATTTTGTTTCCCTTCTCTTCTCTGCTATTTGTAAAGCCTCGTTGGACAGCCACTTTGCTTTCTTGCATTTCCTTTTCTTTGGGATGGTTTTTGTTGCTGCCTCCTGTACAATGCTACGAGCCTCCATCCATAGTTCTTCAGGCACTCTGTCTACCAAATCTAGTTCCTTAAATCTGTTCCTCCCTTCCACTGCGTATTCGTAAGGGATTTGGTTTAGATTTTACCTGACTAGCCCATTGGTTTTCCTACTTTTTTCTGTTTAAGCTTGAGTTTTGCTATAAGAAGCTGATGATCAGAGCCACAATCAGCTCCAGGTCTTGTTTTTGCTGTGTAGAGCTTCTACACTGACTGTATGGAGCTTCTATACTGAAGATGTACACAGACACAAAACCATGTGACATTATATCAGTTTATTAAAAACCCAAAGTAACTCCCAATTTAATTCAACAGTGGAGTTGTTTCCAAAGAAAGCTTAGACAAGTAGCAGAATTCCCAGAAGAGTCCTTCTGCACATTTCTAGCACATCTTAAAAGAACATTAAAGAACCAGCCACATTACACAGAGATACACACTAATCGTTCAAACAAACCCTAACTCAAACTTTAGTGGCCCGCAAAGCATTTTGCCTAAAATGAGGAGCACTAGAAAAATCTAGTAGGAAGAGGGCTTTATAAAAAGGCTTTGTCATGCAAATTGTTACAACTGTATGACTTATTAGAGGTTAGGTACAAACTGAACAGACAATTTTTCCTGAGCATTTTTTCATGGAGATGAAATGTTAATCTGTATCAATTTTTTGCAACCAAAACTGTATTTAGAACTTAGTGAGTTCTCTGAAGTTTTTCCCCTGATAACGTTTTAAGAAAGAAGACAGAGAAGCATTCCCATCTTATTTAAACAGATTTGGTTTTGCCGATTCTTCTCTTTGTCTAATACCCCTCGCTGAGAGAGGATGATTGATAACACTGGCATTAATGTAAAGATGAAAAGAGCTCTGACAGCCACAAGATTTATTTTCATCACTATATAAGAGACAGTGATAAGAACAGAGCAAATAGAAATCAAAGCTGAAGCAGCAATAAAGATTTTATTAGAGATAGGCTTTTTCCCGTTGCATAAAAAGGGACTGTCTAGCCACTCTGTACTTAGCTGAATTAGTCTAAAGTACTTATTGCATAGAATTAATTTGGAATCCCTGGCTGCACTCCAGGGATTCCAAAATATATGCATCTTGGTGCTCTTGATGCATGGGTGTGGGAGTGGTAATCCTCATTCATTTCAGAATCAATCAAGTGGGGCTTCCAGAGTGCCCTGATTAACCAAAAGGGTGTGGTCATTGCTCCAAAGGCACCCAAATGTCTTCCCAGTCCTCTCATTCTTTGAGGAGGCTTCTTCTATGCACTCTGTACTGGTGATGGAGATGATGTTAAATACTGTTTTCAGTGCAATCTCCAGATTTGGAGGAGAACTTTCAGTGTCTCCCCTTCCTGAGTGGGCTCATCATCTGGTTACTCCCCACTACCCATTCATTTGCCATATCCTTCAGTGTCCAATAGTATATTATACATATATACGGTCCCTGTGGTATATATAGGTGAGGAGTCTCTTTCAGTCCAAGGGCAAAATTCAGTCTTAAAGATGTTCCCAGATGACTGCTTTGTGATAATAGGTGGAAGTCAAAATATTGGGACCAAAGATACCACATATTTTATCTTAGAACTATCACTGGCAGTAACCTGTAAACAGGTATTTCACACTTCTAGAAACTGAGAGAGAAACCTACACAAAAAGTGGGGAATAGTCTAATGATGGTGCCATGGAAAAGGAGGTATAAATATTGGACGAAGCCCAAGGGAATGGATTAGGACCTCAAGGGGCTAGATTCATCTCCAGGGTCTAAGGCCCCTGCTGCAAGGGCTGTAAGAAAATGATGTGCTTTCTGGACAAACAATGTACATCTGATTGCATTTCAAAGTGGTTGGGGTGGAGAGATGAACCTTTTTAAGGAGCTGCTCCACCCCACGCCTTCCTCTTCGTTCCAGGCAACTGGCTAGAGGAACATCACTGTGGTTCTGCTGTTCTTGCTGCGTCACGAGCGATTTTCAATTGAGCTTAATTGAGGGGGGACAGAGAGTACTTCTGGATTAAGGACAGCATCAGCTGTCCTTCTGGTCGGGTGCTCCTTTGCTGGAAATCTAAAAGGCTTGGCAGTTAACTCGATGAACCAGCATTGGTGGGGGGTAATTGGAAGAGGAGCACAGTTGTGAGGAAGAGGCATTGTGGCAGTGCGGCTTTTGCCACTGCGCCGCTGCGCGAGCGTCCAGCAGGGAGCTTCCTGTAGTGAGTGAGTGTGATGTATTTGGGGCGATTAGGGTGTTGTGAATGTGAGTTGCGTGTCTGAACTGGGGCTAGCAGTGAGTGAGGTTGGAAGAGACCTTGGAGGAAGTCCCCAACCACCATTTTAGGCTTGTGGCGCCATTTTAAGAACCCCTAAGAGTAATGGCTGAGCACGTGGTGGCAACGCCGGGGCTTCCTTAACAGGCAATAGGGGGTATTAAAAAGCTCTTTTGGTGACTTGCTTCTAATTATAGGCTTGAAGGAATAATTCTTTTAATTCAAAAAAAGAGGATAATTAAGTTGCACAGGGTGTGAGAGCAGATTATTGCTGCACCTGGGGATTATATTACCATAGGTTGGAGAGGCAGTTCATAAAGAGCTGGTTTTGACTAAGGGGTAATATCAGGGCAGCAGTTTGAATTTTTGTAAATATATGTGTGTGTGTATATATATATATACACACACATATATATACATATGTATATATATATATACATATGTATATATGTGTGTGTGTGTGTCTATATATAGACACACACACACACATATATACATATGAATGAAAGGGAAATTCAATAATAATATTTTATACATCAATATACAACTAGGGCAACAGCTCTAGTTCAGTGGGTCATTGCCTCATATTTCTACTGGACATAAATAAAGACTGCCTGGGTTGCAACAATAGTCCCAGCGAGCATTAAATTTCCTATTTCATAGTATATGTGCTAGATTACTTTAGTTAGGGTGGGAGATTAAATACTTGGTAATAAATTGATAATAGAGCAAAATAAGGGCAATCAAATTTATACTTAGCTAATAATAAGGGTACACTGGGAATTGGGAATCATCCATATCAAATCGGGGATACCCATAAGGGGTTTAAAATAGACAAGGATTGCTAGCAGCATTAGCGCCATGAAGGGATCCCAGAGGCTGGGTGGTGGCTACGTCTGGTGCCACTGCTAGTCAGGACCACGGCATAGGATACTAATCCAAGGGCAACGGGGGCATACAAATTTGGCTATTAAGGATTCAAAGGATAGGATTGCCCCGCAAGTGGTGGGCATAACTTAAGAAGGTGAAGAGATGGCAGTATAAGGGTTTAATGATGTCATCACGTAAGCAACATGGTAATTCAAAGGGCAAGCAGCCCGCTAAGAGAAAAATAGTACCACAGTTGTCGCCCCCACATTCTTCATCAGATGAGGAGTCATGGCTAATCTGGCAGGCGTTACAAGAAAAGATGTCTGATTTGGAAGTGCAGAGGCTGGCTGCGCAGCATCCTCAGCCTACTGAGGAGCAGCTGCGTAGATCAGTTAGGGAATCAAGGAGCCTCAAAAAATCTAGATTGAGGTCACTAGCCCAGGATTTAATGAATCGTTTTACTGCCCTCAGCCCCTGTCTGAGGCAGTTCAGAGGACAGAAGTCGCCAGGTCGTCTGTTTGCTCTAGATCAAGAAGCAGGGACAAAGGGACAGCAGCATCTTCTGTGGCCATTGACCCATCTACAGCTGGACAAGAGGTGCAGGGAGAATTGGATGAAGTTGAGTTTGTCACCCTGGGCATCCTGATGGAGCCTTGTGTGGCTTCCACTTCAGATGGTGAGTGTATTATTGCACCACAAGTACAGTCACCTCTGCCCGCATGGCCTTGGGCTGGTGGAGCGATGGGTACATCATACACGAGCACACCACAAACAACACAGGATAGGGGGTTCCCTAACACAGTTTGGCCAGACATGGGTCCTCAGTGGGGAATCCGGGGTATGCCATGGGGTGCGGCACCTTCACCGCCTCAGCCTGTTAAGTATGATAACATGGCAGGCTGGCAACACCCGTCAGTCCCCAACACCAGTTACAATACTGTGCCAGTGGGATCTTGCCGTATGCAGATTATTCAACACCTGTAGGAGACCATTTAACTGCTGCTACAAAGGAAAAGATTTGGTGCGAAGAATTCATAGATTTCTTTGACCTCCTTAATAGGGACTGTGAGAAGAAAGATTTTGATAAGGAGGATGAGAAAGAAAAGGAGAAACGTAGGAGAAAAAAAACCAGATAGAACATGGGCCAATTGGCTCCCTGGCTTTGTGATTTATTCTGGTGTCTTGATTAAAATGCAACCATGCAAGGCACCAGCCCTATTTCAATATTTAGACATCATGATCAGAGCTTATTCGGACTTTGAAGGCCAAGCCTGATTGCGATATCATGAAGCTTTTCGAATGGGGAGCGCTATTCAGCTTGACCTTCATTGGGACGGACCGCATCATGGTTTGTGGCTTCAACATATGACTCCAGCGAAGTCTAATTTAGGCGACAGGTTTGACAGTGGTCATTTGACTAGGAAATCAAGGCAAATACAACTTGCCTGCCCATGGGCGGGTCAGGCGGTTCAACCCCGCTTGCTTTGTTTCCAATACAACGGCAGAGGTGTTTGTGGAAGAAAACCCTGTAAATTTAGGCACAAGTGCCTCACCTGCGGGGGGCAGCACCCAAACTCAAGTTGCTTCAAAGCAGGTGCCCAAGAAGCAGAATGGGGGCAGGGGTAACCCTGGAAAAGGGGCCCAGCCCAATTAAGGTGGATATATTGGAGCAATGGTTGAAGCAGTATCCAAGGATAGAGGAAGCTAGATATCTCTTATAGGGTTTTAAGTATGGCTTCAGGCTACCAGCCGTAGGCAAACGTAGAGTATTTTGTGCAAAACCTGCAGTCAGTAAAAGGAATGGAGAGTATAGTGTTGAAGAAAATAAACAAAGAGGTGAAGGAAGGGAGGGTTTTAGGCCCCTTCCCTGATCCTCCCATTGAGAATCTTAGGGTTTCCCTGTTGGGCATTGTTCCTAAAAAAGCACAGGGTGAATTTCATCTTATTCACCACCTGTCTTTTCCAGAAGGGGAATCGGTTAACAATGCTGTTCCTCCAGAGCTTTGCACAGTTAGTTACACTTCATTTGACGAAACAGTTGACATGGTTAAAAAGTGTGGGATTGGGGCTGAGCTGGCGAAATGCGATGTGAAATCTGCATTTTGGATTTTGCCAGTTCACCCACAGGATTTTAACTTGTTAGGGTTTCAGTTTGAGAGCTCATATTACATAGACAGGGCCTTGCCCATGGGCTGCTCAGTGTCGTGTGCCGCCTTCAAAAAGTTCAGTACATTTTTAGACTGGAAGGTTAGGCAGTTGGCAGGCTGTACTTCTACGGCTCATTATCTCGACGATTTTCTCTTTTGTGGAGAGAGAGAGACTCGGGAAGATGCCAGTACATTTTAAATACATTCAAGGGCTTAGCAATGGAGCTGGCATTGCCTTTAGCCAAGGAAAAGACCGAGGACCAGCCACGGTACTAATGTTCTTAGGTATAGAGATTGATACGGTACAGCAGACATCTAGGTTGCCATTGGAGAAATTGGAAGTTTTGAAAGCGAGAATAGGATCCTTATTAGAGAAATCCAAGGTGACACTTAGGGAGCTGCAAGAGATAGTGGGACATCTTAATTTTGCATGTAGAGTAGTGGCTCTGGGGAGGGCCTTTATCAGGCACATTAGTGCAGCCATGGCAGGTTCGAAATGTCCGTTACACAGAACTAGGGTTATGAGGGGTAGGAAGGAGGACCTAAGGGTTTGGATGCAGTTCCTGGCAGGATTTAATGGGATCTCCTTTTGGAGGTCTGAAAGACGTGTACAGGTTGAATTTCAAGTTCATTCAGATGCTGCTGGAGCTTATGGCTTTGGCATCTATCATCAAGGAAGGTGGTGTGCTGGTTCATGGCTGGAGGAGTGGCACAGGGAAGGTTTAACAAGAGACCTTACATTTTTAGAAATCTTCCCAATTGTGGGGCCCCTCTGGATGTGGGCAGAGGAATGGGCCGATTCCGTTGTCCATTTTTGGTGTGACAATGAGGCAGTGGTATGCATTATACATAGTCTCAGGTCACAGTCAGAGTGGATTACGGGCCTGGTGAGGGCCCTTACATTAAGGGCGCTTCAATATAATATTTTAGTACATGCACGGCATATCCCTGGTTTGAATAATAGCATTGCCGATGCTCTGTCACGCCAGCAAATGGACCGTTTCAGGCAGTTGGCGCCAGAGGCCAGGGAGTTCCCAGAGATTCTGCCCCGGAGGTCTGGCAAATTGGCATCATGACGCATCTGAAGCGATAGGTTTGGCTTTGTAAGCAAGGACAAGAAAGGGAAATTCAGCCGTGAGTAAAGAATTCCTAGATTTTAGGCATACGTATGGTGAAATTAGAACATGTATGGCCATTACCGGTGGAGCATCTGCAGCAGTTTATGGTTTATTTACATAGAAAGGGCCTAGCTCCAGGCACTATTCAGGGTGAACTGGTGGCTCTGGCATTTCATTCTAGGGTCAATGGTTTTGCCGATTTTTCTAGGGACTATAGGATTAGGAAAACGTTAGAAGGTTGGTCCAGGGAGAGAGGAAAAGTTCACGATTCTAGGGCACCCATTTCTCCTGCTTTGTTGGAACGCTTATGCGGACAGTGGGTGGCGATATGCAGGGATGAATACGAGAGGGCGTTATTTAAGGCTGCTTCGTTGGTAGCATTTTTTGGAGCACCGCATCAGTGAGCTGGTAGCAGGGGGTAAGGAGGACAGATCGAAACAGTGGCGGGTAGTCCTAGATAGTAGTATCAAATTGTTTATTAGACGTTCTAAAGCCGATCAGAAGGGAAAAGGTAGGAGCTTGGCCTTGGGGCAATGCAGTATAGAAACCATGTGCCCAGTGAGAGCAGTGAAGGGATACAGTGAACAACGTGGGCAGGAAGAAGGATATTTCTTTCAACACACCGATAAGTCTCCTTTAACCAAATATCAATTCTAGAAACTAACGAACTTAGCTTTAGGTAAGGTAGGGGTACAGGGAATAAGGTTCGGCACCCATTTGTTTGAAATTGGGGCGGCATCCACTGCAGCAGCCCTGGGTTACAGCCCCAAAGAAATTAAACAGTTGGGTAGATGGTCTTCAGCGAGCTATAAGAGGTATATTAGGAATTTGCCTAACGTGTACATAGGGCGTGGTTTGTGTCTTGCAGGTTCGTTAAGGCCAAGCCAACGAAAGGATGTTTGGATCGTTGGCCATAGTTATATTTATTGGGCAGAGCGTTTTGCTACCGCCTCCTCGTGGAGGAGTGATTTGGGCCTAGGAGCCCTGGCACATATTACGTGGAAAGGGCTCCGAGAGATGCAGTGGATTCAGTTCAACAGGATGACAGCCTTCGGTCAATTCCCGCCAGAGGTATTGGTGGTGCATCTAAGTGGCAACGATTTGCCCAGGTTTACCGGTAAGGCATTGATAATGGACATCCTCCGTGAACTGAAGTGGCTAAAGGGTAGGTATCCGTCACTGCGGATCTTATGGTCCAATATTGTTCCTCAGTTGGCCTGGCGAAGCTCCTGGAGGATTGATGCTGTGAACAAGGCCCGGCGGGGCATCAATAAAGAAGTATGTAGAGGCGTCTGCAGCAGCGGCCTCGGATCTGTGATTAACCATCATAGGATCCAGGTTTCTAACCCTAACTTATTTTGGAGTGACGGTGTCCACCTGTCAGAGGCAGGTTTGGAAATATTTTTGGATGATATTAAAAGGGTGCCTGCTTCTTGAGCTCCAGTAGCTCAGTGGCGGGCATGCGACATAGCTTGGTTAGTGTGCATGCTGTGGCGGGTAGTGCGGAAATAACTGATATTTCGGTGTGTCCCAATTGGGAAATTTATAAGCCAACAGCGCATCTGACCTTCCGGCATTGCGGATCGTGCGATTACAGTGCCTGTGGGGGGAGGATGCACTGGGCCACTCCTGAACCAACAGTCATCAGTTAAAGATGTCTTGAGGTCTGGGGGTGTTTATTAGCGGCTAACCAGGATCCTGCGATCTCAGGACCGACAGAGCTTGGGGGCTGGGGACTCACCCATTTATTGTTCAGGGGGTATGAGAATATGCCCATTTAACTGGCTTTCTGCACTACAGCATGTCCCCATATTCTTTTACAGGTCGAAAGGCAATTTTTCCTGAATTCATTATTTAAATAAAGTGTGGCCCGAATTTAATCCAATTTACTGTCTCGTGTCTTTATTCTGGGGTTGGGGTGGCAAGTATCTCAGAAAAAAAGTGTGGCAATCTACCTTTGTTGCCCCTATTTAGTTGGCCCTCACAAAGGATCTCACCCTTTTTCCTTCACGCTGTGTGTGTGTTTAGTCGTTTAGTCGTGTCCGACTCTTCGTGACCCCATGGACCAGAGCACGCCAGGCCCTCCTGTCTTCTACTGCCTCCCGGAGTTGTGTCAGGTTCATGTTGGTTGCTTCGCAGACACTGTCCAGCCATCTCATCCTCGGTCGTCCCCTTCTCCTCTTGCCATCACACTTTCCCAACATCAGGGTCTTTTCCAGGGAGTCTTTTCTTCTCATTAGATGGCCAAAGTACTGGAGCCTCAGCTTCAGGATCTGTCCTTCCAGTGAGCACTCAGGGTTGGTTTCCTTTAGAACTGATAGGTTTGTTCTCCTTGCAGTCCAGGGGATTCTCAAGAGTCTCCTCCAGCACCACAATTCAAAGGCATCAATTCTTCGGCGGTCTGCTTTCTTTATGGTCCAGCTCTCACTTCCATACATCACGACAGGAAAAACCATAGCTTTGACTATTCGGACTTTTGTCGGCAAGGTGATGTCTCTGCTTTTCAAGATGCTGTCCAGATTTGTCATCGCTTTCCTCCCAAGAAGAAGGCGCCTTTTAATTTCAGGGCTGCTGTCTCCATCTGCAGTGATCATGGAGCCCAGGAAGATAAAATTTGACACTGCCTCCATATCTTCCCCTTCTATTTCCCAGGAGGTGATGGGACCAGTGGCCATGATCTTAGTTTTTTTGATGTTGAGTTTCAGACCGTTTTTTGCACTCTCCTCTTTCACTCTCATTACAAGGTTCTTTAATTCCTCCTCACTTTCTGCCATCAGAGTGGTATCATCTGCATATCGGAGGTTGTTGATATTTCTTCCGGCAATCTTAATTCCGGCTTGGGTTTCTTCCAGTCCAGCCTTCCGCATGATGTATTCTGCATATAAGTTAAATAAGCTGGGCGACAATATACAGCCTTGCCGTACTCCTTTCCCAATTTTGAACCACTCAGTTGTTCCATGACCAGTTCTAACTGTTGCTTCCTGTCCCACATATAGGTTTCTCAGGAGACAGATAAAGTGGTCAGGCACTCCCATTTCTTTAAGAACTTGCCATAGTTTGCTGTGGTCCACACAGTCAAAGGCTTTCGCATAGTCAATGAAGCAGAAGTAGATATTTTTCTGGAACTCTCTGGCTTTCTCCATAATCCAGCGCAAGTTAGCAATTTGGTCTCGAGTTCCTCTGCCTCTTCGGAATCCAGCTTGTACTTCTGGGAGTTCTCGGTCCACATACTGCTTTAAGCCCATAGAAATGCATTAATCACATTTTAATGCGTTTCTATGGGATTTTTTTTATTTCGCTTAGCGATGTTATCACTTAGCAGCGATTTTTTCAGAACAAATTAACATCGCTAAGCAAGGCACCACTGTATTTAGTTTGATTTTTTTTAGTTTATTAACAGTTAACATAATGTATGACACATTTTTACTAACTTTCTGAGCTCTGAACAAAACACTGGGACTTTTTAATTGACAGGAGTGGTTATATCATCAGCTACCTCCTTCAACATTTCCTATACCCTCTGTGCAATTAGAAGCCAATAAGATCTTTTAACTTTACCAAAGTCCCACTCATGGTCTTTTGCTACAAATAACAGCGTATTAGAAAATATGCTTTGCAGCAGTACACTGTCCAAAACCATAACAACAGAATGATATTGCAGAAATATATGGAAATGGTGTTCTTGAAGTTATATATTGGCAAGTTTTACAGGTTTGTCTGAAGAGAAACTCAATTGTTTTCATGAAATTTAGGGAGAGAGAGAGAGAGAGAGAGCATATGTGTTCGTTTCTGAGTTTTAAATTTGGAAAGTAGTCGACCACAGAATATGTTGAGATATGCCTTGGCTGGGATCCACCTGAGCTGCTTTAGACCAAGTGTATGCCAAGGACAAGCATAGACTCCACTCCCATTTTCAAATGGAAGACATTTCCAACTCTTTTAGAAATGCCTTCCTCTGTGAAAGGAGCTTTGCCCAGGGACTGCTGTATGGAGAACAAAGTCAAAAGTTCCATGGATTATGCTGCAGTAGGTGTGCAATTCAGTGGCTCCAGACAATAATCCTGAAGGGGGAACCCTCATTTTGTAAATTTCTGTGCATTCTTTCTTGAATGTTCGTTGTGTAGGTCTCTGGGTTTTGATATTGGTTTAAAAGAATATGTGATGTACATTAAATACAGCATACTGTTTATGTGCTCTTTCTCATTGTAAAGATGCATGCCATGTTCCATTTACTTTAGTATAATATTACTGAATCATCATCATCATTCCAAACAGATACCAGCTTTATAATTAAACATTCACAGGAATTAGAAAGACAGAAATGTACAACTAGAATCTGTCATATTCTTAATTACAACATGCATGTGTACTGGAGAGTAAGCTGTATTGATTTCAGTTGCTGTGGAACACATGTAGTGATGGCAGCTTCCCAAAAGCAGGTGGCTGACCACTCTTGAAACAAGATGGCAGACTAGATAGTTTGTCTATGGCCAGTTCTTCTTATGTTCATGAGGGATTTACCCTTCACAACCGGTCTTTTCTTTCTTTATTTGCATCAGAGCATTGCACAATTTAAAATTATGGTTGTATATAAAATATAGGTAAGATTAAAAACAAATTAAAATAATAAGACAATTAGACTAAAGTAGGCTCGTTCAAAAGTGTTATCTCAGCCATTTGCTAGATCGTTTTTAGTACATGTGATGGGGCATAAATTGCATACACATGAACGTTGTATTGATTGAATTTGTCCACACTCACAGAAAATTTGTCCTGTATCCAAACCTGGTTTATTCCTAGTTATTGCTCACACACACACAAAGAGAGAGAGAGAGAGAGAGATTCCTCCCATCACATGTGGCTTAGCTGTTCCATCTCATTACACTGATATGCAGTGATTTAATTGATGTTTTTAATTTCACCCTCTTTATGGTCTTTTTTGTATTTTTAATATGGAAACCTTGGGAGTGCACAAAAAGCAAGGTAGACATTTTATAAAATAAAAAATATCCTTAATGCCTGGAAATATTTAGATTGCAATTTTCCAAATTTTGTAGAATCTAGAAAACAACAGGAATATGAAACATGGTGTTTCATATTCCTCAAAACACTTAGTTTTACATGCCCATGGGCTGCCCAGCATTGCAGGAAAAGCCCATTATATTTGTAAAAGGCAAGCCAGGATAATAAATTGAATAATCTAGGGAGAAGCTGAAACTGCTAAAGAAAATCATCAATCCAGCAGTGGCAACAACGGTAAGACACTTTGCTAACAGAGGCGACAAAAGGCCATATGACTGTCCTCCAGGTCTTGGATGGATACAAATGGTCCATTTTCTGCCAATTACTATTGTGCTGAGGCAGTATTTAAACTGTCAGTCAGAACCCATCTTGCATCAGCACAAGACCTGTCTGATACGGTTCTCTAAGTACAACTTCAGTCACCCAAAAAACTAGATGCATCGCTTCAGTGTGCCATGGTTTAGAGTCTCAGCATGGTTAAGAACTGAATTGAAGAAGGTGCAACGGGAATGAAGAATATGGGAGAAAACATCAAATCCAACACGAAGCACCTCTTTGTAGCTGACATTATGTTTTCTGATAACTTGCAACACAAGGTGGACTTCATTCAGAAAAAAATGCACATAGCTGGCAGCCTGAGGCATCAGAAAGGAGTTTGCCTACAGTCAAAGCAAAATGAATGAAAGATTCTTCAGCTACCATTAAACTACAGGTGTTCATTCTTCCATATTTACATCCGTGAGCTAAGTCCAGTGTTATTTCCATGTAGAGTAGACCCTCTGAAATAAATTAAATCAGACATTGCATTTGTGCAACTGCAAGTGGTAAAAAAAGATCAGTAGAACTTTAACTTTTAAAATCAGGCTGCCTCAGCAAATAATACATTACTCATGCTCATTTATTTTTTTTTCCCTTTCAAAATGTATTTTTTCCCTTTCTCCAACCTAAAATACTTATTTCCAAGTAAGAGTATTAACATCTTGACTGCGGGGACAAGTTTAATTTTATTCTTGTAGCCATGAATTTTGCCACGGTTGAATTAAGTTTAAATGGCACAATTGCAAACCCTTGAATATTTCTTTTGATTATTTTGGGCAAGTGGCTTTTCTTCTTCATTGTCTTCTTCTGACTTTAATACACGGGGAAACAAATGGCCCCCTCATAAGACTATTAAAGGTCTGAAACAGGGAGGTACAGCGCATGGACACTGGATTGTAGGCAGGGCCTGTTGCACATTTTTGCAGCTCCACTGCCCTCCAGCTGCTGTAAATTTGCTACAGTAAAATGCAGCTGTACCATGCAAAAAGCATCTCTCCCCCCCATTTCCTTTCAAAAGGGTATGGCAGGATGCAAACCCTTGTGGGATGTGGGGGGACAGGCAACGTAGGTCCAGCCTCGATGTAACATTATCCAACTGTGGTACTATGTGCAAAAGATCAAATTAGCCTGAGGCCTAGTCTGAGGAAGAGTCTCCTGGCTCTTGGTCAGCCACCTGGTTAGCTTGTATAGTTCTCTGTTTGCTCATCTGAGATCGAACTGGTTACCTGCTGCTAGAGCCTCATCAACACTCATTCATGCTCCCATGTAGTCAAACTACTCACCACAAGAAAGTCTTCTCCCTGAAGTTACTCGCCATTTTACAGGTTCATTCCTTCACCAGAACTGGACAACAGGGGATTGTGAGAGCCATTTTGTATTTGTATTCCCTGTGACAGGTATTGTATTTTGGAGCAAGATGAACTGGCTGCGATGATAAACAATAGATATAAGGTGTAAGAATAAATTACCAATTCTTCAAAGTCTAGGTTAAAAAAAAACACACATTTCAAAAGGCAAAATGCTCCCAAGGAAGCTGGAACTGAAGAGGAGAAACCAGTATGCATCTGTACGTAATTGCACTGCTGCTAAGATTCTTTCAGTTTGAGCCCTGCAGAAAACAATACCTTGGTGTACAGTCCCATTTGCTGAATCAGCTGTTGCAATCAGATGTTTTTCTACTGCACACGTGCAGCAAGTCATGTCCCATTGGAAGACCAGGAGGGCAGGAAGCCTTGCAAGGATTGGGGTGAGTGGGAGGAGGTCATCTGGAAGGGAGAAACTTTAGGCAAGGGAATGTATAAAATATTTCCTCTCCATTCCTAAACACTCCTCCACAGAACAGCATTTACCAATCAATCGTCCTTCTTCTAGCAGATGAAGGCAACATAATTCCAAATACAGTCTCAGCTAGGGACTAGCAACCAGGTTGTGGCCAAAGATCTCTTCCTTCAGGCAGAGTTTGACAGTTATGCAGGGATGCTGCGAAAGAGGATTTTAAACCTAGTGAGTGCTTCCTCCTCCCACCACCTTGTGTTTTTAACTATTAAAGTTTTTGAAGTTGCCTTTTGTTTTAATCAATCTGATTTCTTATATTAACTGTACTTGTTTTATTCAGTGTTAGTGCTAGCTCCCTGGAGCACTGTGTTGCAGGGAGGTAAGAGAGGTACAAGCCTAAAAAATAAAGCAAACAAATTAAACTCACCCCAAGACAGAATTATACATGTGACGATGGAAAATGAAATCACCTTCTCTCTTCTGTGTGTAAAAAATACCTAGCAAACTTAATTTTGTATATTTTTCATGGTATAACTTGTGTTTTCCTATAACTGCCAGCAGCTGCAATCAGTGATACGAAGTGGGATGGAGAAAACATGTATCATGTGGGCAACAAAACACGGAGAAAGTAATACGGGAAGTCAGTGCAGCGATAAACGCAAGGTCCTGTGATGTTCAGAGTAAAACCAAGAGCAGATTCACCCTCTTCCCTCACACAAAATTGAAGTCTCCCACGTCCAGTGATTTAGGAGCTCTCTGCATGTAGCTCAATTTGAATAGCAGAAGAGAAATACTGTATATTAAATGAAATACTTGATTCCACTGGTAGTGTTCTTTGCAGAGGCTTCCCTGCATTCTTTGTACCATCCACAGTCTGCTTAGTCCTGGCTTCTGACGACCTACATTAGTCTTCCTCAACCAGAAATGCCCCATATTATATATGTTAGAGCAGTGATCCCCAACCTTGGGCCTCCAGATGTTCTTGGACTTCAACTCCCAGAAATCCTGGCCAGCAGTGGTGGTGGTGATGGCTTCTGGGAGCTGTAGTCCACGAACATCTGGGGGCCCAAGACTAGGGATCACTGTGTTAGAGTACAACTACCAGATGGCAGCTGTAGACCAAAACTGCTGGATAGCTCACTAATTTAGTCATCTGGCTGCAAAGTGAGAGGCTGGGAGTTTGATTCCCCACTGTGCTTCCTTGTCAGGGGCTGGACACGATGATCCATAGGATCCTTTCCAGCTCTGCAGATTATTCTGAGATTAAAACATAAGGATGAGGATGTCAGTTTTGAAAAATTAAGCAAGAAAAAGCAGCCATTGAACTCACAAAATACCAAAGTTCTCCACTAGAAAGCTCCCTCTTTTCAATGGTGAGTGTGTGTGTGTGTAAGTCTCCAAGCTGGAGGACTGAAACATTACCCAAATGCAGTTGCCTTATCTTCATCTTTCATGCATCGTCTTCATTTGTATTTATCAAAGAAAAATCACTTTTTAAAAAATAGTCTATTCATCAATATTAAAAATAATTTGGGGTACAATACTGTTTGCGTTTGATGTAAGATGTGTCATGATGAACTATTAGACAAGAAGAAATGAAGGCTGTATGCTGCTGTTCTTCCTCACATCAGTCATGACTGGTTTTGAGTCACATTCAGGCAATGAGTTTCCTTTCACAGAACAATGTGAAATATGGGCCACTCCATTTTCCTTTACCTTGGCATTATTATTAGATGAAGCCTGATCCCAGTTCCACCCCTACCTCATTTCAGAATTCGGGTGAGTAGGTATGATTAATGCCAGCTTTTCTAAGTATATAATTAGTATGGATAATTATGATTGATGCTGATCATATGATTTGTTGAAAGGCAGATTCTAGAGTTAAAATGAGAGTGGATGGGTTATTACTACGCTGCTTTAGATCAGGGCTACACATTGTTTCAAAACTGGTGTTGGGAAGAAGGGAGGGAAGGCAAACTTCTCGGGAACAAGTTGAAGGATCTACGGCATCAGAACCTCTTAACAAAAGATGAGAAGGCAAATCAGTTAAAAGAACAATCTCAGAGAAGTCACAGAAGAGTCATGTTTACCACACAGCACTACCTTGTCCTTTTAAAGTACGTCATATCAGAACATTCCTTTCCCAAATGTGTAGGATTTTTGGTCAGAAACTGTGTGGACTTAGATAAGGGTAGTCACATACATGTCTGGTATTTTCTTTTAGTGGACAGGGGGTGTCTAGCATCACCCTGTTAAACGTGCAGGAGTTGCACTGCGCTGCTACTCCTAAATTCACCACTGCCATGGCAGCAGCAGCAACAAATGCTCAAGTAGTTTTTTATGTTTATAAAGAGGAATTGCAGACCTAGAAACCTCCAGAAAGCATGCATTCTCTCTTTTCTTTTCTTTTTTTAAAGAAAAAGTCCTGCATACTGGATAAAAAAAGCAATAACCTGTGCTGCAGCTATCAAATTCGCTATGGCAGCAAAACATGCCACTTTTTCCAAGGAAAAGTGACATACACACACTTTTAAGGTGATTCACATATTCCAGAGGCTTCTGGGACTGCAACTGACCATAAAAATGAGGCACACAGCCCATGAACATCTTGTTTACATGTGAAAAAGCTGGAGAGCATTGTGTGCATCCATAGATATCCCTCTCTACATGCTTTGGACCAAGGATAGGGACTTTGCCCACTTGGTATCAATACCCAGCTCCTTAAACAGGAACTATTAGAGCAGCTCTGCATATTATATTTCAGGGAGCACCACTATTTTCTGAAGGAAATACACATACTCTTTTCAGGTGTTCCAGCTTCACACAATTCTGACCAGATGGGACACAGAGGGTGTGACTACATTGACAAATAAAGATGGCTTCAGGATTGGGATGATCTGATTCACATTATTTTCCACTGACTACATGACATAAAAGTCAATGTGAATCAGTCTGGAGTCCATAGGCACCATGCAAATCCATAGTTTTTTCCTCCACTGATGGAGATTCTCCTTTTTTAGGAATTGAATACCTTCACATCAGTTCAGACAGCATGATGAGCCTATTTGGAGGGGTTTATAGCTGTTGTATCTAAAGACATTCCAGCCAACTACAGCAGCACTGAGAGAGGTAGGGCCATGAGGAAACTGGCTGTCATTTGCTCTCCTCCCTATATCTGGTGCCTGGAGCTACTTTTATCCTGCATTCCGCTTTCACTGCTGCTGCTGCTGCTGCTTCTTTTTCTTTTTCTTTCAAAAGCTTGCTAATCCAGTGCTGGGGAAACGAGGGAACCAAAGCAAGGAGCAGAGCAGAGGAGGTTTTAAAGCAGCTCTCCTCTAACTATTCTCCCTGCAAATCTGGACAGCCAGAGCAGAGCAGAGCTATCTTATGAAGGTAGAAACAAGGCTGAAGTGAAAATGTCTTCCCCTCTCTCTGCTGATATCTTGCTTTTTTCTCTCTCTCTTTAATTACCTAGCTGGACTAGCACAGGATAGCAGGCCTTTAAGAGAGAAAAAAAGGAAAAGAAACAAAATGGAAGGGAAGGGAACAGGAAAGAAAAGAGGGTAATAAGCAGATCCAGGCATTAGGTGTGAGGAAGAGAGGATTCAAACATTTAATAAGCTGCAAACAAAGTAGATTTTCTCCATTCCCTCCGCTGACTCTTGTGTTGTTACCTAAACCCAGCTTCCTGCATGCAACACCACAGAGGATGCAATCATATTTGTCCTGCTGTATAGTCATACAGCTCCTATAATTTCTCAGGCCTAACCTGAAAGTTTGAGGCAGAGCTATAACTGCTTTGACAGAGGATGAAGTAACACACATTTTCCAGCTCTGTTGTAACACAGGAATGTGATTTCTTCTCTGAAAACAAATGTATTGGGCCTCAAGCATCGGACTCTGTAGAGGGAGGTTCACTAAAAAGATTGCTGCACTGTTTGAGATCTGTGTAGGCAGTTCGCAGATTCAACAAAAAACAAAATACAGTGGTGCCCTGCTTGACGATTACCCCGCTTGATGAGGAAATCGCTTAACGATGAGTTTTTTGCGATTGCTATAGCGATTGCAAAATGATGGGGTTTTTTCGCTTCTCAGTGATCAGTTCCCTGCTTCGGGAACCGATTTTTCATTTAAAGACAATCTAAAAACAGCTGATCGGCAGTTCGCAAAATGGCTACCCACTGTTTTGCCAACCTATTTTCGCTTTATAGGTATCGGAAGATGGTCGCCTTATGGAGGATCTTCGCAGGACGATCAAGTATTTCCTCCATTGGAATGCATTGACCGGTTTTCAATGCATTCCAGTGGGGTTTTTTTCACTTGATGACGATTTTGCAGTACAGCGATTTTGCTGGAACACATTATCGTCGTCAAGCAGGGCACCACTGTATCTGTTGCTTCTTTGTGCCATAGGCTACAGTTGGCCTTTAGGGATTTTTTTTTCTGTGTTGATTGCAAGTAGCACTTGCAGAATTTATTCAATCCAATAATTATTGTGAGAGGCCTGCAGAGGCCTCTAGCTTGTGCCCTCAGGATACCTATAGAAAAGGAGAATGTTTATACAATTTGATACATCTTGATTGGTCTTTGGTATGAATCACCGTAATTAGCCTAAACATTGCATTTTAAGTATGCAAAGGAGTAAATTAATTTTGTACCCATGCTCCTTTTACTTATGGAAAAGCAGCAAAATAAGGATCTGAACTAGGGTTGGCAGACGTCAGGCAAAAGGAGGACACGTCCTCCTTTTTAGCCTAATGTCCTCCATCTGGCAGGCAAAGATAAAAACCTTTAAAATGTCCAGCTTTTGTATATTTTATGTTATAATTTTGGATGGGAGAGGGAGAGGTGGAAGGACCCCCCTCCCCTGTCTTTCCCCGCTGCCCCGCCACTCCACCACCAACCTGTTACTACCGTTGGCTGCTCAGCAATCAGCCATGCCCGCCCCGCCCATGTGGAGCCCAGAAAGGCAGCATGAGTGGAGCGCCGCCCGCCAAACCAGGCAGGAGCAAGCAGTGTCTGAGTGCATCGAGGGGAAGGCAAGTGCCTGGACTTTTTCTTGGTCGGTTCACTAAGAGACATTTATTGGCAGCTATTGTAATAAAATTGTATTGATTGCAGGTTTAATCTGGAACGATTCAAATGAAACATTCAATACGTCCTCCTCTGTCCTTGTTTTTGTCTTTCTATGTCCTCCTTTTGATACCCATGTATCTGGCAACCCTAATCTGAACATAGCTGAAATGAACATCCCTTTGGGCTGCAGTTCAACAATATCCAGATAGCCAAATGTTGCCAGTCCATGAAATGCAGAGGCCAGTTGTCAGGGCTAGTGCTAGACTTGATGGGAATTATGGCAGAGTGCCCTTTGACACTTTTAAGATGATGAGCTTTATGAACGTGCCTGGATTGGTGTTAATCTGGGATTTTGGAGAAATTAACATGGAGTCTTGCAGACGCAACCAAACTATATCAAGATACCTAGAACAAACGTTCATGCTGGTGAGTCCTACTGGGGCCTTGGAAGAGGCCCTAGGATGACTTCTGGTCATGTACCTCAGCATGCTTGCACAGGGAGGGGGAGTCTGGAAACACAGAACACACTATCCCTTCTTCTTGGGTTTCTGTCAAGAGTCAAAGTCTTCCCCCCATAGAGAAGGTGCAAAGCGGTTGCTACCACCCCACCATTCCCAAATAATATATAGCTTGACTCCTTACTAGGTATGGCACACATTAAGAAAAGGAAGTCATATGTCTTTCAAGACAGTTATGATTTGTCTATGCTGGTATGGGGATTCTGAATCTGTAATCCAGATAACTAATTTCTAGAAACTGAGATTGTTGTGAATTTTTGCATAACCTGGCTGGGAAATTTTTTATGACCAACAGCCTGGAATGTGATTTATGGAACGTGGGCAGTACATCTACAAAATAAATGGAACAAATAGAAGTTAGGCCTAATGATAATTGGTTGGTGCTCCCGGGATCTCACTCGCTCGGCCTTCTGTTCCATACCACTCACATAATCCTGGTCTGTTAGATTAATCTACAATACAATTAATGCTAAGGTATGCAGGATATAGTGATTCAGCTGCTGCCACCATTTTTCAGCCTCTGCTGCCAATGGTGGCCTCCTAGATTGATGGCATGCCTATAGACCACCTGTGCTTGAAAGCAGTTCAGTTTAAGCATTTTTAATAGCTAGGAAGGATCAGTATTTTTAACAAGTGAAATACAATTATTCTGAACCTGAATGACAGGCTTTGTATTAAAGCTGCTATTTGTCCTTCATGTAGCAGAAGGCAGTTCTTTTGCTGGCCTATTGCCAGCAACGGGGTATGTTTGTGTGTGTGCCCAGGTGAGTCTAGGTCTCCATTCGTCACAGAAATAAAAGCGAAAAATAAATAAGGAGCAGAACAGATTAGACAAGATGCTCTTTTTATGCTGTTATCAGGAAGGAAGGAAGGAAGGAAGGAAGGAAGGAAGGAAGGAAGGAAGGAAGGAAGGAAGGAAGGAAGGAAGGAAGGAAGGAAGGAAGGAAGGAAACCTAATTAATCTCCATGGATCATGCAGTTAAGTTATTGGTTCTTCCCCACCCTCCGCCCTTTGTAATTAGATTCTTTATACTTTTTTCAAAAATATGGTTTCCCACCCAATTTACCTCCATATTAGGAACTTGCAATATAAAAAAAAATCTACCTCTCAACCAGGTCTTCAAAAAATTACTTTTGGGGAATTGTGGTCCCAAAAGCAACACCACCAACCTCTGCTCTCAGTCTAGTTTGTGGTAAGTCAATTAAGCTGTTCCATCTATCTGACATATTTCCAGTTATAATGATCAAAAACTTTTTAAATTGGAAAGTTACCTCTTTCGGCAATATGTTTTCAGACTATTTTCTAGATTTTTCTCAGTTTTCGTAGGATTTAAAGCTTTTAAAACAAATAGTTATTTTTTCTTATGGAGGAAGATTTCTCTACAACTTGGAGATCATCATGTCATGGGAAAAGGTTTAGCTGTTTTCCTTCAGAATACATTGTTTTTTTTCCAAGTGCAAAGAAGGTTTTGCTTCTTCACCAGTGGGGAAGCATTCCTAGAGTCTTCTCCATAAATGAGTACATCTCTCAAGCCTCTTTCTGTCAATTTCCTTGTTTCCCCACCTTCTGGTGGAAAGTTTCATGCATATTTCTCTCCTTTTTAAAAATGTGCATGTTTTACATGAATGTTTCAGAGTGGTGAGATGAGGCTTGTATTAATGAGTACAGTAGGACCCCTTATCCACGGGATCAATATCCATTGATTCACTAATCCACTGTCTGAAAATATTAAAAATATTAAAAGGAAATCCCCCCAAAAGATATTTTAATGCTGAAGCTACCAGAATTGGCCACTGAAGGGAACCAGAGACCATGCTGCATATAGCGTTTGCTGTTAAAATAGTGTTCCTCATTTTTCCAAATCCGGGGGTGGTGGCGGCTTGGAACTGATCCCTTGCGGATAAGGAGTTCCCACTGTACATGCCACTATTAAGTAAAGTATGTTTGTTTACATTTTTAAAAATATGTCCAGTGTTGTTTGAACATTCTTCAAATGTGCACATGTTGCTGAACATATTCTTTTCATTTTGCAGACTTCATTGCAAGAATACTGTATCTATTCTCCAGAAAACTGTCACCCAGAAAAACCTGGGAGTTGTTTCTTGGCTTTTAGCACTACATAATAGAATAATGAAGGTATACAGCTGCCTAGGAAACTGAACCAAGGCATAAACCGAACCGGTCATAAATCCCCTAACCTTTTCTATTCCCTTTATTTCCGTTCTCTTCTGCCTTTATCCATCTTTTGCCTTCTTTCTGTTTCCCAGTTGCTCAGATAATAACCAACGACTTGAACAAAATGTGTGCATCTAAATATAAGCACTATAGAAAACCTACCTACCTCCTCCCTGCACCCCAAAATTGCTTATGCATCTGTCAGGAAATTTAGTCCTAAGACTGTGAGAATGCTAGACCTAAACCAGGAGAAGAAGAGTGAATTGGATCGTTACAGAATTGGGGGTGGCGGCGGCTGAAGGATCCTGAGTAGATAACTAGGGGAACAGAACAGAACTAGAAGAATGATAGCAAGGGAGTGTGAATGATTGTAGGGGTGGAGTCGGAGTGAATGGCAGTGGCAGATAGACTCAATTGAGAAAGCCAGAAGAAAGAAGAAAGCATCATAAAAGGGTTCAGAAAGAAAGCATAGGCTGGTGGTTAAGAAAGTTATTATACTAGTTAAGCTATCAAGGAAAATAGTTATATCTTATATTTCATCAAACGACAACTTGATCTGGATGATATGTTCAATCAATAAATGTTAACCCATTTAAGCACCTCTGTTCCAGGTAGTTAAATTCTATGTGCTGGCTATGTGTTATTCTGTGAATAACAGTTTTTCTTCTACATGCTGGCTCTGAATTACAGACACATGCGTATGTAAAGGAGAGCCTTATTGCTCCCTGTAATTCTATAGGTTATGGCAGTAAATGCCCTAAGGGTGTAGCAGGCAAAATGTGAACTCAGTGGTCAGGCTCACTCAGAATGTGATAATATCTCAAGAAAAATGTGTATTCACTTGCTCTGAAGTCACACCTCAGAATTCAGATTTCCCCAGGTAGATTCGAGTTAACTGGCTACACTGGGAGAGAGGAGAAAATTGACAAACCAGCTTTGTTTGCAGCTTGTTAGCATAGCTCTCCTGTAGCTCTCCTCATCTGCCAGAGCCATGGCTGCAGGAGAGCTACCTTAATAAGCACACATCTTTCTGCATCAGTTCAAGTGGTCACAACATCTGAACCAATGCAAATGAATCCACTGTCAAAGAAAGTAGAAGCCCCAGCAGCAAAGGAAAAAACTACAGATTTTTGGAGTCTGGTCTAATTTACATTGGCTTTAACATCACATAGTAAATGGGAAAAAATATGAATCAGACCATCTCTGATGCATTTCCCATGTAGTCACACCCTTAGGGAATTGGTAGGGGCTCCAGAATTAGGGAAAGCCCCTGTGATGCCAACAATCACATTACGTTTCCACAGTAGTCCTCAGATAGAACAGAGATAAATCGAGAACTTCTAATTAGCAGGGGGAGGGCTCTTTTCCTTGTTTTTATCTTACTCTAGCCACCTTGTTATCCATCTTAAAAGTCAATTACTGAAGTTAATAAAAGAGCCATTTTGTCAAGAGCAATGGGCATATAATCAACATTATTCTCATAACGTCCTCCAAATTCTTTTGCTCTCTCTAAAGAAAAGTATCTCTTCTCTAGAAATGGTGCTACAGCTTCATTCTCATTGCATAGTTAGTCTAGCAAGTAATCTCAAAGGTGTTAAATAGAAAGAGCATTTGCTGTTTAAAAGACAAGCGGTGTTAGAAAACTGTTTAATTCTTCATTGCCATCTGTTAATCTTTCCTTCTCAAGAGATTAATTTTGGAATAATGTTTTCTTTACCCTCTGTCATTAGAGGCAACCTTTGCCCATTTATTAATCTCTTCTGTTGTATTTCATAGACATGAGAGATCCCTAGCAACCTCAAAGATGGAGATTAATGTCTCCCTAATTAATGGCAACCTGTGTAACACTTTGAGGAAATACAGCAAGAGAGAAACCAAAGTGACAGAATGCTTAAACAGTTTTTGGCAAAAGTTATTTGCAGCATTTCATTTCAGAAGACAAGATGTCAGGGCTTTGCTCAGCATGAAGATGCTGCCCTTTGACCTGGAAGTGTTTCTTACTAACCACTTGACTCTAACATACTGTATGTGTTGTCCATAATTACTCTGTTGCTAGGTTAATATGCTCAGGGTGCTTTTACTTCTTTTTTCTTCACAGGCGACCAAGCTGAGAATCGGCAATGAAAGCAAGTTGGAGGTCCCTCACTAACACGCTCAGTCATGTCATGTGGTAGAGTCATGCAAGCTGTATTAGAGATGGGGGTGTCCATATTTGTCCTCCCTCCCCCTGCCTAGAGTAGCCAGCTGAGCAGGTAGACGCCAGAGCTACTCCTGCAATTGATGGGAAGAGTGGGAGGCTGGAGGTGTGGCAAAGTGCGAGTGGATGGGCTGGTTCTCAGGGCCAGACCCATGTTAGGCACACCTGAGATGGGGACATTCACATTCGTTTACAAATACAAATATCCTCATTTCTACATGCAAAGGCACATTCTTCAGTAACATCCTCCCTGCGGACAGAAATGAGTTCATGATGAAGAGGAGAAGATAGTTGGATAAACTGACATTGTGGATATTTGTTCTCCTGGAACACCTCTTTAAATTGTCTTGTGTATGACTTCACCTATCTTGAAGTCGGACTAGCTAGCTCTGCTGTGTTTGGGGAAAACCCTTGCTCATTCTGTGGAGTGGGACCCTGGACTTGCACCTCAGGAGTCCTGCCCAGATGGCACTGCTGAGGCTGCATGAGAGTTGTTACACGTGGTGTCTTTTACACGGAAACAGTTTTGTTTTTCTGTCAAGGAAGATACATAAAGTGATTCCACACAGCTATGTATCAGCCTCTTTATCCTAAACCTCAACCATTTCTAGAAACCTTACCAATAGCTATAGCTAAAGCATTTAGCCTTAAACATCAGTTTGTGTGATTAATGAGTATTATAAGCACATTCAAATGTTACTAAGTCAGGTGAAGTAAATATATGAGGATGCGGAGTGTGCTAATGTTGATACTATTGTTGAAGTGTCAGGAAACTTCAATGGGTCCAAAATGCAGCAGGCAGATGCAAACTGGGGCTAGACATAGGGATCACACAATCCCCCTGCCACAGCAGCTCCACTGGCTGCCAATCCATTTCCAGGCAGAATTCAAAGTGATGGCTCTAACCTATAAAGCCCTAACCACCCTAGGCCCAAGCTATCTCAAGGACCACATCTCCATTTATGACCCTGCTCAAGTGTGAAGATCATCAGGAGAGGGCTTGCTCTCAGTTAATTCACCTTCACAGGTGAATTTGGTGGGGAAACAGGAGAGGCCCTTCTCTATTCATGCTGCCAGACTCTAGAACTCCCTCCCTATGGAACTGGTAAAACCACTTCTTAAATATCTTACTCCTTAAATCTTTCCCTGAAAGCCCTGTTAGAGCACCTATAAATTCTGGCTTAATGGCGCATATATGACAGAGCTTATAAACCCTCAAGTTAGGTTATGCCTAGTACTTCTAAATGGCCTTCTGCCCTTGATGGTAAACCAAGAGGTACCTTGTGCCTGCTAAAGGGCAGCCCCTAGCTGCAGCAATAGGAATGTGTGATATCCATTCCCCAAGGTTTTGTTTTGTGTTGTGTTGTTTTAATATATTTACTTAGTTCCACATCTCTGGGACAAGGAGACCTGCCATTATCTATCCTTCAACCAAATCCCCCCCCCCTTCTGAGCCAATACTGTAGTTAAGATGGTTCAAGAAGCAGCCTGACTTATGTCATTCATCCTCCTGCCGAAATGCAAGCAACATGGTCATATTAGTGCCAAAGGCCACTCTGATTCAAAGGTCTCTTTTTCCTATAAATGAGTTAAGTGTTAAGAACTGGCACTTGGGAACTATATATTGTTATTGATTGTCTTGCTGTGCTCTCATTAATGTCAATGTGAATTCCATATATTTGCTAACACCCTGTGGTCCTAAGCAAAGCTCTTTTGTCTCCATGCCTCTAATACACTGTCTCTTTGAATGTTGCACAAAATCCTTCCCTATTTGCATACTTTTCCATTTGTCATCCTGCCTTTCTTTCTGCTGATGTGTGTTTGATAACAGTGAATAATTAGTTGAAGAGTAAAAGTTTCCTTTATTAGATTTTTTGGCAAACAGTAGACCCGGGTGTTATTAAAAAGTTGTCAGAACTTTCACATTATACGGAAACTACTCAATTTCCCCTTTTTAATGCATAACATTTTGTTCCAACTCCTCCTTCTCTGGGAACCAGGCTGTTTATTAAATCAGAGGAATATAAAAACCTCGGTATTACTGGAGCAACGTTTCTGGTGTCTAGAGGCAACATTTGAGTGACATAATTAAATGGTGGTGGACTGCTTAATTTTATTAATTTTAATTATGCACAGTACATTTTAATTACATAGACTGAGGATGACTGCCTTCCATCCATTAAAATCCAGTGTGAGAAATTTGCATAATGGATCCCTCCCCCCCCACTCCTTTTTTCTGCATGTAAGGTTACGTTACTTGATGGCTTCATTAGTCATGAAGGTAGAATTTTAATTTCATTTTTGTTTCATTTATCGTGGGTGGGGGATGGAGATGGAACCATTAATTCCCTACATAGAAAATCAATTTTCTCATCAAAAGTAGGTTTTAAATGATCAAACATTTTATGTGATCTGCTTGACAGATGGGATAAATACTATTAATATAGGAGCCTACTGACTAAATATCTCAGAGGTAAAATGATGCGAAGCTTTCTCTGTGCAATCAGTTTAGTCAGATATTATAGGAACTAACGTAAAGTCCCACTGATTGGGCAGATATCAGGAACAAGAGGATGGAACTACAAGCTCCTTCCAGGCCTGTGGCCCTGTTGGCTGGGGATTCTGGAATTTAGTCTATTCCTCCCTCACTCCACCGCCACCAAGTTATGTGAGGAACATAGCAAGCTGCCTTATACGGAGTCAAACCACTGGCCCACCTAGCCAAACAGAAAAGTGACTCCCCACACCTACCCACAACCTCCCAGCTAGCTTCTCACTACAATGGGGAAGTTAGAATATGGCAAGGTGATTTGACTTGTATACTTTATCAGCTTCTTATGTGTTATGCGCCCTCAAGTCAATTCTGAAATATGACAATCCTTATGGCAGGGGTCTCAAACATGTGGCCCGGGGGCCATCTGCAGCCCGCCAGACAATAGTTTGTGGCCCCTGCCTTGCCTACCCCCTCCCGAAGCACCCACACGTCCTCTGCTGTCAAGAGTCAAAAAAAGCCTTGCCTCGCTCGCCGGCTCTCCATCTGGAACTTCAGCCTGCCAGCCAGCCCGCCTGTCTGTCTGCCGGCTGGCAGGCTGCAGTTCTGGATGGAGGGTGCAAGAGGTGCTGTTTTCGGGGAGAGCCAGCAAGTGAGGTGTGCTACCAGTCCTTTTCCCCGAGTGCCCAAGCAGCCGCCGAGCAATGCCTGAGAGCGGAGCTCGCTCCCGGTCCGTCCTCGAACACTTCCAAGGCACCAACAGTGGCTGCCGCCGCTGCCGCCTCTTCCAGGGAACTGGCTCTCTGGCTCTCTTTAAAGTATTCAATCTTTTATTGTCTTTTCATAGCCTTTACTGGTGCTGAACATCTCTCTGCTCATCTCTGCTGCTCGGCAGCCCCTTTGTAATGCCTTGTCTTTCCACATGGTTCCCTCACCATTCTCTTAGTTGATTAACATTTCTTTATATGCACAGCCTTATGCCTCAACCACAGGAGAATTCATAAAGTCAGAATTCACACTGTGCCTGTTTTCCATAGATTTACTCCCTATTTATTCCACACTGTTTTAATGCATATTTGCAGGAAAATTTATCTATTTGAAATGTGACCCTGGGGGAGGGGTGGGGGGTGGAGTGCAAAAGCAAGAGAAGATGAACACCCATAAAATTCAGATGCAACACATGAAGAAGAAGTGATAAATCAATTAATTGTTTTAATGGATGGAAAGCAATGATAAGATATGAGGTGATGGCATAGGCCAAATCCATTAATAGACATATCTGCAATAGACCCATTGAAATGAATGGGACTTATTAATGACAATTTATGTCCCATTCATTTCAATGGGTCTGCTCTAGAGATGGACAGATAGTTCTTTCATTCAAACTTTCTGATGAAAAGCTGATTAAATGATATTATAACTTAATTAGGCATCCTTCAGTCTCGAAAGACTATGGTAACGTGCTCTGTATGGAGGACTTGGAACAGCGTCTAGTGTGACTGAGATGTGATAAATGCTCACAACATTTTTTTCATTTTTTTAAAGTTTCTCTCATCATGCAGAAGTTAATGGCCAAGATGTCCCCTTGCACCAGCAACGTTTCCAGACTTTCCCCCAAAACAAGACCTTGGTCTTATTTTCCTCTTCATCTTTTAGCTGTATTTCAGAAAACAGAATTTCCCTCCTTTATCCCCCCCCCATTTTTCTTCCACGAATGAATCCAAATGCTGCACAACTTAATGCCCTTTGCTATAAATCCTGCGTAGGAAACAAATCATTCTGTACAGAAATTGTAACTGTCCTACACAACATAGCCTTTCTTCCAGAAAAAGAAAAAGCAGGAAACATCCAAGAAATCCTGTAAGATAACTTGTGGGGCGTGGATCTCATTCAAAGATAGTTGGCTGAAAAGAGAAAGAGTCTTGTGTGGGATTTTTTTCTATTCCATTTATTTCCAAGGACATCCCTAACCAGCTTTATACAAGACGACATTTAGATAGGACTGGCTTAATAATAAATAAATAAAAGGATGGTTTAACTGAGCACTCTGTTGCTTTCACTTTGTATTCTGATGTGTGAGATAGGCACTAGAAATCATGTAGTAGCACAATTATGTAGATGAAGTATGTGAGTGTAGAAACAGTGGCTTGTTTTCTAAAATTTTGCCACATGGTCAGAAAGAATTTCTACTTGTGAAAAGAGATTCACTTTCTTTCTGTGACTGCAACACTCCTTTAATCCACTGGTTCTTAACCTTGGGTTACTCAGGAGTTTTGGACTGCAACTCCCAGAAGCCTTCACCACCAGCTGTCCTGACTGGGGTTTCTGGGAGTTGCAGTTCAAAAGCATCCGAGTAACAAAGGTTAAGAACCACTGCTTAATCTACTCAGATTATTTGTTACTGAGAAATTAACAGCTCTGGAGCACTCTCCCCCCACAATACTCTTGCATAGCCATATCATCATAACACTAACAGTATAAATTTTGGAGGCCAAATTGCCTTGGGTTAAGACTAAGTCACATGACTTTGCACACAACAAAGAAAGTCTATTCGTTCTTTATTGGTCAGTAGCCAAGCAGGCCTTGTGTGTGTTCTGTGCCATAAAATTCAAACTGATTTATAGAGACAGAAATAAGGCTTTCAAAGTAAGTGAGATATTTAAGGAGAGGTTTTACCAGTTCCACTCCCCAGTGAGTTTCCATGGCCAAATTGGGATCTGAACCCTCTTCTCCAGAGTCCTAGTCTGTCACCCTATCCACTATCCACTATACCACACTGGGAATTCAGTGTGACACACCTTACACATATACAAAAATTAAATCAACTCCATAAACTAACGATTGCATCTAACATTTAAGTTAAAATAAACAATCAACAACGAGATAAAATAAATATCCTAGCACAAAGATCAGATAATAACATTCACACACACACACACACACACACACACACACACACACACACACACACACACACACACATTTAGCAGTGAATTCCATCTTTCCATGGTCCATTTAACAGATTTGGCGGTCTTATAAGATATGTGGATCCTACAGGGTAATGATATTGGACAGAGTATTGGACTAGTTCTCCGGAGACCTGAGTCCGATTCTCCAGTTCTGTTGGGGGGCATGGAACTGGTAAACTTCTTAAATACCTCACTTAGCTGGTCATCTCTTTTATGTGACTTGACAGCACATAACAACAAAAAAGCTATGTAGTCTATGCCACTAAAAAAAAAAAAATCACTATACCTAGTGGTGAACTGCTTATGATACTGTTAAAGATTCAGTATATTGGTTTCTCAGGTCAGCATACAAGGGACATTCAAATAAGAAATGTATCATGTCTTCCACTTGTAGCAAGCTGAAGGGCAATGTCTGCTTACACTGTGTTAGTCCATGTAACATCCCTAAACCCCATTCAATTGCAGGGAGCTCAGTCAACATTTAGTTAAAAGCCACCTCAGCTTGCCAACAAAAGACAAGCATGAAGCAACCTTTCCAAAAGGGAAAGAAAGACCTTTGTATATCCTATTGGGATTGCAACGATCTCCAGTAACATCTCTGTGGAGTCTGGGAATGGACAATACAATGACAAATGCAATTCAGTGTAGCTACAAGGAGAAAAAAAACCCCAACACATTCACAGGGGGCTCAACTGTCAAAGTCTTACCAGGAACGGGATCTTAAAGTTGTAGAAGACAGATCAGTAAAAATGTGCATTTGTAACTTCACCACAGAAATATCTGTTGGGAAATCAACAGCTGGAGAATGAGATAAGCAGTGCCCTCACTGTGTCCACATTTGTGCTCTAAACGCCTTTCCTTTGATGTTGATTTCCACTTTTAGAAGCGGTGCCAGGGTTCTTATTGCATATTTTTATATTAATGTGTAGTTAGCTCCTGACACCAAGCATTTTGTTCCAAGTAAGTGGAAGTTTTTTTTATTGCTCCTATAATAAGAACACTAATAGGCTGATGAGAATAAAACCATTTATCAGATTTATTATTATGCACTTAAAAATAACTTTGAAACTGACAATCTTTATCAGTTGAACATGTAGTGAAATTTAAAGCCCTGTACAGCATGATTGTTGCAGAATGGACATTTCCATAAAATCCCTTTAAAATTAAACCACAGCGCTTCATTGTGACAGATTCAAGTCAATACATCAATATTTAGTCTTATGATCCTACTCAATCTTTAAAGATAATCAGCTGTAGTTTTTCTACCAACAAGACATTAAAAATGAATTGTGAATGCTTTTTTTGGTATGGATTTTTCCATTCAACTATACACAATCAAATGTGCAGTGCCCAGATCAGACCATGGATCCCCTTTGCATAGTGGCCAACTATGTGATTATTGGAAGCTCACAGCAAAGCAGGATTTCCACAGCACCCTCCCATTTCCCAGCAACCAATATACAGATGTATACTCCCTCTTCTAGTTGAAGTTATATCCTAATAATCTGTAGATAATCTTATCCTCTGTTAAATTAGTTGGAAAGTAGCTGGAAAGTTTCATAGTGCTAGTAAAAACTATGTACCAATTTGGTTCTGAGTTATGGCGACTCTTTCCAAGGCTTCCAGGTACAGAATAGTCCAAAGTGGTTTACCATTCCCTTCATCTGGGGGCAATTCTAGAACTGTGCAGATGGGCTGGTACATGGATTGGCTCTTCTCCACAATGAGAAATCAAACTCCCAACCTCTTATGAAATTTAGGGCTCAGTTACATGCCATAATATTCCTGTTTTTGCATTGAGTTTAGCATGCTTGAAATTAATTTAAAAACATCCACCTAAATAACATACAGCTAAGTGCACATTCCTCTGGTTGGAAAGTGAGTTTTTGTAAACACTCATACGGGGGGGTGTTTATTTTAACTCAACTATGAACGTGATTTATTTTGAATTATTTTGCCATGTGTGAATTCCTGTGTGAGAGTAAATTATGTCTGTGGGGGTTTGTCAAGTACTGAATAGGTATAAGCTCTAACATAGATCTAGCTCTATGCCATTTTGAAATACATAAAAAATATTAAAGTAAATAATAAAAGTTTGTACAGTATATACCAAAACCCTGCTTTCATTCACTGGGTGTATCCCCTTCCCCTCCATCAGCATTCCAATCAGATACAGTATGCAGGAACTTTTAAAAGATGGGAAATTGGGTCAGCATGGGGAGGGGGAGAAGGGCAGATATTTAACTCTTTTCTTAAAGACCCAAAGGATGCTTTATTTCCATCAGATCAGAACAAGCCCAAGTTCCTAAACCCAAATGCATGAACAGCAGCAGCAATGAGAAGAAAGGAAACTGTTTCCACAAGTTAGTTATCTTCTAACTGGCTGTCTAAAGCTGCTGTGAGTCTCCTTAATAACTAACAAATGAGAAAAAAGGGAGGAGGGGAGAGGCATAGTAACATGACAACAAGAAGGGCAGTGGCAGTGGTGAGATCCCTGCAGTGTGAAAACCTGATGTGCTGAAGAATGATAAGGATGAGACTGTGAATATTCCTTTATTTGGGGATCTGACAGATGACTGATGCAGCCACTCTTTTGCTGCCATTGGGCTCAGAAAATGGAACTGAGAAAAAAGGGAATTAGTTATCTGGATTGGGGAGATATTTGAGACTCTTGTTTTCCTGCCTATCAGCTCATTGCCCTGTTTGCCGTTCCCATGCAGACTCTCAAGGAAAGGGTACAGGAATGCAGGAATAAAGTTGTCCCAAGAGAACAAACACACCAATATACAAACCATAGACTTTAAATCAATTTCAAAACCCCTGGTCCAGCTCACACTTGCCTGTGCAATCCAACACAGTGAAAGACACACTACAGTTTTATTTTACAAGTTCAGTTAGAACTCTGCAACACAAGTCAATTAAATAAGACCTAGGTACAATGTGTGGAAATAGATTTGGCAGATTAATGATGTTTAGCGGTGAAGGACATTGTGAGTCTGTGGATGGAATTACAGGTGCTTAAGATTTGTCCTTGGGTAACAAAGGGACACTATCAAGGAATCAGATGGGGGGGGGTAGTGTAAAAGCAAACATAATATTTATGCTAAAGAAGAAACATTTTCTGCTACAATTTCCTTCCAATCAAGCTAATGCAACAATACCCAATCAGCATATTATTTTTGTCCTTTGCCTCCTTGGCTACATTCAGGAGAGTGGCAAGATTTAAAATTCTTCAATAAAATAAATTAAATCCTTCCGCCACACACCTCACTCCCATGATTGGCTATCCACTGTTCACCCATCTTTGACAATGGCAGTGCAGAGATTACTGTTGTCATTGGCAACCAGTGACTCTGGGTGTCTGAAAATAATCCTTGCCTGAGCAGTATAGATAGAGTTAGCTGTATTTTACTGCTGCTTCTCCCTGGAATCCTCCTGTGAATATGTTTTTTTAAAAAGTTGTGTTTTTTTGTTGAGGACTTTTCCTTCCATGCCTTTAGGCAGTGAAGAGGAATCACAGAAATAAATAAATAGAAACCCTAATCTTAGCTTGGGAAATACTATCTGAGCAGAGGTTTATCATCCAGTGTACAGAACTGGTGTGCCATTAGGCAGAGGGAGATGGGCACCTCAGGCAGCAGAGGGTGTCACAAAGGGGCAGGAAATTGTTAAATGTGTTGGTATTTTATTTTTGTAGTCCAGGATGGGGAAAGATGCTTGTGGGTGGGTGGGTTTTCCCCCTACTTACCTCCAAATAATTTGGCTGGCTCAGGGTGCTATGTAACTTCATGATGAAGGATAAGGGTGCCTCTCTGTGGAATATCCTGAGCCACGTCTACTTGATTTAAATGGGGAATAGGGCTGGACAACATGCTGTGGATCTGTACGCATCAAATGTTGGAAGCCCCTACCCAGTTGAAGCTTCCAGGAGCACATAGTTTTTCCATGTTTTTCTTTAAAATGGTATGTCCCCTTTTTAAAGGCTATTTTAAAAGAAAAACCCACTAGAAGCCTCTGATCTAAATCATCCCCCTGGTTAAGCACATAGTGGAGAATTGGGTGTGCTTTGGATACAGCTTCCCCAATCTGCCTGTAATTCACCTATTATTTGTTTACCATGCCAGATGTAAAACTTCTAATACTTTACCAAGGAGGAAAGAATATGGATGTTTCCACAGGGCTTTTGGTGGTGGGAACTCTGATACAGGATATCCCCTGCAAAGTCAGAGCTCTGTCTCCAGCCTTCAAGATGTATATTTGATCTTTCCAAGGACACTCTTCCAAAGATACAGGCTTGTACTGTAAAAACATTACGTGAGAATCTATCCGGTGCATGTCTGTATGTAACTTTTTTCTCCTCTCCCTCCCTGTCTCTCTCTGGTTTTCAATCCAAATTTCAATATATTACTATTACCTAACTGTTAGGTGAGTTCCATGAAGTCCTTGTATCTTGTCGCAGATGGATAGTTCTCTCTATCTCACCTACATTCAAACTTCTTAACCTCACCAACAACAAGTTGAAGTTGATTCCGATGTTGGCAGGTTTTTCTGTTTCATTGCCATTTCTCTCTCATTCCAAACCTCCCTGATCTGACAGCATGCATACAGGATTGTTCAGACCTATTCAGTATTAAGGGCCCTTAAATCTCTACCTTGAGATGCATGTGTAGGATGTAGGCTTCCCTTACAATCCACCAACATCTAGCCATTCCCAGCCCAACCCCTGCATCTCCTGCCTCCAGGATTTCAAACCTCTCATCTCTCTTACCCCATGTATTTAAAAAAGATGAAGGGCGGCACAGGAAAGATATTCTCAGAACATATCAGGCTTTAAAGATATCTTATTCTCAGTTCCAGTGTATTCCTGACAAATCCCACTGCATTCTCATCCCAACATAGCTCACATTGTTTTGCAAGAATGCTTTGCTAAAGAATTTGCACATATGTACTTTTACATTTTTTTTAAATGGCATGTATTTTTGGTACCCATTTTAATATACTTATTTTGTTACGAGTGCTTTCTGTTAACAACAGCATGTGCCTATCTACTTATCAATAATACATATTTCTAGCTATTCACAAATTTTGGAAATAAGGCATGCTTCCTCTTGAAATAGTGATCCCACAAGGTGTAAAATGGATGTTTTCACTGAGAATTTTGGAATCCAATAAAATTCATTTCCATCTCAAGTACATTATCGAGTGTACATATGTCTAACTGGGTTTCTCTTGCTTCCCACTTAAAGATGGACCAGATTCACCTGGGTCCTGCATTGCGGCTGGAGCAGAAGCCTGGCCTCCCATGCTCCCCCTTGGCTCTGTAATGGCAGCTGCCACATGGCAGGCCATGGGGGAGCCTGGGAGAATGACAGTGGGGTTAAGGGTTGCACTGGCTGGCACGACCAGGGGTCAGGGCCAGCTGCACCCCCCAGATAAAAGGGGGGCACTCCCAGGCCAGGCTTGTGAAGGCCTTAGTAGTGTTCACCCTCCCCACCCACCCCATGCTTGGTACAGTTAGGAGTTGTTAAGAATGGTTTATATTTGACGGGTAGTTTTTTATTGCAACTCATTTTGTATCCATGTCACAGCTTTGCTGGTGGTTTGGGAGCATTGGAGATGGATCCAGGGGAAGGTAGAGGATGGGCGGGGTCCTGCCCACCACTGTCACTGAACCTTCTCCCTTTTTGGGGGGGTAGGAGCAAGGACAAGGGCTGCCCCAGCTCGGGGGGGGGGGCAGGGATTTGGCCTTGCCCTTGGGTGACAGGGACAGTGATTGGCCGAAGAGCACATGATGCGTTTCCTATTTCAGTGATGAGTAGAATGCAGACATCCAAAGTTCCGGGCCATAACTCTAACCACTACACTGTATTGTTGTATATTTGTAGTTCCAGAAGTGTAGGAACTGATTCTGACACTGAACTCCCAACTCCCTCAGTAAACTAAAGTTAACAAGATGATTTAGGGAAGTGTGTGGATATTAAAGTCTTATTCTAAAAATGAAACCAATCTAAATTTGAAAAGTATTTAATCTGCCCTTCTACCCAAGAGCTCAGAAAATCACTGAACCATCCCTGAGATGATATGATAACAAAAGCAACATCTAAAGTATGAATAAATTGCTAATTATATTCTTATATTCCAAAGTATTGGTTTGGCTAACCTTCATTATTCTTCCTATTTCAAAGTGAATTCCCCTCAATTGTATATCACACCTCCTTATTTCAGAATTGAGGGTTGAAAATATATAATTAGTGCTAAAATACCTTACCTAAAACTTAATTTGCTGTAATATGTTTTAAATGACCTGGTTTCCCATGTATATTTATGTATTTGTGTTTTTTGTTTTGTTGGGGTTTTTTGAGAGGAAAAGCTCACCCGTCCTAATGGGTTTCTGGGGGATGCTGAATTTGTTATGTTTATTTATTTTATTTATTTTATTTATTTTATTTATATGCCGCCCACTCTACCCAGAGGTCTCTGGGCGGCTTACAATAATTAAAATTCAATACAATAAGATGATTAAAATACAATTATAATACAATTAAAATACAATTAAAATTGCCATCATCAGGACCCACAGTTGTTATTTCAATTAAAAGCCTTCTGGAACAGGAAGGTTTTGACCTGGCGCCGAAATGTCATCAACGTCGGCGCCAGACGGATTTCAGTTGGGAGGGCGTTCCATAGTCTGGGGGCAGCTGCCGAAAAGGCCCTTTGTCTACAAGCCATCCCTCTTACCTCTTTGAGGGATGGCTCTTTCAAAAGGGCCCCCTGGCTAGATCTTAACTGCCGGGTAGGCTCATATGGAAGGAGGCGGTCCTTCAAGTATCCAGGGCCCAAGCCGTTTAGGGCTTTATATGTCAAAACAAGCACTTTGAATTGGGCTCGGGCAGCAACTGGTAACCAATGTAAATTGAACAGAATTGGCTTGATGTGATCTCTAGCGGCTCCACCACTCACCAGCCGCGCAGCTCGATTCTGGACCAGTTGCAGTCGCCGGACCGTCTTCAAAGGCAGCCCCACATAGAGCGCATTGCAATAATCTATACGAGATGTTACCAGTGCGTGTGTAACTGTCATGAGACTCCGCTCGTCCAGGTAGGGCCGCAGCTGGTATAATTTCCGCAGCTGAAGGAAGGCGCCTCTGGCCACCGAGTCCACCTGGGCTTCCAAAGTTAGACTGGGGTCCAGGAGCACCCCCAGGCTGCGGACCCTGTCCCTTAGGGGGAGTGTAACCCCATTCAGGGCAGGGAAATGGCCCTCCAACCTGTCCGGCGAAGCACCCACTAACAGCACTTCCGTCTTGTCTGGATTGAGTTTCAATTTATTAACCCTCATCCAGTCCATTATCAGGTCCAGACACGAGTTCAGCACAGAAACCGCCTCACCTGGATTGGTGGAAAACGAGAGGTAGAGCTGAGTGTCGTCAGCATATTGCTGACTCCTCAGCCCAAACCTCCTGATGACCTCTCCCAGCGGTTTCATGTAGATGTTAAACAGCATGGGGGACAGTATCGAGCCCTGAGGAACCCCATGACATAAATGCCATGGGGCAGAGCAACTGTCCCCCAGCACCACCTTCTGGACACGGTCAGCTAGGAAGGAGCGGAACCACCGTAAAACAGTGCCCCCAACTCCCAACCCAGCCAGCCTATCCAGAAGGACACCATGGTCGATGGTGTCGAAAGCCGCTGAGAGGTCCAGGAGTATCAACAGGGTCACACTCCCCCTGTCTCTCTCCCGGCAAAGGTCATCATACAGGGCGACCAAGGCTGTCTCTGTACCAAAACCCGGCCTGAAACCCGATTGAAATGGATCCAGAAAATCCGTTTCATCCAGCAGCGCCTGGAGTTGCCCGGCCACAACCCGCTCCAACACCTTGCCCAAATAAGGGAGGTTCGCCACTGGTCGGTAGTTGACCACCAGCCTTGGGTCCAGGTTAGGCTTTTTAAGGAGTGGTCGAATTACCGCCTCTTTCAAGGCGGTAGGGACCACTCCCTCTCTCAGAGAGGCGTTCACGGCCTCCTGGACCCAAGTGCGAACCCCCCTGGCAGATCTTCCAATTAGCCAAGATGGGCAAGGGTCGAGCGGCGTGGTGGTAGAACGGACAGATCCAAGCACCCTGTCCACATCCTCGGGTCTCAACAATTGAAACTCATCCATTAAAGTTTGACCTAAGCACGGCACACTGGACACATCTTCCGATTTTGCAGTAACAGTGGAGTCCAGCCCACTGCGAATCTGAGCGATTTTTTCCTCAAAATGAATAGCAAACTCATCACAGCGAGCTGATGAGCAGTCCGGGACCTCCACCAGGTTTCCCGGTTGAAGAAGATCCCGGACCACCCGAAACAGCTCTGCTGGACGATATTCTGAGGAAGCAATGCGGCTGGAGAAATATTGCCGTTTCGCCAGCCGTATTGCCACGAAATAGGCCCGATAATGGGCTCTAAGTCGTGTTCGATCGGATTCCCAGCGGGACTTCCTCCACCTGCGCTCTAGCCGTCTCCCCTCTCGCTTCATCGCCCGCAGTTCAGAAGTATACCAAGGAGCTGTCTGGGCTCGGCGAGCAGGGAGAGGGCGCTTAGGCGCAATCGTGTCAACCGCCCGGGTCATCTCCCTATTCCATAGGGTGACCTGAGCTTCGACAGGAGCGCCGACCATATCAGACGGATAATCCCCCAGAGCATTCAGGAAACCATCCGGATCCATTAGTCTCCGGGGGCGGATCATCTTAATCGATCCCCCACCCTTGCAGAGGGAAGAAGAAGCTAATAGACTGAACTTGACCAGGAAGTGGTCTGACCATGACAATGGGGTCACAACCAGCCCCTCCACATCCAAATCACCACCTTCCAGTCCCGTTGAGAAAACCAGGTCCAAGGTATGGCCCTTCTCATGTGTCGGGCTGATGACACATTGAGACAGCCCCATGGTTGTCATGGCGGCCATGAAGTCCTGAGCCGCCCCAGTCAAGGCAGCCTCGGCATGGATGTTGAAGTCTCCCAGCACCAACAGCCTGGGAGTCCTCAACACCAGGTCCGAGACAACCTCCGTCAGCTCAGGTAGGGAGACCGTTGGTACGCAGCAGGGTGGGCGGTACACCAACAGAATCCCTAATCTGTCTCGTAAGCCCAACACACAATACAGGCCCTCAAGACCTCCTCTCAAAGGGACAGGAAGCCTGGTCAAGGAGATAGAACTCCTATAGACTATAGCAACTCCCCCTCCCCGACCCTCCGAGCGACACTGGTGCTGGACTGAGTACCCAGGAGGACACAGCTGGGAGAGGGGGACACCACCTTCCTCTCCCACCCAGGTCTCAGTAATGCACGCCAGGTCAGCCCCCTCATCCAGAATTACATCATGGATGAGGGCAGTTTTATTTTGTACTGACCTGGCGTTCATCAACAGCACCGTGTGGCTCGAGGGTTTGCTGATATGGTCGCCTGATACCATTTGGTTGGAGGTAGGACTAGAAGAGGGGATAGATGTAAGATATCTAACCTCTCTTCTCCCACGCGGGCGTGTTCTACCCCCACCGCCATTCCTTCCCCTACCCAGCACCACCTCAATGGCTGCCCCCTCCAACGCCCTCCCCCCTTCCTGTTCCATCAGGTCCACTGTGGGTCTTTATACAACCTGATGGCAATTAATAATACTAACAGTTAAAACAAACAAGAACAAACCCACACCCCTTCTAATGCCCCTTCTCCCCTCCCAGCCAGGTGGCTGGTGTTAAGGAAGGGGTGGCGTGGCCCAAAGCAGCAGCAGCAGCAGGGTCCCGGTCCTGAAGGGTAGGGGGAGTGCAGGCCAGAAACACTCCCAGACACTGTCTCTCACCCAGTGCCTGGGGACGGCAGATGTTACCAGCAACTCCCCCGAAGACAGGAACGTTGCTCTCAGAGAGCCCTGGCACCGGCTTCTTGCTTTTAAAGCTTCCCTCCCCTCCCAGCCAGGTGGCTGGTGTTGAGGAAGGGGTGGGTTTGCCCAAAGCAGCAGCAGCAGCAGCAGCAGCAGGGTCCCGGTCCTGAAGGGTAGGGGGAGTGCAGGCCAGAAACACTCCCAGACACTGTCTCTCACCCAGTGCCTGGGGACGGCAGATGTTACCAGCAACTCCCCCGAAGACAGGAACGTTGCTCTCAGAGAGCCCTGGCACCGGCTTCTTGCTTTTAAAGCTTCCCTCCCCTCCCAGCCAGGTGGCTGGTGTTGAGGAAGGGGTGGGTTTGCCCAAAGCAGCAGCAGCAGCAGCAACAGGGTCCCGGTCCTGAAGGGTAGGGGGAGTGCAGGCCAGAAACACTCCCAGACACTGTCTCTCACCCAGTGCCTGGGGACGGCAGATGTTACCAGCAACTCCCCCGAAGACAGGAACGTTGCTCTCAGAGAGCCCTGGCACCGGCTTCTTGCTTTTAAAGCTTCCCTCCCCTCCCAGCCAGGTGGCTGGTGTTGAGGAAGGGGTGGGTTTGCCCAAAGCAGCAGCAGCAGCAGCAACAGGGTCCCGGTCCTGAAGGGTAGGGGGAGTGCAGGCCAGAAACACTCCCAGACACTGTCTCTCACCCAGTGCCTGGGGACGGCAGATGTTACCAGCAACTCCCCCGAAGACAGGAACGTTGCTCTCAGAGAGCCCTGGCACCGGCTTCTTGCTTTTAAAGCTTCCCTCCCCTCCCAGCCAGGTGGCTGGTGTTGAGGAAGGGGTGGGTTTGCCCAAAGCAGCAGCAGCAGCAGCAACAGGGTCCCGGTCCTGAAGGGTAGGGGGAGTGCAGGCCAGAAACACTCCCAGACACTGTCTCTCACCCAGTGCCTGGGGACGGCAGATGTTACCAGCAACTCCCCCGAAGACAGGAACGTTGCTCTCAGAGAGCCCTGGCACCGGCTTCTTGCTTTTAAAGCTTCCCTCCCCTCCCAGCCAGGTGGCTGGTGTTGAGGAAGGGGTGGGTTTGCCCAAAGCAGCAGCAGCAGCAACAGGGTCCCGGTCCTGAAGGGTAGGGGGAGTGCAGGCCAGAAACACTCCCAGACACTGTCTCTCACCCAGTGCCTGGGGACGGCAGATGTTACCAGCAACTCCCCCGAAGACAGGAACGTTGCTCTTAGAGAAATATATGTTTCAGAAATTCAAATAAGTCACTGTTATGCCATCTAGAAGTTATTAAACTTGGTCATAAAATAAACTAATTTCCACATATTTTATTTGATATAAAAACCAGCAATCTATAATATATATATAAATATATATATAAACAAAATGCAATAAATGAATATAAAATGTGGTCTTAAAAAAACACATTTTGGGAAATGAGAGTACTACATGTATGAAAGTATCTCATGCCTTTTTGGAGTAAAATTTAAGGGTCCTTCAGGGCTTTTGGAGTGCCAGGAAACACAAATAGTGAAATATGAAACAGACTTTTCCTTTTAATGTAAAATTAAAGGACCACTATCCAAAAATATGAAAGTGAAAGAAAACAAAACACACACCCCATGAAAACCCCCAAAACTAAAGAAATATGAAAATATTCGCATCCCTACATACAGCTTCAAGCCCAGACTTTTGAAACCAGTGAGATGCTAGCTTTGGAAGCAAAGATGGAATTCACTTGTGAGTCAGAAGATATTTGTTCTTCCTACAATGATGTTTCACAGCTCCTCAAGTTGCAAATCAGCTTGCAGATATTCAGCAATTGGTCAACAGGAGATAAGCCCCAGATTCCATTGCCAATTGATTGTGCACACATGAAATCTTCAGACGGATGATGCACAAAGCCTTGGACATGAATGGGCAAATATATAAGCTTCAGGTTTTTTTCCTGCATTTTATTTTGCAAGGATTCTTTAATCATGACATATTTAAAGAAATTTGCTAATTTTGGTGGATTCTTACATAGAATGGCGTAGAACAAAATTCTCAACTGTCTCTAGTGGGGGGCTTCAGATCTGTGGGCTCCTGCTGTGTGTGGTAAGGACCCAAGGCCTGCAGGAAAACTCTCCTCTGGCATGTGAACTGTTTCTGGGTGTTAATCCAGAACAAACTCATCCCTCTGCAAAAATCATTCCCCTCACCTTTGTAGGGATGGTATGATTTGTCCTATAGAAAGAAATTACCATTATCGGGCCCAGAAAAAAAATCAAGGCTTGCTTTGTGGAACAAAAGGGCTACTGTCCCACAGCATGCTGGGACACTGCCTGAAAGCAATGGTACCACCCAGTTTTTAATTCCCAGCATCAGTTTCCAGGTTCCTATCTTTTGCTTGGTAGTTTCCCAAGGCTTTGCAGCAGCAGTTATTATGAACTAGCTTTCTGGATTCGTTCACTCACATAATGCACTCTCGAGATCTGCCAGTGTGAGATCTGAAAAGCATTTGGCTAATGAGACATCTCTATTTTAGTCTCCTGATTATGCCAGGTGTTAAAGGGAAGTGCATTTCTCTGTTAGTATTCATGCTGGGAGCTGTACCTCATAGCTATGGAGCTATGTGACTAAGTCAATGGTGCCCTAAAGTACTTCCAATGACAGAAGGATTGATCGAAGGATAACAGCAGAATTCAACAGTTCTATCATCAAAAAAGGCTGAAATAAAATATCTCAAATGCTTCTGCCATCTAAGTCATTGATTCATTCCAGTGAAGTCCGTTTGTTTATAACCAGTTGCTTCTCCCCAAACTAATTGGAGTTAACTGATGATAGACAGAGCCTCTGCAGTATTTCACCATCACCCCATACAAAGCCATCTGCTTTTGCTTCCATATTTGTCCCCCCACAAAATAAATGTGCAGACATTCTTCAGATTAGAATGTAAAGCCGTACCCTTGCTCATCACCCTCATCCTTTTCTCACCCTCCTTTGCCTGTTTCCCATACTGACATTTAGACGGTAAAGTTGATGGGTTATAGACACCTCTGTTGCTTGCATTACTCTACAAAATGCTTTATAGTCTGTGATACACAACGTAAGAAAAAGGAATTATATTACATGAATGTTTAATATGTGTGAGCACCAGCCATAAGATTTTGTTTGCACCTCAGTTTGGTTATTTGGAAAGAGCCTGATTCAGCTCTTATTGATTTGGAGACCACTAAATTCAGCTCAGATCCAAATTCAAATTTCGGTTTAGGTCTTTGTGCTTCCCATTGACTGTATGTGGAAATCAAGAAATGGTTCTTCCTTTCTTCCATTTTGTCAACATTAGCTAACACTTTTAGGCACAGTAACTACTGAGTATTTTTCATGACATCCACATGTTTCATGGACACCCTTAGCACAGCATGTTCTGGATATGACCGAGGCATGTGTAGTTGTGGCCAAATGTTCTTTCTTCAGCAGTGGGCATAGTTGACATATTAAGACAATGGTCAAAGGTCCGAAATGCTGATCCTCCCCAGCGCTACTTTTTCCAACCTACCCCCCTCAAACACAACCAGGATTATTCTAATAGACCTTAACCCACAGAGCCAGTGAATGAAAACTCTATTACAGAGATGGCAAATCATCATCTTTCAAATGTTTTTGGCTTGGAACTCCCATCAGTCCAGTAGTGATGGATGATGGGAACTGTGATTCAACAATATTTGGAATTCACAGGGTCCCCATCCCTACTGAATATCCATGACAAGGGAATAATTTTGAACTCATCAACCCTACATTGCTACCATCCTTCTCTACAGAATGGACAGGATGAGACTTTAGTTGAGACATGGTTGTCATGGAGGCAATAGAATTGTAACCTGGAACAGATGATGGAGTCTGTGCATGGAGGTGATACCCCCTACAACAATCTACCTCAGCAAGGCCAGCACCACCCAAAGCCTCTTTCTGCCAGCTAGTGTGTACCACTTCTATAAACATTAGGTGTTTACTGGATGAGGTACCATGATATGGGGACAGAATTGTGATAGACTATGGCAACTTGGAAAAGATAATCGGATTTGATGGCCTTTCCAAAATGAGCCCAAGAACCTCAAATATTATACTCAGAATCCTGATGAAAAGCCAGGCTTTATCTCTATGTTTGCAAGCATGGAAGACCCAGCAACTTTCAAGTATACATGTTTAGGATCAGAATGTCATTTTTTTCCCATTCCCCTTCTACTTACACACATTTTTAAAAAGTGTCCACGGAAAAGAGTAGATTTATAAAACTGTTTTATGTGTAGCCTCACAAGAGTTATCTCCTTCATGTTGCAAAGGTGATAATTGATACTGATTGCCTTCAAGGTGAGCTCAAGAAAGTGTGTAATAGTATTGCTATGGTCTGTCTACTTTACATGCATTGCCTTTCAGAAAATAACAAAAGCACCACCGGTGTCATATTTTTACATGTTTGAATCATGAGAACATATTTGTTGTACAAGAGGCGTTTAGAATAGTTTTCAGCTCAATGTTTCATCTCAAGCCATTGAATTATTCCCCTCAATTTTTAAAAAAAAAGTGTAACAGGAGCCAATATTTGCTAATGGCTAAAATTTGAGCTTGGATTTGGGCTTGTAGCTATCCCCCATGTGGGTCATTTATGTCAGTTATCAAGACATAGCCCATGTTCAGACCCATGTTTCTTCTTGCTCTTCCCTTGTAACACATTGTGATCTGGAGAATGATGATGTGTGCTGCTGATGTGAGGAAATTAATGCAGAAATAAGGAGACCTTTGGTCAGATCCAGCAGGACTCTTCTTTTATATCTCCTGTCCTTCTAATCTGCGATGATGGGGCATCAAATTTTTATCACTGAAAACTATGTGTTCCCTTGTGCATTCTCCAGATGACATAATCTATTATTTGCTCCTCCATTACCTGATTGGAGGACTTCTCTAATCTCCACAGTCTTCCTCAGCAGCTGGCAAGATGTTTGTAATATAAATGTCAGAGATTTTTTTTTTTCATATGGAGGAGCATAAAGACAGGACAGGCAGAGAAAGAGAGATAAGATAAAATCACATTTTTCTGTGACCCAAATTAGACATTGTTAAGAGTTAGAGTTGCTGCTGCTACTTGTTGAGGTTCTTAGATCTTTGAAGGCATAATGTTCCTGTCTAAATCCTCATTTTACAAAGTCAACTACAATGTTAGAATCCTGTGTTTGTAGTCCACATGCTGCTGGGCTACAAATTTGTCTTATAACTGATCATTGGCTAGAATTGATGAGAGTCTGAGTCTGGCAGTATCTGCCACACTGACACCGATTCCTTCACTTATCCTCTAATATAACTAACACAGAGTATTATGTAATTGTGTGTAATCTCTATTTGCCCTTGCAACCAATCAAATAGAACCGGGGTGTGGAAAGAAGGTATCCCTTGCAATGATTGAACTTCAAATGCTATTTGTATCCGATACTGCAAAAAAAGAGTGAAGAGACATGGCACAGTGGCAGCTTTATGTCTTTCATGGTATCATTGAATTAATCCTAACACTATCTTTTTTCAGTTAAACCCATGGTTAAACTTGATGATATATTTAAAGCATACTCAGAAGAGGTGCTCCATCAAGTAATAAAATGTTTGCTTGTCACAGTATACGATTGTCCTCTTTTATGATTACAAGAAGAGGGTGCTCAAACTGTTTGGTTTGCTCTGGCATATTTACCTTGATATACTTTCATTATGAATTTTATTATCTGACTGTGCTGGTTACAGTTACCTAATCACAAGAGCTCACCTAGAGATTGCACTCTTGCATTCCTGTATGAAGACTGGACAAAGTGTGAAAATAAATGTGAGAATGTTTTTACCTATGCTAGGATGCCTTTCTTGCTCCTGGAGGGATTTGCTGTTTGTTAATGAGCTACTGTGGAGAATCTTATGGTGAGCGTCACAGCTGGTACCTTTTGCACTGCATTTCTTCTACACCCTGCCTCCATCAAACCACCTATCATCTTGGTCCAATATGAGTACATCTTGGACTTGTCCACCCAAAAGACTTGACACAAAAACACAACAGGAGCAATATAGTATATGTGGTCCAATGCAAAGAGGAGTGTTTGGAGCTCTACACTGGAGAAACCAAACAGCCACTAAACAGGAGAATGGCCCAGTGCAAGAGGGGCAATGGCTCAGGACCTCAATCAGCAGTGTTCCTTCATATGAAGTAAAAAGTGTTGTAATGTCAATCTGTAACATGCCTTCTCTTTAAGGGTTAACACTGAAAGAACCTCATGTGTTTCCTGTGACTAATTAGGCTTATAAAATCTAGCCTTTTTTACCCTCTTTCACACCCTCTATCTTGATGGTGTGAAGCTACTGAGCGAGGCAGAAGCTTTTGTGTTTGCCTGTTTGTCGGCGTTACCTAAACGGCAGTTGCTTACCCTGTTCAGCTATTTTTGTTATATTACATATATTAGTTTTAGTGCTTTATTTATTTCTTAGGGCCTCCCGTTTACCCTTCCCTAAGAGATCTAGATAAAATGTATATATGAACCTCTTATCTCATTGTCTCGCAGCCTCATTATTTTCCCAACAAAAAGGACACTCCTTTGATGACTAAGATATACTCATTTTGGACCAAGAAAATAGGTAGTTTGAGAGAGGGGTCAGGGAAGCCATACATGTGCATATAGGAAATCCCTCATTCAACAGGTGTGGACGCCTTAGGTACAGTCTGTCTACTATTTATCATGCTGCCCTTTCATCCATCCCCAGAAAGATCAGGACCATACCCACCAGAGAGACCACTGTTAACGACCCATGACAACGAGTGGAGAAGGACTGCAGATTTTCACTAACCCCCAGTCCTTTGTCCTTCTAACGAGCCTATTCAGACCAGCGGGGAGTGAAACCAAAGTGAAGGATATACCAGGGATCTCCAACCAACTCTCCTCAGACTGAAGAAGCTACTTGGATGAGGAGTGAAACATTTCATCCTAATAAGCAAGAGGTCCAGTTGCCATGACTCAACGTCCAGATAACCTCACCTGGATGACTGAGAATCTTCACAGATAAACTGAGGCTGCTCTTTGTCCATCTGATAAAGTGGACTGAAGTCCACAAACAAATGGTAAATAAAGCTTTTGAATCTTGAAGTTACTGTTGCTGGATTCTTTATTGTTAAATTTTGTACACTGTTACCGTGTGTGCCACAGTAGCTGTGTAAAAAAGAAAGAAGGAATATCTCTGAGTGTTGCCACACAAAAGACAAGAATCTGATGAGGGCCAGAGAAATTAGCATTGAAGGCTGACATTTCTGGGGCTCAAGGTTCCTTAGGTATGCTTTGACAATATAGGAAACTCTAATCCAATATCCAGCTACAGAACAGCAAACATGGGTATCACCAACCTCTAAAATGCTGGTGTCCCCTTGGCTTTCTGTTCACACTTCTTCCCTAAGGAGAGTGAACACGTGTAGAGACTTAATTGAATGACTGGACAAATTTCTGTTTGGATTGATACAGACCTCCCAGTGGCCTAAAACTGACTGAGTCCTGGTGAATTCTGTATTTAGCAGAAGCATGTAGCAGCTCTTGGCTGTAATAATCCCTCCAGAGGAATTTAATTTTTAATTAAGTGAAGCCAAGTGTTTACTCTTGTTCTATAGCTGATTAATCAGGGCACTGCTATTCGTGCAGGTGAAAGAAGCTGAGTTAAATAGACTGTACCTTTAATTAGATGAAGGAGACTTGTCACTCACCATCACCTAGAGGATAATACAGAAATGTTGCTTATCAGAAAGAGGGCTCCAAACTGTACCTGGGGTTACTCTTGAAAACATTAACAAATTAACGATAGGCTGGTAGGAACCTTGATCTAGTTTCTTAATATTTTTCCTAGCATATCCTAGAATAGTATTTTTTCAGTGCATGCTGTAGGTCATCTACGAGTTTTCCAGGTGAAAAGAAGCAAGTTATTTCCATAATTTAAGTAATGTTCCCAAAAAGAGAGGAGGGTGCTATTCTCCTCTCCCAAGTCAATGCTTTATTTTTCCTCCATAGAAATGAATGGGATCAGCTCACATGTGTAACAAAGTGAAAGAATGTAGTCAGGGGTACCAGAAAGGGTGCACTGTGTCCCTGATGCTCTGACCATTAAGAATCAATCTGGTCTTATCCATATTGCTCCATCCTGGGTTATATTTCTTGGTTTTTCTACACTAAGCACAGTAAATTTTTGAGGAACGTGCATAGCATCCCAAAAATATTTGATTTCCCCATCTGTTTTTTACTTTAATTTCCAAAATCCCATATTATTGGCCATGCTAGCTGGGACTTCTGAGAGTTGAAGTCCAAAACAAGTGGAGGAGAAAAGGCTGAGAGTCCCTGTAACAAAGTGATTTTTATCCTGTTGATATTTAGGAGAACAGAAGGATCAGATCATGAAATGTCACGTTTCATATATGCATTCTAAAGTAGTGTCCTGATGCAACATCAATAGAAGGTACGAAAACAGATTTGCGTAACTTTTCCAAGGACACAACCTGACAGAATTTGAAATGCAGGTATGTGTTGGAAAAAGGCCATGTTCCAATGATGCTCTCCAGTTCATTAACTTCTCTTCCCCCATGGACTCTATAATTAACTCCTGGTTGTGTCCCTAGTCTCATGTCTAGAGAGCTGTAAAGCCACTGTCATTTGAAAGAGATGCAGCAGGTTCTCCAGGAACATTCTCAAGGGTGGGAGAGGTGGATCCTGATACATTCATATGAGACAGATACTTTCAAAAAGGGACATAGCTGTCAACAAATTCATTCTTAGGACTGGTTCACCCATTTCTTTACAGCCACTCGAAGAGTCATAGCTGAACATGTGAGCTGACACAAGTCCCATTATGGGCTGCTTTGCTTTCATACAGCATTAAATCATTCATTTTGGTCTCAGAGGATTCCTGTACTACATAGTTATAGCACGTTGACAGCAGTTTAAGTGCCAGGGTTCCTTCTATAGAATCCTAGGTTTTGTAACTTGCCAAGGTACTAAATTCTCTGCTAGAAAGCTGTAGCACATGCCCCTGAACTGTAGCCCTAGAGCAGGGGTATCCAAACTTTTCAGTATGAAGGCCACATCATATATTTTACACATTTTTGTGGGTAAAAGGAGGGAAGGGGATCCCAAGCAATCCCCCCCCCACACACACACTGTTGTTGCAAAGACAGTGGGGTTGCGGGATCGCTTTGATCCACCTTGCCTCCTCTTCCTATGCCTGGGCTGGATAAAAAGGCAAGGCGGGCCAGATGTGGCCCGTGGGCCATAGTTTGGAGACCCCTGCCTTGGAGTAAAGAGGATTATAAGCACCTCCTTAAACCACAAGCCACAGGATTTAATAGAATGGACCCATGTCAGTTACAGTGGCATCAAACTCTTGGATGTTGTTGGAGCAACTTTCTTACTGGGAGGTCCTCTTTAGTGCTCCAATGTATGGCCAGGCTTGCTACATTGAACATTATGGGCTCCCACTCAGGACCAGAACATGAACTCAGTCTGACCTTGGCCAAAAGTGGGTGACTAAAGAACCAAAGAAGTCAATGGGACTGCAATGTGAGTGAGTTTTACAAGTGGCCTTCAGGTTTAAATAGATGGGAACCAGAACTGGTACCCTCTGCTTATCTCCTCACAACACTCTTATCCTGGCTATAAAATGCATGGGCCTTTTGCAATGAATAAATAAGCCCCTTGCTAGACATGCTTATATTTGGTTTCAGCCATGTGATGCTACCATCAGAAAAGGCTTCCCTTGTTGATGGCAGCTTGCTAACTAAATAAGATCTACATGTACAGAAACAGTCTGCTCCAGTTATGGGATGTTGAAAACAAGTCACAAGGAATTTCATGCCAGTGGTGGCTCAAGAACTGAGCACAGGATGCTTATCTCAACATAATGGAGAAACTTCTCTCCAATTTGGTCTACCAGTTGCTGAAGATTTACACCCTTCTTCTGATCTTCCAGGAACCACTGTTTGGTTGGTACTAAAACAAGAACACTTCACTTGTTTGAATATGTGGTCCATAACTCCATTCCATAACAAACAAGTCGTTGGGGCATCTAGTATCTCATTGCATCAGAAAGCCCCCAATCAATTCATTTCTGAGATGGAGAGACACAAGAATAATTTTCTCACAGGATTGGAGGTGGGTGCAAATGTGACCTCACCCAGCATTATAGATAATGAATGATACACAAGGTTTGGCCCCAGAGGCAAAGTTGGGGTTTGGCCCCAAATTTGTAAGCACTGTTGGCTAGCAGGCAGGAAGGTTTGCCAGCTGATTTAGACCCCCACTTCCCCTAGATCAGGGGTTCCCAGTCTTGGGTGCCCCAGGTGTTATTGGACTAGAATTCCCAGAAGCTTTCACCACCAGATGTGCTGGCCAGTTTTTCTGGGAACTGCAGTTCAAGAACACCTGGCGCCCCCAAGGTTGGGAACCACTATCCTAGGTTACTCGAGTGCCATTGGTGAGGGTGTCTCTTGACACCCCAGAGTGTGGCAGAAGCACCAGGCTGAAGCCTCTGAGAACAGTCTTTGGTCTGCTGCGCAGGACTGGTCAGTGGTGCCCCCTGTGAAGCCTAGAGGTGGCAGACCTGTCCACCCCTATGACATTGACTAAGGTATGGGACCGAGGGAGAGGGAGTTAGGAAAGGATATCAAGGGAAGGAAGCCTTCCCTGTAATTGCCTGGTGGGGACCGCATCCCTCTAAGCCTCTAATAAATCTATTTACACCAAGCCAGCTGATTTCTGTCTTCATAAATGTGGGCTATGGAGAAGGGCTCCATGCCAGTGTGCCAGGCACTTGTGCCATTAATACCAAAAATATTTGCATCACATTCCTGGAACCAGAACTGTGATTGTGAAAGAACTGTGCTCTGGATTTTGAAAATTTCCAGTATGGCATTGATTGCAGTGAGGAAAAAAAAAGCAGCAGAAAAACAGACTTGGATGATTTTCATGCATGGCATCAACCACCACGAGAATAATTCTATGTATCACACCTCGGCATCAGCAGAGTAGTACACAGCCTTTCTGTGTTTGGTCATGGGAAGTACAAAGACAGACATCCATCACTTTGCAAAGCATGACCAACTTGAAAGAGTCATGTTTATACTTTTCCAGTGTGTAATTTATAATTTCCCTATGTCTGGGGCTTTAAAGGCTCCATCCATAATCCCTTATCTTTAATTTAGACAACTAATTGCTTCAGACAAATTACACCATGCGCTTTCATATTTCCCTATATGCCAAAGACTGATAAGTCACCTCCATTTATCAATGATATTCAGTTGCTCATTAATTATATTTCCGAGGCACATAGAATTTGTTGTGCCATTGCACTTCTTTCGTGGTGCACAAGTGAATTACTGTACATATTTAACTGCAACCTTATATAAAAAAAATTTAGCTGAAACCTAGCTGAAATATTGAATCCTTAGCAATAATAAAATGAATGCATTCAAACTGATTCAGCCAGGCAACCAGTTTGAAGTGGGTTTTATTTCAGTTAAGTCTCTCAGTATTGCTAGATGTGCAGTAATGAGAATTAAAGATTAGGTCTTATGGTGCCTACCTGAATCCTCTTCAACAGATACAACTATGCCAAGATTTGTACTGAGGAGTTCCCTACCCACCACCCTAAGAATGCCTTGATGGGCTTAGACCAAGAGCAGAGCTATAACTAGAGAGGGGCACCCATGGCTTTGACCAAGGGTACCAAACCTTTGAGGGCACATATATTTTCTGCTGGAAGGGCATGGATCTGCCTTCCTTGTGTGTGTGTACCCCCCTCCTGCTGCCCCTCTCCAGGCAAAGGAAACACAAGACAGAGAAGCACAGAATACAACCAATATGGTTGCCATGTCCTTAAATCCAAACATTCCACCCCATGCCTTTCTCCTCTCCCATGTATGCCAATCTCACATCACTTAAAATTAACCCATAAGGCAGGGAGGCCCTGATGCCAAAATTGCTATTTACAGATCTGACCAAAATTGGACTAAGTTTGGGCAGGATTGCAGGTGCCTCCCCACAAATTTGTTATACATTTCCTAGCCCTCCATCAGCCCCCTCCCCGCCCAGTTTTTATTTACTTTTAAAACCAGTTTACCCTCTGCATCATTTAATGCCCTTCAGTACCCATTTTTCCACACTGAAAGTGGACTTCTAGCCAGACCTGGTTTCATTTTGTTCAGTTTTTGGCATTTGGGGCAGAATATAAGTCTCCAGACATACCAGATTTGCTTACACCTACTTTAGACCAAGGATCCCAGAAACAAACAGAGCCACCAAAAAGAAGAGCAAGGGATTGGCATGGTGCAAGTCTGAAAAAGCAAGGGAAACCATTGAACCAAAAAAATAAATAAATACATGCAAAATTATGGTCGGGCAGGACAAAAAGTGATTGATCTGATTCACCTCCTTCAAGCATTCTGCAAAAGGGGAAGACTAGGGACTCCAAGTTCCATCAGCCAGTGTCAACTAGTCAGTGGGGAGGGATGATGCAAGTCCTTGTTCGTCTACAGCTGGAGTACCAGGACAGTTTGACTGCGACCCTCTGGAGGGCCAGGGCCAGATTCACCAACCCTGCTGTTGCTTCTAACACTTGTCTGGCTTGCTAAATAGAATGACCATGTCTCCTCTTTTACAAAGAAAGGCCTCTCATTAAATGACTCCTCTCTTTAAAGATCTCCTTGGTTTAAGACTCATTAGAATGGTACAGAAGAACATTAACTCTGAAGTTGTTTATGAATATTAGTGCCTGGACAGATGCACAGGCCACTTAATCACAAGATTTTCCATTGCTATGAGATATATTGCATTGCCATTTACATAATTACTGAAGCTGCATCTAGATATATAAACTATGAAGATCAAACATTTATGAGAACCATGTTGTCCTTGTTGGCTATGCAATTCTTCTCTTCTGGTGACACACAGCAGCCACCTCATAGCTAGGTCCCATCTTGAACAGAAGCACTTTTCTTAGGTGATAACTGTGACATTTTGTGGCAGGACCCCTTTGTATCTCCAAATAGGAAGGTTGCATTGAGTTCTGCTAACTAATAGCACCTGTCTTCCATGCATCTGTCTAACTGATCAAATGCTAAATATAGGCTAATTGCTAATGTTAGACAATTTTTTTGCGGATTCTCCACTCAAAATTAAAGTGTTCCACTCAACCTCGTAACACCTTCAACAGGGACACAAGTGCTTGCTAAGTACCAGTTCTCAGAGGGTAAGGGCTCCACTCCTCTGCCAGCCTACCAGTCATTAGTGTGCCAAGCCATCTTCCCTCAGACACAAAACTGCTTCTTTAATGTCACTCTGCAATGGAAGAAAGCCAGTACAAAGTGAAAAAAAACCAATGTTTGGGAAAGTTCTCTCTTTAGACCAATAGAATGGTAAATGTGGCACCACAGGTCCCTTCCCCCACCTCCCTGGCTGGATTCCCCCACTCACCAGCTGGTGCAGGCTCCTCTGTCCTCCTCTTCGGCTGTTCAGCCGGTCCCTGGCAGAAGCACAGGCTTCCCTGACCTGCTGATCACCTACTCAGAGAAGAAGGCAGGACAGGCATGGTCCTGCCAAGGACTGGCTGAACAGCCAAAGACTAGGAGGAGAGGAGTATGCGCTGGTTGGTGAGTGGGGCACTGGCTGTGGAGGCGGTGGAAGATAACATGGGCACTTGTGGTGCTACGCTTACGAACTGGCACAGACCTCTGAACCCATCTCTAGTTCCCAACCTTGGGTAACTCAGGCATTCTTGGATTGTAATTCCCAGAAGCCTTCACCACTAGCTGCCCTGGGCAGGTTTCTGGGAGTTACAGTGCAGGAACACCTGGGTTACCCCAAGGTTGGAAACCACTATTTTAGATTATTGCTCCCAGAAGCCTTCTGCCAGCATATGCTACAGTTGACTCCTTACCGTTGTCTGTCTGGCCACAGATGCCAACTGTTAAGCTTGGTATAGGAGATTGGAAAATATTTCAAGCAGTAGTCATTGAGAAACAGATTTAGGAAACCCCCCCCCCCCCAAATCTGGGATCAGGCCTCCAGTTTGAGTTTGGAGCAGGAGGCACAATTATGGTGAAGCAGTGCATCCTGTTAGACTGACAGATTTACAAGTCACCTTATCCATTCATGCACAGGAATGTCAATATTTTCATCTCTGCTCCACTGGGAGACTTTTTTTTTAAAAAAAATCTCTTCTCCCTGATCCCATGTTGCCTAATTGGAAAAAATATATATATAATTGTTCTTCTTCACCCTTTTTGATATTTGCGATGCTTGGTGGATAGTTTCTCTGCTCATTTCTTTTCTTGGATACCTTGAAATGTACTATGGCATAAAAATGCTAGGGCAGCCTTCTCCAATCCAGTGCTGTCCAGTGTGCAAAGGGAGTATGATGGGAGTTGTATTTCAGATATCTGGGTTGCCCCTGAGTTTCCATCTGAGCTAGGAAACAGCCTCTTCTGCCTTTAGCAGGAGCCTGATCCACAAGGTTGATCTGAATGATGTGAAGAACATTGGCTTCCAACAGGTGAAAAACTGCTCAAGGTTCAACAATGGAGAGAAGTTCAATATTTGGCAATCCTATGAGATGCCCTCATCTGAATTTTAAAAACAGCAAAATGGAAATCAGCAGCACTTAATGAACTCCTTTAAAATGCATTAACTTTTTATATATTTAAAAAGGGGGGCTGATTGTCTCCACTTAGGGCACAGAGAACAAGCTTCAGATTTTGCTAATTCAAGGTGAAACAGTTAACAGCTGCAGCAGGCAGACAGCCAGGTCACTAAGAGAGGAAATAGAGAACAATGCTCTATCCCCACCTAGGGTTGATTTTGATTGGTTTTCTCAGGATGAAATCTTGTTTCTCCCAGTACATTTCATTTTCTAAAAGAGATTTTTAAAGAAGCACACCTTTCTTTTAATTTATACAATTCCCCTATTGCATATGTCCCAAAGAAGATATAGTCAAACACTGCATTAGTGGTTTCCTGAATTATTCCTGGCTTTCTGCATACCAATAACTATGCTGTTGGCAATGTAATTTGGGTCAGTTTTATCATGTTGAATATTTTTACTCTATTATAATATATTCAGGAAGGAGGGGGAAGCCAGTGTGTGCCATACAGGTTCAAAAGGTGAGCAGTAACACAGAAGGAGATTTGAGACATTCCTGACTCAAACCTCCCTTCAGCCCACAAGCGAAACTTGAGCTTCCTTTCAGAATTGTTTTAACCATTTTTACTGTGAATCAGAACAGCATGCAGTGGTCTGTAAATGTGAACCTGTGATTATCATTAAGTTTACCTGAGGAAAGTGGTTGAATAGGTTGTCAATGTAGCCTAGAGAGGCATTAACAGAACATATTCCATGAATACTTCCTCGAGTACAACTCACAAGAGACAGACAACTTCTAGAGGTCCAGTGTTCATAAAAGCCGACAACTGTGCCTTGGATAGCCCCATGGTTTCATCCCCCACAATTTAAAATCTTTCCCCCATTTTTTTACTTTTAAAAACCCTTCTTCGTGCTCTCTAGTGCATTTGGGGCCATTTTGGCCAGTTCCCCCCCCCCCCAAAAAAACCCTTTTGAGTTGTTTTAGGCACTGGAGTGTTCTTTTTTTCCAGCCTGGAGGAGATGAGAAATCCCTTCTATTAAAAAAAAAGGCCTTTATGGGTCTCAAACAATTACTAGGGAGCAAAACTCTGGCAAAAGTGCCTTCCACACCCCCAGAGAAAGCAAGAGGGCTTTTTGAAGTAAAAAAATATTTTGGGACAGTATGAGGGGAAAAGGTTGTTAGAGGAAACTGAAGGGCTGCAGCGGAACCATAGGGGCCATATGCAACCCCTGGATAATTCTTTGGCCACCCCTACTGTAGACATTGACCTAGGTTTCCTCATTGTTGTTCAAGGAATAGCTGCTGACAGTGTTTCTGAAGAACTCTGTAATCCATAAATCATGCAAAAGTATTTGCAAAGACTTTACAGCTATTTAGAAACCCCCAACCCCTCTTGTTCCAGCAATTTCTTATGACTAAATTAATCAAAAAAGGCTTGAACAAGAATAGGTTTTTATTCTGCTTATATTATTCTGGCTCAAATTCAGTAGAAAGTTGCCATTAGTACAGACCCCCTGAATCAGTGAAACTCACAGGAGAGTTGACTCACCAAATCCCAGTGATTCAATGGGCCTGCTCTAGTTGTGGGTTTCTACTGAATTTCAGCCATTATAATGTAAGTACATATAATAGTATGATGGAATTTTACTAAGAGAGAATTAAGGCTGTGATCCCTTGTTTTGCCCACAAACTTTTTAAAAAGGAAGGGAAATCCTCACTCAGATAAAAAATTGAGGCATCAAAACATGCCAATGATGGAAGAAAATGTATGTTCAAAATGTTCTCAGACATGACTGGTTCCCCCTCCCCCAACTAGCATAAACAAGCAGAGTCTATATTCTGCTGAAAGCGTATAAAAGCTGACACCATTCCCAGAAAGGAGGTCCTCAAAGGACTATGCTACAATTCACTGGGCTACCATTGAGGTCTCTTTGTAAAGGTGTGGAAAAAGCATGACCCATGGACTGTATATAATACCTCCATCAGCCACTAGTGTGCCACCCAGCTTCTAGAAGCAAACTCCGTTTGGGAAAAGAGCCCTCCCCCAGCCTCAATCATGTCAGCGTGGATGAATTCATGGCAAAATCTCTCTCACACACACCCCAAAGTTGCAAGGGAACTTTTACATCTTTTGTTTGAAAAAAATCTGTAGATGCATGGAGGTTGAGGGTAGCTTTCTTCAAGCAAAGTAGTTGGCCCTGAAGCCCCAGTATATACACATACCGTAACACTTGCAAAGAATCTCGTCCTACAGTGAACTGTTTCTGTTTCTGTTCCAAAGACTGTTTCTGTTCCAAAGACACAATACAAATGATTGATGTGCACATGTTTGGATTCCTCTTTGAGAATTGTCACATAAACAGGAACTGCAATGTGTAATAAGATTTGAATAGGATATCAGAAATTAAGTTGTCAGAGAGTATTAGTCTTCAACTGTAGGTTCCCTTGTCTCCTCAACTTCTTGGGCATCAGTCATGTCTTAAACTGGCCACCTAGATGTATGGTTAGCATATTGTTATAAGTCAGACTTCCTTCAGTGTTGAAAGGCATCTGTCAGAAAACAAGTTTTTATTACGCTTCAGTTTTTGCAGATTATCTTCCTTTGTTCTGTGATTGGTCACGGGGAATTAAACAGAGGCTTAATTTGAAAGTCTTATTGCACACAGTTCTCAGGGATTCACTTGGTGAAGAATTAACGTGCTATCAGCTTCTAAATGCAACACTGGTGTCAGATATAGAAACCTGAGCACTTACATTCATAAGTCTCTAAACACTGTTCCAGTTTGGCCAGTAGCATTCACTCAGCAGCTTCCCTTCTGCCCCACTATGATGTTCTCTCCTGGATTTTAGATTATCATTTCCATTTAGTAAGTTGTGCATGGATAGCACATGACAAACTGGAAGGATTGTCTCTCTCCACTTCATTCCAAGAAGGCCATTTCTGCTTCATCTTGATCCATTCTAGTGCATGTATCTGAATGAATGTGCCCATGGGTCAGGAAGAATGGTTTTAATATAGACTGAAAATCATACTGTACAAACAAAACTATCTGCTGGTTAACACTGATATGACTTGTTCATTGATGAGGAACAGTGGATATTAATCCATGATTCTTTGCAATGAGAGACCACTTCTGCTAAGCTTCTAGAACAGGGATATGAATTCTCAATTGTCTTGTCCTTAGGTGAGGGCAAAATATTGCCCAGTTTTCTGCCAATGTATAAGGGCCTGCTGAGATGTCTTGGTCATCTTGAATCATTCTTGGAAGTGTGTGTGTGTGTGTGTGTGTGTGTGTGTGTGTGTGTGTGTGTGTGTGTGTGAGAGAGAGAGAGAGAGAGAGAGAGGGGGGGGGATGGATGGATGGATGGATGGAGTGGGGGGGGAGAGAGAGAGAGAGCAGCTTGTGCAAGGTTTTTGCGCAAAACTGGAATGACTGCTCCTTAGTTCCAAAGATATTTGACAGCTTAAAGTCCTGAATTCAATTGTTCACATTTTGTGTTTATTCAGCCAGCCTTTCTGTGCCTACTCATGTGTGCACACTTTGCTTTTTAGGGAAAGGGGACTCTACATAAAATGTAGAGACCTTAAACAATGAAAACCAGAGCAGCCATTATCTCACTTTCAGCATGAGTCAAGGGCCCAACCAGTCATTCTTTAAAGCATGTGTAGTCCAGGTGCTGAGAGTAGCATGTTAGCTCTGCCCACTTCGTTGTCTCTATCATCACAAAAACACAACAGTTTGAGCAGGGGAAGACTGTTGCCCCTGGCTAGCTTCTCCACATGAGACAAAGAATCAGAGTTCAAAAAATCAGAAGAAGATGAAAAATTTCTCACCGAGACTCCCCATCTGTTTGAGACAGCTAAGATTTATGAGAAAGATGTATTTTGCAAGTGCTCCTCATATCCCTAACCCTTCACTGTCTCCTGAGTTGCAACAACAGATGAAAGTGTGTGTACTTTTAGACAGAAGGGCAGCCCTAGCATTGTGCAGAATAAGCCAGCTGTCTCAGGTGGCAGGTATTGAGTGTCAGTAAGTGGCTGAGAGCTCCTCTGTGCTTTCTATGCCAGTCCATTGTCTTTGGGCACAATGAAAAACATTATCTTGTTGCCAGTATTAAAATAAGAATCAACTGCCGATCTGGCTGGCTTCCGTTCTTGGGGTTGCAGAGGAGGGCATTTTATTTTCTGCCCCGGAGAAACGAAATTTATTGAAGCTCCCCACTTTATTATTATTATTATTATTATTATTATTATTATTATTATTATTATTATTATTATTATTATTATTATTATTATTATTATTATTATTATTATTATTATTATTATTATCATCATCGTCGTCGTCGTCGTCGTCGTCGTCGTCGTCGTCGTCGTCGTCGTCGTCGTCGTCGTCGTCGTTGCTGCTGCTGCTGCTGCTGCTGCTGTTGTTGTTGTTGTTGTACAACCAGAGTTGCTGGGATGTTTAGAGATGAGGAAGAACGTTTAAGTCTAGAGTGCTATTGTTGCTTTTTGGGCATACCTACCTGCATGCTTGCTTGTGCATCCTTGTTTAGTTCAGCCTTTAAGTGGATCAGTATAAAGAGGTACTATATTTCCATTAGATATTTCCCCCCCAAAAAAACCATAACCTTTAACAATTGTCCAAAACTCCTACAACTTATGATAAATGCACAGTAGCTTATTTACACACATATACCATAATAATGTTTATAGCTCTACATATATGTCAATTTAATGACTGAGAATAAGAACTCATGTGCAGATAAACACCTAGTTTTCAATATTGCCATACAGATAAATTTCTCTATCACTGTGCTCCATTGTCACAAACCTACTTAGGGTCAAATAGGTTTACTGAATCAAGTTTGGTACTTTGCAAGCTATGTTTTATTCTAGAGATCTCAGAGTTCTCCAGAACGTTCCTTAAAGTTAAGAAAGAAAGCAGATTTAGATAACTTTCAAGAAAAAGTAGAGTCAGGTATTAATTAATGTGACAGAAAAAAGAGAGATATATGTTTTTCAATGTTGGTGAATGTGCTACTAATCTACCTTAATCTCTCAGAAGGGTTCAAAACTGAACTATTGAATCTCTCAATGAGCTGATAATTCTTTACTCAATTGAAAGATGATATTCAGGAGTTAAAAGCCTAGTAGCTCTCAAATCTAGGATTTGTTACTTCGCTGAATAATAGGAAACCTAAAAGACTTTGAAAAGCAAAGGACATTATGTATGCCCCATGCTGTTATTAAAGCCTTCCTGTGGTGAAGGGATAGAGACAATGGCATCATAATCCTGGCCCATGGAATGCCTTTTCTATTTCCAAGTCCATTATATTCCATGCCATTATATTTTCCTTGCAAGTGTCTTACAAGGAGAGAACAGGGCGCTCCTACTCTTTGGATCCGTTGGGGTTGGAGAAGAGTCCAACAATGTAAACTTCTGGACAAATGGCAAATCCACCTCAAGCCAAACTGAAATGTGCAACAAATTTTCCACAGTGAGAAAGCAGGGGTTCAGAATGCAGACAGAAAGATGGTCCCATATGACAAAAACACCCACACAGTCTTAAACATTCCCCCCCTCCCAGTGCCATTTGTTTATTCACTTGGAACACTGTCCAATCCTGGAAGAAACCACCCAATGGCTAGACATTAAAACAATTTGGAGCCTAATGGATGAATATGGCAGGAAGTACAGTCACTACTGCCTGTCAGTACTCAAGAGTGTTTTAGAACAGAGGATCCATCTCAGATAAATAAGTGAGCAATTCTGCCCACCAGCCAACTTTCTCCAGTTATTTTCCACACAACCACCATAACTATATGCAAGACTGCCCTGCTGTTAGGTAGAGTGGGGCAAAACCTGAATTACATACATATCCATCCATCCATGCATACTGCTGCAGAGGCAAGTTACATTATATGCAGAGAAGCAATTTGCCCTTTCTTTATATATAAGGATTCAGATTTCACAGATCTTGTAGATATTACTTTGATTTAACTTAATTGTTCTACTTGTTGTTTGAACAGGACTATCACCTCAGGCTTCATCTTGCAAAAATAAAAAGATATGCAAAAATGCCTCTCTGGAAAAGTAGTCATTACACTGTTTAATTAAAATCATTTTAACATGCCCCCAATTCCCACATGTTTTACTTAATGTGTCCTGCAAATCCAGTGTCAGCTATACCCAGGAAGGCAGACTGGAACATATTCTGATGGTGTGACATCAGTGGAGTCTGAGTCTATATATTTGGGCGATGCTGGGGAATCCATTTAGACCCCTGTAAATCCTTTTGGCTTCAGCAGATCTAGGTTTCAGACAGTCATCCATAAATATTAATGCAAATGCATCTTGTAAGTGAGGGATTTGCATTATCTTTGTGGATGTTTAATATATGGTTATTAAAACTAAAAGCCCTTCCATAATATCCCCTCATAAATTCATTCTTACTGTCAGACAGAAGATACACTTCTGACGTTTTCCTGAAACTGCAAAATACCTTCAGGAACCAACTCAGACTGTTAAACTGCATTTAATTTATGTTTATTTTTTTAATAAGTGAAGAAGCTGTGGTAAGTAGAATAGCTCATTTTTACATGTAAATTTTAGGTAAAGTCAAAAGATCAACAAATACTCAGCCAAGGGCTGCATAGTATTGTCTCGTTTTCATGTTGAAGGGCATCTGATTTTAAACAGAAAACTTACCATATGAGGAGCTGGATTTTGTCTAGAGCAAACCTTTTGTCTAGGGTTAACAGGTCAGTAACATCCCACTCCCCTTAGATTTTTAGGATCAAAACCTAAGATGCCTTTATAATATCCTTGGGGAAGGCAGTATTTCCTCCTCCAGAGCTGCCTGCCCTGAGATTTGTTTCCCCACCTGGAGACCCATGGAAGCATAGAAATTTCAAAGATTTCAGTCAAGACCCTAGTACCTGGCAACCCTACATTATGTATAAGGATGTGCACGGCAAAAAGAAGTATTTCTTACATTTCAGATTTTTTGGGGGGTGCTCCCATAATTTTCATTTTTTTATTGTTCCTTTTGTTTTAGAAAAGGAAAAGCCTTTTGGGAGTTTTTTTTCATTCATGTACCCCCCCTTCATGTTTTCTAACAGTCCAACAAACAACAACAACAAACAGATAGTCAAGGCAAAAGAGAATCAACCTACTCCAAAAGCAGGCAACAGTACATGAAAAAGAAAAATCATCTACTGAACTATGAAGGCACTAGTTTATATTATCACAGTCATCATCCAAGTAGTAGTACAGATGAATAAACACACAATAAATGAACCAAATAACGGATTTTTTAAAAAAATTAATCAAACAGAGAAAGCAGAAAGAGAGAGAGGGAGAGAAACAGAGAGAGAGAGACCATAGCAACATAAAAATAAGCTCCCTTTCCCCAAACCCAAAAAACCAAGCAAGCAAATAAAGGCAAAAAATGCAACCAAACCCCCTAACAACAATTATCAGGAGATTTCACTTGAAGTCTTCTTAATATATAGCCAGCAGCAGCAGGTCAAATAGCAGCAATAATAAGCCAAGAAAGGAAAGGACACCAGAAAAAAATGAGAAAATGTCTCCAAGGTAATGTGTTGTTGTTTTTCTGAAATAATCCCAACGGAGCCATGCTGTCATTGACAGACTGCCTGGCAGCAGTGGCAAAAATGTCTAAAAGAATAGAAGGGAGAATTCCCCTAAAAATCAAGAAAATGAAAGGAACCAAGATGGAGAAGCATCAGGTAGATAGGCAGCAAGTCAATATGGAAGACATTGGGAGCTCAGCATACAGTAATCCCAGAAGAAACAATGGGAAGAAAGAGCATTCCAGGCCCTTTTAGAGATTCAAAGTTCCTGCTCCCATCCCCTGGATGTTCCGACTGAATGCTGACAGCCCTTGTGACTCTACTGGATGAAAAACTTCTCAAGCAATTTAATAGACAAACCATGAAAGGGCACCAAAAGCTTACATGAAAGAAGGAGCATGAAAGAAACCCAAAATGTGAGTACCAAAACATTTGCAGTTGCAAATGTTTTGGTACTCACATGTTCATTGTTCATTTCTTTGGTTTGCATTGGAACAACACAAAAAACAGAGAAGAGAAGTCACATCTGATACAATCCCACCCAAAAATGCACTGGCCAAAATTACTGGCACCCTTAACTTAATATTTGGTAGCCCCCCCTTTGGAAAAAATAACTGGAATCAATCGCTTCCTGTAACCATGAATGAGTTTCTTACACCTCTCTCCTGGAATTTTGGACCACTTTTCTTTTGCAACCTGCTCTAGGGCTTTCAGATTTGAAGGATGCCTTCTCCCAACTGCTGTTTTGAGATCTCTCCACAAGTGTTCTATGGGATTCAGATCTGGACTCATTGCTGGCCATTTCAGCATTCTCCAGCTCTTTGTTTGTAACCATGAGTGCTTTTTGAAGTGTGTTTCGGGTCATTGTCCTGCTGGAAGACCCATAACCTCTAGTGGAGACACAGCTTTCTGACACTGGCCACTATGTTGCACCCCAAAATTCTTTGGTAATCATCAGATTTCAGGACACTGTTCACACAGTCAAGGCATCCGATGCCAGAAGAAGCAAAGGAACCTCAAAACATCTTTGAACCTCCACCATGCTTGACTGTAGGGACTGTGTTCTTTTCTTGCAATGCCTCATTTCTTTTTCTGTAAACAGTGCCATTTACCAAAAATGTTAAAGTGTCCTTTACCAAAAAGCTCTACTTTTGTCTTATCTGTCCACAGTACGTTCTCCCAGAAGGATTGTGGTTTTGTCACATAAGTTTTGTTATACTCAAGTCTTGCTTTTTTATGCCTTTGTGTCAGCAGTGGTGTCCTCCTGGGTCTCCTACCATAGCGTCCCTTTTCATTCAGATGGTGATGGATAGTGTGAGCTGACACTGTTGTACCCTGTGTCTGCAGATCAGCTTGAATTTGTTTGGAAGTTAATCTGGGTTCTGTATCTACCATTTGAACAACCCTTTGTTGTATTTTTTCAGGAATTTTGTTCTTCTGTCCATGTCCAGGGAGGTTAGCAACAGTGCCATGGGCTGTAAACCTCTTGATGAGATTGCGCACAGTGGACACAGGAACATTAATATCTCTGGAGATGGACTTGTAGCCTTGAGATTGTCGATGTTTTTCCACAATTTTTTCTCTCAAATCCACAGATAACTCTTACACTTCATTCTTTTCTCTATGCTCAGTGTCACAAACAACACAAAGGTTGAGTCAACTTTTCTGCATCTTAGCTGGTTGCAAGTGTGATTACTATATTGCCCACACCTCTTACTAGTGACAGGTATGTCTAAATACAAATTACAGGAGCATCACATGCTTGAAAAGCAATTATTTCTTACAATTCAGACAGGGTGCCAATAATTTTGGCCAGTGCATGTTTGGGTTTCTGTGTGGGATTTTATCAGATTTGACTTTTCTTCTCTGGTTTGTTTGTGTGTGTGTGTGTGTGTGTGTGTGTGTGTGTGTGTGTGTGTGTGTGTGTGTGTGTGTGTGTGTGTGTGTGTGTGTGTGTGTGTGTGTGTGTGTGTGTGTGTGTGTGTGTTGTTCCAACGCAAACCAAAGAAATGAACATGTGAGTACAGAAACATTTGCAACGGCAACAACTTTCTGAGAGAAGGGTTGCATTTTCTGACAGAATTGCAAGGGTGCCAATAGTTTTGGCCATGACTGTAATTTAATCTCAGGCTGTATTTTTGTCCCACTACTCCTCCAGGGAGTTCAGGATCATGCATATATTATCTCCCCTGCTTTTTTATCTTTTTATCCTCACAACAATCTTGTGGAACAAGATAGGCTGAGAGTTTGTGACTGGCCCATGGTCACCCTGTGAACCTTGTGGTGGAATAGAGGCTTTCTGGCCTGTTTTGGTGCCTGATATGAAAAACAGGATGCCTGCTCATACACACAATCCAAGCAGAGATTTGGATCATAGTTCAATAGGACAGCATCCTTCAAAGCACCTGATGCAGTGCAAGACACAGGATGCAGTGCAAGACACATGGCACACAGCTACTCCTCAGCATTCTCTTCCATGGGCAGCTGCTCCATTCTGACAAATGCTAGGTTTGGCCCCATCTGGATCTTACACAATAACTCCAGTACCACATCTGCTACATGCACTAAGCTCCAGAGCAGTATTTCAAAATCTTCTTTGATCTCTTGTCCCTTTCTGATAAATACCAAAAGCTCATGCTCACTTTTCATATTTGTGTCCCCCAGTAGTCTTAATTTAAATTTGACATGATTTAGAACAAGTCAAAGTATTTGTAAATCTAAGGAAGGGGGATCTTGAAATCCCAGGGTTGGGGGGAGTTACATTAATTGGAGTATAACTGAGAGGAAAGGAAGGAAGGAAGGAAGGAAGGAAGGAAGGAAGGAAGGAAGGAAGGAAGGAAGGAAGGAAGGAAGGAAGGAAGGAAGGAAGGAAGGAAGGAAGGAAGGAAGGAAGGAAGGAAGGAAAGAAAGAAAGAAAGAAAGAAAGAAAGAAAGAAAGAAAGAAAGAAAGAAAGAAAGAAGTCCACTGCTATGTGTCATTGAACGATAGGATTATTTCCATGTACATAAAAAAGAGGCATAACTGTTTTTCTCCCATCTTCCAAATAAAAAAAATACATTATAACATGTTCTTTCAAGCTTCATCCCATTTCCCCTCTAATCCTGCTATTTCCTCTCCAATGACAGGAGCACATCCCATGGCTTGAAAAGCACTGGCCTAGAGCCTGTGGATTAAGAAGCACCTGTGTCTTCAACTCTTCGATTGCACCAAGTTATTTGTAGCCCCACCAGAGTATTTGGTACAGAAGTGTAGCCATATTTCTTGAGGCCTATTAATGTATTTTCCAGAAAAAATATGCCCAGTATCCCTCCTTAGAGCTCTCAGCAGCATAGTAGCATATGCTTTTGTTAACAGGTTTACCTGTCAAGATTAGAAGCATGCTTGCACCATCTGCTGGTGACATCTGAGTAAGCTTTTCTCATCCTTTCCAAACAGTATACGCAGAAGTTGGTAGATATAATTCAGATAAACTGTGCAGTTGAAGTAATTAACAGACACTTGAAATGACACTTTATTTCTCTTTGTGGTATAACTCACTGCACCATGCCATTGAAGTACTGTAATGTACTGTAACAGTAGAGATACAACTAGTGTGGTGTAGCAGTAGGGTGAGTGGAGGACTAGGACTCAGCGGACCTGGGTTTAAATCCCAATCTAGCTACGGAAACTTTGTGACTTTGAAATCCAGCAGCACAATGAGGCATTTAAAACAGGACAACAGGTATGGGAAGCAAGCAAGACTAGCAGGTTATCTCTCCCACACACACATACTTGTGAGTTCCATTTGAAATGAAGCTTGCATATTTGTCCATCTTTCCACCATATAGTGCAACTAATGAGAGATACACACTGATGAGAGTACAATATGACTATAAATGCAAATATTTGTAAGCTAATCAGACTTCATAAACTTATTATGGTTTGATAGTGTATGAGGTGTATTAGTATCCCCTTACAACAGATAGAAGCCCTCTGTAGTTGCTTAGTGAGCTACAAGTAGGAGGATGAAATTATGCCAGTGCATCCTGACCCTCTCATGTAGCTGTTCCGAGCCAGTCTGGTGCTGGCACACTGGACAACGTCATGTTTATTTGTGCAGAAAAAACTGGGTGGTTCCAAACTGAACACGCCATAAACAATTGTTCAAGGTGTGCATAGAGGACTACATGTTGGGTTTTGCATGCCCAGACTGCTAATGTGACATTCAGTGAGCAGACATTCAGAGGAATTAAGGTTGCCCAAGTCAGCTATTTTTCATTTCCTCAGACATCAAGGCCAAGACCTACATCGGAGAGGGAGAGGCAATAGTGATGTCACAGAAGGCAGGCACTTTTATAACAATTGCCAAAAACTGTGTGTATGCATGTGCATGTTCAAGCGCATGTACATGTGCATGTGAGAGTGAGAAACCATGTGGGTGTCCTGCATGAGTTTCTAAACAAATGTTAAGGCCTAGATTTATCTACACATATTTTGTTTGTTTATTTATTACCGTCAGGTGACCAACCCACAAAACATATCCATGGCTAAAACATACAAAATACAGTTCAAAAATATACAAACAATTCACAAAACATACCACATGGCCAAAATATACAAAATGCAATTCAAAAGTGTATAACCAATCCATAAAACACACTACATGGTCAAAACACACAAAATGCAATTTAAAAAGTGCACAACAAACAATCAACCATGCACTGATTGTAAAACACGGGAAGAATAAAACACAGCACTTCTACAGCTATCCCCGGGCCATTGTCCCTTCTGTTGGGACTATAATACCTCTCCATGCTAGACTATAAATCACTCCCATGCCAAAACCAGTCAACCCATGAGCTCAGGATACTACAAGGGAGTGCTGTGCCATTGCTGCTGTGCAAAATCTTGCTGCAGAGCATGTAATAAGGGAGTCTTGATCAGAAAGAAGTAGTTTGATGTAAAATTCATCTGATCTCTCTGGATATCTGTGAATGATTGGGCTCAGGAGGTTGCTGCGTAGATCTCTATAGAAAAACCAGTACAGTAAAACATGACCTACGGTTTCCACCTGGTCATCATTACACAGACATAGGCAATCCGAGATAGGTGTATGTTGAAATCTTCCCTCTATGAGCTTAGAGGGTAAAACATTAAGTCTCGTTTGTGTGAAGGCTCTTCTGGTCTTTGTTGACATTGTGCTTGTCAAATATGAAGATACTGTAAAGGCATTATTAGTGACAACACTATTTGCCTAACTGGCTCATATGCTCTTGAATTTCTGTGTCCCAGATTCTTTGTTTGAGTGCTGCTTTAGCGCCAACATGCCTCATCGCCAAAAGAACATTGGTGGAAAAGCCCATTTGCCTTATTTCTTTTGTAATTTGTAGTTTCCATGCTGATTGAAAGGAGTCAAAAAGTGACATCTGCACCAAGCCTTCTGAAGAGAAGAGAAGCTTTAGCCAGTAATTAAACATGTGGACTTTGGCGCGTGCTCTTATGGCGATTAGGCCAGCCTCCAGTCGAAGGGCTACATTAGGTGTACAGGGGTACAGTCAAAATAGATCTCAAAAATTTGGTTTGAACTACCTCAAGAGAGCGCAGGTCAGATAAAGCAAACAATTGGCACCCATAGAGCATTTGAGCAATAACTTTAGCCTTGAAAACCTGAATGGCTGAGGGAATATGGTGACCCCCGTTGGTGTAAAAAAATCTTGTTAATGCTGCTGCACTTTTATGAGCATTCAGTGCTGCATGCTTTATGTGGGGGCCCCAGGAACCCGAGGCGTGAAAGATTATGTCCAAATATTTCTAGCTGGAAACCTTCTCTATGGGATGACTATTGATAGCCCAGTTCTGCTTTACTCTTCTTCTACTGACCACGAGAACTTTATCTTCTGGTAATTACTAACTGCTCTCGATCACAGTAAGAAGAAAGCTCCCTCAAGAGTCATTAACACACATGTTAATGAGAGTAGAACTGTATCGTCTGCATAAAGCAGCATTGATACATGACATAAGTGCAGCTTGGGGGGGGGATTAAATTCAGGCTTAGATAAATCTTCAACTATGTTATTAACATAGAAGCTAAATAAGGTGGTCGCCAGTATACAATCCTGTTTGACGCCATTGAAAACTGGGATTGGATTGGATAGAACTCCAGCTGAATTACACAGGACTCTCAGGTGGGGATTTTTGTACAGTTGTCTCATTAGCAAAAGCAGTCGTCTGTCTATGTTCGTAGATTCAAATTTGGCCCAAAGTTTATTTCTTGGGATAAAATCGAAGGTGGACTTAAAATCAATAAAGGACGTCCCGCTCAAGAGAATGACCAGCTAGGAGATGATTCTCTGTACCGCCTAGGATAGTTAAAAGGTTTTAAAATGCATTTATTCTTCTAGATACAGTCGACCCTCGATGTACGCACGGCTCAACATGCTTACTTTTTGAGGTACGGACTTTTCCAATTGACTTGCGGCCGGAGAATCAACCTATAGACCAGAAGGGGGAGGTGGGGAAAGCACCAAATTCAAATTTGGTGCTTTCCCTGCCTCCCCCTTCCAGTCCATAGGCCACCAATTGTGCCTCCAGATGCCTTCCAGGGCTTCTCCACCACCATGGGAGGCAACTCGGAGGTCCCCCCACCGCTGATTGTGCTTTGGAGGCATGATCGGTATTGGGGGGGATCTCTGAGAGGCCTCCCATGGTTGCGGACAAGCCCTGGAAGGCTTCCGGAGGTCCCCCTCACTGCTAATCGTGCCTCCAGAGCTTCTCCGGAGGCACGATCGGCGGCAAGGGGGACCTCTGGAGGCCTTCCAGGGCTTGTCCGCCACCATGGGAGGCCTCTCTGAGGTACCCTGCCCCCGCTGATGGAGGCTTTCCAGGATGGACTGGGCCTACCAGGCTTTCCCAGGCAGTAGACCAGGCCTACTCTGGGAAGCCCTCCCCTGGTAGGCCTGGTCCACCCTGGGAAAGCCTGTGTCAGCAGGGGCGAGGGAACCTCTGAGAGGCCTCCAGCAGTGGTGGGGAAGCCCTTGGAGGCCTTGGGCAGCGGCGACAGCAGCAGCAAGGGATCTCCAAGAGGCCTCTGGCAGTGGCGGGGAAGCCCTTGGAGGCCTCGGGCAGCGGCGATGGCGGTGGTGGGGGACCCCTGGAAGGCTTCAGATAGGTAAGGTGTCTTTATTTTAATTTACAGGGGGTTCCTGGGCCGGTTACGGATTACAGGATTTTCAATGTATTCCTATGGGAAATGGACCCTCAACCTACGGACTTTTCGATCTGCGGCTACCGTTCCAATACGGATTAATTCCGTGGGTCAAGGGTCTACTGTAACTGGTTCTTTTTGTATAAATCCTTGAAGGGAAAGATAAATAATGTGTAGAGTTAATTAAACTCTTTGAGGACGGTGTTGTTTTAAAGCTAGAAATTACTTTCACTTTTCAGTCCTATAAGCTTCGGGATTTTTTTCTAACTGCCCTGCTCCTAATGAAAAGCCTGTAATAACAACAATTATTTTTAATTAGACCTCTTTATGTCAAGGAGGAGGGATAAATCTGCTAAAGCCCCCTCAGACCACACTTTGGAAAGATTAACGAGGGTACCAACTGAAGAAGATTAGTAAACAGCAATGGAGGAGCTTGGGACTCATAAGGGATATGTCTTCTAAAATGACTGAGGGCTTTGATAAAACAGAGAGATGAGCAAAGTCTATCAAAATGAGTATTAATAAACTTCAGGATCAAATTTCAGGGGTTTCACAGGAGCTCAAAGATGTTAAAGGCAAAATTAGAGACCTTGGAGATACAGTTCAATCACATGGAGAGAAAATATCTTCCTTGGATGAACAAATCAGTGAAACTAATAAAAAGCAGGTTTACATGGAGGATAACCTCAGAAGGTCTATTATTAAAATATTTCATTGTGTGACACAAGGAAAGAAATCACCAGAGGAATAACAATAAGGGAATCTTACTGATTGTACTAAGTAGGCTTATCGGACGGTAATTAGCAGGGTCTCCTCTACTGCCTTGTTTAAATATTGGTACTATAACCGGTCCTCCGGAATACGCATTGTATAATTAATCCAGGAAAATAGGGAGGCCAGGACTGGGGCCCACCAGTCCAGGTTGGCCTTCAACAAGTCTACTGGGATATAATCGGCACCAGGGGCTTTACCTGATTTCGTCTGGCAAATTAAGGAGGAGATTTCACCTGGGGATACTGGGGGCCAGTTTGGTAAATTTTTATAAGGTGTAAATGAATCTGAAGCACTCTCAGGATGCATAGCATAAATGCTCTGAAAATACCGTTCCCATACCATGGGGAGGATGCAGCAGTCGGGTTTCGGATAATATTCCTGCATACCCCCAGCCACAATCCTCCAAAAGGAGGATGAATCCTTAAGTTCAGATGCTAATATCAGTCGTTTCCATGTCCCTCTCTGAGCTTGATACTTTTTCCTTCTAATCAAGGCCTTATAGTTTTTCTTGAGTATAAACCAGTCTGGAGGAATCTTAGCCAGCTTCTGTGTTTTGTACCACTTATGTAGGGCTATTACTTCATGCTTTGCTGTTTTACATTCTGCATCGAACCAGGATTTAGAGTGGACAGCTTGGGAGGGTCTAGGCTTTAACTTTCTGTATGTCAGATAAGGTTGCAGATGACTGATCAGCCCTTTATAGGCCTCTAGGGCAGCTGAGATTGAGTCAGCTGATACAATGGAATTACTAAAGGAGAAGAGGGGCTCAGTTAATAGTAACTGTCTTGTGAAGGTAACCATTTCTGTGGACCATTTTACTTGGGCAGCTCTTATTTCAGCTGTCCAAGGGAGGGAAAATTCTCTGTCCGCAAATACTTCAGCAGTTCTGCAGTTGATTGATACAGACAAAGGGAAGTGATCGCTCTCAGGGTGGAATTCCACCCCAAAGCCACATATTAAGTCTGCCAGACACTTGGAGACCATAATGTAATCAATGGTTGAGGCTCCCATTGGTGAGATGAATGTATACTCCCCTGGCCTGTAGCCCTCAATGCACCCATTTAATAGGGCTAAATCCAGGTTGTTGGCCATCTGCATTAAGCATAGACCTGCATAATTACAGCCTGGATCCTTAGACTGTCTTGGGGATAGATGTTGGGAGGGGATACAGTCTGGGGGGATCATTTAAAATCGAGCATAGATAGCCTCTACACATATTTTGCAAGATGTGAGTAGGGCTGCTAATGATGGGACTGTTTGAAGGCGACTTATTCATAGAGTTGCCATTAAGTTGGAATCCATTTGAAGGGACATAATGACCCCAAGTGCTCAACAACCACCTTTGTGCTGAGCCAGTGCTGGTTGGGAATGGGAAGGAAATGGGCATCCAGGCATTAATGGCATGGCATGAAATAAAAGCAAGTGTTCTCCTTCAGCACAGTTCCTCTTGACATTTGTCTCTGCAGCTGGAATCGTGAGGAAAAGCAGCAGTTCCCTGAGACTTTAATAAGCCCCCTGAGACCAGACAATCCTAGAAGGGATGGCTGGGAGTGGAAAGCAGAGAAAAGCAGAACAGTCCCCACTCCCACCCCATTGCAACATCTCTGTATCAATTTTAGTATTTATTAATTCCTAGGAAATTTGCTCCTGTTTAAACTATTGCGTTGACATGGACCAATTCACAATCAGGTGTTGCATGCAGGCAGCAAGACATGTAGAGCTAGATGGGCCTTCACCAAAGAAAACAAGTAAATTCCTGGCCCTGCCTTTATATATCAGCAGATCTGTTTCTTTTTCATTTAAAGAAACTTCCAAATAGACAGAACACACCAGCAGGCAATGATGCTAGGGCACTGAGCATTGCTGGAATATGATCAGCTATCCTGGAGTCTTGTTTTCCTCCAAAATCTCACAGACATGGATTAATTTCTGTCCAGCCAGATGGTCTCACTGTGCCTATGTACTGGCAGGGCAGCAGTACAGAAAATGCCTCCCTGTCTCAGACAGGATGGAGATTAAAACTAATCTTTCTTTGCTTCCTGCTCAAGGGTTGCTTATAATATTACTTAGTTGTTTATTTTTATTTGCAATGTGTTGATGAGATTACATGATCACATTTTTTTTTTTTGGTGTGTGTATGTGTGTGTAAAATGCATACTTGTACACTCTGGTTTAATTAAGCCATGCAGATGCCCTGTTCATCATGCTAATATGAAAAAAACACATTTCCATGTATAAGATGCCCCCAAGTATAAGATGTTCCCCTCCCCCACTTTTCTAACCCAAAATTAAGAAACCTTAACTTAGCTTTGAGTATTCAGCCTCTGGGTTCAGAACGCTTGGACTTTATGAGTCCCTGTTGCATCTGAGCTTACAGGCTCCACTTCCAATGAGATGTGTTCCAATTGGTTTGTTCAGCATCAGCTGATGTCAGTTCCATAAGGCTTGTGATTGGAGGAAGCTAAGTCTCCTGACTGTAGGAAGCTAAGCCTCCTGATTGAAGGAAGTTGGTTTACAGAGGCAAGGTACGGGCAGTTTTGTTATCTCCTCAGCTTCCTTCCTTGTATAAGACAGCACTCAATTTTTAGTGTAATGATTTTAGGAAAAAGTAGCGTCTTATACACTGAAAAATATATTACCACTTGGGTGGCATAGAAAACACCAAATCTGGTGTTCTTCCTCTCTAGGAAATGACATATTTGAGCATGCTCAGGAGACATAGGCAGTTGGGAACTAAGAAGGGCTGACTAGGAGAAGAGCCAAATGCACTCTGTTAGAAGCTAGACCTGAAATTTTGGGTTGCTATGTGCCCTGCTACTTGATTAACTTCAAACCTGCTTCTCTCCCCTTTTATGGCCCTTTACTATTAAACTGTAGTAGGGTGGGCAACACACCAAACAGACTACGGCTTCATCTAAAAGAGGAAACTTTAAAGGTAAAGAACAATAAGCAGGGTGAGCAGTGGGTCTGATGTTGCCCACAACTGTTATAATCAGGCAATAAAATGACCAGCACACTAGTCATTTAGTCAGCACCATTCCTTCTATGGTAAGACGTATTGCAGTATATTGCTCTAATTATAGCAATTATGTGAAATCAGAATCTATACCTATAAGTTAGCATAGGTATATTTTATGCAGATAGTCACTTTAGCCTTTTTCTTTGACAATGTGTTTCTTTTTCTTTATTTTATTTTCAGAGGAGTTGACTCACTACATCCCTTCTGATTCAATGGGCCTACTCTAGTGCAACTTATTAAACTATGCAATGTGATATCAATCATTACCTATTGAAATTTTGTTTCTCCTATATTCCCCTCCTTTAAAAAAAGATAAATGCTTTCTATTTCAAGCCTTAGTGAGTCTGAGAAATGTATTAAATGCTTGACAAAAATAAATAGAAATAAATTCAACACCCATTCCTAGCAACAGTTATTGCTGACTTTGTAACAGGAAGCCTCTTCCTGCTTCTGAGCCCTGGGATGCTCGAACCAATGAAATTCAGGACACTTACAGTTTACTGTGCCTGTGTTCTAGGGCCAGGTACTGCTGTGCTGCTATTGCTTCTAATATTCTGACTCTGTATATTATCTCAATTTGGTGAAACACAGGAAGTAAAGAATACACAACATTCATTTACATGGAGTGGAGGCCCACATTCTAACAAAAGACTGGTGACAAAGAAGTAGACATACATTTTGGTCCAGCAAGGTAGGATGCTACTGAAAGTTAAAAAGTCATTCCTAAGGACCAGCAGATTTCATATTTGCTGGTTCCGCTTTTCATAATTGTGGTTTTAATGGAGGTTAGAATAACACAATTTTTCATTTCCATTGCTTTTTTTAGCACTTTGTAATCTTCCGCACAGCTAATATTTGGTGGAAGGAATGTGTAAAAGAATAAATGGAAAAACAAATGATTAATTTGCTTTAAAAAAAAAAAAGGTTAGCTTATTGTATCTGCTTCTGTATTTAGCCTGCATCTTATCTTTGAACATCTGGATTGCACGATTTCTCCTAGATCATTAAGTAAGAATGCAGAAGAATTTCCTTTTTCTTTTTCCCTTTCTTTTGCAGCCTGATAGACAATTTCTTGCCTCTCTGAAGTTATTCATGGAATATGTTCCCTTTCTTCCTCTCATTAAGTAGAAATGCTAGAACTACCACCATTCTTCTAGGGCAGTGCTTCCCAACCTTGGGTTCTCAGATGTTCTTGGACTACAACTCCCAGAAATCCATAGTGGTGAAGGCTTCTGGGAGTTGTAGTGCAAAAACACCTGGGAACCCAAGGTTGGAAACCAATGAGGCAGCTGTTCCCATCAAGATTTACCTTTCTTCCTCCCAGAAGCTTCTTGACAGGCGGAGGGACCTCATACATGCAGAATAGGTGTGTATGGATACCATCTGATCTGATAGGTAACCAAACATTTACTGTATAAATCATGACCAAACTCCCCCAAACTGGTTTGGGGTTGCCTGAACTGATTCCTCTTGGGTTTGTGCAGATGTCTGTATGCTTCCAAATTGGAGGAAAAGCAATTGCAAATGGCAGAAAATCAAGGACTATGACTTGGGATGGGGGAGGGAGTTTGTGCTGTATCATTGGCATTGGTAATTTGGTAGGTCTTCAGTGCCTCACTGTTGGCGCCACCCACTCTGAGCATGCACAGGCAGCAAAAGCAAAGGGGGGGGAGAGAGACACCCATGTAAACAAAAAAAGGTTATTATGTTTAGAAGATTATGTCAGAGTACATGAAGCTTATTTTCAGATATATCCTGATCCTTTGAGTCATCAATTTAAAATCAATAATCGGTAGGAATCAAAGAAGAGGTAAAATGTTGGGCCTAAACCTGACAAGAGAGCCAGTCATCCATCTCACATTTAGACACACTCACACTCAATCCTGGATGGAACGAAGACTCTATATGTGTGGGTATATGTGCCAGCAAATCACATGTGATTTCTAGCAACCCTAAGACAGATTTTGCATATTTCTGTAATGCGCAACGGAAGTGATATCTCTCACAGGAGCTTGAGGATGTCCGACAGCCTTTCTCACCTTGTTGAGACAGCCTGCCTCAAGCAGAAATCAGCCTTTTGTTGTCTTTTTCCACATCCTTGTGTCCACTAAGTTTAAACAATACAGTGCACATAGCGAAGGACTGGGACTTAGGAGACCTGGTTTCAAATCCAAACATGGCCATGGAAACTCACTGGGAGATGACAGTGGTAAAAATGTGCCTTAAATATCTCACTTACCTCAAAAACCCTATTATGGTCACTATGAGTCCATTTCAACTTGACAGCACATAACATATCATACCTACTGCACACTGGCATACCTTTTAAGAACACATTAAAATTTATTATCCTGGTTTAAGTACATGGACCCTTGATCACATTCCATCAATTCATTCTTTGATGCTGTGGTTTTATATTGCCAGAAAGCATCATAGCTTCTTTCAAGAAAAAGTCATCTTAATCTAGATAACAGGATAACATGTCTGCTTATTTACCCATCCTAAAGTCCATTTTGATAACACTGAAGGAATATGACTGCAGCATTTTACACTTGAATCCTACTATTTGACAGCACATAACACCAGAGGGAGGGAGGAGCAAATCCTGTCTCCTTGAGTATTTTTTTAAAGATGGCTAGAACGCCAGCTTAATGTCAATGCTTAGACTGACTGGTGCCATATCATCTCAGGAAACAGGAAGCTAGCCAAGTATTTGATCAAGTCTGAAATGCCCTTGCATATTCACCCATTTCTTCTACATCCCTAGAAATCAGTTCCTTATAACAGTAAGACTCACTGGCTGAACCATTTAACCTTGTTCTCCATTCCCTTCAGTTGACCTTCACACTTTGGTATACAGTGTTACTCAGAGGTGGCAGACTTTCCTTCTGCATGATGTTTCAAAATTATATGTAGGACAGTGACCCATAAGCCGCCTAGAGTGGTCACATTTGACCAGATAGGCGGGGTATAAATGAAATAAATAAATAAAATAAATAAATAACTCAGCACATGCCTTAGTATAAAAATTATGAACAGAAAATATTTTTGGCAGGATCAGGTCTCCATCAATGATGGCATCTAGAGATACCAGGTCTGTGGAGCCTTTGGGTTATCTCAATCTGTTTCTATAAGGAAATTTTAAAACATTGTGTCTTAACATAAGAAAAATATATCAACAGGATATCAGACTACACTTCAGAATCTTTATATGCAATGTTTGTTTATACCAGTTGTGGGAGGTAGACCAAGGGAGCCAAAGATGGAGGAACCACAGCTTAGTACTAGCTAGAAGCATAGGTTTCCATGCAGGAAGTCCCAGATGAGGGACTATCAATGAGAGAATCATAGAGTAATTGAGTTGGAAGGAGCTTATAAGGTCACTGAGTCCACCCAAGTATAATCTTAGATGTGTAGTAGCTGACTCGCCAGCAGCATCCATATGCCCTGGTGATGTCATTCTTCCATACACAGCAGGATTAGCCAGTCAGCAGTCATGCACTTACACAATGCCACGGATGGGCAACATTGCTTTTTGAATTATACTTCCCAGAATACTTTAGTCCGCATGGCCAGAAAGCATGGTATCTGAGGTATTCTGACAGCCATAGTTCCAAGAAGTAACTTTTCCCCATCTTGGAATGGTGCTGACTATGCTTATCCCCTCCCTCTCCCCGCCGCCTCTAATGCAGAACTCAAAATATTACTTTCAGAAAGAAGCTCAGGGCTTCTGGACAGCCACCTCATGTGCTTTGTAATCCATTGTATTATGAGTCACGAATTCACTGTATTTTGGTTACTAGCAGACCAGAAAAATACAATTCTCTGGTTCCCAATTCTGATATTGAACCTGGCAACTTTATAAAAATATGTAAGAAAAAAAGAGCAAAGAATACTTCCTTTACCACTGAGAACTGGTAAAAGAATGACACAACACACATACCCCAATGTTAAAATACCTCTAAAAATGCCTTAAAATGATATTGGTAATTAACTTTTGGAAAAAAAATTAACACAGTAGAAAAGCAAAGGCAGGTGACATATTTAGTGGTCCACCATTATTTCTTTTTTTAAAAAAAAATGCTAGTTTATGACCTTCATCAGGCTGTGCATGAATATATTGTGAATAGTGCAGAAAAAAATATATGAAACTCCCAAAAGTCATGGCAGATGTCCTTGCCAGGTTGGTTTCCTAAAGGTGAGTTCGAAAATGCAGGCTGCAAAGACAAGTCAGAAAAGCAAGTTTCAAACTCCATCCAGAGTAGCCATTTGTTGGATTTTCATTCCCAATTCTTCAAACAAAGGGCCACCAACAATCAGCATTTCCCTCCCGTATCGCCTTGTTTTGAAACTCAGAGTTCATATTTAAGTGGGGCGGGTGGGGGAGGTTACACAAAAATGTGGCAAAGACCCACCAGAAAATTGGAAATAAAATTTTGTCCACCCACTAGGTGAAGCCAACTGAAGTCACTAAACAATACTATTCATGGATTCAATTAGAAAAATGTCACTCATTGCATCTTAAAGGAAATGTGGACATTGTGGCATTATGTTTACTGTAGCAATTAGATGCAGATGATGATAGCAGCCACGAAATTTAAAAAAACCTGCTTCCTGAGAGGAAAGTGATGACAAACCTAGACAGCATCTTAAAAAGCAGAGACATCACCTTGCCGACAAAGGTCCGCATAGTCAAAGCTTTGGTTTTTCCAGTAGCAATGTATGGATGTGAGAGCTGGACCATAAAGAAGGCTGACCGCCGAAGAATCGATGCTTTTGAATTGTGGTGCTGGATGAGATTCTTGAGAGTCCCCTGGACTGCAAAGACAACAAACCTATCCATTTTGAATGAAATCAAAACTGAGTGCTCAGTGGAAGGACAGATCCTGAAGCTAAGGCTTCAATACTTTGGCCATCTCATGAGAAGAGAAGACTCCCTGGAAAAGACCCAGATGTTGGGAAAGTGTGAGGGCAAGAGGAGAAGAGGACAACAGAGGACGAGATGGTTGGACAGTATCACCAACATGAATTTGACCCAACTCCGGGAGGCAGAGGAAGACAGGAAGGCCTGGCGTGTTCTGGTTCATGGGGTCATGAAGAGTCGGACACGACTTAATGACTAAACAAAAGCAATTAGAACAACTGATTAAACTATTTGCAATACTTTAAAAAGTATGTAATTACATGTAAATATATTAGTTGTGATGCATTATTTCCAAGCTCTGCTCTAATGTAGAGGATATGGGTCCTTTTCCCCCTCACTTGTTGATCGGCAGAGGCAACAAGATACTGTCAGCCCATTGTGATCACCAAGTGAGGTATGATGAACATGGATGGAGTTTTCTCTCAAAAAGGATAGATGTCCAAGACACAGTGACATACTTTCATCTCTCTCCTGGCACTCTCTCTTACTGTCCTCTCCCTCTCCTTCCCTCCCCCCCTCTCTTTTGGTTCCTCCCCTCAACCTTCCTCACCCATTTGCCTGGGGCTCCTTGATTTTGCTTCCTCCCAGTTTCCCACCTGGGACAAGCACCTCTTTTTGCTCCTCCAATCAAGCACTGCTGGGAGACTAAACAGAGAGGCAAGAGGATTTACCCAGTTTGTCCAGTATCCAATCATGTAACACAAGGTCTATGGTGCTAGTGAATACAGATTGATAGGGTCTGTGCAATTCTAGTGTCTAATGCTATTTGTCTTGTGTGAGTGGGCGTACAGTGTGCTGCCTCTGAGTTGGCACCCACTGGAGGAGGTGGGGCTAGGAAGCCAGGTTGCCCGTGGAAAAGCTGTGCACCTGAAGCACTGAACTTCAGGGACATCTCTAGTTTGGGTATGAAGGCACGCTATATTTGCAGCAACAGCCAGCCTAATTGCACTGAATGTGTAGGTATATTATTTTGCAACTTCCGAACGAAATACAGCTAGCTCAGTGACTCTGTTTCTCAAAAGACTATTCATATTGTGTCAGGCAAGTAGCTTCTCTGACAACTCCAAACGGCTTCCTTGCTGCTTCTTTTGCTCTTTTAATTTATACCGAATTTCACTCTCAGTGCATAGCTCTTTTTATGTCATTTTCCCTATATCCATAGAGATGGCAGTTTGCCATTTGTCATGGTATCTCTACGGGTTCCATGACCTTTTCATGGTGCAATAAAAATAGTGCTGTGACTTGACTGCTTCCAGATCAAATATCTCCAGATTCATCAAAGAAAGCCTCCACCCTGCAGTCTGTTTTGATCTTTGGCTACTGCTGTACATTTCACTGCTTGAGGAAGTAGGAGACCTGATTTTTTTTCAACAGAAGAAAAGCAGAAGAACTATTCAGTCCTTAAAAAAAAAAACACACACAATAGCTTTGGATTATCCCAAAATGGTGTGGGTTGGTCAACACTAAGCAGGTGATGATGCTAAATTATACTCCGTAGGAGTCGATGAACAGTTAGTGCTGTGACAAACATTTATGATGTTTAATGTGAACGCTGCTAGTTGTACGCATGCAAGACATCTGTAAAAACCTGAAATTGCCTATCTTCCTTCCTATTGCCATCTTTTTTTAATATTCCTTCAAAGTGTTTACTAGCCTGCTGGGGCTGTCAGGTGAAGGACAGATTGTCCAACCCCTTCTCCTGCAATCCACTGGTTTTATTTGGTTCATATTTATTTATTTATTACACTTTTATAACAAGAGAGGAACTCAAAAGACTTCCTGAGCTTTGGGACTGTGCAGCCATGTCCATAACAGCCTGGATTAAAAAATAAATAAAAGTAGGGTGGTAGATTTAAATTTTAATTAATCTGATTTTTTGATGTTTTAAATTTTTTAAATCAATTTTTTTACATCATGATTTAAACCAAGTTGATTGTTTTAAAAAAATCATTATTTTTAATCCACCCTGAATAATACTAAGCTAGAACTCTACCTTGCTGAATATTTCCTATGTCTTTTTCATTTATTGTGAAAAAAATAACCGGGAATGAGATGAAACAGTTTTCAAAGGCCACAAAAACATTCAAAATGCTGACTTCATCTCATTGTGGTTAAATGCTAACCAACTTGATTACTGAATTAATTGGATTGGTTTAAACAGGTAAGCCATCACCATACATAATTACATAATATAGAGAGCTCTGTTTTTCTCTTTTAATGTCAATGTTTACTTAAAATGTACTCAAAAACATTATTTTTACTGATAGGTCTGAATGAGAAAAGATATTTGACTATTCTTTATGAGCATAGTGAGCTTGAGTCATTTCTGACTATGAAATATATTTCTTTCATCTAAAGGTTATTTACTTTCAGAGATCAAAACCATTCATCCTTCTGTCCACCTCTTCGTTTTCATTAAAAGAAGACTGAAAAAAAAGTTTTGCAGTTCTAATGTATCATTCAGAAGTCCATGATTTTTTAAACCCCAACCCAAGTGAGGGCATGGACAAAATGTCCTGCTGAAGACCTCAAGGGGGAACATGATTTGCAACTATGCATCAAAAAAATTGGATTTTAGAATTCAAGGGTTCTGAGGATTCTTAGGAGACTAGGGGAGCTATACTAGGGACCCCTGGGGTTGTGTGGATTGTGCAGGCTGCACTTCTTCACCCCATTTTTAGGCAAAGAGATTAGAAACTGAATACAAGAGTTTATGGGAGAACAAAAATATTTGCCATCATATTGACAGAGTCTCTGTATAAACATCCATCTTCCTCAGCGATGCATCCCTTCTCAAATTAGGCTATAAACACTGAAGGAGGAAGATAAATTGCTTAAGTCACCGCAACAACGGGTGAAGGAAAGAGTGCTGGACCACATTTTCACTCAACGTCAGGTTCCAAATAACAGATGCATGAAATACATTTTAAATTAATTTTCAAAGAATTAAAAGAACCAAAGCTATGCAGGATGGTATACAAACAGCTGCAAGAAGTTTCCCCAAGAAAACTCTGATTTCCAAAGCTGACAAAAGCCATTGTGTATTTGATTACTCATGAGTTCAGTAATGTGGAAGGTTTGCAAGAATGTATCTGCCTTTAAGGATGATGGAAAAGGTAGCATATGAGGACTTAAACCAGCCAAAATCCTGTTGCTTAGGGTAGTTAAACTGCATTAGAGCAGGTCCATTGAATCAATGGGTATTTAGTGAGCCAACTCATCCATAACTTTCATTGATTCAAATGGGCCTACTCTAAATGCAATTTATTGTGCTAAAAGAAATCTCAACTAGATTAGCTTTGTTTTTGTTTGTATGTTTTGCTTCTTTGAAAATTAATTTAAAATGTGTTTCATGCACCTGTGTGCATGCACCTGTGTGCACATGATTTTGATAGGGAAATGTGTTCTAGAACCCTTCCATTTGCCAGCTCTGAGTAAGTCTATGGCCTGTACCAGGCAATGTCCAATATAATTACCACCTTACAGGCCTAGGTCTATGTTTGCAGCAATCTTCCTGCATTATTTCATGCAACAGGATTAGGATGCACTTTGGATGTTGTTTTGTGTTAACATCGCTATCCTTGTTTTTGCTTATGAGGATGGAGAACCCATCTAGAATCACAACGCAAGAGAGCTTCAAAAACAGGAGATACTGGTTGGAAAAATAAAGACTGAATTACACAGAAGAGGTGAAGCCCCAAACTATATGCAGCCCACTACCCATGTATTATATGGTCTGCTTGGTGCTTGACAGCTCCTTATATGTCTGAGGTAATCTGGCTTTGAGACCTTCCAAACAAGGATTTGTGATCTATGCAATCAGGTTTTCTGACCTTCTGATGGCTTACTAATAACGGGCGGGGACTGAGTCCAAAATGGAAAGTCTGGTTGCTTGTCCAGAGCTTTGAAATGTCACTTCACTGGAGTGCCACTTCCAGAATCCCCCAGACTAGCCAATCAGAGTTGAGAAAAGTAGGGGGCACTGGACTATAACTTCTGGAATTTCTGAGCCAGCAGCACCATGGAAGACATAGTTTCCAAACACAGCCTTTTTAGGCTGAGTCCATTGCCAACCTTCTTACCCTCCCGCCACCCCGTGAGCTCCTTTTTCCTGTCCCTTTCTTTTCATGCCACCAATACCAGGCTCTTCATTCCCGAGTCACTGCTGTCTGCCCTGATTTCTTCCCCCGCTTTGTCCCTCACTCCCACTGCACTCCTTGTCCTGCTAATCTTGCCAGCCCAGCTTTCCCCTCTGCTGCCAACATCACCATAAAAAAAATGGAACACCAAACCGAAATGATCCCAAACAGGGGCCCCTTTGCATGGTTAACAAAAGGGCTGATGTCCAAGAAAACATAAACTAAAAAAATCCTACCACCACCGCCTGAAAGAAACCAAACCAAAATGGAAACCAAATGTTTCCCTAGCAATGGCTACATGAAGAGCAAATAGAAAAGAGAGGAGCCCCAGAAGGGGAAAGCAAGACATGTTTTGTGACAGAAACATTAGCTGTCATAACACTAAGCCGCAGAGCAAACTACAGAATGCAGTGAGTGCGGGTGGAACTCTGTAGCCCTGTTAAAACGTTACTGAATCCAGTTTCCAGAATGTATTTCCCAGAGGGAAATACAGTGTCCTACTCCATTGTTGCTCTTTTCATGTAATCAACAAGCAATTTCAGAAACTTCAACAGGTCTGAAACACTGCAGTAAGATTGTGGCTGGTCACAGGGAATCACATAACTTCACTGTTACAGTAGCTTCACCTTTTCCCAATGTTTCTGAGCACAGTTCAAAGTGTTGGTTCTACCCTATAAAGCCCTAAATGGCTTGGTTCCAAGTTATTTCAAGGACCGCATCTCCTTTTATGAGCCTGCTTGGGTGTTAAGATTGTCAGATGAGGCCTTTATTTCAGTCTCATCACCTTCACAGATGCACCAAATCGCTGCTCCCAGACTCAGAACTCCCTCCCTATACAGGTCAGACTGGCTCTCTCCACCTTTGCTGTCTATACATCAGCAGACAAAGACGTTTCTCTTCAAGCAGGCTTTCCCTTAGTGGATGGCTGTCTGAGAGGAATTTTTAAATGGATTGTTGTGCCTTGTTGCTTGAACCTGGTTTGGTGTTGATTTTGTTTAGCATTTTAGTGTGGTTTATTTGATTATTTTGTAATATTTGTGTACTTATTGTTTTTAGGTTTTAAATATTGTATTTTACTGATATAAGCTGCCTTGGGTCCTATTTAAGGAGAAAGGCAGGGTAAAAACATTGTAAATAAATTTGGAAAGGAGAGGCTATGCATGTGATCAAGAAATCAGGTTTTCTGGCATTCTTGCGCTCATGTACAGCCTATATGCAAGCAGGCCTTTCTCCTCTTTAGACTCCTGCATGAAAGAAGCAATAAGAGAGATGGGAGTGCTAGGCATTTTCCTCTCAACATGTTTCAAGAACCATACTCAGTACCATCGGAATAGCTTGAGTCACAGCCAGCATAAAAGAATGCATTCCTTACTGGTTACAAATCACCTTCCATGCCTGTACAATGTTGTTGTTGTTGTTTTCCCCTTTTCATTCAAAATATATTTTATTATCAGTTTATCTATGGAGGAGGGTAGCTTAATGCAAACTCACGTGATGCTTCTCCCACCCATGCTGCCTAATAGATGAGAATGGGGTGCACTATATGTTTTCCAAGCACATTTGGTAGACTGCTCACTGGCTATTAAAATAAGTTCCTTTGTCAGGAGACCTGACGTCTCCTTCAGAAAGCAAAGTGTGCAGTCTGAACACTGGAAGAATTAGCCTGTGAAAATCTTGCACATAAATTCTTGCAAAGTGGCATTACTTGAGTGAGAACTTAACTGGGTTCCATAAATCTTTTAACTTCTTGGAAAGCTTCCCCTTCACACACATACACACACCCGCACAAACAACAGCACATGACAATGCCTGAAGCATTTTACATTAAATCATTATTTTCCTAACTCTTTGCTTTGGAACATCCTCATTTCCTGATTCAACGCCCACACAGCAAAAAGGCTAGCAGAAAAAAAGAGTTGGGGATAAACATAAGGAATTATTTTCCCTAATTTTCACATTGCAAAATGTTGCTGGATTACAATCCTCCTTCGTAGCACTCTGAATTATTTAAAGTAAGCCAAGCAATCGAAATTCTCCTAAATTACTTAGGGCACCTAAATTATTTAGGGCATAAATGTTTCCCGTTGAATGCTTTTGTGGACATATTATATGCCCTACTCCTAACTGAATAAAATTAGCTATCATGTCATCATACAAAGCAAGGGCTAGAAATAATACACAAAGTTGCTGCCATTAAGTTTTGAACCAGAATGATGATGATGAAGTGTTCATTTAAAAAAATTCATTCATTATTGTTCTTTAATAAAACCATTGCCTATGAAAAATGATTCTGTCTTCAGCTGGAGGAAATACGAAAAGGACATAAGATAGCCTTCTAAAAATCCAGGATAATGTTGCATGGAGAGGTAGATCAAGTGGAACTGGAACATTGGATGAAAAAAGAAAAAATGTATTTTCCTTGAAATCTGTTCACTTTTTACGAATTACATTGAAATATTTTCAAACAGTGCGCTGAGATTAGTTGAATGTTGTGTTATTTATATATATTAATTGTCTATCTTCCCATTAATATCTGTAATTAGCTATCTCATATTTCCAGAATAATAATAAAGCATTCTTTCAGACAACATCACTTTATGGATAGCCATATGTTTGTACAGCTACATGAGTCCAAAGAGTAGTTGCTGATCACCATTGCCTCCCCCTGACAGTCATTATTTGTGAAATGGTACCTCCAAGATTTTTTCAATGTGGTGTATACCTGGTCAGGGTGCAGCCAGCTAGCCAAACTATTTTACCAAAACAGTTCATTCTGGGCATGCCATCCCACTCCCTTATAATTGATAGTCTGCAAATTTGTTCCCAATAGGAATGCTCAGCTTTCCCCCTTTAAAAACATCATAAACGTTATTGTACTTCCACAAAATTTGGAGTCTTCCAGTTTGTTAGCAGATCTCCTGATAACCTGTGCAATTTGAAACTGAAATGTCTTGGAACTCAATTCCCTTGTTAAAAATGGAAATGTTCAGGAATGTAATAAGAAAAAAAGAGAAATGTCCGTTTGTAGAAACAGAAGTCAAGTTGTGCAAAATGTTTGCAGTGTAACTCCCACTTTACAGTAGCCAATTGTGCTGCTACAAAAAAACCCTGCAAGAAACAGATGATCACCTGTTGCTGTGGAGAAGCCACAAGAAGCATGAAATCAAGGAACTAAAGAAGGAAATAATCGGTTCCAAAAATATTGCCAGCAATGTGGCAACCAGCAGGAGTCTCAAATATGTCCAGCATTTTGACATTTCTAGAAGCTAACCATTATTGCAGAATGAGCAGAAGGAGTTAAAAATTATAGAAAGAAGGAGAACTATTTTTAAACATCATCAGAGGCAATCAATAAACATGAAATACTGTATAATCAAACTATTTACAGATGTTTCTTATGAGACCGGCACAAGGGCACAACAAAATGTAATAACAGCAATTCAGAATTCTACCAAATTAGTAGACAGGAAATAACAAAGGCATTCCTCACTTTAATGAAGGAATAATCCCACATTGGAAGCATTGAAATTCAAGAAGAGTAACTCAGAAATATTTTACTGGTGTGACTGCAGCCTGAGTATCAGCAGATTAAACCCTCTTATAGAAACCTATGAGGTGTACTTGCAGTGCTTTCCAGTAACACACACAGTACCACTGACGGAAGATGAAATGCCCAGGAAGAGAAAATGACTACATGAGACTTTATTTTTCATCCATGGTGAAAAGATAAGAGAACTAAAGATGGAACCAAATAATTGAGGTCACTGTTTAGTAAACAGACAGAAACAGGGAGAAAGAGGGACAAAGGACTACCAGCACAAACCTAAACATGTTTATTCAGCAGTAAATCCCACTGTGTACAATTGGGATTACTCCCTAGTAACAGAAAAATCCCACTCATTTCTAGGATGGGATGGTTGCCATGCTCACATGCAGGTGTAGACAGGAATGGAAGTTCACAAACAGAATTGACCAGATCTGTTCCTTCTATATGAGAAGGCTGGGTGGCTAAGAGGAATAGGAAGAAAGGGGACTGGACAAAGCATGAGTAAGGGATGCTAGAAAGAGAGCCCCACTCACCAACCCCTTGTAGTCTCAGACTGATAAGAGAATGGCATAATATTTAGGTGTGTGTGGCTGTTTTAGTCTCTAAAAACCTCAAACGGACGTTTTAAAATGAACTGTTTAAACCATAAAGCCCTAAACAGTTTAGACCCAAGCTATCTCAAGGTCTGCATCTCCCATGATGACCCTGTGTGAGTGTTAAAATAATCAAGAGAGGCCTTCTTCTCGGTCCCGCCACCTTTACAGGTGAGTTTGGTGGGGACATGGTAGCTGGCCTTCTCTGTCGATACTGCCAGACTCTGGAACTCCCTCCCACAGGAGGCCAGACTGGCCCTATCTTCCACAAGCAGACAAAGACATTTCTCTTCAGGCAAGCTTCCCTGAGTGAATGGCTGACGAGTGGGTTTTTTTAAATGGATTGTTGTGCCTTACTGCATTTAATGTGTTTTGGTGCTGCTTATGTGTTTTTGGTATTGTGTTCATTGATCTTTTTAGTATTGTATAGTCATTGCTGCTAATTTAAATACCGTCTTTTAATTGTTGTAAACTACCTTCAATCCTATTTAAGGAAGAAAGGCACATTAAAAATATTTTAAATAATTAAGTAACTTTGTAAAATAACTGGAAAACTATACCCATTGTACCAGTAAAGTAACTTCATCTCAGCTCCTCAAATTGTTTCTGAAATTTAACTTTGATTTAAACACTGTTAATCTTCAAAAGTAACTATGTTACTTGTTACTTCCAAATTCTCCCAAGGTGTGAATAAACTCATTTGCAATCCTGATGAAGCTGCATTTTTTCCCAGTGTCTCTACCTTCACAGATCCTCATATCCTTGGGTGAGGACATGAAAGAGAAGCCTCTCAGTGGCTGCCCATCAGCTGAGCAGCTCTCTTCCAAGGCAGCCTAGGTTAGCCCTCTCTATGGTGTCCTTCCACAGACAAAGACTTTTGCCAGTTGGTTGGCTCCTGAAGAAAGAGTTTTCGATAGATGAATTGCTTTTAATTCAGTTGTTTAAGCATGATAATATGATTATGCTTTAACATTATAACTTAGGCCCTGGTCACACAAGGGAAATGTTTTCTATTTCTTCTGATACTTTCCATACCTCTGTTGTACTGAATCTTGGTCACATGGTTTGTATCCCAGGATGAACGTCCCAAGAACTTTTAGCAGTACTGATTTATTTCCTCCTATTTGTATTGTTAGTTTGGCTACACCATGGGTACCTGTTTATTTTCTCGCTTGCTTCAAGGGGCAATTTAGCCCCTTGATTTATATATCTCTCACACACCTTAGAGGGAGCCTTGTTTCTGATATATCAATATATTGATAAATATTATATATATATAATTTAAAAATAATATTTATCGATACATCGATATATTGATACATACATACATACATACATACATACATACATACATACATACATACATACATACATACATACATACATACATACATACATACATACATACATACATATAAAATTAAAAATTAAAGTTAAAATTAAAAATAATATTTATCGATACATTGATATATCAGAAACAAGGCTCCCTCTAAGGTGTGTGATTGCGCAAGCATGCTTGACTCTGCCCCCCTGCAGAAAGCTTCCTTCCTTCCCTGTGCACCCACATCGATAGTTTCCAGCCCCTTTTATTTTGGTCTCAATGGAATCCCATGCAGGGAGGGCAGATTTGCACACGGGGGGGGGGGTGGAAATTAGAGGGAATATTGATCGAGAAAGGAGTTCTGTTTAGGAAAGTGACCCCTGTTGTACTATCTGCTCCTGCAGAGATTCATTGCACACATTAGACTTGGGATATCCATGCAGTAGTACTGGCGATCACTCACATACACAGACACAGACACACACACACACAGAGCGAGAGAGGGGGGAGAGAGAGGGAGAGAGAGAGAGAGACATTGGCATACCATCGTTTCAATGCATCTTCCCATAGAATTTTTTAAAAATTACTCAGCAGTAATGTAATGACAGAACACTCCTCCCCCCCCATGTCAAACTTTTACCAAGATATTGATGTATTGGGCCTGAGCATTTTTTTAAAAATAATGTGCATGCCACAGTAATGGCAGCCACCTTCCTGGCTTTGATTCTGAAAAGAAGGGCAGGCACCCAGCAGTCCCACTAAGGAATGCACCAATACAACAAAGGTACAAAATAATACAATCCTCCTAGTGGTGGAGAAATGTTCTGCAGCTATACTGCTGGCTGGGGAAATTTCTCGATCTTGTCTCTGCGTCATGTGAAACAGGGGGGAAAAAGCAATGAACTAACTTGGGGATAACTAGAGAAGAGTTCCCTCATGTGACCAGGGCTTTACTGTGCTTTTGTGGGTCCCAGAAGACAGCCAGGAAATAAAATAAAATAAAATTTCATCCAGAGATTAGAAAAAATATTAAAGAAATAAAAGAGAAATATATAAAATAAGAAATACAGAATGAATTTGTGATACATATTGTATCTTCTCATACATATTTCTACCCCTATATATCAGATGTGTTGCATAAACGTATGTTTCTGTGTATGTTTATAACATGTTTGCTTAGAGCAGAATGTGATATTTGCATAGAATATGACTTCAACATATCAAAGTGTATAAGTAGTTAGCCACACTGCTATAAAAGGCAGAGTCAGCCACAAGTCTGTTAGATAGACGGATAGGGATCCAGTCATTACGTAGACTAAGAGAGACCTGACAAGATGCTTGGTCTGTCCATGTCCATCCAGTGGAAGACTTTTCCTGGTCAGGCCTTCAAGACACCAGTGGAATGCCTTCCCTAGGGAAACCTGCCTACGTTCTGCATTATCTCCTTTTCAGCAAATACCCAAAAGGTAGCTTTCTTGCAGTTTTCACAGATGATACTTTAGAGCAGGGGTGTCCAACCTTTCACCTTCCCTGGGCCACATTAGAAGATGAAAATTTGGTTTGGGCCACACATACATTTGGTTTGGGCCGCATGGGGGGGCAGCCCTAGCCATCTTCCGCAGCCCCGCTCCAAGCACGCTTAACAGCAGCTGCGATCTCAGAGAGCAGAGGCTGCCAGCTTCGACTTCGGCGGCTTTATGGGGCCGGGAGGGGGTCCACCTATTGACGGGGACGGCGCAATGCAGTCACGCAGCCCCCCTGTCCCCTCCCCTCCCACTCCTTCCTTCCTTCCCTTTTTCCCCCTCTACTGTTGTGACATGCCCCGGCCACATTCCGGCCGCAAGCGCCGACAGTGTAACTTGAAACTTTGGAATTTCTTTAAAAATAAAAAACTGCACTGGGCCGCATTACGAGCTGACCTGGGCCGCATGCGGCCCTCGGGCCACAGGTTGGACAAGCCTGCTTTAGAGGCTGACAGAGAGATCTCAGTTGAAATACGTCATTATGGTGATTTGTTGTTATTGTTTGGTTTGGTTTTCTTGTTGAATGATTTCTTGTACTGAAAACATTAGTCACATTAGAGACCAATCATGATATAAAGATGGGATATATTTCATGTTCAAAAACAAATATTCCAGAAATAGCAAGGTATTTGTTAAGGATATCACATGAATAACTGGCATTTTCTTGGGACAAATGATGTTTTGGCAGCTAGCAAAAGCAATTGGAGGGCCCAGCCTTAGGACTCAGGCCATATCCATGAGATATGGCCTAAGTTCAACCTGCAAAGAGTCTGGGGATGCTGTGGCTGTTCCCCAAACTCCATCCATTCCTGAAAGATCTATCCTCAGTCTAGGGATTCTATCCACACACACAGCAGCTAACCCTCCCAGGAACAAATACGGTGGTGAAATCCCCCTGCTATCTTAAATCAGAGATCAATGTTGAGGATTCCTTGTCATGATATTTGCCCATGCAATTGGGAAAGTTAGTGGTGTGCTGTTCTCTCCAGTGCCTGCTTGTTATCTTTACTATTTGATGGCAGTCGTAGCAGGAAGCCATGTGCACTCCACATTCTCTCTGATGAGAAGATGTGAGCAGTGGACAAAGTTTCAGAGCTGCAACTGGTGCCCAATATAGCTTGCTTCTATGTGCAGATTTATGCCTTCCACCACTTCCTCTGTGTGAAGAAAGTGAGAAGAGAATCAAACTCCCAAATAGCATCTGCCAGTCCCACAGTGGAGGAGTCAGGATTCAGTTTAGAGCTTTGGTGAGTTCATGAGAACCTATAGGAAGCCACTAAACATCTCAACATGTGTTAGCCTCAATAATTCATGCAACTGCCACTGTCTTTGGAACCATGAAAGGCTGTTGATTGTCCACCTTGTGGGGTATTTGGCACCGACTCTGCAAATGACTGTGTTTTGATTTAATACTCTTTTAACTCAGCTACAATGATGTGGCCAACTATGTTTGAAATTAACCTAGGAAATCACTCTCTGCGCATGTGCTGTATTGGCTTATTTTATGCTCATGGATAGCTGTAGGAATTCATTTCATGAAGAATTTTATCAGTCGTGTGTCTGAGGTTTTTTTTTACAAATAAACTTTATTGACTGAATTAGAGAAACATGATTTTTCTCTTAATATAAAAGAGTATAACAAACTGCTGTACCGATATAAGAAAATGAGGATGTCACGTGTATCAAGGCCCCATCCTCAGCTGAGACAGCTCTTGCAGCGTTGCAACCCATTCTCATTGCAAGCAGTGCACTTGAGGGCTTTGAATGAGTCTGTAAAACAGTTCCGAAACACTGACATCTTACTCCCATGGCACGCTGAGCACGGAAGAAAACCAAAGCCCCCACATGAGAGGCATTCATGAGGGTGTTGAACTCTCTGAAAATCACAACAGAAAAGAAAAGAGTGTCTGTTATTTGCAGCATACTTTGCAAGCTGAGAGCCAAACCAAGATCTGAAAACAATTTTTTTTCTACATGAATTACAGTCACCGGTAATCAATTCACACCACAAAGCCCACAAGGAATGTCAATGGGGAATGCCACACTCTTGAGAGTTACAATCACTCTAAAATTGCTACTCCACTTTCAAGGGAAATCTCCTCCATGACATCAATCTGGGTTTGTCTTGAAATACAATTAGGTTCAGAGAGATTATTTTTGTTGTAATTGTGCCAGGGAAAGAAAGGATTAAACTCCACTCCTTCCTCACTGTTCAGACTTCCTCAAAGACTTCCTCCAGAAAACCATGGCCAGTAATATTAATTACCCCCAAAACAACAACAACACACTGTATCCTAATTCACACAGTTAATATCAGATTTGCTATGCGGTCCTGAATCATGTGCCAACCTTCAATCCTGTTTCCATGAATAACAGAAATCTTTTGCTTTTCTGTTGCTACTGAATTTCATTTTATCTGTCCTATTGGCTATTAAGAGCATCATCCAGTGGTCAACTACGTTCATTACAGCTAAAGTAACTTACCCTAAGAAAAACATAACTGATTTTGTGTTCTTACTTTACTAGAGAATCGCTGACATTTACATCTTAAATGAATTTGCAGGTTCCTGCTTACGAGAAAGAAAGAAAGAAAGAAAGAAAGAAAGAAAGAAAGAAAGAAAGAAAGAAAGAAAGAAAGAAAGAAAGAAAGAAAGAAAGAAAGAAAGAAAGAAAGAAAGAAAGAAAGAAAGAAAGAATATTCCTTGCATTGGCCCTAGCATTTGGAAGCACGTGGGGATAACTTCAAGCTGCTAATTTTGGATGCCAGGAAAACACTGCAAATTATTAATTATGAACAGCAGCTGTGATGAAATGGTTGATTTGTACGGAATTCTATGGATGAGCACAGGCTTTAAGCCAGGGCTGGACTGGCCATCTGGCAATTCTGGCAAATTCCAGAATGGCCGATGGTCAGAAGGGCCGGTTCCTGCCTCAGCACAGGGCCAGGCTGAGCCCCCCTCCCCAAAAGAGAGCGAGCGAGCGAGAGAGCGAAAGGGAGCCTTCCCTCCCCGCCCCCTTGCCTTGCCTTGCCTTGCCTCTTCCTCTTCCTCCTCCTTCCTCCTCCTCCAGCCCCCTCCAGCTGGGGCGTCCCCCCCAACCTCCCCGCCCGGTCGAAGAGCGCACCCGCGCCCGAGGGGGGGCAACGCCGAGGCCGGGCTCCTAGCGCGGCCACTCCGCCTCCCTCCCGTGCCCGCAGAGCCGGCGGCGGTGGCGGCGGCGGCGCGCTTTGTTCGAGGCTAGCGCGGGCAGCCAAGACGCCACGGCTTCCCGGCCCTGCCTGCCCGCCGGCTGCTCTTGGGCCACGGCAGGTGCTGGTGGCCGGCCGGAGGGGCTGGCCGGCGCATCCCCCGCCCCGCTCGCTCGCTCGCTTCCTCGCCCTGGCGCGCCGGGGCCGGGGAGGGCCGGAGGGTGGAGCGGGAGCGGCGGCAGGAGGAGGAGGAGGAGGAGGAGGCAGCCTCGCCGGATCCTCCCCCACCGCCCGTCCGCCCCGGCCCGGCCAGGCCCGCTGCCTGGGAGCCCAGGTGGCTGAGAGCGCACGGTGCCCGGGCGCGTCGCCTTCGCCGGGCGCCCTTGGCCTCTCCAAAGGGAAGCGCGCCGCTGGGGGACGGGAGAGGGAGCGGGCGCCTCGGCCGGCCTTCCCTGGGCGGGCAGGCGAGGAGGAAAAGCCGGGGGGGGCGGAGAGGGGAGGAGGAGGAGGAAGGGGGCGAGGATGGGGAAAAGAGCGGAGGGGGGGACTGGAAGAGGTGAGGAGGGCCGATCGGAAACTGGAAGCCGAGAAAGCCTCTCCTCCCGGGCAGGGGTGGCCATGCTGCCTCCCAGGAAAGCCCCTCTGACGAGGCTGGGCTGAAGTTTCGTCGGCAAGCCCAGCCTCGACCGGAGGGATCCTGACCCGGTCTGGGGAAGATCAACTTTCCTGGCCAGTTTTTTTTTTAAGTGAAAATTTCCTCATCAGAGCTGGGCTACGCTGTCTTTGTTTCACTGTCCCCTGAGAATGTCACAACCCCGCTTTAGATATGAGTTGCCTTCTTATCCTGCTCCTTAGGATGCGCTGCGGCAGAAAAGATACACTCCTCTTGCACAGGGAGGTTCTGTTTATTCGTTTCGTTCATATCCTCGGCTCCCTCCCAAGTTTTATCCTCCTCCCTACAGCCCTGTGAGGTAGGCCAGGCTGATGGCGAGAGCACCTCGCTCAAAATCCCCCCGGTGCATTTCAGGGGTCCAGAGGGCCAATCCTGGCCCAAAGCCAGGTGGGCCTGTGTGCTCTAAATGCCAGAGCCGATTTTTGGTCCCAGTCTGGCCCTGCTTTAAGCTGTTGTACTCTTTTGTCTCAGGCCATTTTTGTCCTCTCACACAGACACACAACCACATACAGCTACTATTCAAGAGGAAAACTCCCATTAGTGATAATGGTAGCTTCCCACCTAATCCAAACAGCAGCTATAGAAGGAGGATATATAGAGGTCCTAATGTGGTCATGGCCCTCCTACCCTCACAGCATGGTCTTAATCCAGATACAGGAGAAGATTCTGCATCTGATATTTTGTTTAAAAGAAAACATTTGTGGAATAATTGCCTGAATAATATTGTGACATGATGGTTTTGCACCATAATGAGCCATATGCTTGGATGCTTTAAAGCTGGAATCCTCTTACTAACAAAAGCCAATACAGCTGCAGTTACGGCCAGGAATATAATTCTCTCCAACAGATAGGAAAGACAAATGACATTTAGCTCTGAAGTTATTACTGTTAACAATGATAACAGCCTATATGATAAGGAGAGTCATTTAGATTATTTGAGTGGTCAATATTCTGGTGAAATCAAGCAGAAATTTTCTATATATTATTGTCAATTTAATAGAATCTTGGGAGTTCTAATAGGAAAATATAATGGGTATCTAATGTATGAAAATGGGATTTTAATAAGAGTCTTCTATAACACCATCAATTACCTCAATTTTGGTTAAAAGATCTTGCAGTTCCCCTGATTCGTTCATTGACAAAATTTTCTCAGCACCCTGTAAGGAAAGAGGCAAGGTTTGTTAATGTTATAGCTGATAATTATAAGCTACAACTGAATGTAAATTTACCATTTTCTTTGGTTTTCTTGCTGCTTTGAGGTATCTTATTGGTTGGTTTTGGAGCTTTAGTCTTGACAGTGTGCTTCAAAGAAAAAGAGAGACTTTTCCATCAAAAATTATATTAGCAATATAATAATATTTGTTTTATTGGCCCAGTCTTTGATTGTCAAACCTAGTATAATTTACCTTATATGTAAATAATTATAATTTACCTGGTATATGATCCAGTTTATGCCCCTTATTTTTATATGATAAGCTTGCTGTTAAAATGGAAGGAAGAGATTTTTAATATGTCAGAAAAATATTGTTGTTAAGTACAGGGTACTATAGAAAATGTGAGTAAATTAATGTGGCAAAAACAGTACTGCTACTATCCCAATCTATTCAGTATCAAATTTATACAGAGTATGATGAAAAATGTTGCAATGACACCAAAATAAAAATTCAGCCATGAGTTTAAAAAATAATATACTGTAGGCTGGGTACATTGGGGCAAGGGGAATATCAGAGATGGGAAGCAAAATGATACTGAAGTGGTTTCTTCATTTTTCTTTGTGGAAGTACAGAAGGTTGCAATAAAGAAAATGAAACTGCCAATGAAGTTATGAAACTTTGCTCCAACTCTTTCTGCTAATCAGCGAGGACCCATTAAAGAATAGCACTACACTGCCGAGCATTTGTTGTTAAGTTATGTGTTTGTGTGATTTTTAAGGTGAACTTGATGAGTGCCACTGTGATGTCTTTTTATTCACTGAATAATCCAAGACTGGGACAATGGCTAAAATCCAGTTAGTAAGTTGCAACTAGCATAGACCCATTCAATCACTGCAGATTTGAGTGACTCAACACCCATGTTAGTTCCATTGATTCAATGAAACATTTACAGTGGTGCCTCGCTTAGCAACGTTAATCCGTTCCAGAAAAAACGTTGCTAAGTGAAAACATCGCTAAGCGAAATTTAAAAGGCCATAGAAATGCATTAAAACGTGATTAATGTGTTCCTATGGGCTTAAAATTCAACTTTAAGCGAAAATCCTCCATAGCGCTGCCATTTTTGCTGCCTCTTAAGCGAGGAAAAACAGCGGGCGGCCATTTTGTTTTCCCAGCAACCATTTTGAAACCGCCGATCAGCTGTTTAAAAAGGGTCACTTTGCCATGATCACTTCCCCATGATCATTGCAAAGCGAAAAAAACCCATAGGGACTATCGCAAAGCGATCGCTTTTGCAATTGCAAAAACTCCTTCGCTAAGCGATTTCGTCACTCAATGGAGCGATTGCTATGCGAGGCACCACTCTACTACTGAATTTCAGCCAATGATACCCAATAGAAGGCTAGTGTTGTTGTTGTTTAGTCGTTAAATCATGTTTGACTCTTCGTGACCTCATGGACCAGAGCACGCCTCCTGTCTTCCACTGCCTCCTGGAGTTGATTGACTATTATATGTACTGTATCCATGTGTCTACTTGATTTACCCAACAGAAAATCACCAAGAGAAGACAGCTGTTTTTGTCACATAAAAAGAGTGTGCCAAGAATTAGGCCAAAAACACTCCACATTTACTGCACTGCTTCCTTCAGCAGTAGAAGGCCATCTTTTTGGGGGCCTTCCTGCTTTCTGTGTTGTGACAGGACATTCTGACAGCCATCTGTACCATAGATAGCAACTGCAGTTGCTACAAGTAGGAATGTGCATGGCAAAGATTTTTGTATTTATTTTGTTTTGGGTGGGGAGGGGATTTCTGTCATTTCATAAAGTCCTAAACTTCCTGTAAAAAAAACTATTTTAAAAAGCAGAGATGAAGTAGCAGAGAATCAATCAACTCCAAAAGCAGGCAATAATACATGAGAGATAAAAGCATAAGAATTACGTGAGCTTGCACATCGTGGTACACAGGTACAGTCACAAAATCCATCCCCTAGCCCACACAAACCCACAAAAGCAAATAAAACAGTCCCCAAAATGCACCAAAATGTTTACCTTTAACAGATTAACATATCATAAATGTAAAAAATCAATGAAATGGGGAAAGCACCTCCCACTGCCGTACAAGGGAAGAAATAACAAAATGAAACACACATATACACACAGAGAGCCCCCTCTCCCCAAAACTAAGAAAAGCAAGGAAGCACATACAAGGCAAAAAATTATAATCAGCTCCATACCCAAACCAACACTACTAGAGCATGGGCAGATTTTTCTTCCCCCCACCACCAATGCTTTCCCTTCTCTTCTTTGATTCCAGCATACAGCAACAGGCAGGCCAGGGAGGCAACAAAAATAATCCAAGAAAGAAAAGGACCAAAAGCAGAGGGATCAACAAAGATATCAGGGAGGGGTGTAAAAAATCCCAAGGAGGCATACCAGCACAGGCAGCAGCAAAAATCATTGGAAGAGATTTAGGGAAATCCTTCCAAAAAGCAAGAGAAAAAAGGATCCAGTGCAGAGACACAAGAGTGGGTAGGCAACACAATCCAACATAAAGGGCAGCAAGTACTCATATACCGACAAGGAGTGACTGGAGTTATTTTTTTAAAAAAAAAATACCTCTCTTTACTGGGTTCCAACCAATTCAGGCCATTACGCAGATTTAAACTTCCCATTTCCTCTCTCCTGGACATTCTGATTGGCTGCTGATAGCAGCCCTGCTATTGGATAAAAAATTATCCAGGCAATTTGATGGACAAAGGGTAAAAACAAGGTTTAATGAGAGAGGTAAACATTAAAAAAACCTTTCATGTATTTTATTAATAGACTTCATTCATGTTTAAGAGATTCTCTTTTAGCAATACATGAAAACAAAAGAGCACTTGTATGTTTTGTTCTTTTGTAAATCTGGCTTCCAGATTTCAACAGAACTGCAGGAGGTATAGTAGATATATTGGTGATATGTCTTCGTGAGAGGCTCTGGATGGGGAATGATGACAACCTAGTCATGACTAAGAGCAATAAACTATACCAAGGCAGGAAGAAGATATTAATGAGGTTCCTCCCATCCTTTAAGTAGGTCTTGCCATGTAAAGCCTAAACTCACCAGTCCTTAATTTATATGCAAACTTCTATAGAAGGAGTGGGGCACAATATCAGGGTATTTCCTCTGCAGCCTCCGCAGGCTGGTTGACATCAGACCATGCCCCTGATACTATCTCATCCCTTGCCAAAGCACCAGATTGAGCTTTTTTTTACACAGTGCTTTGACCAGAAAGCTAGACTCACTTTTCTCCCTCTCCCCACATGGAGAGGAAGAACAAACTAAGAGCTCTCAGCTGGTATCTGAAAATGGTAGCTAAGAAGAATCTGCTTTGCACAGCCCTGATTGGGATAGTGAGTGGTGCACAAGGGGAATCCAATAGTTACCTCCAGTCACCCTTTAGAAACAGTTGCCCCAGATAGCCTACTGGGCATGAGGAAGAGGGGACCAGACACTCTGGAGATCATCACCTCCCAATCCCATGCCTTTATCAGACATTGTCAAGGTAGGGAGATGTCTCCTCTCCCTTTGCTTTTGTATGTACATTTGCAGTCAGCTAGCTACACTTATTTGATACGTTATTCTGTTCAGTGCTTTGAGTGATTAGGTGAGTTGTTCCCATGGAAGCAGGAACTAACTGGCTTGCTGGAAAGATCCAACTACTCTCATGTCTCAACCTGGTTCATCTTAATGGTGTCTACTGGAACTTCTTTGGCATCTCTGGATGGCCATAAATATAAGAGATCAACCTGCATAAACAGAGTATATTATTACAATTCCTTGTCCTTCACTGTTGCTTTCCCTTGCCCCCATACTTTTCAACACCATGACATGATGAATGTCCAAGTTCCTTTTCATATTCCCTTCCTGTAGGAATATCCATTAAACACACTTCATTGTTATCCCAGTAGATGGCATGATTCATTTTCAGACAGAGGCAACCTTCAACCAATATAGAGACTGCAGATAAAAATGTATATCAACTGCATTTAATATGTCCAAAGGCAGACTACCTTATTTGGGTACAGATTTAGTCGACCATTCTTTTTTTAAAAAGGTAAATCTACCTTTCAGCTTACTAACTGATAGAATTTAGAAAAGGAAAGACATCAATATAAGTATGGGAGGCGATTGCAGCAGGAAGCACAAAATAATTTACAATTTAATAAAAGCTGCCACTCATTGTCAGAAGAAAAGGTCAATTAGACTCACTTGCAACGGCAATGAAAATGCATATAATGTAAGGTTAATAGGCACCAACTGCTAATTGACATTCCCTAAGCTGCTCCCAAAAGTGTTCCTTACAATGCCTCTTAGGTTCCCAGTTGCTGGTATTCTTATGGAAGAGGAAGCAGGTGCCCCAGTACACCTATTTATGCTGCCAGGATTCTTGAGCTTTCCAAGATCCCGGGGACTAAGGAAATCGCAGTTGCCTTTGTATCTAATCAGATGCAGAAACTGCCAGTTGTGATCCAAAAAAATATCCCTAAACATGGAGCACTGTAGTGATTGATTCTTTAAAAGGTCTTCACAACAGGGGCTCTTACTCTGAGTAGCTACAGGCTTGGCTGCTTTGTTTCACTGCTTTTGTTTCACGGAAGCCAACTGCTCTGCAACAAATACAAATTAAAACAAAACTGAAAATGAAAAAAAAAAAAACAGGAAAAAAGCCCAGAATTTTGAAGGACCCATATATTCGCATATGATGCACTCTCTACTAGCTTTGACTTTACAGTAGGAAATGCCACATTTATTCCAGCAATATTTCAGCATCCTGATGGCAATACTTCAAAAAGGCAAGGTTATACTCTCTGATATCTGGCTCGCTATGTTGCTGCAGAAAAAAAATAGATGGCATTTATTTTATGTCATTCTGATAAAAATCAGCTATAATTCACTCCACTGTTTACCCAGGAAGACAACGAGATCAGAAGTTCACAATGTCTATCATGTACATTTTCAAGCAGAGAGAATAAAAATATGCCTTGAACTACTGTAGTCCTTTAAAAATACATTGATAGGGCATGTACTCAGCTCTCATCACATGTCACACGTGGTGGTGGAGGCACCTGAGCCTTTGCAGATGGAATTTCCATATAAGAATTAGATGAAATATTGTTTATGACTTCCTTCAGTGTTGACACCCCCACTTTACTTGCGGTCCTTTTCATAGTTTCGTGCCATTAATTTCAAGCCCTCATATTAGATTAGATTAGGCATCCTTCAGTCTCAAGAGACTATGGTAACGTGCTCTGTATGGAGGACTTGGAACAGCGTCTAGTGTGGCTGAGAAGGCCAATTTGAGAGTGACAATCCCTTCCACATTGAAGACAAATACAATCTCTCCCCTGTCCAGCTCCCTGATTTTGCTGGGTTCTGGACTCCCTCTTTGCCTCGGCCTGCTGGACAGGTGTCTCTTCAAAATGGGAGAGGCCATGCTGCACCGCCTGTCTCTAGGCTGAATGCTCAGATGTCAAGGTTTCCCATCTATTGAGGTCCATTGCTAAGGCCTTCAGATCCCGCTTGCAGATATCCTTGTATCGCAGCTGTGGTCTACCTCTGGGGCGACTTCCCTGCACTAATTCTCCATACAGGAGATCTTTTGGAATCTGACCATCAGCCATTCATATGCAAATCCAAATTTAGGATCTTTCTATCTCTATATCGTGCTACATGGATTACACTTATTTTATTCATTTCATTTTCAGCAGTATCCCTGAATGTAGCATAAATGTGGGAGGGGAATGCACCCATAGAGTTCTAGTGGTTTTTTCCAGTTGTGCGAGCAGTGGTGTGTTTGTTCTTGGATCTCTAGGTGCGGTACTAGCTGTATGACCCAAGGCATAATTGGTAGCACAAGGGGATTGAACAACTCATTTCATGACTAATTGCAAATCCAGAAACAGTGTTGGATTCCACCACCACCATAGCACTCTTATGAATAGTCTGGAACTAGGTGCCTGCAACTGCCTTGGATACTGGCCGTTGTCCTCATAGTGAAATAAAGAATTTTTTTAAACGAACCTTCATCAAACATAAGGAATGCCTCTCCATTTACTAGTAAATGGTGTCTGTAGTCTGCAGGAATAAAGGCATGCCTGAGTGCTCCTGGAAATCTCTTGTATAAATAATCTGACCCATTTTCAGATTCACTTTCCTAGCTGTCACTGCAATTTCTATTTCTCCTAACCTGAGGCTGCATTAAGTGTATGAATGAGTAAGCCCCATGATTCTGTATTTTCTGTCTGTAAGCCTGCTGTATGCTGCTGATATGCTTGTTGTCATTATATACATACTTTACATACTGTATACTGATGGAGAAACATACAAAGGCCCAATTTCAGGCTCTTCTAGTTATTAGGATGTGTAACTTAGGTGTGTTCAACATTTTAGCTTTCCATCAGTTGTGGAAGTTCCGTAAAATACATTTCATGAATGGTATAGTGTAGAGATGAGCAGGAATCAGAAAATTGTCATTTGTTTTTATTTTTGATTATTCATCAAAGTTGACAAATCATGAATAACAAGTTTGTTTTTTTCTGACAAATTGAATCAATTTGTCAATTCGATTTGCATTGAAACCTTATAAAATGGCGCCCAAGCACCTACAGACACCAAAATCACAGAAAAACTACCCCTGATTCTCCTCTACAATCCATCCAAGTTTGGTGAAGATTAGATTTCAGATATCCAAATTATACATCCACAAATTGGTACCACAAAGTACCTTTTAGCAGCTGGCTTGGGGAAACCAAGTCTTCATCAAACTTGGAAGGATTGTAGAGTCGGGAAGCTTTTCTGTGATTCTGATGTTTCTAGGTGCTGGTTGGGTGTTTTATAGCCCAATAAATCAACAAATCAAAAACTGGTAAAAGTTCATTGAGTTGTGTTCATCGGGTGGCATTGATTCAAACAAATACAAATTGACAAATTAGCAGTTTTTGATGAATTTTGCAGTTCATTTTTTAAAATTCATGCCCATCTCTAGTATAGTAGTACATTTTCAAATGCCAGTGCTTATCATGATGGGATCCCCTCAACACCCCAAAAGTGAACTCAAAAACACAAGCTTTTTTTCATTTGTATCCAAACCATTCCTACAAATTATCATCACTATCACATATGGCCCTTTGTAAAGCTGTGGGGTCTTAACTGCCCATTCAAGACCAAGCCAAAATACTTTTAACTATAATACTTTCAGCTCATACCAATGCACTGTCACTGGTAAAATCCATGTTTTCCTCAATTGTTGCAACTAGATTAAGAGAGAACAGGGGTAGCTCTACTTTAAAAGTCCCTGGGTTTTGACCCTTTGAGCACTGGCACCACTATAACACTGTCTTCAACAACAGGTGAGCTTAGGGGCCTAATTGTCCTTACACAGAGAGATGGTATGGATTATTTTAATGTGCCAGGACTGTGATATACATAGTACACAAAATGGCAGTTCATGGCTTAAGGAAGGGACATGCCTCCCCATTCCATGAGCCATCATTAATATCTCATGCATAAAGGAGTATTCAGACAAACAGTTAACAGAAACGACAGATAAACACTATAAATAACATGGAAAATGCAAGCTGGTTTTCTCAAATGGTATATCATCAATCTTGATGCTCAATAAAATTACAGTATTCTCAGCTGGTGTCCTGCAAAAGACTTAAGTACTTTCCCAAACCAAAATCAATATATGCCAGTTTTTAAAAGCATCTATACTATGCTGCATTCAGAGACTTGAGTCATGCTTTTGCTGGAGTAGATCCAAACTGTTTATTCTAGGAAAATAAGAAAACTAGGCCAGCGCTGATTAGAGGAATACTAACAGCAGGGATTCTTCTTCTAGATAACCAAGGAGGAAATGAAGGGAGCCATGGTCATGGCCCCATATACCTCTTAGGAACAAAGGCAAGAGACATTGCAGGTGGAGTTGTATCCAGTCATCTACAACAATAGAGACAAATGCTGTACTTACCCCCAGATACTGGCCTTCAATAAACACAACTGGTAGGGATGGGATTTCTCCTACTCTTCTGCATCTCTCATCCAGTTCCTTTCCATAGTCACTGTTCAGTGCAATGTTTTTCTCCTGGAATTTCACTCTGTGGTTTTGGAAGATCTTTCGAACCAACTCACATCTTTCAAAAGTTGTTCTTACCACACGTAAACCGGTTGTGTAAATTACTATGCGGCCATATTCCAAAACAGATGAGACCTGTACAAGGGAAAGTAGGTTATTTTTTCCTATCAGGTTAATAAAATGAACAGCAAAACAAAACCATCCTTAGCAAACAGTAGTACATGAGTCTACTTTTACAATAGCTTACAGTTAGCATTGTGTTGGATTTAGAAGCAAACTAAATAGTAAGTGCAACAGCCACTTTGACTTCCCAAGCAAATATTCCAGGCAGTCATATTTTTAGGGATATCAGAGAATTAGTACGCAGTCTCAGAATTGCACACCCGAGTTCCCCACAGTGTTAAAAAGGATGCTGGGCACACACTTCTGGCTTTGGATAGGGTTGCTTGCAGTCTGTTTCCTTTGAGCATCCCTGGCAACTTTGCAAAGAATCACAGAGCTCATATCACAGTAGCAAAGCTCCAGACAATTATTTTTCAACAACAGCTCTCAGAATCTCCCAGACAGCATGGTTATGCTAACTGGGAAATACTGAATGCTGTAGTCCAAGAAAATAACTTCCCCAAGATCTGCACATGACCATGCTGGCCGGGAGATTCTGAAAGTTATACTCTTCAAAACCAATATATCCAATCCCTGACTCACTTACTTGCTCTCTCAGAGAGGTATAGAAAAAGTAGCTCTAAAAAATGAAAGTGCTTTTAAAAACTGACACTTGAATAATAGTTTACTATAGTCACTCCAAAACAAGTAGCCAGCCAAGCAAAATCACTAAATGAAAATAATTCTTGACAGCTGAATTGTTTCTGTTATCATGAATTTGTTTATATTACAGTAAGGAAACATGAAGCAGCATTTGTAAACTTCGTAGTGCACTCTTTAGATTATAATTTTTTGAGTTCACAAAAGTCTAGCATTTCAGGATTTTATGGTAACAATATTCTGGGGAACTAGAATCTTGGTATTATAAGGCCCTGTTGTTACAAAAGCTTTATGCTACAGAGTCTTATTACTCTAAGCTCTGCTAAAAAAAACGTTAGTCAAAACAATAACGTTGTTTTCTTTTATTTATTCCTATTTTAAACATTTTTTGTATTTTAAGACAACCATTCTCAACCTTTTTTTGGCCACAGATATAAACACAATAGGGAAGTGGTGGTGCTGTGAGTTAAACTGCAGAAGCCTCTGTGCTGCAATTTCAGAAGACCAGCAGTCATAAGATCAAATCCACACCACGGAGTGAGCTCCCATCGTTTGTCCCAACTCCTGCCAACCTAGCAGTTCGAAAGGATGTAAAAATGTGAGTAGATAAATAGGTACCACCTTAGTGGGAAGGTAATGGCGTTCCGTGTCTAGTCGCGCTGGCCACAAGACCACGGAAACTGTCTAACTGACAAACGCTGGCTCTACAGCTTGGAAATGGGGATGAGCACCGCCCCCTAGAGTCGGACATGACTGGACTACATGTCAAGGAGAACCTTTACCTTTACCTTTATAAACATAATATGAAATGAATATTGGCTAAATCAAGATTGTGTAAGTTGCATAACAAACCTTATAATGTGGTGTATGATGAATTGCCCGTGGCCCCCTTCAAACGTACCATGGCCATTGTTGAGAATGTATTCTCTGTCTTTTGTTTTTTCAAAATGCCTCTTTTAGACTATAAGCTCCTTTATTTTTGAATTCAAATACAATTTGATTTAATTTCTGGCTACAACTTACGTTTTGTTTTAGGTTGTTTCTTATTTGCAGCTTTTCATACTTGTAAGATTTTTGGACAGCAAGTATTCATGCCTACAGTTTTTCATAGCTGTAAGACTTGTATTTTTATAACAACTTTAAAATATTTTGTGGCATAGAAACATTGAAATAATGCAGAAATAAAGCTTGCAGAATCATACAACCTGATTTTGCCTAGAAGTATTACAACATTGAGACATATCTTGATACTCAGATGATTTTTGATATGATTGCCAAGGATTGTTTGGCTTGATTCTGGAGTTAATCCTTTGGGGGGGGGCATAATGCCAGCTGTGACAAACACAGGCTTCTGATATTTCCCTGGAGGTCTATAAAGTTTTGTCGGACTCTTAGGGAGGGTTTAGGAGTCAGTTTATCTGATCTGACAGGTTAGGAAGCCACCTGCTGTGGGGTTGCTTCTTCCTTCCAAACAGCTGATTCTCCAAATGGCATGACCCTATCAGTGTTCTGTTGCAGCTGGTTGGAACTTGGGGCCAGAACTTTGTGCAATGATACAAGGTCTCCTGTCCATTTGAATAACATTGATGTAGTATTCAAGTTCAAAAAAGGGCACTGCTGGTTTTGCTGGGAGATTTCCAGGCCCAGCTCTGCCACAACAGATCTGGTGTATCATTATAGCTGCACATGGAAATAAGAGCTGTCTGTCACCCAGAAAAGAAAAACTGCCACAAGCAAAGATGCTGGGCTGCTTCCTAAAATGATTCCTTTCAGAGCAACATAGAACAGCCTTGCAAAATGAATGACCCCCTTAGCCTTTGTTTCCATGGGGTAAACCATCTGCTGTGATACAAATGTGTATATACACACACCCTTATATGAAAGCACATACACGTGTTTATACATACATGCACTCACATGGATATTCACCACAAAACTTGCTCTTGGAGATCTTTCCTGTTATGTTTTTGCTGCCCTAGAGAAAATGGCTTCAGGTCTTTTCATAACATATATGCAGATTATTGCAGCAACTAACAAGCCTTAAAGACCATGCAAATTTCAATTGACACAATATAGCTCATAGAATAGCACTAAAGGTAAAATGTCAACCTATATAATGTCAGCTTCCAGCTTAGTGGAAAGAAAGGTGGCAGTTTTACTTCTCCAACATGAGACCCTCCAGTTGAATAGGATTATAATTACCATCATCCCCAGCCACTTCTCAAGGTCCCCATGATAGTTGAGCTTGCTGTCTAATCTCTTCACCACTCTTGGACCACTGACCACAATAATTACAATGACAATAAAGCAAAAATAAAAATCCTCTAACAATTTAAAATGGTAGAGTGATCATAGGTACTGCTACATTGGCCTGAAAAGGACGCCCAAGATAACGTACAAGTTGAAAACAATGGCTGGAATGTTGTTGTTTAGTGTAGTAAGACACACTAGAGAAGGCACATTGAATCAGTCGGGATTTGACGAATCAATTCCTCCAGAAATGTTGTTAATTTAAATTAGCCTACTCTAGTTGTGACTTACTTTAGAGAATCAGAATTTTGACACACATGCAAAAAATATCTGAGTGTTAACACAGAGATTAGAGTTCATTGTATTTAAAATTATGCAAATACCATGCAGAACAGAAAAGTTTTACCAGCCCAGCTAAAATTAAACAAATATGAAAACTGTCTAAGTTTCATTGAAAAGCCTACAACTGGGGTGCTCTCACCTCCAAATGATCCTGTCCCATCTTGCTACCAACCTAACTTATCTTGGTGCTGGAGTATAGAACAGGGCCATCAAATGTGCATTTCATACAGAATAGAGTTGGCAACTTCCCCAGAGCACTGCACCCACTGACCTCTGCCAGTTCTGTGAAGCTGACCTCTACTCTGAAAACATGGGAGGAAAAAGATGGCAAATCATACTTCTGGAGGACACAGTTGGTCATTTTGGGCTACTATGCCTCCATTTCTCTTAAGACCAGAAATCACCTTGGAGCAGGATTTGCCATTCCCTCCATTTGAAGGTGCATGGGTACAGGGCCCTAGGCATCCACAAGAACAGCTTAAAGAGTGGTGTGTGTCCAGAAGATGACACTTTATCCAATCAAATATGTGTTGTCATATCATTCAACCATTTAAGGTCAGAATGGGCACCTGTGATATATACATTATTGGACCACAACTTCCAGCCCCCTAGGCAGTGTCATTGATGAGTGACTACTCAGTAGAGTCCATGGAAGTTGCAGTCTGGCAACATCTGGAGGTTCACAGTTGTCTATCCCAACTTAGGACTTTATAACATTAGAATTTTAGAACTGCAGAGCTGGAAGGATCATCTAGTCCAGGCACTGTCAGAGAGACACAGTGGAGAATTAAACTCCCAACCTCTGGATCCACAGCCAGATACCTAAACCACTGAGCTATCCAATACTTAAGTAATAATAAAGTTTATTGTAATCATATGACCCATACACAGCAGTTAAGTAAGAATATCACAGGTTTCCCAAATGCTATCTTCCTAATCCAATCCAGTTTACATTTGCGCTGTTCTGTTGAAGTAGTTCTGGAGGTTATGTTGAATATACAGACTAGCTCATAAACATCTCCACTGCTATTACTGAAAATATGAGAGTACATTTTGTACTAGGTGTGAGACCAAATGCAGCTTGCATTTGCTGTTAGTGTACTTCGCAGCATGCTGTCAGATGTTATTGCAGAGTACACAATAGTACAGGTTAACAATAACTTGTAGATTTAGTCTTTGGGACCTGGAGTGAATGCCTGAGCACATTTCCTTCTTTGTAAAGGAATCTCATCCACACATCTATCTAAGCAAATACAAACATTTGTGTTTATTAGGCAAAAACACTTGGGATAGGAAAGGTATGCTCCTTATATACCTCCCCATAGCACTTAAAGTCCTCTGTGAGTGGTTTACAATTTATTTACTACACATTACTCGCCCAGTGAGCTTGGTACTCATTTTACTGTTCTTGGAAGGATGGAAGGCTGAGTCAACCTTGAGCTGGCTGCCTGGGACTGAACCCTCGGTTGTACACACAGTTTTGGCTGCAGTACTGCCATTTAACCACTGCACCATGAGGACCTGAAAAGTGATCAAAATCCTCATTCTAGTTAAATTGGAGATGGCCGGAGCCAGCAACCATAAGAATAGCAATCTAGGGTGGAAAGAAGGTCATCAGAGGTTAGAGAAGGTAAAGAATTACTAGGAAAGCTGAGGTCATTTCTGTCTATTCTTCCCTGGGCAAAGACATGTATTTTCTTGAGTGGAAGCTAAATTGCAGCAGTCACTTCTAACAGATTTCAGCTGCACAGTGGTATACCAAGAAAGAGAATGTGTTTTCTACTCCCCCTCAAAGTATTACAAAATAGATTAAAGCATACAACTAATATATTAAGTAAAGACAAACATATATAAGACTAAACAAATAAGGAGAACTAAACAGCATCTCAATCAAGGTTTTTCTGGATCCATTTGAGGAACACAGGTAATCACTAATATATGTATACATTTATCCACACACACGTTTATAACATATATATAAAACAGTGACTAACAGAAATATTTAAAGAAAACATTTCAGATTCTGAGTAGGGCTCAACTATTCAAAACCTATGACCATTTCTCAGTGAGCTCAGGTCAACCTAGCCATAGCTTATGGAGAAACGGAGTCCCCCTGATGCGTCTCCCCAGCACCAGTGTCCAGCACAACAGCATCCACTATGAGCAACTAGCCGAGATTGGGAAGGAAAAGGTATTCGGCATTCAGCGGAAGATGTTGACCAAAAATATAACTTTTCTCAGCTGTACACAAAATATGCAGGGGCACAATGTCAGGCATCAGGAGAACCCAATACTAGAAAGAAATGAATTTCTCTCTGCTACATTAGGAATTTACCAGAGGAAGGAGTCACCAGCCTGCTTTCTGCTGTGCCAAAACAGCGGCACTTCAGAGGGCCTGACTGTGACAATGACACAGTAGCTACCAGCTGTACAGAGGTTTTGTTAAAAAAAATTTTAGGAAGCCAGGAGTTAAAACACAGAAATTCTTCAAAGACAGGAGGCTTTCAGAAAATAAACTATGGCTGCAGAGTTTGGGGGTGCTTCTGTCCATTTGTAAGAAATAAGGTTAACTAGCATCAGTGCAGCAGCTCTGGGCAGTCCAGTTGTCACCATATCTGCCCAAATTGCCTCTCCAGAAATTATGTTAAATCAGGGCATAGCCTTTTTTTTTCCAGAAGTAACCATATTTATCTTTAAAATCCCTCCAGAGTAATGCTATGCCTTGACAAAGCTTCCTTCCACCACAGTTTGGAAAAGTTACTTTTGGGGGGACTATGCTAGCTAGGTGATCCTGGGAGCAGTTGTCTGAAAAGGTAGCTTTTCCAAACTCTCTCTTTCTTCACTACTTCTGCCTCTATGTTTTTTAAGTGAAAAGAGCTATGTCAAAGAAACAGATATAGCTTCAAAGTCCTTCTCTAACAGCCACACTCCTTTAAAGATTCCACTAACTAGCCATGCCTTATTCTAAAATTCTATAAACTACAGGACGAGTCTAATGCAAACTAATTCACGCAAACTCACCCTATGCCTCCTTTTGGAGTTTACCATCTTTCTTTCTTTCTTTCTTTCTTTCTTTCTTTCTTTCTTTCTTTCTTTCTTTCTTTCTTTCTTTCTTTCTTTCTTTCTTTCTTTCTTTCTTTCTTTCACAATGGCTATTTCTAGGCCCTGGAATTCCTTACCAAGTGAGACTAGGGGCCTGTCCACACTTGCATTTAGATATAATATATGGATTATTGGTGGCAGAGTTTATAGCAAAAAAAAAAAAAAAAAGACCTCTAGTTAGAACAGTCCATTCTTTCCCTTGAAGAGCTGTTGTACACCTTTCTGGCCCAGCACTATGGCATGCATTCCTTTTGGCATACATATTGTTTAACCTGGAGATGGCAGCCTCCAACAGCCTCTGCTATCATGACTGCAGATTCTGAGGCAGGAGAGAGAAAAGAGAGGTGGACCAAGGGAAGGGAAACAGGGAGGGGAGGGAAACTAAAACAGCACTGATAGAAGGAGGGGGGAGGCAATATAATTATAATAATCTCACTTCCCCTGACCGTTGTCAGATGATCGGGGAAGTGCTTAATTGACGGCTGATCAGGCTAGAAAAGCCAAATACATAATATAATAAAGGAATTTTATACTAATCTTTATAAAGCGCGAGTAGTAGATGAGAAGAAGATAAGAAACTATTTGGAAAGAGCAAATCCCCCCAAAATACCAGATGAAATAAAAAAGATGATGAATGCCGAAGTAACAACGATGGAAATAATGGAAAGTATAAATAAGCAAAAAAATGAGAAAACTCCTGGTCCAGATGGGCTTCCCGCGGAATACTATAAAACATTTCAAGTAGAATTACTGGAACCACTAAAAAAGGTGTGTAATCAAGTACTAAAAGAAGCAACGATTCCAGAAATCTGGTTGGAAACAAACATCATGCTATTACCCAAGGAAGGCACAGATCTAACTCAAATAGGGAACTATAGGCCAATTTCACTACTTAACGTAGACTATAAAATATTTGCAAGTGTCATGGCGGAAAGATTGAAAAAATATTTAGTACAATTTATACATGAAGACCAAAATGGCTTCCTCCCCAAACGACAATTAAAAAACAACATAAGAACAATAATAAATATCTTAGAATATTATGAAGAACACCCAGAAAAACAAATGGTGCTTTTATTTTTAGATGCCCAAAAAGCTTTTGACAATCTAAACTGGGAATTTATGAAAGCACAATTGGAGGTCATGGACGTTGGACAAAATTTTCTAAACATGATAAAAGCAATTTATACAAGGCAAATAGCAAAAATAATCGTAAATGGAGAAGGAACAGACAAAATCGAAATCACTAAAGGTACACGACAAGGGTGCCCACTCTCTCCTCTACTCTTTATTCTTTCATTGGAAATACTGAATAGAGAAGTAAGAAAAAATGAAGAAATACAAGGAACAAAGATTAAAGATGAAACATACAAACTCCAAGCATTTGCAGATGATTTGGTCTTTATTCTGGAAAATCCAGTGGAAACAGCCCCAAATTTACTTCAGCAAATAAAGGAATACGGCCATGTAGCTGGACTAGAAATAAACCAAGAAAAAACAACATTCATAACCAAAAATCTAACTCAGGAACAAAAGACTCAACTTACATCCAAGACAGGAATTCAAATAGCCAAGAAAGTAAAATATTTAGGAATAAATTTGACTGCTAGAGGGTCCTCATTAAAGGATGACAATTATGGGAAACTCCTAGAACATATAAAACAAGAGCTGACAAGAAGGGAGAAATTACAATTATCCTTTCTAGGTAAAATTGCAAAGATCAAAATAGAAGGGGTTGTTTGCTGTTTGGAGAAGCATGCTCTTCCCTACTGACTTCAACAAACCCTTTGTAGCCCAGTCCGCCCCACACCTAAAATCGGCAGTGTGGGCAGTTCATAGCTTTTATCTCTCTCAGTCTTTCTCTCTCTCTCTCTTTATGTCATCCTTCTACTAGGAGGGGAAAGTATTTCTATGAAGTCAGGCCTTTAATAAATAAGCTGCTCTGGTACTGAAGGGGGGTGTAATCACCTCAGTTTTTTTAATTGAAATTTATTAGCATATATTAAATGTTTTTTTACATCATGTTTGAATTAACCTTTAACTACCTTTCTGGAAGAATGATGAGATATAAATAAAACAGAGAAAACATGAAATGAAACAATCATAATGTTGTGTTTATGTTATGTTTTGGTGGAAGGGCTAATCTGAGATTCTAAGGGTTCTTTCAAGCATATTCAAATTGCTTCCTTGTCAATTGCCTCATTTTGGCATCATTTCTTATGGTTCTGGGGATACTGAGTTCTCTAATAGTTCTATCTACACCACAGCATTATACCGGTTTAATCCTGTTTCTGCTGCTATTGCTCCATCCATCAGAATGCTGGGATCTGTTGTTTGATGAGGTACTTAGAATTCTCTGGCATCATTCAGTAGATTTAAACAATTCTAAGTACCTCATAAACTACAAATCCTAACATTCTTTTGAATGGAGCCATAGCAGTTACTGTGGTATCAAATGCATATATCCACATAGTACAGTGGTGCCTCAACTTACGAACGTCCCTACTTACAAACATTTTGACTTACGAACAGCTCTGGTCGCAACATTTTGCTTCGACTTGCGAACGGAGCTTTCACTTACAAACAGAAAAAGGCAGGGGGCAAAGGTGGGCAATTCAGATTTCTAACTGTAGGTGGCAACGAGGCCGCTTTGTACTATAGCTCTTTCACTTTCGGCAGTTAGAGACTGTGTTGTTGTCGGAGGCTTGGGAGAGCCTCCTTCTGCTTCAGATTGAGTGTGTGTGTGTGTGTGTGTGTGTGTGTGTGTGTGTGTGTCCGCAGGGAGGTAAGCTGCTGTTTTCTCCTTTTAAAAAACTGTTCTGGATGTGTTTTGGCTGGGGCAGGTATGTTTCTGTGCTGTGTTGTTGGTGACTTTGCTGTTTATTTTTGGAGGGTTTTTTCTTCTTCATAAATGTCAGCAATGGAAGTGGCTTTACTTTTTTTATGGAGTTTTTCTTCTTCTTCCTAAACCTCAGCAACGGAGGTGGCTTTAGTGTTTGTTTCTGGAGGTTTTTTTTTCCTTCTTAAACCTCAGCAACGGAGCGCCTTCCGACTGGGCTCGCTGTGTTCTTTTTATTTATTTATACATATTTTTTGTGATTTTTTTCTTCAGACAGAACGGATTAATCAATTTTCAATGCATTCCTATGGGAAATGGTGCTTCGACTTAAGAACATTTCGACTTACGAACACCATTCCAATACGGATTAAGTTCGTAAATTGAGGCGCCACTGTATAGGTATACTCTTGAAAGGAGTGATAATCTCTAAAGACTATACAATAACAGAGTGCATCAACAAGTGTAATTGTATGAACACTTTGAGTGGAAAGATGAGATTTAACAAAGTTAAAAAAGCTACCCTTGAATATATTCAGAGGTTACATATATTAATCTCTGAGATATCCAGTGACTGGGGGATCATGGGAATCAGAGTCCAAGAAAGTAATGCTTGAAGTTTCTGGATCTGTTTGGAACTAAATTGCAAAAAAGAGGTCAAGAAAATGTAGTGTACATATTAACACTATTTGTTGTTATTATTTTCCCCTATATCCTAATAAACACAGTTAATCAGCGAAGGACAGTCGTTCCTTCTTCCGAACTATAAATATTTATGCCTATGGGATCAGCAGCAATGGCCCTTTGTTGGGTACATGTTCACAAATCTGAGCACTGTTTGTCCTTCACTGATAACATGACCATATTTATTGTGAGGTGTAGGAAAACTCATTACGGTGAATTGTTTTCATGAAATAACACATTATTTTCCTGCTGTTGCTTTGGCGATTCAGTCCTGAATCCACCAAACTATAAACAGCAATTGTCACTCCATAAGTAGTGCATTTTGTGTTCTCTCTGTCTACACGTAAAAGCAAAAATTCATATTTCCGAAGGATCCAGCTTTCTGTAGTAAAACATCTTTTACCAAATGCTCTGTTTACTAATATGCCTGCTCTTTGCTTTCTCATCGCACAATTCTTCCTCTGCTGTTCTTGCTCTTAATATTCAGTGTTCCATCAGTGAAACATTCCTTATGTGTAGTTTAAAACAGTGTGTGAACAAAAGCTGCTAATCCTATGGGGACATGAAATTAATTCTGATATTGTTTAATTACTCAAAACAATTCTAATCCAATTATAGAAGCAAAGATGCTTTCTTTGCTGTGAACAAAACAAACTTCATTGCTTAAAACCATAGGTCACCACAGTATCAACAGCAACACAAAACTGCACTGACACAACATATCAGTACATAAATACAGTATGACATAGCTTCCCTTCTTTCTTAAGATAATGCTTGGCATGTATTTTCTTTGCTGCCAAAGCAAATTTTGTTACTTGATAAGTAGCAGTAACATCCCTACCCACAAGCAGCGTACAAGATTGAGCCAAAGGGGGGGGGGGGTCTTTCATACAAGAGTCTGAGAATGCCAGCAAGAAGTTGACTTCTGGGGTGCTCATATAAAGGGCAATTTAATAAATAATGGAAGGTATCTTCGACCTCTCCTGATCCACAGATAAAGTTTTTAATGAAATGGAACATTACAATATCTCCCCTCCATAATGGCTGATGGCAGACACTGAAAATGCAAAACTGTGAATGTTTTTCTTAAAGGAGCTGAGGTTAGATTAACAAAATAATTCTCCAAACCAAATGATGTTTTGTACAGGTGGAACCAACAAGAATAGGGTATTTGTGAGATGGCACACAAATCCAGCCACTTAGAGTGAAGACAATTTTTTTCTTTAATCAGATGGTTGGCTCTATTAGAAGCAAAAGTGAGCAAGGACTCCATGTCAATCCCATAGTTCTGTAAAATGGGTCTAACTGAATTTACCCAGGATTCTCAAGAAGGAATATGGAGTTGTTCTTTATAGGACTTTGGAAAGTGAGAGTCGCTCATGCAGGCCAATTTCAGCCAATACATGGCCAGTGCAATGTGGGAATGTGCTTAATCCTATTTCAGCCTTTAAATATGCAGCAGGTATGCCATGGAGGACTGTTAGGAGAGATTGTATTAAAGAGATGTGTACCACTTCTTGAGCTAGGGTTTTTGTATATCCCCATATGCTATTTGAGGTACAATTTTCTTAGCAAACACCTCAACTGCAGGGGCAGCTAAATTCCTGCGATGGATTATGATTTAAGAGACTGAGTGGAATGGGATGCTTTCAGATTGTTTGCTTTCAGATAATGTTTCCATGAAAATTAGGCATTAAAGCAAAGGCCAAGATATCTAAAATTCTGTGCTCAATGGGTTTGTCATCGAGCTTCTATGTGTGGGTTGTTCTCTTATTTCCAAAGACTACCTACTTTGGTTTCTTTCTTTGCTATGGTTAATCTCTGTGAGCACTAGAAACTGAAATCACTATCTGCACACAAGCCTAAGTTTCTTGCCTCATCATACTTTAAAGATGGTCTACTAGCAGAAGACTCTTCTGCAGTGAACAGATGATAGAGGGGGTGAGTGGTATGTCAAACAGCTTAACTTGAATCCATAGAGCACTTCTAACACTGTTCTTCTGATAGAAATCACCAGTGTGGTAAGATGAACCTTGCTCCTCAAGGGACCTGTAGAAACAGGAGAACCACATGGCCTAGCCATGAGGTAGCAAGTTGAGGTAAGCAAGCCTGCCAGATAGACCAGAACTGACACTGTGCCAGACTGGAAATGGGCACTGCAAGTAAGAGAGGAAAGATGCTCTTGTGCATGGCCCCTGGGAGATACAGGTAGAACTGTAAAAGCAATGGTCTGAGGCAAGAACAAAGCTCAGAGAAGAATATGAGGGAAGTTGGGGTAAACAGACACAAAATCAAGGTACAACCCAGCTAATGAGGTAACACGATTATACAGAGTCAAGTAAAAAAACTATCTGGGTAGCCAGGCAACCAGAAACATGCACCCAGGAGCAGCAAGGGCTTGCTACCTTTCCCCACCAAGACTTCAGTCCGAGCTTTAAAACTACCAATTACGAAATCAAACGTTGCCTTCTTTCAGCCCTGCTTGCTCTGAGATTTGTCCCCCTGCCTGGCAATCTAGAGAATCCTAGCAGTTTCATGTGACTTCTGCTAGTACCTTGAGATGTGGGAAGCCTAGCTGTAGCCCTGATAGTAACCTACCCAAATTCGGTGCAGGAGAAGAGCATTTTGTTGGGGGTCTCTCAGGAAGAGCCTTACAAAGGACTATGAGCTTGTAAATAACTATCCTGTTGCTGTATCTGCTTCTATACAAAGTGAAGTAACCATGGGTAGTGAGAGGTTTCTTAATGGATCATTAATGGACTAGCACAAAGCCACATCCTCATGCCACTTCTGCTATAATCTGATAGGATCTAGAATATTAAAAGACAGAAGTGGAATAGTGTCCTTAAGTGGCTATATACACTAACTACTCCAAAATGGATTGTTCTGCTTTTATTTTTACTGTGCTTGGCTGGTTAAATCTAGTGATTCATAATTTTCAGAAGAAAGTGTAAAACTAAAAGTTTGCTCTTGCGGCTCAGGGATTGTTTCAGACAGCCTGGCATAGTAATAGTAATTCTCTTATGCAATACCCCATCTGTGAAATTCAATGCCCTTTACAAAGTGTAATGAAGAAAATCTCAACAGCCACTACTTTATGGCTGTACTAGGAACAAAGACTGGATCACATGCTTCCACGGCCTCTGCTTTCTCATTTCTTTCAAGAAAAGTATAAAATTTATTTCAAATGTCAAGCAAGAGGAGAGACCATTCTGCTGACTGCATCTTCCCCCTAGAGATATTGCAGTATTACGTGCTGGAACATTTCACACTGTAAGTGTGACTCACTAGAGAATTCCTTGTGATAATGAAGACTAGAGGCAAAAATACAGCAATCTGGGTCACAAGAAGTGAACAGCAATTCTCAAGATACTATGCCAACTATTTGATGAGCCAATGGGGCCTAGTGGGTGGCTTGTAAGTGCCAGTATATGCATGCATCAGAGTCATTTGGTAAAGTTTCCCAGTAAAGAATTATGCTGCAGTTTTTTGTAGAAAATACAAGTTTGGGGCACGAAACAGTTATGCAGATTTTTCACAAACATTGTGTCAAACAACAACAACAAAATGCCCTAAACCTCCAGTATTATCATCAGCAGGGTGGAGTGGGGGGTGGGGGGCATTTGATTTTTTTTAACTTTCAAGAATAAAATAAGCCAGTACTCAAATCATGCTTACTCCTGTGTAGGAGAAAGTATGGATAGTGACGATTATCTTTATTGATGGGACTGAGCTCATGCTCCAAGAAGCACCGCTGGCCTCAGAATTTCATCTTTTAAGCAGCAGAGAAAGGGAGCAGTGGGATAGTACAGCCACGACATGCAGGGCTTGAACACAGGGACTCTTTGATGAGCAGAATGATGACCAGGTTTAGTCTTCTAGGTTTCCTCTGCTCTTGACTGCATTACTTACAGTAGCAGGAAGTATGAATTCTCCTAGCAACAATATATCATTAGGACACACCTCTGCTATTATGCAAAATATGGGGGAGATTATTTGTCTTGACTAGGCAAGTAACACCTGTTCTTGGGGGCAAATGAAAACTGCTAGAACTGGTTTGTCAACATGGATTGACATAAATGCCTGATTCCTCTCTAGAGGATGAATGCCAAGATGACTCATCTCAGGAGAAGGAAATCAGGTCAATGGAAGGACTCAAGGAGGCAACTGGCAGCATCCTTTCAGAGGCAGAGGAGGCAAACCCAAGCCTTGGCAGGGAGGACTTACTCCCCCTGGAGGACAAGGAGAGCCTGGCAGACCTGCCACTTTTGGGTGCAAGATAACAGAGAAGGCTCAGGCTGTTAGAACAAAGAGCTTGGAGTAGGAAACACTGTAATCTTCAAGGACAACCATTCAGCCCACATGAAGAGGCATAAATACAGCTCTCTCAACTGTATTTCGGAAACTGGATTGGCCCTGACTATCAGCTTCTGTCACTTGCTACCTGCAAAACATCACAAACTATATCACTGAACAGAAGGAAAGAACTAGCCCAGCATAGCATCCCCCCCCCTTTTTTTCTTGTTTTCTTTTCTTTTCTTTGGGTCCTGACAGCCAGCTTCACTGCTACCACTCACCTTCTGGGGGCAACAGACAGCAAAGGCCCAACATATTAGATGCTTACTCTTGCCTGGGTTCTTGAGGGAATTGCTGAGCTGTGGTAGGGATTACATAACTGTCCACTGGCCTTGGTATTCAATGACATTTTTGAACTACACCTTCCAGTATCGCCTTGTCAGCATAGTCACCGTCTATGCTGGCTGGAGGATTCTGGGTGATACAGTAAAAAAAAAATGTAACTGTCTTAAAATCTGCCTTCCACCTAAGGAAAGCAGGATCTTATGCAGAGCTTCCATGTTTTTTACTACTTTGAATTACTATCCAAGTAGAAAAGGCATCACATTTCTTGGAGTTATACCGGCTTACAAGGAATCTTGAATTCTGAAATGGAAGCAACAGTTTGGTCCTTCTCATGCTTTCGAAAATAGGGTGTGGTTTATGAAGTGAATGATCTTTTTGCTGATTTCAAGACACCAACTGCATTCCATTTTATTTGAAACTCATCATGGCAGATTGGATTTTTAAGATGACGTTCCAAGCAATGTCTAGTGCCATGGCTTGTTTTCTTACTACGCAGAGAGGAACACTGATTCACCACCTGTTTTCCTCTCTGTCTTAGAATTTGCCTTTACATCTTTAGGCTGATTCAGTCCTTTTCATTACAGAGAAATGCAAGAAACTCATATATTTGTGATGTTCCATTCATCCATCTATTATCCTTCCAAGATGGCTCATATTGATTTTTTTTAAAAGGGGGCCAGTGTTTCTAACGCTTACCCTCTTAGTGTTATAGACTAAGAGACCAACTAGTATTTGCTTGTAAAGCTGTTATCAGATAGACTGAGTTCTGTTGACAGTTTACACAGCATTTGCATTGGCAGCTGACCCAGCCCTTCATCTCAAATTAATTACCCTCTGCATCCAGTCTGTCTGGCACAACAAAACAAATTTTCTCTTCTCCAACATATATACAACCTCTGTCATTATTGATATATAGACTTACTTTCTAGATTGGTTTATACCTTTTTAGTTATTGAAAGTGCCTTTAATTTATTATTTTTTTAAAAAAAACTCTTTCCAAATGATATAGTGGAATATAAGTGGGCCTTAATTTGTTACGCTATAGATGACAGATTTATCATGCAGTCTGGGAAAATTGTTTTCACCCTTTAAAGCGTCTGATACTACTGGTGACACTTGAGATAGGCAGAATTACAAATCTGCACTGTGAAGTCCATGAAGAGGTGAAAAATCTGCCTGTTTCATTTGCTTTCAAACTTGGATTTGTAAAGCCTCAGATTATTTCCTGTTTATATATGGAATTTACAGCTGTTGATAAAGACCATTTTAAAAAAGCCTCTGTGGCAGAGAGAATTAACAGATGCAGGCTGCATGCACTAGGGATGGGACCACATTCTACTTGACTGATACTAGTGTAACAGATTAGGAGGAACCTCCCCAAAAAAGAGAGAGCAACCATGGGTGTCCACAAGAAAAGCAAGTGAGTTTCTTCCTCACCCTGAAAACTGTAGATTTCTGTATTGTGTTAAAGTTTACAGAGAGGTCAATGTGCAGTGCTAACATGGCATTACAGTTTTTCCCCACCTCTGAAAATAATTGGGGGTGTTCTTGGCAACAACTCTAACTAAGCACCATGGAAAAGCAGGAAAGATGCATTTCTTGAAATATGTATTTTGGCTCAGAAATACATTCTCAGTAATCAGATGTGTGCTATGATAAACAGATTATTTTATGACTTGAAAGAATAGGCTAAACATATCATCTAGTTTGAAGTGTTGTATAGTCAACTATATCCATGGTGCCTAGTTAGAGTTGTTGCCAAGAATACCCCAATTATTTTCAGAGGAGGGGGGAAACTATATAATGTTATGTTAGCATTGCATATTAATCTCTTTGTAAAAATTAACATAATATAAAAAGCACCATGGATGTGGCTGACTATACAATGCTGCAAACTGGATGATACGTTTAGCCTGTCCTTAGAAGAGGTGCTCCTTCAAGTCGTAAAATACTTCTGTTTGTCATAGCACACACCTGGTTGTTGAGAACGTATTTCTGAGCCAAAATACATATTTAAAGAAATGCACCTTTCCTGCTTTTCCAAAATTTGCTCCTATGCAACAATGAAGCAATTCACTATGCAAGACCAAGATTAGGCGTATAAAGGACGGTTTTGGTTTGTTTTGTATTTTACATCTCAAAGATAATCATGATGACACAGGTGCTTCGCCTTTTAACACATTTTCACAATTACAAACCTTTTATGTATGTATGTATGTATGTATGTATGTATGTATGTATGTATGTATGTATGTATGTATGTGTGTGTGTGTGTGTGTGTGTGTGTGTGTGTGTGTGTGTGTTTGTTTGTTTGTTTGTTTGTTTGTTTGTTTATTTATTTATTTATTTATTTATTTATTTATTTATTTATTTATTTATTTATTTATTTATTTATTTATTTATTTTTGCCTTTTGAGGGAACATTATTTCTAGGGACAGATTTCTCTAAAATTGTTCCTCTGCTAAAATTCTGTTATAAGGCAGGGAATTCATAGGGAATTTGCTTTTCCCTTAATACCTCAGAGCCAGATTTCAGTTAAGCGTTTTGGTACTCCCACATTCAGAGTGTTTATGTGTTCATTTGGCCACCATATAAGCCATATTGGTTTGAATTCAGTTGAATGTCCCCACTGCAATAGACCCCTTAAATAAACAGGATTTGCACAAGTGTTAACTCATCCTTCAATAACTGATTTAATGGGTCTAGTCAGAGCAGTCATTACTTTTCTCCTTACTGGAAGTGAGTTATGAATTGGTCTGAAAGTCAATCTAAACAAAGAACTCAGCATATGGTAAGATTATTTCTTGTCTGAATTACTTTGGACTGAAATATCATAATCAATCAATCAATCAATCAATCAATCAATCAATCAATCAATCAATCAATCAATACTTCTGCACAGAGAAGACTAACCATGAGGAAAGAGAGTTCTAGGCTTTTTCCTAGGTTATATAAATTGTCTTTCATGGAGGAACATTTAGTCAACCATTTCATGAGCTGCAATATAGGAACCGTATTCTCATGCAAAGAACTGTAGAACAGCGTAGGGAAACATGAGGCTCACCAACCCCTTTCTGCTCCCCAGAGTGCCCCAGAGCAATGAAAACATTGAGAGAGAGAGAGAGAGAGAGAGAGAGAGAGAGAGAGATTTTGTTTTCTTCCACCCCTAAAATGGCTGTAGCTCTAGGGAGTGTGAATCTATAGAATATGAACAAATGTCTTAAATATCTAGGGAGTGCGAGTATGTACGTTTGAGCATAAGTTTTTTTTAAAAAAAACAGAAGTGATTTTTATTTTCATTTCCAATTTCATCTGGAGGGAGGTCTGACACACACACACACACACACACACACACACACACACACACACACACACCTCTGGAATGTCTTGGGTCTCAGTCAGCCCCTGAAATTAGATGTACAGCACAATTCTACTTAAACTGGGGTTTTCTGGAACTCCTGTACCACAAAATGAAGCAATAATACAGTAATTAGCTTTGCCAAAAACAATAAATGTGAGGTATTCTGTAGCTGGCTAATTTGCATTTCCTCTTAAAGATATTCCAACGACCTGAAGCAGACCTCACATCTGAGACTTTCAGGAAGCAGCATTATTGAGGAAAGCGCTTATTCTATCTTTGCTCTATCTTTAGATTAGTGAAATGCTGATGAAGTATAGACTCAGTCCTGAGACTGCAGTGCTGCTACAGCCTTTGAGGAAACTCAAAGTGCAGCCGCAACAAAAAATGGCTGTGTCAAGGTTGTTATACAGGACTACTAATGCATCAGATTGCGCCAGAGTAAACATCAGAATGTGCTGTCTCTATGCAGCTTAATTAACATAATTAGAAGCATACCCTCCAGCTGTTCATTACTTAATCATGTCAAGAACATGGATAGGATCTTTCATCTTCAAATTGCTTTATAATAAATTAAATAACGTGGACTACAATGGTGTCTTGACTTACAAACTTAATCCATAATGGAATGGTGTTCGTAAGTCAAAACATTCGTTAAGTCAAAGCAGCATTTCCCATAGGAATGCATTGAAACACAAATGAATCCAAGCAATTGTACATGTGATCCAATCCAAATTTACTGAATGAAAGATAATAGAACACCCATGATTTTCCTTCTGTGGTTCACTTATTAATCCTTAAATAAACCTTGTGTTATTTAGCAGCAAGAGTGTGAGACTCATAATTGATCTAGTGAGGATATTATCCTCTGGTGGCAGGGAATAAAAATGAAAAGAACCAGTCGTGTCCAAAGGTGAACTTGTGTAAGAGGCAAAACACACAGGGGTCACTGGGGGGTATGCGACAAAAATCAAATTACAGAGGTTCTGGCTTCCAGTTTATGCCACAGTGGTAACTCCCGAGTTTAGAGCTCCGAATTAAGGGGGGTTCACATGCCTAGGGGTGCCCTAGAGGGTGTAACGGAGCCTGGAGAGTTCCCGAAGAAGGGGTGCAAGTGGGGTTTGAATTGCAAGCACGGCGGTGGCAGCTTGCGGTCGACCCAGCAGCCTTTTTACTCCCCAGTGGTGGTGGAGAGGAGGAGCTAGAAAGCCCTTCCAAAGAAGCTGTCAGGGCTCCAGAGAATAAAAACTCAGCAGGATACAAGCAATCTTTTATGGTGAGATTCTCGAAGAAGCATTCTTTCTCCTTTGAAATTCCGGCGTGTAATAGCCCTTCCTTTTACTTTACCCACACCCTCCTCTTAAATAGCAGCTTTGTGTGAAGACAAACATGGAGGTGTGGAGAACTGAGAAGGGGTGATGAATACAAAAGCAAGAGAACAATTGAAGGTAAATGAAGCATTAAGGAGCTGTATTTGCATTGCTGGAATTTGGTGAGAACTCTTACAAAAATAAGGGGGAAAGGGGGCTCATCTTTAATATTATTATTTTCTTTATTATTTACTGTGCCTCTTGCATTGAGAGAAGAAATGCCATTTGGAGAACACTCACTGAAAGACACCATTTGCCCCTCCTTTCTTTTTCCCTATTATTGGCATACTATCAAAAACACCAAGCGCTCAAGGACATTTGAGATAAACTTATAGGAGTTAACCCTGTACTGGGACCCTGTGAGAAAGAGAAAGACCAAATAAGTGCTTCAGGAACCATTAGAGGGCCATAGAAGACAATGGAAGACACAGCATTCATATATTTGAAGAAGTTTTTCCTTTTCTGCTTTTCTTCTGTTACTGTACCTAGACCTATCACAACTGCTGGAACTGTACAAATAACTATATTATTGTGATCTCTAAACTTCAGGGAATCTGGTGGATACAACGTTTATTCTTTCTTTCCCCCCCCCCTTTTTTTTTACACTCCTTTTTTTTGACACTACATTAGAGAATTGTGATTTCTACAGCTGGGTTAACTTTGAAGACGATTAAAATTATTTTTTTAAAAAAGTAATATCATTTTTTTCTTTTTCCCCCTTTCCCTCTTTTTTCCTGCTGCTTTTTGCATATTTACCTTTTGTGGTATTTTTCCTTTTTTTTTCTTTTGCATTTTGTCCTCCCTTGCTCTTGTTTATTTATTTCTTTTTTTTTGTTTCCCCTTTTTTTGTTTTGTTTTTTTCTTGCATTACTCTTCTGATTGTTATTTTTATTATACAGTATTTGGTATCAGCTCCTTTTTTCATATTTTAGATTTATTGAATACTTCAGAAGTCCGGCTTTATTGGAATACAATTACACTAGAACCAAGGTGACCTCCGAGAACTTTTGACGACCCTAGAAAATTTCCGGATAAGACACTATAGAATTTCAATTTTAGTTTCCTGGCATTATACTTCTACTAGGATTCTGTCTGGGTCTTCGGTACTTCCGGAGCTCTGTATCATCTCTGAATTTTGGACATTTTGGAATAAAAACCTACTAAGATTCAATTGGGATCTTTGGAACATTACAAATAAATAAGATACTGAGGATACTAAAAGGAGACTTATACAAAGAACTGGAAATTTAAACTGAATCTTGGAAATATATTACAAACAAATACTTGATATTAATATGAGGGACATATTAGTAATACTCTGTTAAAGGAAAGCTGATTTAGGTTGTGATTTTTCCTCCCCAATAATATCTGAGAATAGGTGGGAGTTACAGTGTTAAAGAGACCTATTGAGGAGGAAGGATCGCAAGGAGTTTTATAAAATGAGTACCAGCACAGCCAAAGGTGCAAAAAAGGTGGGGACACCATCAGGAGCCTCTTCAAATGCATCTTCAACAACAGCAAGCCCAGCCCAGCAGAAAAATATAGGAAATATGATACAAAAAGAACAACAGAGTAAAGAAATGCAATCTATCTTGCAGATGTTTACAGACATAAAAATAAATCAACAATTGATAGAAGAAATGATTGGCACAAACCACGCCAGAATGGAAAATAAAATGGAGGAGATTAATCAACAGATAACTACATTAGCTAACCAAATTGCAGAAACGAATCAGAAAGTTCTACAGAACAAATCACAAATTCAGCAGCTAGACCAAAAATTTGCAGAAAATAAGGAAGAAATATTAGCATTGAAACAGGAAAAGAAAAAATCCCAAGAAATCTTAAAGAAGTGCAAAGAAGCAACATTGATATTAGAAATGGATAGAACATCCAATATTCTGAGACTCCGCAACATCCCGGAAAATAACGATATTGATCTATTGGATCAAATGGAAAAAGTCCTGATGGAATTCTTAGATATAGAAAAATCACAGATGAATCATGAAATTGCGGAGATTTTTAGAATAAACTCAGGTTTTGCAAGGAGGAACAAGACACCAAGAGATGTCCATATAACTTTCCTGAGGAGAAAAATTAAAGAAGACATATTGAAGAAGTCAAGAGAAAACCCATTAAGAATCCAAGGTAAAGAAATTGAAATTATAAACCAGATTCCTTGGAAAATCTGAGAGATTAGAAAGCAATATTTCTTCTTAACAAAAACATTAAATGAGAAGGACATAAATTTTGGATGGATAACACCTGAAGGAATCATAATAAATTGGCAATAAAAAGATTTAGATTAGATAACTTGGATAAAGCGAAAGATTTCTAGTAAAATACATAGCTATGAGAGAAAAACAAAGTGTTTCTGCAGAGACAGAAGAAGAAGAAAGATGTGTGACAAGACAAGGAAAAAAAGATTGACTACGAAACCGAGGGAAAGAGGGAAACTAGAGCAAAAAATCCAACATGTAAGTAAATATGGAAACAATAACAACAGTATTTTCAGTAAACATAAATGGACTAATTTCTCCAAAGAAAAGAAGGGAAACCTTTTCTACAAAAAGAAAAAGCAGATATTATTGTTCTTCAGGACACCCATATCAAAGAAAAAAACTGCAACTTATTCGAATATCCAAAAATTTGTTTTATACATGTGACCCTAAACAAAAGAAGAGTTGCCATTTATGTGAAAGCCCATAAGGATGCCAAATTTATCTACGTGGACCAAGAGGGAAGAATCTTAATGGTAGAAACAGAGATTAATAATTAAATAAACACTGGTAGTTGCTATATATGCCCTTAATCAAGCTCAAGAAGTATTTTATAAGAGGCTTTATAATATTCTAAGAGAGAATTATCAAAATATTTGTTTAATAGGAGATTTCAATGCCACAGTGGATCTAGTAAAAGACTACAAAAAGAACCATAAAGGAAAAAACAAAACAAGAGAAATACACGACCCAAAATATTTTTCCAAATGACAGAAGAGTTCAGATTGGAAGATACCTGGTGAAGATACAATAAAGAAAAGCTACAATATACTTTCTATTCAAACCGACATGAACCCTGGTCCAGGATTGATATGATATGGACAACAAATGATTTGAGGATAGGACTAGTTGAATTAAATATACAAACAAGCATATGGGCAGATCACAACCCGCTCAAAATTACGTGTAAAGGAGAAGTGAAAAAAAATGGAAGGTGGACACTTAATAAAAAGATCCTGAAAGAACAAGAATTTATAAATAACACCCAAAAAAAGAGAAATGAAATGCTACTTCAAAGAAAATGAAACACAGCACACTTCGACACAGACGATATGGGATGCAGCAAAGGCGGTATTCCGTGGATTAGTAATAGCATATATGATCAAAAGGAATAAAACAAAAAGACAGAGATATAATAATAGGAAAGAAGAACATAAGTTGAAACTAGAGCTAGAAAATAACCCTAACAATAAATTGGTGAAAAAGGAGATGAGCATGTTAAAACACAAACTGAATCTTATGGAGACAGAAGAAATGGCACAACAAATAAAGGCCGCAAAACAAGATTTCTTTGAAAGCGCAAATAAACCAGGACACTGGTTTTGAATATAAATTGAAGAAACAAAAAAAGATTAATAAATAAATTAAAAGATAAAAAAGTGTACTCCAAACTCAAAAAAATCTAATACATAATATAATAATGGATTTCTATACTAATCTTTATAAAGCGGATAAGAAAATATTTGGAAATAGTAAATCTCCCCAAAGTACCAGAAGAAATAAAAAAGATGATGAATGCTGAAATAACGATGGAAATAATGGAAAGTATAAATAAACAAAAAAATGAGAAAACTCCTGGGCCAGATGGACTTCCTACGGAGTACTATAAAATATTCCAAGAATAATAGAATCATTTAAAAAGGTATGCAATCAAGCATTAAAAAAACAGCGATGATTCCGGAAATCTGGTCGGAAACAAACATCACACTAATACCTAAGAAAGGAACAGATCTGCACAAATAGGAAATTACAGGCCAATCTCTCTACTTAATGTAGATTATAAAAAATTTCAACTGTTATGGCGGAAAGATTGAAAAAATACTTAATACAATTTATACATGAAGATCAAAATGGTTTCCTCCAAAAATGACAATTAAAGAATAATAATAATATAATAATAGATACCTTAGAATACTACAGTGGACCCTCGACTTACCGATGGCTTGACTTACAGACTTCTCTGGCCGCAAAATTTAGGTTCGACTTGCAGCCTGAGAATCGACCTATAGACCAGAAAAAAACCAAAATGGAAAAATGGAATAAAAACAGCCAGTTACGGGGTTAATCGGTTTTCGATGCATTGTAGGTCAATGGAGATTCGACCTACAGACTTTTTGACCTGCAGCCACCATTCCAATACAGATTAATTCTGTAAGTAGAGGGTCCACTGTATGAAGCACATCGGGAAAAACAAATAGCGCTTTTATTCCTGGATGCTCAAAAAGCTTTGATAATTTAAACTGGGAATTTATGAAGACACAATTGGAGGTGATGGACTTTGGACGAAACTTC